>NC_138775.1:245063658-245735063 GCF_965119305.1 Pelophylax lessonae | reverse complement strand
GGCATGGCTGGGATGGCTTAAGGCACACCAGTTAAACGATTGTTGATTGGCTGTTGAAAGCCCGCCATGAAAAGAGCGCCAAAGCCTGCAAAACCCGGAAATAAAACGACCGAACACGGATTTTTACCCGAATATACAGTAAAGTGTCCGTGTTCGTGTTCGGGTAACAAAAATCCAATTATTCGGTACGAACACGAATAATACAGTCCGTGTTCGCTCAACACTAGTTATGTTTAATCCCTCACATGTATTTTTTCTTGCTGGGCACATCTATTTGAGAAGTGCATCTATTATATGGTTAAAGGTGGTTGTTCATAAAGCCATAGCCGAGTGCAGTGTCAATATCAAAGTAAGTAAAGATAAATAACAGAAGGGTGACACATTTTCATAGGCAATACTGCCTTGATCAAATAATTTAAATCTGGCTACAGATGGCCAATTCCTGCTGAACTGGTAGAACCTAAGCTGTGAGTGGTCCTGCATACACCCTCTGGCTCAACAAAAGGCGATTTAAAAATCAATTCAGCTGGGAGGAAAACTATTAGCCGAATTGCACCATATCAGATGCAGTCACTTTTTAGCAGGTCCATTATATACAACAGCTGGCAGCCTGTAGGTTGAAATAGAGATTTTCTAGCTATGTATGGCTACTGACAGACTGACTGTTCTTTTTGCATACATCTGTTCTAATTAGTGTCTGGTCCTTCTACTGACTCTGCAGTAAGGGGTATCCACAATGTAGAGGGAGGCAGTCTGTAGCTCTTGGGTAACTGGAACTACAATTGATGTCACGGCAAGAAGTCAGAACTGTTAATTATATCTCTATATAACTTGCCAATGTGTTATTTGGTGGTAAGAAAGTTAAGTACCACATCCTATAAAATATGTAGACATACAAGCGGAAAAGACAATGGATTTTCCCGGTACCCCAAATACATCAAACAAAAAAGTTTTAAAATGTCAAAATGTATTACAAAAGTTTTAAAGACAACACAGTGTTCCAAATGCAATACTTATTGTTTAAAAACGAATAAACTTTGCTCCCTTTTTGCCATGATGTAGTTCCCATACTTGATGATACACATCTCATGATATTGAGGTACACTTTAGTGTAGAAGTACACAGGAACATACAGTACGTTCAGCAGGCCATCTACATGTTTCGCAGTAATACCCGCTTTTTCTACATTAGCTGCAGGGTCAAATCCCATAGACAGATTCATAAAGAATAAAGCTGACCATACGCATACATTAATACATAATTCTTATTGTTAGTATGTTCAGTAAATGTCATATATATTGTAATGCATATGTGCGTATATGCATATGTGCTAAGAAACATTTTATCCAGAATTAGAACTTTTGTGGTCATGAACATTCATTCTTTTAAATAATTATGTATGGTATAGATATGTATGAAAGAACAATATATCAACAGAAACTGGTTACATATTTTCTTTAAATTCTACCCAGGTGATTGCTAATGGAACAAGCCCATGGTTGGTTTTAACAAAAAGGAACAGCAGCGCAGGATCCTTGTTAGCAAGTTAAAAGTAAATTATTGCACAAACAAAAATAGCACTTTATCATTAGTAATGATTTAGCACACATTGTAGTGTGTGAAGCGCGTCTACCTTGCCACCTTTTTGTCACACTGGGATGTCAAGCAATAAACCTGGATTTTGACCTTATCTGGAGTGCAGCCATTTTGTTTTCATTATCGATTATCCACAGAGGCGAGCCAGGGCGTGCACCACTGTTGGTCATTAAGCTTCTGAACCACCTTGAGCAGTGAGTTTCCTTTCCTTGTAAGCACGTGGGGGTTGCCACAAGGCAGGGTATAGTAGTGGAGAATGCCGTACACTGGTGGCTCTCTGACAGCTTTCAAACCAGGCTTCCTTCATGCCAGCTCGGATACCACAGCTGCTGACATTTGCAAGCTTTCCTGTGGTGTTTCCACCTAATCCCATGCTGATTGTCAAGAACCTAACATGTAAGTGTGCTATTTTTGTTTTTGCAGTAAATTACTTCTAACTTTCTAACGAGGATACTGCGCTGCTGTTCCTTTTCGTTGTTTGAGCTCTTTGGATCTTCCCAGATCTTTAAACGCAAGCTGCAGGATCCCTGTTGCCACGGCCACTGGTCTACATCTGCATTCTGTGGATATCTTGGTTAAGGTCATTGAGAGCTGGAACTTGTGCACTGGACTGGTTTGTTTTACTTTGTACAATTCATTGGTTGGTTTTAAAGAGGTTAAGGAGCATATCAATTTGAGGGTGGTTAATGAGAAATTACCTAGTATCTTGGATTCACATATCTTGGATTTCTAAAAATATGAGAACCTTGGCTTACCTGTGGGTTTCCAGCCTTGAATCAGTCTAGCCTGAACTACTTGTATTAAGTCCAGTCCCAAATCCAAAGGGTGATCTACCTTTTATCCTGATTCCCTCCTTCCCCACCACCGATTCCGTCGTGTTCCTCCTGCCATGCTTTCTGACTCCCATCCCCCACTTTTCTACAAACTTATACTTCCAAAGAGTCCTCAAAGTCTCCTCTTTCCAATTAATTTCACCCCTTTGTTTCTCTACTCTAATTGGATCCCTGGCCTCTGTGGAGGTCTGCTTTCCAAGCTTACACTATCTGGCCCTGAATGGCCTTCAGATGAGACAGGGGTAGGGCTCTGTAAATTTATTTTTACAAAAACCTGATTCTGTATCTCTATTATCTGACTGTCACCTTTTTCAGACATCTAAGCCCTTGTTGTTATGTCTACAAAAAAAACAATAAAATGATTGAAACAGAAAGAATGATACAAACAAAGATTTCTGTATACGATAGAAGCAAAACTGTATTTATAAAATGATTTTAGTATGTATACACCGTTCAGTCAAAACATTAGGACCAATGACTGGTAAAATGAATAACATTTGCTAACTCATTACAATGGCATCTGAAAGTATGTGGGATATATTAGACAGCAAGTGAACATGTTGTTCCTAAAGATCATGTGTTGAAAACAGAAAAAATGGGCAAGCATAAGGATTTAAGTGATTATGACAAGGACCAAATTGCAAAGGCTAGATGACTGAATCAGAGCAGTTCCAAAATTGAAGCTCTTCTTGTGGGATTTTCCTGGTCTGCGGTGGTCAGGACCAAGGAAGAAAAACTGGCAATAGGGTCATGGGTGGCCCATGCTCGTTGATGGAGATGGGGAAGCTGGCTCGTGTAGAAGAGCTACTGGAGCTCAAACTGCTAAACAGTTAATGTGGGTTCCTATAGAAAGGTGTCAAGAAAGACAGTGCATCGCAATTTGTTGCGAATGGGGCTGCTGCAGAGTCTCCATACTGACCCACATCCATTTCCAAAAGCGCTTACAAAGGGCATGTGAGCATCAGAACGAAGGTGGCCAGGTCTGATAAACCATGTTCTCTGTTACATCATGTGGATTGCTGGGTGCATGTGGGTTGCTTACCTGAGGAAGAGATGGCACCCCGATGCACTATGTGAAGAAGGCAAGCCGGTCAAAGCAGTGCAATGCTTTGGAGTCCAAGGCTGTTTTAGGGGACCTACTTAATATTAGGTGGGTGGTCACAATCCTATGACTGAATATATCCACCTATATCCACCTCAACCCCATGGGCTGATGAACATGTAAAGTATAGATACATATACTTCTATATTTTGCATACTTCTACATTTAGATATACTTTGCAATATTCCTTTGTTTATTTGATCAGAAATTAAAGACACCTGTTTAATATGTCTGGGAATCCAATGTATCGGGACAGGACAACATTTTTATGAAACTTTGAACAAAATCAGTTGACATTGTCAATGATGACATCATCAAATGATTTTTTTTTAGAATTTTAGACAAATGTTTGAATACAAATCTAACTGTATTTGGCCAGCTTAATTTTAGATAGCATTATAAACAGTAGTCATCCATAACAACTAATCAAAAAGATTCCCTTACTGATATGACAAAAGTGTATTGAAATCTGATTGCTCGTCAATCTACTTTTAGACACAAAACACTCATAAAGAAAAGTACGAATCAAAGTGCAAGCTCTGGTCACACCATAAATTGCAAAACAGTAGTTTACAGGACATGAAAAATGGGAGACATTAGGCTTTTATTCTCCAGCTATAACAAAAACTAATTAGTTATAAAACAGACTCTATTGCCTTCATTAATCCATAATACACCACTAACATTATACAGCGTGCACTATTGCAAAGTGCCGGGAATCAGGTTATTAGTGTAGCGATAAACAATTTAACTATTTTTGGGCTAAAAAATGTTATTAGCGGAAATTAGCTTTGTATGTGTGAGGGGAGGAATGATACATGGCTCTATCTACTGCTCGTAATCCAATCAGAATAAGATTCTATGGGCAACATCTTTTAGGTGTTAAAAATGAGGCTCAGGTACAGTATATAGGCAGCAAATAATGGTTTACCTTAACAGATCAAAAGAATAACAAAAATCATAAGTGAATCACATGTGCTGATACAGTATATTATACTTCATTCATGTAATAGGGTGGTAATGGCCTTCGTTCTGAAGTGAAATGGTGCATCAATGTTGCCACGCTGTGGACAAGCTGGTCTCAGATGGACAGGTACTGCCTGTATGGAGTATCATGGGAAGAGGCTTTACTGCTTAATAGTGTTCTGGAGAGATGAATGTAAGCTGCTGCTGGTGGACATACAGTAGTTTTATAGTTGGTAAGGTTGAATAAAGACACCAGTCCATCCAGTTCAAAGTGTATGTGTGTGTGTATGTATTTATTTATGTCATCACCATTTCCCAAATCCCTGTATATTACATTCACTTAGATGCCCATCTAAAAGTTATTTTTAAATTATCAACACTCATAGTTACATATATATTATGTTACATAGTTACATAGTTTGTGAGGTTGACATCAGTCCATCCAGTTCAACCTATGATGTGTGTTTGTGTTTTTTCTGTTAACCGTACATTGAATACCCCTGTATGTTGTGGTCTTTAAGGTGCCCATTTAATAGTTTTTTGAAACTATCGATGCTCCCTGCTGATATGACTGCTTGTGGAAGAGAATTCCACATCCTTACTGCTCTGACAGTGAAGAACCCCTTACGTATTTTAAGGTTAAACCATTTTTCCTCTTGTTTTAGTGAGTGGCCACGTGTCTTATTGTATTCCCTTTCTCTAAAAAGTTTGTTCCTTATGCTAGGGTTGCCAGTACAATATACATATACAGTACAGTATTTGTACATTGATATAATATCCCCCCTCAATCATCTCTTCTCCAGAGAGAATAAGTTCAGTGCTTGTAGTCTTTCCTCATAGCCCTCCATTCCCCTAATTATTTTTGTTGCCCTTCTCTGGACTCTCCAGTTCCAGCACATCCTTCCTGAGAACCAGTGCCCAGAACTGGACAGCATACTCAAGATGTGGCCGGACCAGAGTCTTGTAGAGTGGGAGAATAATCTCTTTTTTTCTGGAGTGAATCCCCTTTTTTATACATGCCAGTATTCTGTTGGCTTTGCTTGCAGCGGCTTGGCATTGCATGCCACTGCCAAGCCTGTTGTCTACCAGTACCCCCAGGTCCTTTTCCATCCTAGACTCACCCAGAGGTTTCCCCCCCCAGTGAGTAGCTTGCTTTCGTGTTTCTGATGCCCAAGTGCATTACTTTACATTTTTCAACATTAAAGCTCATCTGCCATGTAGTTGCCCATTATTTTGTTCAGGTCCGCTTGTAAGGTTTCCACATCCTGCATAGAAGATATTGGCATGCTTAGTTTAGTATCATCCGCAAATACTGAGATTGTACTTGATATCCCCTCCTCTAGATCATTTATGAATAAATTAAACAGGATTGGTCCCAGGATGGAACCTTGGGGGGCCCCACTTTCCACACCCACCCCATCCGAGTACTTCCCATTTATCACCACCCTCTGGACTCTCCCCTGGAGCCAGTTCTCTATCCAGGTACTCACCCTATGGTCCATACCTACCTTCCTTAGTTTGTACAGTAAGCGTTTGTGGGGAACGGTGTCAAAGGCCTTTGCAAAGTCCAGATACACCACATCCACAGGCTTACCTTTATCTAGGTGGCAGCTCACTTCATCATAGAAGGTTAATAGATTGGTTTGGCAAGAACGATTTTTCATGAATCCACTCCACATCCTCACCGCACCGCACACAGTTTAGGGTTAAACGTTTTATCAAATAAGTGTGTCTGTGTACAAGAAAAAAAAAAAAAAACCCTGATGGGCTTAGTGTACCTCAGTGAAGAGTGGTTATGGTTTTCATCATGCATCTTTGAGCACACCACTTAGAAGAGCAAGCAGTGGGTGTGGCCATATTGGAGGGGTGAGAAGGGCTTAAAGGCATGGGTGAAAAAAACAAGGTCAGACTGTCCCCCAGTATAATCCCCTTGGATCAGTCTGTCTCCCAGTATAATCCCTCCCCCCCCCCAGATCAATTTGTCTCCCAGTATAATCCCCTTAGCTCATTCTGTCCCCCAGTAAAATCCTTCCCCCAAGTTCAATCTATCTCCTAGTACAATCCCCCCGAAAGTCAGCCTGTCCCCTAGTACAATCCCCCTAGGTCAGTCTGTCCCCTATTACAACCCCACTAGATCAGTCTGTCCCCCAGTATAATCCCCCCAGGTTAATCAGTCCCCCAGTATAATCCTACTCCCCCAGGTCAGTCTGTTTCCAGTATAATCCTCCCCCCTGGTCAGTCTGTCCCCCAGCATAATCCTTCCCCCCAGATCAATCTTTCCCCCAATATAATCCATCCAAGTCAGTCTGTCCCCCAGTACAATACCTCACATGGGGTGTACTAAAGTGTATGTCCACTTTAGGGCCATGTTTACAAGTGCATTCCTATGCAGGCAGCCCCATTCATGTCGATTGAATGGAACTTTTGCACGGACACAATTGTTGCTCCCAATCTGTCATCTGTGTGATGTCAGATGTCAAAACGAGAACAGTGACTGTGTCAGTGAAGCCGCTACTTCCCCATTGACATCAGTGGGACTGCCTACGAGGGGGATACACAGAACAGCTGTGCATTCCTGTGCAGGTAAACATGGCCTCGCACATGTGTACACTGTAGTATGCCACATCTAAACGAGGCCTTACTATGTTTTTTTTTTTTTACAATGCTATTTATATATATATATATATATACAGTGGGTACGGAAAGTATTCAGACCCCCTTAAATTTTTCACTCTTTGTTATATTGCAGCCATTTGCAAAAATCATTTAGGTTCATTCTTCTTCCTCATGAATGTACACATAGCACCCCATACTGACAGAAAAACACAGAATTATTGACATTGTTGCAGATTTATTAAAAAAAGAAAAACTGAAATATCACATGGTCCTAAGTATTCAGACCCTTTGCTCAGTATTTAGTAGAAGCCCCCTTTTGATCTAATACAGCCAGGAGTCTTTTTGGGAAAGATGCAACAAGTCTTTCACACCTGGATTTGGGGATCCTCTGCCATTCCTCCTTGCAAATCCTCTCCAGTTCTGTCAGGTTGGATGGTAAACGTTGGTGGACAGCCATTTTTAGGTCTCTCCAGAGATGCTCAATTGGGTTTAAGTCAGGGCTCTGGCTGGGCCATTCAAGAACAGTCACGGAGTTGTTGTGAAGCCACTCCTTCGTTATTTTAGCTGTGTGCTTAGGGTCATTGTCTTGTTGGAAGGTAAACCTTCGGCCCAGTCTGAGGTCCAGAGCACTCTGGAGAAGGTTTTTGTCCAGGATATCCCTGTACTTGGCCGCATTCATCTTTCCCTCGATTGCAACCAGTCGTCCTGTCCCTGCAGCTGAAAAACACCCCCACAGCATGATGCTGCCACCACCATGCTTCACTGTTGGGACTGTATTGGACAGGTGATGAGCAGTGCCTGGTTTTCTCCACACATACCACTTAGAATTAAGGCCAAAAAGTTCTATTTTGGTCTCATCAGACCAGAGAATCTTATTTCTCACCATCTTGGAGTCCTTCAGGTGTTTTTTAGCAAACTCCATGCGGGCTTTCATGTGTCTTACACTGAGGAGAGGCTTCCGTCGGGCCACTCTGCCATAAAGCCCCGACTGGTGGAGGGCTGCAGTGATGGTTGACTTTCTACAACTTTCTCCCATATCCTGACTGAATCTCTGGAGCTCAGCCACAGTGATCTTTGGGTTTTTCTTTACCTCTCTCACCAAGGCTCTTCTCCCCCGATAGCTCGGTTTGGCTGGACGGCCAGCTCTAGGAAGGGTTCTGGTCGTCCCAACCGGCTTCCATTTGAGGATTATGGAGGCCACTGTGCTCTTAGGAACCTTAAGTGCAGCAGAAATCTTTTTGTAACCTTGGCCAGATCTGTGCCTTGCCACAATTCTGTCTCTGAGCTCTTCAGGCAGTTCCTTTGACCTCATGATTCTCATTTGCTCTGACATGCATTGTGATCTGGAAGGTCTTATATAGACAGGTGTGTGGCTTTCCTAATCAAGTCCAATCAGTATAATTAAACACAGCTGGACTCAAATTAAGGTGTAGAACCATCTCAAGGATGATCAGAAGAAATGGAAAGCACCTGAGTTAAATATATGAGTGTCACAGCAAAGGGTCTGAATACTTAGGACCATGTGATATTTCAGTTTTTCTTTTTTAATAAATCTGCAACAATGTCAACAATTCTGTGTTTTTCTGTCAGTATGGGGTGCTATGTGTACATTCATGAGGAAGAAGAATGAACTTAAATGATTTTAGCAAATGGCTGCAATATAACAAAGAGTGAAAAATTTAAGGGGGTCTGAATACTTTCCGTACCCACTGTATATATATGTATATATATATATATATATATAACATTGAAAGATATCTGCCTAAGGTATTCTTCTTTATATCTGCTTCAAGATACTTAAAAGGGTTGTAAAGTCAGAAGATTTTTTTTTATCTTAATGCATTCTATGCATTAAGATCAAAAGCCTTTTGTGTGTAGCAGCCCCCCTAATACTTACGCAAGCCACCTCTTTAATAAGAAAAAAAACAAGACTTTACAATCACTTTAAGTAAAATTTGTGTTTACTTTGCTACAGTCTGGTGTCTGTCACTTTGAAATATTTCTGAACCCAGAGTGTCAAGGGTGTTGGGAGGCTTGCAACATTGGGAAAAAAAATTATAAAATAAATACTCTCACTATAGTGAATTTAAAGTGAAACACTTGTAAACTTGAAAGAATATAAAAACAGCTCTAGCATCAAATAAACACAGGAAAAGTCCAAATAAACTGATGTAATCAATATAAAGTGCTCTTGTGCTCCAATTTTCTTTAAAGTGCTGAAGTGCTCCACATAGATTCCGTGGTGTGACACACACCCCCTTTTGTGTCTCTCCTTACCAGAATCAATGGACCCCCAGCATTTCAGTCTGGGAGTCAGACAGGCTTGGTTAAAAATAAGACTGATGGGTCACAATGAACAGCTCAAGGACTCCCCAGCAGCCTCTTAGATGTTCAAAATATTCCTCAAGTGTAGAACAACGAGAAGGAGCCAATAGTGAAGTACCATAGGGTTGCAGTTTAATTGTGCAATAAAAACTTACTTACAGGACAGTAGTAAAAAAAAAAGCATGTGAATAACAATATGCTTCCGTGAACCGTAACTACCATGAACCGGAAGTGACGTCGTTACAACTCGATGCTGGAAATTACATCAACACATTTCACCCTTCTACAGGGCGTCATCAAGGACCTCATTTCATTAACTACAAACCTCTATTTATATCAAGCGAGGAGCCGCCTCCTCCCCAGTGGCCAATTACAAACCATGATGGCCATTTTAGAAACAACGCCTAAGATACCATAATTGATAATACTGATAAAACGACTTACTCAAAATAGTCTTAAATTGTCTCAACTATGTCACTTACAGCAGCATATACATAATATTAAAATACTTTATTAGCAAAATAGAAAATAAAATGCACTAAAAACAATCAATGTCAACTAACATTAGCTAGCTTTATATCAGATCATAACAAAATAATAAACATGTATGCATGAATAATTTTGATAATCAAAATAAAATTTAAAATGAAATAATAATATAATAAAAATTAAATAAATAAAATAAAATAATAATAATAGTAATTAATAAAAATAAAAGGAAAATAAATAAAAATGAAAATAAAAATGAATAAAAAAAAATAACAATAAAGTAATGAGGATAAAGATTAAAAAAATGTGAAAATGGAAAAATTAAATGAAAATAAATGTCCAATATATTACTAACTTTTACCAATTAGAAATAAAACAATTGATATCCAACTCAATGTTCAACCTCAATCGGCTCGTAGTTCCTAAACGATGGATCCACTGCGTTTTAGTTTGGGAAATGGCCCTTTTTATATTTCCTCCCCTCCAGTGGAGCTCGACCCTAGCATTCCCACAAAAAGTCAAACTAGTAGGATCTTTCCCATGATGGAGCCTGAAGTGATTGGATAGGCTATGATATTTGTAGCTTAAAGCGGTTGTAAACCCTATAAAAAAAAAAATAAAAAAAAAAAAAACCTGCAAGACAAAGGCATAATGAGCTAGTATGCATCGCATACTAGCCCATTATGTGTAACTTACCATAAAACGAAGCCCCGACACGGACCCCTGGACATCGCTGCGGGCGCGGCCATGATCCCTCGCGTCTCTTCCGGGTTCTGCGGCTCCGGCGCACTGATTGGCCCGGAAGAGACGGCTCCGGCGCGATGATTGGCCGGAGCCGCGATGACGTCACTCCCGCGCATGCGCGCGGGAGTGACTTTTCCGGCAAGCTCCGGCAAACATAATTGAAGGTCCCCCTGGACCTTCAGAGCGCATGCGCCGCTCGCGCGAGCGGCTGCATGCACTGTAAATATCTCCAAAACCGTGCCGGTTTAGGAGATATTATTTGTACCTACAGGTAAGCCTTATTATAGGCTTACCTGTAGGTAAAAGTGTCCAAAAGCGGGATACTACCGCTTTAAGTTACTGTTTAGCGCTAGGAACATTGAAATAAATCATACATAAAAAGGCTAAAAACTGTAGTATGGTTAATCACTCAACCAAACCCAAGTGTACATAGAAACATGAGTCCATTATATTAAAAAAGACAATCAACTTGCAAGGATGGTAGAGAGTCCAATGCAGAGTAGAAATCCCAAGGTGCGGAGAGCAGAGTTGGAAAGACACCCAAATGTGTAAATAAGGTGGCTGCTTACCGCAACTAGTGGGCCTCCAAATTAATGGATAAGCCACTTAGGCGTGAAGTGTTAGCCCTAATGGGATGGACTTTCTCCTCCACTTCAGTGGACCAGGATCAATTCCGTGTGTTCCTATACCCCGCTCAGTCACAAGGCAGATATGACTCCAATATGTATGGCAGTATGCAAGGAATGAAGGAAATCATAGCGTAATCCCGTAATACAATTAAATAGGTTTTATTAAAGTTCTACTTACATTATGGCAGACATGTATGTGCAGACAATATACAATAGCGGCGTCCCGCTAGGATAAAACACGAGCCGGCGTCTTGGGGGCGTGACAGGCGCGATGTCCGGAACCTCCCGGACATCGCGCCTGTCACGCCCCCAAGACGCCGGCTCGTGTTTTATCCTAGCGGGACGCCGCTATTGTATATTGTCTGCACATACATGTCTGCCATAATGTAAGTAGAACTTTAATAAAACCTATTTAATTGTATTACGGGATTACGCTATGATTTCCTTCATTCCTTGCATACTGCCATACATATTGGAGTCATATCTGCCTTGTGACTGAGCGGGGTATAGGAACACACGGAATTGATCCTGGTCCACTGAAGTGGAGGAGAAAGTCCATCCCATTAGGGCTAACACTTCACGCCTAAGTGGCTTATCCATTAATTTGGAGGCCCACTAGTTGCGGTAAGCAGCCACCTTATTTACACATTTGGGTGTCTTTCCAACTCTGCTCTCCGCACCTTGGGATTTCTACTCTGCATTGGACTCTCTACCATCCTTGCAAGTTGATTGTCTTTTTTAATATAATGGACTCATGTTTCTATGTACACTTGGGTTTGGTTGAGTGATTAACCATACTACAGTTTTTAGCCTTTTTATGTATGATTTATTTCAATGTTCCTAGCGCTGCACTATTTTGATATATATTTGAGTGGGATTTCTATAAGTCCAGTGTTCTAGCTGCTAGCCTGTTCATGTCATTATATACGATCAGTTTGTCATCTCTATTTGTTATTTAGCGCAGGATTTCCCCCTTGATTTTATTAAGTTACTGTTTACCTTTAAAGATATTCACATGTTCTCTGAGCCTGACTCCCAGCTTCCTAGTGGTTTGGCCCACATATTGGAGCCCGCAGGGACAGACTAAGATACGTGACGTGCGTGGTTTGACATGTGATAATTTTTTTTATTTTGTAGGACTCACCACGTAAATATGATTCAAAATGTGTGGTTTTCCTCTTTCTAAATTTGGAAGTTCTACAAATCATGCATTTACCACAACTGAAAAATCCCACTTGATCTAAAAAGGTGCAAGTCTTTTTAGGTGGATCAACTACATTATAAGCTAATTTTAAACGTAATGTTGGGGGTTTGGTATAAACAAACTGTGGTCTATCTGGCAAAACTTTCCACAGTTCCAAATCCTTTAATGATATTGGCCAATGTAGTTTAATAATTTCCTCTATCTGTTTATATTGTCGGGTGAATCCTCTCATAAAAGCGACTCCAAAATCTTTTTTTCTTTCTTTTTAAACAAATCCTTTCTACTCATATCACCTACTGTTCTTTTAACTTGCTCTAAATCTTTAACACTATAGCCCTTCTCACAAAACCTTTCCACCTAAATGTTTGCCTGTGTATCATAATTGTCCCTTTTATTACAATTTCACTTTCTCTCATCAATTGGCTTTTGGGAATGGTTCCCAACCAGCTGGGCTGATGGCAACTCCCCAAAGAAATATAGCCATTCCTGTCAACTTCCTTAAAAAAGGTTTTGGTTAGAAGTCGATTAGGTCGAGGCAAGTTGAAAGGTCGGGGCAACCTTTGGGGTCACCCATCTTCCAGCGGCCCTCAGGGGTGGGGTGCTACATACAGTACAACATATAAAAGTTTAGGAGGTGGAAATGGCACACATAGTCAGCACTCTTGAAGGGTGCATAGGATAAGTCCCTTGGCTCATATTAACCCAGGCAGCACTGGATAATTATGGTTGTGGGGGTAGGTGAGGGGGAATCAGAGGGCAGAATATTTTAATTAAAACCAAAGCCAGCTACACAAGGGACTATGTTGCAATAATTCTAAGTACTATCCCTTGTGCTGATTAAAAAAAAAAAAATTGACTAAACTTAGGCTTTAAATGCAGCTGTCATAGCATGAGTAATAAAGCAAACATGTCTCTAGACAATATAAAATGCAAGCAGCAAAGGTAAACAGTAACTTAAGCTATAATCCTCGTTGTTCATAAACACTGATCAAACATACTCAGAGCTCATTCCCCCACTTCCATAATTGCATGGAAAAACATCATAGTCTTGGCATACTATATCCTACATAGCTGCTAAGCCACAGTATTTTGTGTTACTCCTGGGAACAAGGACACTGTCAGCAGCACGTACAGACAATATATAGTCCCAGTAACACATAAAGTGCCACAGCTAGATCTTTATACTGTATATCCGCTAAGTGTCCCACTCCATGCAGGACATTCCCTCTACACTTTTTGGACTTCCCATCTATCAGTGAGAATCATCATTTTGGTATGGCAAGCAGCATTCAAAGTGTAATATTTTCAGTTAGGTGCAGTACGTTCCAGTGACATAAGATGGCGCTATGCTATGCATGCTTTTATTTCAATAATAAAATACATAAACAAAAGAAAGCACTTACAACTCACCAATAACTGCTGAGATCAACTAAAGGCTTGTACACATCATAAGAAAATCGGGTGAACATTTTCGTCCAAAGAGCTTTCGTACGATTTTCGTATAGTGTGTAAACAACTTTCGACAGCCAATTCCGACTTTTCGTACGAAAATTCCCGAAGGGACAAACTCCAAAATTTTTCTCGTACAGTAACAGAATGAAAAATGTTCATTTGATGTGTACCATTTTTATAACATTTTCATACAAGAAAAATCAGAAAAGAAAGACTATGTATGATCAGAAACAATAAACAAAAAAAAAGCCTTTGTCGTGCGAGAATTTTCGTGTGCATTTTCGTTCATCGGTTCCAATTTGCTGTGAATTTCGCCAATTTTTTTTTTTTTAGTGTGTACCCCACTTTAGCCACAAATACAGTGCATGGATTTTAGTCATCCAGACCTGTCGACTGGTGCTGACAGAGAAAAATAGGGGCAGCCAATGGGCAGCATCTAATCAGAATGCACTGCCTGCAAATATGACTGCTTTGTAATCAAATGGTTGTATGGAGGTTTACCAATAACATTTATTTGGAATTTTCTGTTTATTTAAAAACGAAAAAAAAAAAAAAAATCAGGATGCAAACTCCCAACTGAAATGGGCTCATTTATCAATTGTCATAAGCAATAAGAGTACTGAGTTGCAGATCAGAAGGATTGTGATCTGAATTTCAGAGTCCCAACACAGAGTGGGTGACTGTGCTATCATATCAAACTCAACCTTTTATCTATTCATAAAGTAATGTCATTCATAAATAAGAGCGATCACTGCCAAAATAGCCCTAATGGCATTCAGCATTGAGATGGCATTTCAGCCTGCCTTACATATTTTGTCTTTACGTTACTTTTCAGACTTTTATGGAGACAATAAAAAAAGCTGCCCATGTATCAAGCATTTTATCCACTTGTATTTAAAATCGGAATTTTGTTTACTGGCCCATAACCCAGATTAGCTGGCAACTCCTCTCTCCTTACTGTGTATCCTAATCTATCCCTTAAAGTGGAACTATGGGTAAAATAAAAAATTACATACTGTATACGATGAAGTCTGTAAATAGTCTGCTGACACAGCAGTCTTTAATTTTCCGAGTCCTCACAGTAACATTGTTTTTTTTTCGTTGCTGGAGACCTATGAGATGGGACGGGATCTTCATCACTCAGACTTTACCATACCATATTATTCGGAATACATGGTGTGGAGCGGTGCACACACAGACATATGGTGCCCCATTGATCTCGAGGCATCTTTGCCACGGTGTTTATTACCTGACCATATCATAGACAGTCCTCCATACTTCAAATACTTCTACACAGTCACACCCATCTTACCCATCGAGGGACAACCTATCGACCTACTTTATTTGGGACCCTTGTGAGACCTCTTAGGATCTGGCAGCGGTGACACCTCTGTTGCCTTCCATCAAGCAGCACCATCTCCTCTTGCTGTGCCATTTACGCAACTCCTAAACCCCCTCTCTTGTCTGTTTTCAATCTGATTTCAACCTACAGGGCTGTCTCATCGTTTTGAATTTTTAATTTGGAAATCACTCTACTCCATCTGTATACCCCTGAGGAAAGATGATCCCACCTGAAACGCGTCATGTTTGGAGGCTTTCCACTATGTTACTTTTACACCCGTGATCAACATTCTTTGAAAGCCGTGCTTTTCAATTTTAATATTTCATGTATTTAGCTCTAATTTACCTTAATGTTCATTTTGCATGTCATATATTTGTAATATATCATACATCACACACATGATGTGTCAAACTACTCACTATTTTTAATGTATTAAATAAAATTATATTTTTATACAATTGGATGTGTGGTATCCTACATGGCCCACCTATAGGGGGGTTCCTTTGCCTTTTGTTCTTATCTCATAGGGATGATGGCAACCCACATCCTGGGTTCCAAATAACTAGGGATCCTTTATTTAGGTTTTTTTAAACTTGTACTTGTTGATCCTGCCAGTACATCTGTTGTTTTCTAACTTCTGTTTTAGTTTAGTTATTTTTCTTTGTCTGCACAAGGGACATTACTTAAATGAGAAGTGTCCCTTGTATTGGCGGTTGCTCAGTGGCAGAAGGAAAGAAAATTTTATTATCTATTGCCTGCTTTAGTTGAAATCTTTAATCCTCTTCCCCCAATACCCCAGCAGCCATATTCTTCCTTTACTGCTGGGCTTTGAGTCAATGGACCTGTCACAGGCACTCATCAGGAGTGCTGACAACAATTCCCACCCTTTTGTTCCCCATATACAAATAAAAAGTTCACCTTCCCCTTTCATAGAACCCCACTTCGTCAAATTAGAGAACAGTTTGCATTCATTCAGAATGTGCAAAGAATTCTCTAAGTTACGCCCATACCAAGCAGCCAAACTCCTGTGTTTACAATGCATCAGGCCAGCCACTCAGCGCAGAACTTGGAAGCAAGTGGACATCACTGGAGTGGCGGTGTCTACTGCAGGGATTTCCAGCTTCTGCAACCATCAGCCAGGTATGGTATATACATAGTTACATTGGTCCAAGCTGGCCAGGAATCACATAAGGCCGTAAAAGCCTAAAAAATGCCTCTGTTACAGGCATTTGAGGGTTTTTTATTTTCACCTGTAAAAGCACCCTTTATTAGTCTACACTCACCGGCAACTTTATTAGGTACACCTTGCTAATATTGGGTTGGACCTCCTTTTGGCTTCAGAACTGCCTTACTTCTTGGTGGCTAGGGATGGGCGAACAGTTCAGCCCAAGCATGAGTTTGAGCCCGTTCGAATTATCAGGGCGTTCGACCATTTGTTTGGCCCGCCACAATGAATGAATGACCACAATGCAGTGTGCTGCCACACAGTGCATTGGAAGCCATGATTGGCTAAAGCAATGAAAGCTTTGCCCAATCAGGGCACAGAGCACTCCCAAAGCAATGATTGGAGAAAGTAATGATGACTCTATCCATTCAGGGCTCATTGCTCTTAGTCCCACCCCACACTATCAAAGTATTCTTTCAGTAGCAGCCATTTGTAGCGTAATATCGACATGGAGAGAGATAGAAAAGGATTCTGTCCAGTGCTACTAGAGAGTTAGAGTGCAAAAGTGTGCTATTCTGATTCTATTGTCAGTATAGAATATCAATTTAGTCTGAATCTAGATCAATTCAGTCAGTGTGAGTGTAGTGCGACCATTCATTTTTACTTTAGTGTCACTTTAGTGTGAATCTAGTGATAGTTTAGTCAGTGTGTAGTAAACATTCATTTTTAATTAAGTGTGAATTAAGTCATAGTTTATTCAGTGTGAGTGTAGTGACCTGACCATTCATTTTTACTTTAGTGTCAGTTTGTTTTGAGCTCAGTGCGTTACTGCAAAGTATATTTCTGTGCGTTACTGCATGCTTAATGCAGTATATTTCAGTGCGTTACGTGCTGTTTAATGCAGTATATTTCTGTGCGTTATTGCACATTTAACTCAGTATATTTCAGTGCATTATGTGCCACAATAGAATGCAGAAGAGGAGAGGGAGGAGGATTCTCACAGGTTTGGAGGCATTGAAACAGAGGAAGGCATATTACAACCCTCAACAGATGGTTTTCCATACCCAGAACCTTTGGGAGTAGTATGTGGCTGGGAGGAGGTAGTTCCAGATGATACTGTAATCCTCAGTGACCCCAAAGAATATGCTTCTCATGCCTCTGCAAACTTGCAGTGCATGGACTCCCTCATGCTTCAAAGCCTGCAAAAGGACCAAAGAATAAGTGGCATAAAGAAGAAGGATCCCTTTTGGTTGGCAACCCTCCTTAACCACTGATACAAGGGGAAAGTCTCAGAACTCATCCCGTCCCCACACAGGGTGCAGAAGATTAAATCTCCTGAGGACTCTTTAAAGAGGAGCTTATCTAATGCTTTTCCCAACTCTGGTAGATTACAGTGTCATGAAAAACGTAGTTTGAAGGCTTCTGTTGGTCAAGAGAGTAGCAGTGGAAAAGGAGGCCCCCAAGTGATGTATTTCAAAAATGTTTTATTCCTCACTGTCCAGGGCTCTCAGCTTCCACATCCCATCGGCAGCATCTGCATCATATGGTGGATAATTATCTAGGAGCAAAAGAGAGATGGAGAGCTTTCCAGTTAACGATCCACTGGTTTACTGGGTCATGAGAATAAACCACTGGCCAGAACTTGCCCAGCATGCAATTTAGCTGCTGCGTTGCCCTGTATCCAATGTGCTTTCCGGACTGGCTTTTAGTGCTGCTGGAGGTTTTGTTACTGATAATAGACTCCGTGGACCATTTGACATTTATCAAAATTAATCAGTCCTGGATTACCAGCAGCTATGAGGCCCCTGGTGCCGACCGATGTCACTGATTAAGTGTTTTTGGGATGTGGAATCTCTGCAAAACTTTTAGGCTGCCTGGTGTTGATTTCATCTGGAAGACTTTTTTGGTGTAGGTGTGATGGGCACAATTAACCACTTGTTGACCGCTCACAGTAATACTACTGTAGCAGGTTGTCTACCCTGGGTCCAGCGACATAGGCCTACATCGCTGGACTCTTAGCGATCTCGGCTGGAGGAGGAGAGGCGATTGCCGTCTCTCTTCCCCGATCGCCGGGGAAAGTGTGAGAAGATCCACCTGCTTGTGTAAACAAAGTAGGCGGATCTTATCTGTGACAGACAGGGAGAGGTCACAGGATTCAGCATAGCTAAACCTGCGATCTCTGTCTGTGTCACAGAACCCCCACACACGTCAGTAAGCATGAGGCATACATTTAACCCCTTGATCACCAACAGTGTTAACCCCTTCCCTGCCAGTGTCATTATTACAGTAACAGTGCGTATTTTTAGCACTGATTACTGTAGTAATGTCACTGGTACCCCCAAAACTGTCAAAAATGTCAGTTAGGGGTCCCATCTGTCCGCCGCAATGTTGCAGTCCCGCAAAAAATCGCAGATCTCCGCCGTTACTAGTAAAAAAAAAAATAATAAAAATGACATAAACCTTTCCCATAGTTAGTAAACGCGATAACTGTTGCTCAAACCAATCAAAATACACTTATTGCGTTTTTTTTAACAAAAATATGTAGCAGAAAACAAATTGGCCTAAAATGTTAAAATTTTGATTTTTAATTTTTTTTTTGGGAATGTTATTTTTTTTTTCAAAACTATTTTTCAAAACTGACGTTTATAGCGCAAAAATTAAAAATCGCACAGGTAATCAAATGCCCCCAAAAGAAAGCTCTATTTGTGGATAAAAAAAGGACGTAAATTTTGTTTGGGTACAGCGTCCCACGACTGCGCAATTGTCTGTTAAAGTAACGCAGTGCCGAATCGCATAATATGGCCTGGTCAGGAAGGAGGTAAAATCTTCCGGTCTTAAAGTGGATAAAAATACGGTCATTGAGAATTTTTTTGTCAAAGCTAAATACATTTTGGCCTAAATATATATGACAAAAATTGAATATATTGGATATTTTTTAACAGTCAAAGTAAAAAATGTAAATTTTTCGCGAAATTTTCATTTTTTTTATTAATATCGCAAAAAATAAAAAGCGCAGAGGTGATTAAATACCACCAAAAGAAAGCTCTGTTTGTGGGAAAAAAAAAGGACTTAAATTTTGTTTGGGTACAGCATTGCATGACAACGCAATTGTCAGTTAAAGTCACGCAGTGCCAAGTTGAAAAAGTGACCTGGTCATTGAGCAGCAAAATCTACCGGGGCTAAAGTGGTTAACACCCAAAGACCAATCTTTTCGCACCTGTTTGACAGGTGCATACCATTTAAATTTTGAAATTTTGAAAGCAAGGCCAATTCTTGCTTTCATCGAGAGTGCCTCTAAAGGATTATGGTGTGAAGGCACCACAGACACCCAAGTACCAATTTTTCCGCACCTGTTACTTTATCCAAATTCTGTGAAGAGACACTAGAATTTATCCAAAAAATCTCTAATCTTGTTCCCAGTGCAGTATATTGTGGCCTTATCATGCAGACTGGCTCCCCAAGCCATTGTTTACAAAATAAAGAAAGCTTGCAGTTATTTCTGCAACAGTTTCTATACACAGTACAGATGTGCTACTTTACAGGTAGACTAAGGGAACCCCCAGGCATTATATTGAAAATAATTTTTCATTTTTATTGTTATTTCTCATTTTGATGCTTTCATTTTAAGGTACTAAGGGGCCCAAAGTGTGCCAAGAAAATTTCCCCCACACCATTACACCACCAGCCTGAAGTGTTAATACAAGGCAGGATGGATTAATGCTTTCATGTTATTTACACCAAATTCTGACCCTAGCATCTGATTGTTGCAGCTGAAATCGAGACTCATCAGACCAGGCAACGTTTTTTCAATCTTCTATTGTCCAGTTTTGGTGAGCCTATGTGAATTGTAGCCCCAGTTTCCTGTTCTTAGCTGACAGGAGTGGCACCCAGTGTGGTCTTCAGCTGCTGTAGACCATCTGCTTCCAGGTTCAATGTGTTATGCATTCAGAGATGGTATTCTGCATACCTTGGTTGTAACAAATGGCTATTTTAGTTACTGTTGCCTTTCTATCATCTCACACCAGTCTGCCCATTCTCCTCTGATCTCTGAGTCCAACAAGGCATTTTTGTCCACACAACTGCCACTCAGTGGATATTTTCTCTTTTTCAGACCATTCAGCAGATTTTGAAATTCTCAGACCGGCCTGTTTGGCACCAGCAATCATGCATAGTTCAAAGTCACTTAAATCCCCTTTCCCATTCTAATGCTCAGTGTGAACTTCAGAAAGTTGGCTTTACCACACCTAGATGCCTGAATGCATTGAGTTACTGCCATGTGATTGACTGATTAGCAATTTGTGTTACCAAGCAATTGAACAGGTGTACCCAAAAAAGGGGCCAATAATTCCATATGTCCATGCACATATAGGCGTTTACAGGCATATTAGAAGAGGAGCATTTACAGTCTGAAAAAAAAATCTTCCATTACAAGTACATTTAGGAGACTTACTTTTGGGTAGTAAAAATGTTTGACGGGCCTTGTGTCTAAAAACGCCTAAACACTGGACGTATTTAACACTTAGGCAACCTTTAGTTCCAATGGCCAGAATATTCAGCCATGCCCCTGATAACATGAAACGTATGACAAAACGCATTGGGAGGTACCAAATGCAACGTCACCACGTACAGCAGCCGCTGGCCAGAAGGACTGTGTCATCATGTTTTCGTTAAGCTGCAGCTTTTACAAAAAACAGAAACGCATGTTTTTATCTTCAGAAATGTGAGTGTAATATGGTTTGTTTTTAAATAAACTCTCGTCATTACATACTACACTATGAGTTTCTATGTTATATATGCCCCTATTGAGAGTGAAATCAAGGAGCAAGGGTGTCTGAGGCTGTTCCAATCAGTGTGGATTCATTTAGGGGTTTATTATTTGGCTTTTTATTAATTTGAAAGCCAACAACTTTTGGTAAGAAGCCACTTCTTACCTTCACTTTTATTGGACATTTGAGGAGCCTTTGTGTCTGCCTGTTCCCTCTCTTGGGGTAATTCTGGGAACTTTTTATCCATTTGTTAATTCCTACAAACATATCATAACCTTTATATGGGTTGTTTTGAGGACATTTTTGTTTATCACTATCTGTAATTACCTATTTTTTGTATCAATTTGTATTTATTTTTCACTTGACTATGATAAGCACCGCACTTTTTTTTGCACAATGCCCAGAATAAATCCGTGACTTTAATTTGCTAGGTGATTTCTAGGACAGTGCTTTAAATTTACTATATTGCTTCCAAAAGTATAAATCAATCAAATAAATTAAAGCAAAGCAGCCTGTAAAAGAATACTCTTATTACTTACCTCTCCTCAGTAGGCAGCTAATCCTCACTTTGCTCTTTTCAAGAGCTACAACCTTTGGCACAATATACACATCTGAAACACTTCTAGGTTTCTCGGATGCCTGGTCCTGTGCTATAAACTTTTTGTTTTAAACAGAGAACAGAAAAATTGTATAAGTTTGATTTGCAACACACCTTTTAAGCCCTTTTGAATGGGCCACAATTTCTGAGGGAGAGAGCGTGCAGATTGCTTCTTTGGCAGGAGAAGCGAACAAAGGTACTGTTCTTTATTTAAGATTTTTTTTAAGGAACCAAGTTGCTTTAAAGTGGCAATAAATTATACAGTTTTCTCCAAAAATTCTCCATACACATCTATTTTATATTAATTATTACTCTAATTTTCAGTCTCCTTGTAATATCCCCTGTGACCTCCCAAATCCATCATGTTTGCTTGGAATGAGCAGTTATGCCTCGTACACACGCAACGATTGTTGGCTGTGAATTTTCGGCCAACGTCCGATCGGCCGATTTTCGGCTTGTTAGTATGATGCTTCCGACAACCGACTGCGACTTTTCGGCCGAACAAAATCTGGTGTGCATGCTATAAAATTTTTGTTGGCCATCAACAGAACGGCCGATTTTCCGTCAGTCAGTACAGATTTCGCCAGACAAAAATCAGATGAGCAAGACTGGGCATGCTCAGAGAAGAAAATACACACGGAAAGTAAACCAGCACATGACATCACTTCTGAAGTTGGTTGTTGTTGGCCGAGAAAATTAGTGTGCAGTCTAGAGCACATTTCAACCAACACAACAACACTGGACAAAAGATCGGCCGATAATCGTTGCGTGTGTACGAGGCTTAAGTGTCAGTTGTGCTCATGTGCACTGCTCTATGCACACTTCAGATCCCATAGTCCATCTTAGGAGTGAACAGCAGAGAGTGGCTATGTTCCTAGTACATAGGGTGGGAACATAGAGAAGGAACAGAGCCACCCTCAAACAAAAAGTCAGACTATAGAAGCAAAAACAAAAAGGAATTTGGTGGAGGCTGAGAGTAATAGGAGGTTCTTTTTGAGTTAGGAATACATACTTGAATAGAATTTCCTTTTTTAAAAAAAGAGTTTCACTTTAAATGACAAAGTAGCCTGTGTATAAACGTTATATCTTTTATGCAAATTTAAAGTTTTCCTTTAATTTAGACATTATCAAAACACCCAATTCCCTTTATTGTTGCCTAGTCCCAGTTAAAACAGAATGTAGCTGGCAGCCGGCCCTTATTTGTAGAGCATCTCTCATTGAACACGAGCCCTGACTCAAACCATATTTTTGGCTGGAGTTCTGCTTTAATTACATTAATTGACAAAACTTGGTTTCACAGCTGGTCACTTGCAGGAGGTGTTAATAGCGTTTAATCAGCGCGAGCAATCAACGTAAGATTGCTGTCTCCAAACAGCCAGTACGGATCCGCTAAGTGAAGGTATTCTACTGATCAATAGCCCAGAACAAACAGCTAATTATTCATAATCTGCAAACCATCCCGGAGTAAAATACCATTCTTATGAGCAATAACATTGATCTTTCCACAGATGCTGTGTCCCTGTTCAACCATTAACATACAAAGATTGCCGTCTTTGTATTATGCTAAATCTAACACTGGAAAGCTTGCTGGTTGTGATGTGAGGTGTAGATCAGAGTGAGCTCTATACTGTGTCCTTCTGTATGACCACAGTTATTGCCAAGGGCAACTCTGCATTTTATCTAAAATTCAAACAAAAGTCTGTCCTTTTATTGTTACATAGTTAGTCTGGTTGAAACGCAAGTCCATCCAGTTCAACCAAAAAAAATGAAAAAAAAAAATATATATATATACAATCCTATATATACAATCCTTTACCCACAGTTGATCCAGAGGAAGGCAATCACCTTTCATATGAGATTGCTGTAAGTGGATCGGCAAAAGAAAGCGATCTTGGGTTTTGAGAATCACTTAGCAATAGTGAACTATTTCTGATCTGCAAGAGGATGATATTAAAAATGGAGGATCGAAGCATTTCTTGACAATCTTGCAAGAACATGCTTATGCATCGGTGCCCTTTATTCTTGGGATGATTAAATAAAAACCATATACCGTGCCCTGTCCAAAGTATTAATCTATCTTTTAAGGTGTTATCAACTAATTTCATGTGAAAAAATTATGGCAACACATGTGTAAAACTCATTACATGTTAAATTAATCAATAAACCAAAAGTGCAATGTGCAATATAAAAAGTGCAAATAGTCCATAAAAAGTGCAAGAAAAGTCAATTTAAAGTGCAAATAACAGTGTTGGAGATATAATCCTTGGCAATCTCCTCTCACAGTGTAGAAAATATTGGAATAAACCTCCAAAAGTGTTCCCAAAGCCTCTTCACATGGAACGGGATTCCCTGGCAAAGCAAGATTCTAATAAACAGATCACAGCCCTCGTTTCACGGCTGTCCAGGAGGGGTGAGCTCAGGCAGGGCTGATAACACTGATTGGGATTTTAGCAGCATTGTCAGCTCACAATGTCATTGTGTGACTGTTGCCCACTCGCAATCCTAGTTTTTACTATTGCTGGTAGCTGGGCATTAATATTTTGTATTTTTTTCAGCCAGCAAGTGCTTCTTTTCACATGTTTCAATATATCTCTTTACAGCCTGTAAAAATAAAATATATTTTAAAATTGTTTACAGACCTCAGCAGCTAACTCTGAAATTGACATATATTGTACATGGATATGACTCATCACTCTAATTAATGGGATGGTTTAGTACAGTATTCTTCAATTTGTGGGCTGCAGGCCAGATGTGGCCCTTTGCATGCCATCAACACTGCATTTTTCCCCCTCCTACTGACTACATGCTGCTCTACTGACCACAGGCTACTGACCAAATTCTGCTCTATGTAATTCTTTTATTCCCACTGACCACCAACCTGAGACATTGTTTGTTTACTCCCACTGATGCCGGGACATTTTCTACTCCCACTGGCCAAAGTCCAGCCCCCCTAAAGTCTGAATAACACTAAACTGGATCTTTATTTAAAACGTTTAGAGACCCCTGACTTAGTACAAGTCATGAGTATGGCAAAAAAAGCTTCCAAGCACGTAGGGTCACAAAACTACAAAAGTGAGAACTCTTGGCCATAAAATGGTGAAAATCCCATATAATGACCACAGAAGATGTTCAGACCTGGTAACCTTAGATCAGATATCTCCTCTATAGAGTACCTGAGAGAAATAAGAAACTATCAGTTGGGTTTAAAGATGACCTGAACTGCGAAAGCTTCTCTCCAAACAACCAAGAGATGGACAAAAGGCTAGTCACTCACTAGTATTGCAGTACAGAACAGTTTTCCCAGTTACTGGTTTACCATGCCTTTCCATGCTGTATCTCAGTGTAAAGGCAGTCATCTTGGAAGAAGAGAAAGCTTGGCTTCTCTATGTCAGAGGTGCCCCCCGATGACTGTTGGTGTAATATTCAAAAAGCAACAGTTGAGGTGAAGAAAACACAGATCCACATAATAAATAAAGCAGAATCAGGGACATCTTTGCACTCTATGTCCCCAGGTACAGCTTTCTCTCCAGAAGTGGGTGGCCCAGCAGGGACACTTAGTCTTAGATGATCTTATACTGCAGATATAGAGCTATGAGGCTCAAGGCAGAAGAGTGCCTAGGTACAGGAAATGCACTGCTTCAGGTTATTGCTAAGGGCACCAATACCATTTCTAAATGCTCTCTATAATTTTGCAAATCTTAACTTTGTGTATGAGTTAAGGTCAAATTTAAATCTTCAGCATCTACCAAAAGTTGAATAATTAGTTTTCGGTGGACTGACCCTTTACGCTGATTAAATTTATCTTTCAATTCTGTCATACTCTTGGCTATTTTTAATGCGTGAATGTCACAAGACTGCCTGCTATATTGGATAAACTTTTATTTAAAGTTTAGTTGCCCTAAAATAGGTGGAAATCATGCCAGCTTGTACAGGGCATGCAGGTCAAGAGAAATAATTTGCAATAAAGGTGAACTGGCAGTTGGAAGATAAACAGCCAGTAAGACAGAGCCAAAAAGAACAGTGGTCGTAAGGTAAAAAAGCCTTATCTGATTTTCCCGTACCACAATTAATTCCTGCTGACCTTTCAAATATGTATCTGTTAGACTTAAGAACCTTGAAGAAAAGAGACATTTGTATTGCTGGAGCTAAACTGATTCAGAGGTTTAAAGGAGAAGAACTTTCTCTGTCTGCTTCTCTCTAGACATACTTTGGCTTAGCTTCCAAAGCACCCCAGGGGCTTATGAAACCCAGGGCTCCCTCTATGGAAATACCGGAAGTACCAACACTTTCAAAGTTGTCCTACAGTCATAGCATAAAGACAGGAAATAAGATAAAATATCTCTCAAACATCCTTTTTTTTAGTATCAGTATAATTGGTTAAATGTTTAACCACTTCCGCACTGCTCACTAGAGCTGTACTGCGGCAAAGTGGCTCGATAACGTCTGGCGACGTAGTACTACGTCACCAGACATTCCCCTCTTTCAGCGGCGCGTGCGCGCCGCTGGAGGCTCGCTCCCGCTGTATTCAGTCACAGCGGGAGTCGGGTCAGGGGAGGAGCAGCGGCGATCGCCGCTGCTCTTCCCCGATTGCCGGGTAATCAAGTGTGGAGATCCGCCTGCTTGTGTAAACACACGCGGACGGATCTCCTAAGTGACAGGCAGGGTCAGATTGCAGGGTTCAGCATAGCTGAACCCTCGATCTGTCCTTGTGTCACATAGTCCCCTCCCCCCACACACGTCAGTAAGCACCAGGCATACATTAACCCCTTGATCACCAATAAAAATTAACCCCTTCCCTGCCAGTGTCATTTTTACAGTAACAGTGCATATTTATAGCACTGATTACTGAAGTAATGTCACTGGTACCCCCAAAAGTGTCAAAAATGTCAGTCAGGGGTCCGATCTGTCCGCCGCAATGTCGCAGTCCCGCAAAAAAAATCGCAGATCGCCGCCATTACTCGTTAAAAAAAAAACACCAAAAAATGACATAAATCTTTCCCTTAGTTAGCAAACGCAATAACTTTTGCGCAAACCATCAAAATAAACTTATTGCGATTTTTTTTTACCAAACATAGGTAGCAGAAAACAAATTGGCCAAAAATTTAAAAAAATTTTGAGTTTTACATTTTTTTGGGGGGGGGGAATTTCATATAAAAAAATGTGAAAAATATTGTTATTTTTTCAAAATTGTCGCTCTTTTTTTGTTTATAGCGCAAAAAGTAAAAATCGCACAGGTGATCAAATACAACCAAAAGAAAGCTCTATTTGTGGGAAAAAAAGGACATCAATTTCATTTGGGTATGGCGTCGCACGACCGCGCAATTGCCAGTTAAAGTTGCACAGTGCCGAATCGCAAAAAGTGGCCCAGACGTAAGACAGCAAAATCCTCCGGTGGTAAAGTGGTTAAGCTTCTCTGCTGTTTGTATTCCCAGTGAAGATTGATCCTGGGTGAATACAAGGAAATCTCCCCTATGGGGACAGCAATTAAAAACTGACAGAAGATCTAACCCCTCCTTTCTACACGGAGCAGCCCACTTCTCAAGGGAACAATAATGACTGGATTGGAAAACTCAGATAACTGATTCTTCTTTCTTGTATAATCAGCTAGATTCTCTCCTAAACAGATACAGACCAACAATAGACATACCACTGATACAATCAATTTGGTCTGGATCAAGATGTGATCACCTAATTTGTGTATATGCATGAAATTTAAAGATGAAGGTATAAAGACTTCTCCAGAGCCTCTCCCATTCTCCAGAACTCCCTATCTCAACCTGTACAGTTATATAGTCACAAAAAAGTGCAGCGCTCTCCTTAAATAAAGTACATTTAAATTATAGTGCGTAAATAAATATCTGAAAACAGTGTAAAAATAATCTATGTATAATAAATTAATTAATTGTGAGTCCATCTTTTCTTTTAAATATAAATACAATCCATCAAGAAACGATTCAATGCCCATGAAAAAAAGGGGTGCAGTCCCATACAGCAGAAACTCTTCAGTAATTGCCTCTGATCACCACAGAGCCCTTCACCCCACTTATGGGTGTCTTCTCACCTGCTTGAATGGACCTCACTAATTAAAGGAGGTCCATATGTACTTTGCAGTGTTATAGGTGGCACCGCTCCAACTGGCCATACACTCCAACTCCGTGGCTCACAGCACCTCTCAGCGTGGTGTCAATCATATAGGAGGAGGAAAGAACCATAGTGCAAATCGCTAATAAAAAGCATTTGTTTCCATATAAAAGTCCACTCACATTTCAGCAGTAAAAAACGGGCATTTCGCAAAACAATCTTCTGCATACACAGCTCCACCTAGTCCCAGCGTGATTACGTCACTGCCCACCTCACACGTAGCGCCCAATGGGCTTTCTCAAAGGTTCAGGCTCAGTTTATTTTCTACTCTGTAAAACTTTAGGCGATTTTGAGAACTCATCTGCTCTGGGAAGTCTATTCTGCCTCTACTCCTAACAGCTGAAATTTACTTTCTCAAACAACGTATCCCCACACATTTACTTTTACTGCCATTTGTTTAATTTGCCCTTCCTTTTTAGATGGTAAGCTGTCATGAATAGGGTCCTCCTAAATTTTTTGTCTTGAATTGTATTGTAACTGTACCCCTTCCCTAATTTTATAAACTGTTTGTGAAACTGTTGGTGCTATATAAATACTGTATATCCATGATAATAGTGTAAGAAAATAATAATAGTGTTCACTGAAAATGATTAACCAGCAACTTTCCCATATGGGTGCTGCCTTTGCTAACATTTGTTGGAGTGAGCGATATACACATGAGTTGTGACAGCATAGTACTGGTACTCAGGGCCAAACTTCTGCATACCCAACATAGGCCATGGCATTGGGCACCAGGGCTGCCTCTGGTGCCATAGGGCCACCCACCCTTCACATTGTTAACAACACCTTCTCAGGTGTAATATAAGACTATTGCCATGTGTGCTAGTGAAATCTTTCTGAGCCCTTGTTGATATTTAAGCAATAATGAATTTGTAGAATACTGTACTGTACTGTTTTTTTTTTGACTACTGCACTTTATACTTACAGTTCTACTAGAGTTGAACTGCTAGTGGAGCTTTTCTTCACTTATAGCCAATGGTTCTAGTCATAATAGGAGGTTTATGAAAAAAAAAAAAACAATCCCCACATTTATAAAGCACAGCAATAAGCTTTACAAATTTGCATTGCGTTCCACTGGTTTTGGACTTTGGACTCTAACAAGAATAATGTTGAATGGAAATCTGGGACAAGAGACTGGTTATGTGACCTGTCAAAGTCAAATGTCTGGTTCTTCTCCATTTAAGGTACTTTCTCTGCTGCACCAAGCAAAGGGAACCCAGAAGAATGCCTTAAACTGCATATTGTAGGCCCGAATTTTATGAATGGACAGGTTGAACTTAGTATTAGTACCATGGAGTATATTATAGAGCAGATAGTGATTTCAACTCTCCATTATAAATGAGATGCTAAGTGTTTATTTTTTATTTTTCGGCCTTTCCACCTAAACCTCAGTATTATGATGTCTGATATTGTTAGTGTAATACTATGGTTTTCCAGTCACTGAGGTATAGGAGGGCATCACAAGACACTTGACCCATGGATCAGGATAAATAAATTCACCTCTGGTGGTACTTCTGAAAATTGACTATCACAGGTCCACACTGGCAAGTAAGGTAAATGTCACACAACTCATCACAATTCCCTGAGCTTAGGACAGTGACACTTTGCCAGTGATAAGCCATAGTGGTGCTCCAAGTGGAAATTATCTCTTAAACTTTAAAGTAAAGCAATTTCTGTAGGGAAACTTGGCATGTTGTCTGCAGACAGCTCTTCACTACTCCAACACATGAAGGCAATACGCCTGACTCCTAAGATGCCACTCTTGAATATCCTTTCACTTTGGCACCCAGCTATGTTCTCAAGGCCAGTTTGCCACACACTACTTTTTTCCCGACAGACCCCTCCTCGTGACCTTTTCTATCCTGCACAGCCTTGTTAAAAGTTTACGTCTATGTAAAACTTTTCTAGTTTTACCAGGCAGAAGTGAGGATAAATCACCAAAAGCACCAAAGACAGACATAAAAAAACTTTTTTGGGGTAAGGGAAGGCTAGAATACCCCTCAGTCCTCCAAACCCCAAACTGGAAATTATTTTATGTCTGTCTGTGAACTTATTTCAGGATTTTGGCTAGGCATACACGTTAAGAGGCTTCTAGTCTTTACTCCTTTGCACAAATATGTTTATAACAAATTTGTTAACACATTTTTAACCAAACAAAGTGTTTATTTTTGGAAAACCTATGTCAGGAGCTAGGCACCAAACAAATAGGAGTCTATTTATATATATTTTTTTTTTCATCCAATAGTCACACAACTTTCACCCTGGAATACCACATTTTCCAATGAAATCTAATAAACATATGTAAAAGTTGTGTATGTCTTGGGTGAAAACATTTATAAATAGACCTCATAGAAATAGCCATTTACACCAAAAATGTAACCACATTCTAAAACCACTAAGCAGCATGGGAGGAAGTGATTACATCAAGGACTAGCTGCAGCAAAAAAAAAAAAATCTGATATACAATAACTATTATTGGCTTGTGTGAAGAGTTTTTTTTCCCTCCAGTTCTTTTTAATCTCTGTTGCCACTTTTTCCAAATATTTAGAAGCAGCTCTTGGTTGTCTAATGAGCACATCAATTACGACAGTCATGAGAAGGATAGTCCTCTTAAAGGTTATTTCAAGGGTGACGGTTATCATACTGCCTTTATCCTGCAGATCTGTCTTTCTGAAAGCGCTTGACCTTTTAATAGCATCCGAGAAAACAAGAATAAGGAATAAGAGTTAATTTGGAACTCCATAATGCAACAGAAAAGATGAAAGAGCATTCAAATCGATAGCGGAACAATAACAGGTTGATGAATGTTTGCGCCCAATTTACTCGTTTGGCTAACCGGATTTTGAATAGTTTTCAAAGCCCATATTCTCTGTGTGGTGTGAAGTATGTGTTATTGTGTCCAAACAAAGCCAGACGATAATCATTACGGAGTGCTGAAAAGGTCATCTCGTTAGAAATGTCAGCTTTCAATGGCAAGCGCTGGACTTTCATGCCCAAGTATCCAATTAATGGGGCATGCCGAGGCGCATGGAAACATCGAGGTGACCTGGAGAAAGAATTCTGCAAGTGCAAGATTGTCCGAAGGAATAACAGTTGAAAAAATAAAAATAAAAAACTTCTAAAAACTTCAAGGTGAGATTTTCTTTAGGATAATTACACAATCACTAATTTGGTTTGTGGGTGAATTTTCTGCTTTACAGAGAATGCAGCTAGACTTGATGGGATCCAAGCCTTGACTAACCTTCCCAGCCTTTATCAACAGACATGTGTGTATGAGAGTAGGCTTATGTCATGTTCTATAAGCATTAGGTAAAATTCAAAATCACCTAAAGTTGATAGCTTAATATAGCTGTAAGGAGTTCCATTGAAAATGTTTCCTCACCAAAATGCCCATCTCCGCCATGTCTGCAGTAGCTAATAAAACCATCATATTTTACACCCTTGCTGGAATCTCAAAGTGGTGATTCATGGTGTGGACATCTTTTTTCACAACACTCCTTGGTGCACTCCTATGAAATTTTGTTACTATGTGCTTGACTTTCATGACCTCAGAAATACGCCCTGATAGCCCACCATACCCCTATGCAATGATAGGGCCCTTACTTGCCAGTGAAATTAATAATTTGGATTTGGGGGTGCTGGGTCACCTAGTGTGGTTGGATGTCCCAATGGGGTATGAATGGTATAATAAGCTTTCCAGAGGTAACTCTCTTGTACTCAAAGGTCATCACTTATACAGTATTCATGAAAGCTGGCACCAAGCAGGTATTGAAGTTAAGATTTAGTTCATTATCTACAGTATAAAATATTGCACCAAGGGAAAAAGAATCCCCCGATAGAGTACAACATTGGGTGTACAGTGTTAGCCAGCACTACAGAGGAAAATCAATTTGGGAGTAACTTTTTTTGGTGATTGCAAAATGAGCAAACACTGTGAACAGGCAGTGGGAAAAGCAAATAGAATTCTAGGATGCATCACTAGAGGGGTCACCAGCAGGAGGAAGGAGTTTCTGATTCCCCTATATAATTATTTAGTGAGACCTCATTTAGAATACTGTGTCCAGTTCTGGAGACCTCACTTACACAAAGATATTCATAAGTCCAGAGATGGGTAACAAAAATGGTGAAAGGTTTGGGGTATAAAACATATCAAGGTGGACTTCAGGAACTGAGGAAATATGTACAGTCTGGAGTAAAGAAGGGGTAGGGGAGACATGATTGAAACCTTTAAATACATCAAGGGGGTAAATAAGGTTCAGGAAGGTGTTTTTTTCATTATGAAACCAAAATCAAGAACACGGGGTCATGCCCTTAAACTAACTGGAGGAAAGTTCAAAACTCATCTTAGAAAGTATTATTTTAATGAAAGGGTAGTTGATGCTTGGAATAAACTACCAGCAGAGGTAGTGAGACAGTCAACAGTAAGGCTCCTTTCACACGGCCGCTCCGCTGCTTAAGTCCGCTGCGGGACTTTTTTTTTTTTTTTTCACGGAGCGGATGACATTTGTGTCATCCGCTCCGTGTGCCCGCATATCATCCCATCCGTTTGCGGATGATATGCGGACATAATGTAAGTATATGGCACTGCGGATGTCAGCGGATGACACCGCTGACATCCGATTTTCCTTCCTTTCCGTTTTTTACACGGATGAAAAAATGGGGTTCTGTTCCATTCGTAAAAACGGAACAGAACTGAAAGGAGGAAAATCGGATGTCAGCGGATGGTATTCCGCTGATATCCGCAGTGCCATTCACTTACATTGATGTCCGCAAATCATCCGCAAAAAAATAGGATGATTTGCGGACACACGGCGCGGCCGTGTGAAAGGACCCTAAATGGCTTCAAACATGTGTAATATTTAGGGGTAATTTAGCTTAATGTAAAGCCATGCCAGTTGTGCCATTCAAGGGCTTGTTGACCCCCTTTTATTAAAGAAAAAGAAAAAAAAACATAGTCCATCCAGGATTCCCACGCAGGGATTTCATTTTTACACTGCAAAAAAGAAATAATAAACAAATACTACCAAGCCACCTGGCTCTCTGGTCAGGACTGCGGCTCAGGATTTGACCTCGATTCTCTTGACCCTGTAACAGTGCCCCTGTTTGGTACCCACTCTGTACCCCTGCTGACATTCTCTTTTACAGCTTCCTTGCTGCGGCAGCCCACAGGTTTCTATTCCGACCGATCGGCCGATTGTAGGCTTGTTAGTATGATGCTTCCGACAGCCGACAGCGCACTTTCGGCCGAAAATAATCTGATGTGCATGCTTTAAAATTTTTGTAGGCCAACACCAGAACGGCCGATTGTTCGCCAGTCAGTACAGAATTCGGCCGACAGACAGCAGATTTGCAAGACTGGGCATGCTCAGAAAAGACAAAACACACGGAAAGTTAACCATCACATGACATCACTTCTGCAGTCGGCTGCTGTTGGCCGACAAAATTCATGTGCAGTCTTTTGCAGTTTTCAACCGACAAGACAGCCCTGGACAAAAGACGGCCGATCGTTTGGCCAACGATCGGTACGTGTGTACGGGGCTTTAGACTGCACCGTGCAGACATGCACACTACTCCCTTGCATACCAGCACTCCTCGAGAGGGTGGAGTCCAGAACCCTGGTCCTGTCTCTACTAAAAGGCCCAGACTCACCTGCACAATCAGTGTGCTGGCTGTTCGCAAGATCTGGTCCCAGGATTGATTGGAGATTTCATCCCACCCGGATTGCTATGAAATCTCCAAGCTCCAGGTTCCACAGCAGACTTTAGAAAACACTGAGGAATTGAAAAGCCAGTTTCCTGTTCATGACACAAGCTCTCTGGAGCCCCTCAACCCATATGGCTAAGAACTCTGTGTCACAACCTTCTTCTAGAATCTGGCAGGGCAACGCTCTGCCGCACATGCTTGGGATAAACAAAGATCTATAGTCAGACAAAAATGTTAACAAAAAAAGAACAAAAAAAAAAAGAAATGGACAGACTCGATGGACTACTCGTTCTTTTTCTGCCGTCACTTTTCTATGTTTCGATGTGTAAGTTGTAAGGCACTGGGTTTCAGGGGTTTGGAAGGGCCCCCTTTATCAGGATTACATTACTACATACAAAAAAAAATACAAAACTAAAATTGCAACAATGGTATGTTATTTACCTACCTACTGTCTCGTTGGATAGGTGTCGGCGGGTAGGAATAGATAGACTCTGATGTCAGGGAAGTCAAGCCCTAGGTAACAAAGTCCAAGCAGGGTTTTATGAGCGCCATTTGGCTTATTTCTTTAGCTAATAAAGCTGATAGCCACAACTTATTGCGCCTGCACTTAGGAGGGAAATTTACATCTGAAATTGCTAACAGAATTTGCTTTAAATTCCAATCATCCCATGCACAACAACTGACGTTATAAAAATATGCTCACAGGCAAATGATTCCTGAATAGCATTTGCATGTCACTGATTTCACTTGTTGCCCTTTAATGTAGGCTGAATTGAATAATAAAGCAGGAAAAAACCTTTACTGATTCTTGCAACTGCTATGAACTCTGATAAATTCTCGAGAAAAACCTCAGACATCATTATCATATTGAAAATTATGAATATACCCAGGGAGGATTATGCATGTCCACGTTCTAAATTTTCCACATTTTATGGCAGTAACAGGACATTTAAAGAAAAATATATATTTTTTGTGCCTACAAACATCTGATCATGGGGACGTTTGTCACTAATAGCTGAATGTCATCATTAGTTTTATTGCTTGGAAAGCGTTCGGCATACATTAACTTGATTACTTAATACTGAATGTGGCTAAAAGGAACAAAATGCCTCTCTATTGCCAAGGGGTGGAACATCTGTCAAAAGTAACGTAGACTGCTAATGCACAGTTGATTCTGGGCAACGTTGTGCTTTGCCTTTAAAGGGGAATTACCACCAGTTACAACGTATGTTATTATTAATAAAACAAAAATGCTAATTTCTTTCATGGTATGCACATCTTATAAACTATATACTATATATATCCAGCTTCCAGATCAGAGGCCCTCAAACTCTTCAGCTCACTGACCCCTTGCTAAAGTTTCAGATTGTTTATCAGCCCTTAAATATTTCCTAAATTAGAATTATGTTTTAAATAAAACTTTAACCATTTGACCTCCAAAAAGGTTTTATTCCCTTCACGGCCAGATCATTTTTTACAATTCAGCACCATGCTACTTGGCAATTGCTCGGTCATGCAACACTGTATGCAAATAAAATGTATATAATTTTTTTCACAGAAATAAAGCTTTCTTTTGGTGCCCGATATTCCATTAAAAAAACATATCCAATAAAATCAGATGTCTTAATAAATTTAGACCAAAATTTATTCTGCTACATGTCTTTGGTAAAAAAAAAAAGTCCCAATAAGTGTATATAAATTTGTTTGTGTGAAAGTTATAGAGTCTACAAAAGATGAGATATATATATATATATATCTATATATATATACTGAAATTTACGCACCTATAGATGCATAAAGAGTTATGTGCGTTTGTAAAGGGACACAGCTGATCAGCAGGTTTCAGCCAAAATCATTGGCCATTGGCCTAAATCTGCTGCCAAACTCATGCTTTGTCCAATCACAGCACAGGGTGGCATCCCAAACCAGGAAGCAAGCTGGCAATGTACATGTACGTTGCCAAGCCTGCACCTTACCCCCCCCCCCCCACAGTATATTTACTGTGAGCAGTTGTCAGGAGGCTAAATAGGTTTACTATGATTTAGGGATGGGCCGAACACCCCCGTGTTCGGTTCGCACCAGAACATCTCGAACAGGAAAAAAGTTCTAAATGCAAACTCTATTAAAGTCTATGGAACACGACTCTGTTATCACAGACCGTCTGTGATAACACCCAAGTGGGAGGGCGAAACGCGCCAACGTATTTCCGGTGCGTGAGCCACTGAGGTCACTTCCTGGAGACCGTGGACTGTGGAACGCAGCTCGCAGTGTTACCGGAACTTACCATTGTGAGACGGCAATATTGATCTCATATATGCAGCTTATTGCTATAATCTTTGTAAGTAGATTTCTTCTTGGATAATAAATGTTTAAACCTACTGGCTTTACCATGCGAGTCATTTATTTCCTTTGAGCAATAACTGCCAGCAGCTTGGAGGAATTTGATCTATAATGAAGGGGTTATCAGTCCTGCAGTCCCAAAGTAAATTTACATCTGTTTCAAGTCTTTTTTTACCTTGGTTGGAGAGTTTATCATTTCTGGAGAGTGAGGTTCTTGAAGGGGTTCAGAGACACCTTGGAACACCACAGCACTTCAGAACTTTTTTGTTTGCAGTATCATCAGCACCTTTTTGCACTTTATGGGACTGTTTTTTGCCCATTGTATTGTTTTTTTTTAATATCATTAATATTTGTGAATATCACATTTATTAACACTTTGGCGACTTTATTTATCAATTATCTTATCACATATTTATTTATGTGATATCTTTAATATTTATTATAGGCTTACCAATAGGTACAAGTAAAAGATTTAAGTTTACAACCACTTTAGGGAGTGGTAACCTGCAATATATTTCATTATTGTTTTTGGGATTTGGATATATTTTAGTTTCATAAATAAAGGAGTCTGGAGCGTCATCTGCTGGCTAATAAAAATAATTGTGAAATATTCCCATGAAATATTTTCTGAAAATTTTTTTTAACATTATTTTTTGCCTAAACCTAATAGTACCCCTACTCATTTGGCAAAAAAATGTCAATAAAAACATTTCATTAGAAAAAAAATTGTCCTCTGCTGTGGATTCATCGTCAACCACATTGTCTAGCAATATAAGTCCATGTCAATCACGATGAACGAAAGCTGCTGACTCGCAGTAAAAAAAGCTTGCCATCTGATGACGCTTGACCTCACCCAACACTTGCCACCGCCAAATGACAGCTATGCCCCCACCTAAATAAACAAAGGGGGTGAGGAGCATCCGGTGACATCCTTAACCATTTATGGACAAGGGTCTGTCCATATCAGAATTGAAGGGTCTAGTATGGATTGTGGGGGGGGGGCGCCCTCGCTGATAGGCTCATTTGTTTACATTCTGTTGTCACCTGGAATCCCCCAGATGACAACAGAGATGAGTCACTGGTCGTTAGTTCACCAGCAGGTGCTGGATTCTTAGCAACCAATGACTCATCCCTGCTGGCTGAAAGCAGGGGTGAGACAAAACTTAGTAGTATCAAAAACACAACCATGTCACACTACAGAATTGCAGCAGTCGGGATTGTTCCTATGTCATGATTGCAATGTTTTGCTTTGTGCAGTGACAAAAATGATCCCCTCTCTCCCATTCGGTGGGCAGAATGTGGACATGTTGCAGAATGGGGAAGTAAATGGAGGTGCCCCTGCACTAATTGGTGTGGCATTTACAGGGTTAAAACAGGCAGTAAGGAGGCGCCATATTGCCTACCTTACCATCAGTAAAACTCCTCCTCTGAAAAGCAATCTGGTGCTGCAATTTAGCTGTATGTCCATATGTAGCCTTATGCACTGACAAACTTGTCTAAAATATTAAAATTAGTTAACTCTTCCTGGGACAGAGCCCCCCCCCCCCCCCACAGGCATATTCATGCAATTTGGCATAAGTGTATCATTGTGATGATATAGAAACACTAGATAAGTCTTTTTAATGAGCAGTATATTCAAAGGCCAGATTGGTACTGTAAATCCAGTACTCTCTAAAGTGGAAGTAAACCCATCGATTTAACAGTTTAAAAAAACAGTTAAATTTCCGGCACATTGCGGGAATGTAACTATCACATTGGTTGTGCTCTCAACCAAAGTGTTAAACCATCCAATGGCTGGCGTCATAACTGATCCCATGTGCAGCATCATGGCATTTGAAGATCGAACAAATGGCAAGATGGCAGCTTCCTTGGCTGAAAACGATAGGAGGGTTTACTTCCACTTTAAAGCAAAACAAGAAGGAGGCCTTACAGGGCCAGATTTCAAAAGATACTACCAGGCAATATTATTATCCTGCACAATTGACTGCACCCAAAATATGCAGCATAGAAGCTGGGCTAGGAAAATTTCAGAGTAAGACCCCCACTAGAAAAATTGGCTTGGATACCACATGGTTTTTGTAGTCTCCATAAAGATGCTGATTCGCTGATGGGAAATGTATTTAAGGTGTGGTACATAATACACAAATAAATTCACTGGGAGCATAACTCGCCATTATTATCCCTCACAGACACTAATTATTTTGTTCCAGGAAAGGAAGAAGAGATTGCATTCTTCCACTGAGCGGAAGGCGATACATTGAGACTAAGAGATGTAATGAATGGAACAAGGGTTTGCACATTGCAAAAACTATGTAAACAGTGGGGTGATATGTGGTTAGATGAGTGGAGATATGGGCAGCTTTGCTATTTTATATCCTTGTTACCCAAACCACTGTGGGCAGTGAGTAACTTGCTTCCACTAGAGGTACTGATTTACTTGCTCCAACCCATGGTATCTGTCAAATCTATGGTATACCTATAAACAAAAGCAGACCTAACATGCCACTATATTTAGGTAAACTGGAGGAAAGACAGAGAATAAAAATACTGAATTTGACACATACCTAATCAGTGGATCTTACAGCTATTGAAATAAATTGAAATTGCTGGCTAGGTGGTATATTACTCCAATAAGAGAGCATAAGATCCAACCAGAAATATCATTCTCTGTTGGAGAGGGTGCAGGTCCCAACTAACATTTGCATATATATGGTGGCGTTGTCCTAAAACACTGATTTTTTTGGGAAAAATATAGTCGATAATATCCAGGCCTATTTTGAAACGTTTTGTGTACATGTAAAAATTTGTATTTTTTGCTAGAAAGTTACTTAGAGCCCTCAAACATTATATCGTTTTTAACACAGGCCCTAGAGAATAAAATGGTGGTCGTTGCAATTTTTTATGTCACACGGTATTTCTGCAGCTGTTTTTCAAATGCAATTTTTTGGGAAAAAATACACTTTAATGAATTGTATTGCAAGAAAAAACAATACATAACCCAATTTTCTGGCAAAACATAAAATATGTTGTTACGTCAAGTAAATAAATATCTAACATGTCCCACTTTAAAAAATTGCTATTTTTACACTGCCCCATTCATTTCTTTTTTCTTTTTTTTTTTTTTTTTTTTAGCACTTTTATTTCTATCACAAAAATTGTGATGGAGATCTCCTCTACCCTTGAAAGCATGAGATAAAAAAACAAAACATTGATCTCATGCTTTCCAATAAAAATGGCAATGTTTACGTGCCCCAAGTGACAAAAATGCTCGTTACTTCCGGTCTCCTAGATCGGAGATGATCCAGTCTCCGGTCACCTCTATTGTAAGCTGGTGCAACTGCCGGATTAGATGTCAGGCTCCCCACCAGGACAGGAGAGCCCCCAGAGGGCAGAGGGAGGGGGCTCCCCTCCTCTACTTGTAAAAGCAATCTAGCGGCTAATTAATTGCTAATATTGCTTTTACTTTGTAGAGCATTGCCGTCTCTAAAAAAAAATACTGGATTTATGGCTGACAGCTGCAGCTATAACCTCAGTATAGCCACTTGCACTCAATCACATACCTGTACTTGATTTAGCATCAAGTGGATGTTTATAAAATAACAGGAATGTGCATATCTATGAAGCCAGGCCTATTGCATAGCACAGACACCTCAGTAGCACAATATAGAAGATCAGTAATATTTTCCAATAAAAAATGGCAATGCTTACATGCCCAAGTGTCAAAAATGCTTGTCGCTTCCGATCTCCTAGATCAGAGATGATCCGATCTCCAGACACCTCTATTGTAAGCTGGCGCAACCACCAGATTAGATGCCAGGCTCCCCGCCAGGACAGGAGGGCCCACTTCCTCCGCCTGTAAAAGCATTCTAGCGGCTAATTAGTCACTAATATTGCTTTTACTTTGTAGAGCATTGCTGGCTCTAAAAAACAATACTGGATTTATGGCTGACAGCTGCAGCTATAACCCCGGTATAACCACTTGCAGACAATCACATAGCTGTAAGGGATTTAGCACCAAGGAGATCAGTAGAAATACCTTATTTATTAAATGCAGCTAAATGACTTATTCCAAAATATTGGTGTTCACAGGATATTCCCACTAAGAAAAAATGGATCATAAAAGTAGATTTATGATTAATGGAAGAATTAATGCACTTGCACAAAGATAAAAAAAACAGGTCAGAGACTTATGTGGATTTAAAAATGAGAATTTGGAGAATATGTGTGGCATATGAAAAGGGGGTAGACATGTTTGTGATGGGGATGAGGATATTTTGTGTGGGCTCAGTGGTTGTGAAAGAATTACATGAAGGGGGTTACCAGATCGTGACTTTTGTTGACCGAACACCACTGAGAGACTAGAAAGAGAGAGACCTATTGTATTGTAAATATTGAACCTAATGTGGTAATTAGGGATGATCGAACTTTTGAAAAGTTCGGTTCGGCCAGAACATCCGAACTACCCGAAAGTTCGGCCCGGATTTCAGAACCCCATTGAAATCAATGGACCCGAACTTCGGTAATCAAAAAACACAATTTTAAAGCCTAAAAAGTGCCTAGGGTTCTGGGTCATGCCCCAGGGACTATTAATCACACAAAAAAAAGTTCTTAAAAATTGTCATTTTTGATAAAAAAGCCAATTATTGAAAAAAAAAAAAAAAAAGAGATTTTTTGATTTTGACTTTGGATTTAGTATCTGGGGGGTCTAAAAGGTGTACATGTGAAGGTTCAGCTCTGTAGCATGTCCAGAACCAGAAAAAAAGAGATCGTTTGTATTTTGTCACTTAGAAGTTAGAACACAGGCAGTTGGCTTCTCGCTTTTCACACATTGCCGGTTTAATAGCAGGTGTTTTTCGGGCATTTTTTTGGGTTCTTTTGAGGCAGGAAAAACATCTGAACTTGTGTATACGGGTATATATACCACTATACACAAGTTCAGACGTTTTGCCTGCCTCCAAAGAACCCCAAAAAATGCCCAAAAAACGCCTGCTACTAAACCGGCAAGGTGTGAATGAAGCGAAGCCATATTCCAGATCTATAATTGCACTAATACAAATGATCTTTTTTTTTATGGTTTTGGACATGCTACAGAGCTGAAACTTCACAGGTACACTTTTAGACCCCCCAGACACAAAATCACACAAAAAAAGTTCTTAAAAATTTTCATTTTTGATATATTTTTGATAGAGAAGCAATTATTGAAAAAAAAAATAAAAAAAAACAAATTAAAAAAAAAAAAAAAATCTTTGGATTTAGTATCTGGGGGGTCTAAAAAGTGTACCTGTGAAGTTTCAGCTCTGTAGCATGTCCAGAACCATAAAAAAAAAGATTGTTTATATTTTGTCCAGAACACAGGTAGTTGGCTTCGCTCCTTTCACACCTTGCCGGTTTAGTAGCAAGCATTTTTTTGGGCATTTTTTGGGTTCTTTGGAGTCAGGAAAAACATCTGAACTTGTGTATAGCGTCAAAAAAAACGCCCAGGTGTGTTGTTGCAGGCATTTTTTGGGGGTTTTTGGAGGCAGGCAAAACATCTGAACTTGTGTACACACACATACTTATATGTATTTTACACTTAGACATATATATAGGTGTTATAGGAGCATAACCATATTAGTGTAAATCTTATATGTATGGGTTTTTTTTTTTGACGCTAGCTTTTTTTTTTGGGCATTTTTTTGGGTTCTTTGGAGGCAGGCAAAACATATGAACTTGTGTATAGTGGTATATATACCACTATACACAAGTTCAGATGTTTTTCCTGACTCCAAAGAACCCAAAAAAATGCCCAAAAAAACGCTAGCGTCAAAAAAAAAAAACCGCCCAGGTGTGTTGTTGCAGGCATTTTTTGGGGGTTTTTGGAGGCAGGCTAAACATCTGAACTTGTGTATACGGGTATATATACACACATAGACATATATAGGTGTGATAGGAGCAGAAATATATTGGTGTTAATTATTTCATTAGCGCAAGTAGTTTTTTTTCTGCTCCTTTCACATCTATATATGTCTAGGTGTATATATACAGACATGGGTGTGTATATATACCCCCTATACACATGTTCAGATGTCATGTCTGACTCCAAACATGTCCTCAAAAAAGCACTAGCAACGCCTGCAGCCAAAAATGCTGGCGGCGGCGAAGCCATATCCCTGCAGAGAAAGTGACTTCAGAGAAACTAGCTTTTCTCTATAGCGGTCACCCTGCTATGGAAGGGTTTGGTCACCCTGCCATAGCAGTCACTGTCAGTTCACCCTACACTACATTACGGTCACCCTGACACTTCACACTTTCCCTACAGAAACTGAATAAATTAAAGCTAACTAAAGTGTAAAAGAGCACTCTAACTACACTAGATATCCCTTTCCTCACACTAATAAATGCTAAATGACACTTTTAAAGTAAAATTAACAGAACTGCTTCCATTCTCTTCCATGTCCTGTATAACAATGCTAGGAATATGGCGGGGGCTATCTTATATACTGGGGGGGCGTATTCACTAATGATTGGCCTGTGGACCCCCTAGTCACTCCAATCACATTCCTAGCATTCTCTTGCCCCCTCAATTGGCTTTTGCTAATGGTTCTGGTCCAATCACGGGCTTTTAAAGCCCATTTCCTGAACCATTGCATTTTGGTCGGTTCTGGTTGCCGAATTCCAAACTTTTTGGGCAAAAAGTTCTAAATTCGGCCGAACCTCGAACACCCAATGTTCGGGCCGAACCGATGGTCGACCCGAACCGTTCGATCATCCCTAGTGGTAATCTCATATCAGTGGTATGGGGTGCAAAGTTAAAACTCCCAGGAAGAGTGTCCCAGTGGCATGAGGGAAGAGGAGTAGAGAAGTATTCAAATGTATGTGATAGGTTGGGCTGAGATAAGGGAGGGGAGTATGGTAATAATTCCGTATGTTGGTAAGTTGAAAATAATTATGATAGAATTATTTTTTTTTTAAATGATCCCCTCTGTCGCGTTCAGAGAATGGAAGACAGGGAGTATGGAGATGCCATGCAGAATGAGGAAGCGAATGGGGATGCCCCTGCATGCGTTGGTGTTGCTTTTTTGGGGTTAAAACAGGTAGTGTCAATATTGTCTTCTTACCACCTGTAAAACAATTTAGCTGCATGTAGTCTTAAGCACTGACACACAGATATACCCATTTTGCTATATATCCTCCATAGATATTGGCAGGGCTACCACTATGTGTTATGGTGCCCAATATCAAATCCATTGAGTTACGTCTTGTCTCTCAAGCAATTTCTCAGAGGATAATATTACTCACTTTCATAATGACCATATACAGGTTCCCAAACTATACTCATTTATTTTAGATCATACTTACCATCATAAATCACCATATCGCATAAAAGCTCTGGCCCCACTGTGCTTCTGGGCCACATAGCAGTTGTACATTCTGTGGTCATGCTAAATGATCATTTCTAATTTTTGTATCAAATTATAAACTTAGACTGAACTACAACAAAGAACAGAATTCACCAAGCAACTATTCAGCTGAACAAACAAACATCTTTAGAAGTCAACAGAAGTGTTATAGTGGTCTTCTGAAATGTTTACAATTTGGTAAGATCCGGTGCATTGACAAAATGATGAATCGTTGGTTTGATCACTTGGAACTCTAAAGGATTTGGGGACAGTGGAAGACATTGCTGCAAGCCAGGAGATCCTGCTTATGGCTGGACAGAAATGATGCTGACAAATTACAATTTTGGTAACCCTCCATCCATTATCATTTAATAGCACTACATTAAAGGAATTTGCTTGTAGTATTTATTATATACATTATTATGCTGGCATATTCGCTTATATATAAGAGTCCACAGAACATTACATATGGCTATAGTTATTAATGGAAACGTTTTACAGAACCTTTTTTCCTGAATTGCATAGTAGTCAAAATGCACAATTGTAAGATTTTTACTATTTTGCAAGTTATATTTTCATTTTTCATTTTACTTTTAGTAAAGTACAGAAAATACCGAATTTTCAGCCAGCCTTATTGATCAGTGGCAATCCAAGGAATTGTTCATTGGTCGCAGGCGAGGAGTATATTGTTTAGGTACTCACCGGGGTTGGTAATAGTCAGAAGATCAAGTCTTCGCTGTTGCTGTAAAAGAAGTAGAAGAAACAAATGGGTTAAAAAGTTCCTTTATAAAGAAACCATTAATGTTTGGGTTTGATTTTTAAGACTTATGTGGAATAATTCACTCCTCTGAATCACTGAGGTTGATTTACTATAACTGAAGAGTGCTTTGCTAAAACTGGAGAGTGCTTTTTTTAAAGCTTCATTGAACAAGCTGAAGTTAGAATCTGTTTGCTATGTACAGCTGCACTAGATTGTGTTATCTCCAGTAAATTAACCCCACTGGGGGAGATTTACTAAAATGAGTGCATACAGAATCTGGTGCAAATGTGCAAAGTAACCACCAATCAGCTTCTAACTTCAGCTGCACCAGATTTTGCAGCTTTGGTTTTTAGTAAATCTCCCCCACTGTGTATCTCAGCTTGAGCTACTGAGCATTGTAAACAGCAAGCCTTTTAAAACAAAGGAGCAACGGAAAAGGGGAAAACATTTTGAAAAGGAGTCCAAACCTTAATTTGGTGGCTGAAAAGGAGAATACGAAAAAAAAAATTATAATATAATTGAGTATTTCCTATTTACCTGGCTAAAAAATATATTTTTTAATATAATTTTTTATTTTTTGCCCTGTCCATAATAAAAAAAATATATGCAAAACCATTACATATTGTCTTTACCAGAAACAAGTCTATGTATATTTATATATCTGAGGCTGGCCATATACAGTTTGATAAAAGCAAACAATGTCACAGATGCAAGTATTCCATGCTGCCTGTTAGGGCCCCTTTAAGCCCTTTCAGTGTGGTGCATTGCAATAATGCATGCTAATGCACATTATGTCAATGCACGTTACATATTTATTTTTAATAGCAACCCCTGACATAATGCAGTTATTAAGTGACATAATGTGCGCTATGACATAATATGCGCTATGACACACCAGAGTGGACAGATCTGAAAGGCCCCTAATTCTCTTTTACATATCTTTCTAGGTTTTAGCCATCGCAGGCCATAAATTGCTAGAGAGAAACAACTGGTTGAGGACCATTGGCTTCCCACAAACTGTGCACGTCTTTGAGGGTTCATTTTCAAATATGACTATTATACTTTCAAAAAAAATATACACCCAGATGCTCATGACTGAGGGGAAATTCTGAAATTCTATCTGAGGGGAAATGGGCACTAATTAAAAGAAAGCTGACTTGAGACTGATTTCATAGTTCCATTAAGGAGACCTACTGAAATGAATGAGACCATAATCATCAACACAATGATCAATGACTGTCACTGTTTAATTCAAAGTTCAGACGCATGTCAAGGCTGCCAGTTTGTCCTTTTAATTACTGACAAATATGAAATACTCCGACCCTGTAGCTCAATAACCCAGTTGAGTCACTGACCAAACCTGTATAATGTGTCAGTAATTATAATGTACCTGTAGCTACTATGTCAACTTCTTTTTTTGCTGTAGTTAGCACAGACTGATTGTACAGTTTTTTCATTTGTTTTTTTTCCTAAGCTTAAGTTGGCTTGTGATTCTCACTATTGTCTGTAGAGTTCACTGCTATCACTGGTCATAGTATTAGATTTCACAAACAAAACTAACTTATCAAAATGTATATTTTCTTCAGCCAATCCAGTGGGAGGTTTAGGACACTGGTGAATGCTGGGAAGGATACAAATATTGGGGACAGGCCATGTGCTTGCTCTTTTCCCCTGGGCTGAGGACTAGGGAGGTGCTACTGGATGGAGCTCTGCTGTTAGGCCCAAAAACCTGTTTTTGAGGCCCAACGTGTGCTGAAGTGGTCCTGAAGCTGTCCTACCTGGTCTGGAAGAAGCTGTGCCAAGGAGGAGACCCAGGAGAGGTCCATTATTGGAGAGAGCCAGGAGGAAGGCTGGTCTCCCAGAAGGGCCTGGTGGTTCACTTGGAGGACGCAGGGTAAGCTTAAAGGTTCTGACACTGTGAAGCTGGACATTGATCTGGATCTGGACATTAAGCTAGATCTGGGGAGTCTAAACGTGATCCGCTAGGGTATCGAGATCGCTAACCCTCACCTCCTTAACCGTTTCACAATAAAATTTTAACAAGACAAAAGTGACTGGTGGCCAATATTCTTTCTCTTTTCCCCAATTTTATTCATGTGGTGAAATGCTAGCCCACCCCTGCTTGTGAAGGTGCTACCCTGCTTTTGAGGTGTCCGAGGGATGCTACACTCAGAAGGTCTAGAACTAAACTAAACAGGGGTGCAGACACCTGGAAGTGCCTGCTCTATAATATGTGGGCCAATTTATCATACTGCAATAAGACCCAGGCTTTATTTAGAGCCCAATCCAAGCTATTTTTCTTTTTTTCCTAAAAGCTGATTAAAAAGTATATGGCGCTTAGGCTGCAGTACACACCTCCTCATCAGCGCTGTTCCCTGCAGTACCTTTACAAGATGTCTGCCACTTCACGGTTGAATGAACCAAATCACCATCTAGTAGGCTAGAGAACTTTCTCTGGGGACAGCTCTGTATTTTTCATTATTTTAATAACCACTCGGCAATGGATGCTTTAAAAAGATCTACAAAACTGTAGCTCTCCATGTAAGAATAACTTTACCAGAACTATCCATTTTGTATAGATATCTTTTTTATCTCATTATCTGTTCCAGCAATGAACTGAAACCAATTTATTTCTTACAAGAAAACTCCTTGTGGGTCCACATTCAAAGTCAGTCCTGGCCAAACCAAGACAATTGGAAGGTATGCATACAAATAAACCAGATTCCCAAGCTAATATTTTATTAACCTTTAAAGCTTATATAAAGGTTCCCATCAAACAAAATGGATTCTCCCATGTATCTACGTTTGAGCAATTTTCCAGATAAATATTATCTGATTGGAAAAATGCACATCAAAAGAAACAAGGCAGGGGAAAATACACATTATTTATTAAGACAGTCCAATTTACAATGAAAAATATAACCCATTTATGCCAGAAGCAGGTGCATTAATTCCTACCGTTAAGCACATAAATATGCACATTTTCTTCATACAAGACCTTGATGAATCAGTAATGCTTGCATTTGAATGAAGATCCTACAGTGTGGCAATGAAACAAATGTTTATTTTCACCTCATAATAAACCTGAAAGTTGTATTATGCATATGCATATACTATCTTCTTGAAATATGTGTTATTTATATATATATATATATATATATATATATATATAAACAGCGGTCACCTATTCAATGGTTGAATCCTAAACTGATATTACAATTTTTGTCAGATGCTCCCAGCAGTTTATTTTATCTTTTGAGCATTTTGTTGTCATGCAGCATGATGTATTACCTATAACACCCTTAAAGCGGATCTCCACCCTCGCCCCCTGTTTTTTATTTTTCATTTTAACCCTGCTTACTGGGAGGTGGCATTTGCATTTCAGATACTCACCCATCCAGGGGATCCAGGGTTGTCCCACTGAGATCCTCTCATGGACTGCCACCGCACTGTCCCAAACCGCCATGTTCTTCCTGAAGTCATCGAGAGGCCCGCCAGCTCTTCCAGGTTCAGTGGGTGGGCCTCCCGATGTTACGCCAATAGGCTCGCCCCCCCTCTCCTTTCCTTAATAAAAGGCAATGCCTTCTGGGATATGTGACGTGCATATCCCAGGAGGCACAGCAGGCAGGAGGCACATCATTCACCTAGTCGACTGGGGGGGGGGGGAACACAGGGCCAGATAGTTTTTAAAAAAACAAAACACAGTGCTATACATATACAGGATGTGGGGGGGGGGGGTGTTGAAGTGGAGGGAACTTGTTTAAGAGGTTAAAGATCCACTTGAACAGGGTTGCCAGTTGCCCATTTAGAAGGAAAAAAATAGAAAAATAGGCTAAGAATATTCACCTATTTTTCAAAAATGCTAGTTCCTTGGCTGTAAAGCTGTTGATGTGACCAGGATATCAGTTATCAAAGCATGACAACCAAGGCTAGCATTTTAGGGAACAAAATCAGCAAAAAATTAAAGTTCAAGGAAAGTCTGGTGGAAACGGGAGATACATGGCTGGAGATTTGCTTTAATGAACTGATAGTTGCAAATCAAAAAAACAGCCCCTGATGTAAGTATATGGAAAAGGTTAACTCTTTCCTGGAGACCGATTTTTAATAACATGTCCACTGTGGCTTTTTAATGCCAGTTGTCCTGGCACAAAATAACAGGCCTGTAATGGTTGCAACTGGATTAAAAGGATTAAAAGACAGACACAAAAGCATTATCTGGCAGGACTTTACAGGAAAAAACTTTCACAATGGAAATGGATTTGTCTAACTGTCAGGGTGGTGTGCTTTCAGAACAAACTTCAAGGACCGATAAGTGACAGAACCACCTAACGTGGTGTCAAAGCCTGGGAAAACCAGCTTTTGTAAATCTTTTCCAAATCAAAGAGGATGTCATTCAGCGATTTTCTGCCTTCACGAGAAGTGCAGTGTGAGCAAGAAGACACAGAGGCCAAGAGATAACAGATTTCCTAACTGAAAAAATCTTGTGTAAACATAAAGCACATGTAACATACGCTTCACATGTAAATACATAATTCCTTCAAGATCCGTGTATTTTATATGTTGCAAACAACTACTTTATAATAATTATAAAGGAAAAAAATGTATACAAACTTCTTTAACTGTAAACAGAGGTTTGAAGGGCATGTTAAGCAAGTTTCAATTCTGTATCTTTGGCAGTACGCAACAAATCTAACCCCACCCATGAGCAACTGCTTATGCATGCGTGTTTAGTGCAAAGTCCCACCCATGAGGTCATCTGGAGATGCCCAGAAGCTCTGAAGCTCTTCTGAAACTGTTTGGAAGTGTGTTTCCATGGAATTATCCCAGAAAATGGGTAACAGGATATTGTATCTGTATGAAAAGAAGGACTGAGTATTAAGGACTCAATCACCCAGTGCTTATAAATATATGCGGCAATATCTCATGTGCATATAAACAAAGATACTCAGTTAAAATCCTAAAAGCAGCTGCCTAAAAGAAACAGACATATAAAAAAGGTGCGTACCAATAAATTGATAAACACAAGCAGCGCTATGAAATTAGAAGAAGTCTCTGACGAAACGCGTTAGGGCGGTGGCTTGCGCGGTCACATAGGCATGCTGTTCAGCCACGACGATCGGCAACTTCCGGGACGCTGAACAGCAGGCGGGAGACCGGTAAGCGGCCGGCAGGCCTCGTATCGCCTAAGATGTTATGCTGTCTTTTTTCCTATCTAATGTGAGTGTAATGGGAGGAGGTTTTATTTAATAAAGGTGCGTTGTTTATCCAAACAATACTGCCCTATGTGCATCTTTATTTCTCTCATACACATGACGGATTTGGAGGATATCAAAGCCGTGAGTGTTACTAGCGTGTGCTGAGTCCGATGACGCTATATGGGAGAACATCACTTATTACGGGCTTTTGATACTGAGATATCTGGTAAGAGTATTACCTTGGGGATGAGCACGTGGTGAGGTGGAGGCTTATTATCGGCATCTGCTATAAAGTGTTTACTTCCTTCTCACAACCCCATTGGAAGCCTGTTTTGGGTGATGGACTTCTTTCATGTTGGACTTTATACACCTTAATCTTATGCATGGACTTTGTATAAGGAGAGCTTTATTCACATAGAGCTATATGATTTTGTTTTATAATTTCATAGCGCTGCTTGTGTTTATCAATTTATTGGTACGCACCTTTTTTATAGGATATTGTATCTACCATTAAAATAGTAAAGACCTCAACAACAACATCCTTCATATGATTTAAAAAGGATTCCTAATATATACTTGTACATAGGACCCCGTTTTTCAGTTTTTCGCTGAAATTGTCATATTTGGTTACCTGTCTGCTAACAGCAGCTCTTAGAGCACTGGCAAAAAAAATCCTATTTAAGTTACAGTTCTGTATTTAAAATATGGATTTCCCTTATCAACCTTGGCTTCAAAGTGAGGATTGGAGTCATACTTTACCTGGTATATGTTAACCTAACAAGGAAATAAATATTTCACTGGTGAAGCCAAATTCGATATTACAGCTACATTTAAGGACCTGCAACCAAGTTCTTACTACCATTCCCCAAAAATTATTGGAAGCTGGCATGTGATTGGACATGGTAAGGGGCACCCAAAACTAAATAAAAAAGTCACCAAAATGTTTGTGCTTGAGTGCTGGGCTGTTCTTCCAGCCCCACCCTTAACGGGCAGAATTAATGGCCAATAGGAATGAGAAGGAGGCAGGAAATCTTTGACACAACTGGGAAATATCAGATCTTCACCTTTCAGAATGGCCCATCATTCAGCCATAACAACATGAAAAAGAAGGTTACTGCATGCATGTGACAAAGCCTCTAGATGCCTGCAGTTTATAGCCTCTAGATGCCTGCAGTTTATACCTGGCAGCAGTTTTTTTGTTTTCATATCATGGCAGAGTTGCTTTAATTTATATGTGGGATTATAGATTTTTGCGTAAATTCCTAGCCTAAAGTACTCCTTTTGTTTTACCATTTGGCAAAACGGTTCTGTTTCAGTCTATAGGAGACATTAGAGCTACATCTTCATGCATTGACAGAACATTTGACAAGATGTATGTAAACATAGCTTTTCCCATGACCACGTATCCATCTAGATGGTCCTAAAACTGTCCGGTGCCCTGAATCCCTTGGCATGCATATTTCAGAAGAAAAGCCGGGAGCAGTTTGTTTTACGAGTGACTCCACATCCTTCTTTCTGTGAGTTACAAAAACACAGGCAGCCTGCGTTATTAATGTTTACTTGGGTATTAAATATATTGTGCTCTGGGGAGCTATACGTTCCCATACAGCTGTTACAAAGCACTTCCACCTCTGTATCAGAAGCCAAAAATGGAACAGGCAGAAATCATTACTGCTTCTGCCTTTCAATTATTTTAATACAGGGTCACCTTGCTAGTGTCGCAATGCAGTATATAAATGACGAGAGAGGATTGTGGTAGCAGGAGACTCGCAATGTGTGGCAGCAAAGGCGCCTTCTGTTCAACATCTCACAAACCTGTCCACTAGCTATCTTTATAGCTAGGAACTTTTCATATAAACTGACCCTGAGATTCTTCACCATATGGCACCACCTTCATTGGGTATATGGATAAGAGGGTTTATTAGCAGTGCTCCTCAGTGACTACAAGGACCACAAAGCATTAAATTACCACTAACGCTTTATGAGTACTGGGTTTTCCCTCTGTGTGAATCTACAGTGATTTGAGGGCCTCAATATGCAATAATTAGACCAGCCAGCCATAGTCTCTCTGCTAACAACAGCTTAGGAGCATTTGATAGGCCAACTGTAGATTCAATAATAACTTCCAAAGTGGTATTTAAATCCCCCTATCTGCAATTCTAACTTGCGTTTTGTGATAAGCTAATCAATCTGACTGAACTGAAATCTGAAGAACCACCAAAATAACCATGGTATGTACCTGAAATCTGCCAGATTAATCAGTTTAATTTTCCCCCTGTCCAGTCCAAATTTTACCTGCCACCATGTTTAATAAGCTGACCATATAATTTATAAGTATCCATTTGGAGCTGTATTGATATCTGCTCCCTGTTTAGATCTGCTATCATAGCACTTGGAAGAGGGAAGATTTCCACCATTTTGTGGCTCTATAATGGCATGTGACCAAATTCAGAGAGCTGCACAGAAAAAAAGTTTGAAAAATGCAAAAATACAAAATGTGCTGTGATCATTTGTTAATGGAAGCTGATTAATAATAATTATTTGTGGCGGCTGATTTTATTTGAGTGAATGCGCATCATTTTCAGTTTATAAAGTACTTCATTGTTTATAATTAATCCCTGTGTTACAATAAACCATACTCTTTAAGACATGCCCACATTTCACCATGAGTACCTTTCACCATCAGTTCCCCCTTGACATTGCTTCAGCACTCCATGTGTTGTACTTTCCTTTTGTGAACAGGAAACTGTCCCTATGATGGTTGTTTTTGCCCCCCAGGCCAAAAGTTCCCAGTCATCCCCTGACAGCATCACTAGCATCCCGAGAATATCCTGGAGTGCTCCAATATACAAACTTTACCTTTTTCTCAGAATACTGAGGCATAGGGTCCACCCTCTCATGCAACACCCTACTGGCCTATTACATGATGGACAGCCTAAATGCCTAGTAGGGAGATGTATGAGAGAAGGGAGTGTGGACTAGGCCTTGACTTTCTTTGACAAGATTTGCATCATTGATCCTGGGGCATTCAAGTCGGCACAGAGATGTAAATGTAGGCCCCCACTAAATGCCAGTTTTTGATTACTAAGACCAGCCAAGCTGCTTAGACAGTGAAAGGTTTCATTTAAAAGAATACAAGAAAGAGTTCCAGTGTGAACACAGCAGTAATTATTAGCTTGTGGGGTCACACCACACAAGAATCACACAGACTGTATATAAGAGGACTCTATACAATCACTATCAATTGCATGTTTAATTCTTTGTGTTATTTTTTTTTAATACTGAGGATTGTTTTCACATTGTATTAGTTGTTATATATTGTACTCAACAGATATTTATACCTCGGAAGATTTCCTTTTATTTGTACAGCAGTAATTATTGCTGTTTGGGGTACTTGAGTACTGAAGTTAACAATCTCTGATTTGTACCAAATGTACACATTAAAACATTTAATATATTCAACATTTGTTAGTTACTTGAAATACCAACTCATAAGTGCTTTTTTCGTTCATTAATTTTCTTTAAATAATAAAAATGGATTGATTGATGCATACACTGTCTAAGAAAATTCATTTGATAAGAATTTTATTATATTTAGATCTCTTTACAAAAAAAAGCACAAGTAAAACCAAACATTACAATCCAATCAAACAAAACATATTCAGCTCTGTATGCTTGGTATTTAGGTCAGTAGGTATGGACTGCACCATTACTACACATATTACATGTATAGTGATCACTGAACTATCAGAATAAAAATAATAATAATAATAATAATATTAATATTTCATAGTTACATAGTTAGTGAGGTTGAAAAAAGACATCAGTCCATCCAGTTCAACCTATGATGTGTGTGTGTGTTTGCTTTTAACCGTACATTGTATACCCCTGTATGTTGTGGTCTCTAAGGTGCCCATCTAATAGTTTTTTGAAACTATCAATGCTCCCTGCTGATACGACTGCTTGTGGAAGAGAATTCCACATCCTTACCGCTCTTACAGTGAAGAACCCCTTACGCACTTTAAGGTTAAATCGCCTTTCCTCTAGTTTTAGTGAGTGGCCACGTGTCTTATTGTATCTCCTTTCTCTGAATAGTTTGTTCCTTATGCTAGGGTCGCCAGTACAGTATTTGTACATTGATATCATATCTCCCCTCAATCGTCTCTTCTCCAGAGAGAATAAGTTCAGTGCTTGTAGCCTTTCCCCATAGCTGATGTCCTCCATTCCCCTAATCATTTTTGTTGCCCTTCTCTGGACTTTCTCCAGTTCCAGCACATCCTTCCTGAGGACCGATGCCCAGAACTGGACAGCATACTCCAGATGTGGCCGGACCAGAGTCTTGTAGAGTGGGAGAATAATCTCTTTATTTCTGGAGTGAATCCCCTTTTTTATACATCACAGTATTCTGTTGGCTTTGCTTGCGGCGGCTTGGCATTGCATGCCACTGCCAAGCCTGTTGTCTACCAGTACCCCCAAGTCCTTTTCCATACTAGACTCACCCAGAGGTTTCCCCCCTAGTGAGTAGCTTGCTTTCTGGTTTCTGGCCCCCAAGTGCATTACTTTACATTTTTCAACATTAAACCTCATCTGCCATGTAGTTGCCCACCCCGTTATTTTGTTCAGGTCCGCTTGCAAGGTTTCCACATCCTGCATAGAAGATATTGGCAAGCCTAGTTTAGTATCATCTGCAAATACTCAGATTATACTAGATATCCCCTCCTCTAGATCATTTATGAATAAATTAATCAGGATTGGTCCCAGGACAGAACCCTGGGGGACCCCACTTTCCACACCCGCCCAATCTGAGCACTCCCCATTAATCACCACCCTCTGGACTCTCCCCTGGAGCCAGTTCTCTATCCAGGTACTCACCTTATGGTCCATACCTTCCTTCCTTAGTTTGTACAGTAAGCGTTTGTGGGGAACGGTGTCAAAGGCCTTTGCAAAGTCCAGATACACCACATCCACAGGCTTTCCCTTATCTAGGTGGCAGCTCACTTCATCATAGAAGGTTAATAGATTGGTTTGGCAAGAACGATTTTTCATGAATCCATGCTGATTACTACTTATAATACCGTTTTCATTACTAATGTCTTGTATGTGGTCCCTTAACATCCCCTCCAAAATGTTGCAGACTACTGATGTTAGGCTGACCGTCCTATAGTTACCCGGGATACATCTCACCCCTTTTTAAATATTGGTACCACGTTGGCTTTTTTCCAATCAGCTGGCACCATACCCGTCTGTAAACTTTCCTTAAAGATCAAGAATAATGGTCTGGCAATCACCTGGCTGAGCTCATTAAGAACCCTCGGGTGCAAGCCATCCGGTCCCGGGGATTTATTTATGTTAAGTTTCTCTAGTTTAGCTCTAAGTCTATCTTCTGTTAGCCATGGCGGTGTTTCCTGAGGTGTATTATTTAGTTTGGCCTTACAAGCAAGGTTCGTGTAGCCCCCCGATTCTTTTGTGAAGACTGAAGAGAAGAAATTATTTAACACTTCCGCCTTTTCTCTGTCCTCAGTGGCCATATTTCCTTTATCATCTTTTATGGGGCCAATGTGTTCTGGCCTCACTTTCCTACTGTTTATATACTTAAAGAATTTCTTGGGGTTCTTTTTACTCTCCTCTGCTATATGTCTCTCGTGTTCTATTTTAGCCGCCCTGATTTCATCTTTACATTTCTTATTACACTCTTTGTAATGCTTAAATGCTGCCAATGACCCCTCAGTCTTGTATTTTTTGAAGGCCTTTTCTTTAGCACTAATATACATTTTTATGTTGGAGTTTAGCCACCCAGGGTTTAGTTTTGCTCTTTTAAATTTATTTCCCTTTGGAATGCACTGGTCAATCCCCTTGTTAAGTATGCTCTTGAAGCACTCCCATTTTTCCTCCGTGTTCTTTGTTCCCAGGGTTCTATCCCATTTGATATTTTCTAGCAGCGAGCGCAGTTTAGGGAAATTGGCTCTTTTGAAATTCAGTGTCCTTATATTACCCTTGTGTTTCCTATTACTGTAATTAATTCTGTAATGGAAATCTTCTTATCAAAGTATTACATGTGTGAGTACCCTTTACAGTAGTGGTTTTTAAATGATAAGACCTGTTTTTGACAATACCCTACGGCACATATGTCAAACACAAGGCCCGCGGATGGAATCTGACCTGCTAGGCCTTATCATGGGGCCCTCGCAACCAGTTTTGCAGCTGGAACATGACAGAACTCCATTCTGCTACCTACTCTCCTCCTCATCCTTGGCTCCCCGCTGTCACTTGTAAACACAGAAGCCTTCTCTGTTTACAAGTGACAGCTTTGCTCTCAGAGGCTCCAGGAACAGATCCCTGCACATGCTCACCGCAGGACACAGCAGCGGGGACAGATCTCCAGAATTTTAAAGAGAGAACAATCTCCCTGTAAGGGAAGGCAGAGCTGCCTACACAGGGAGGTACTAGAGCCGGGTGAGGTAGGAGACAAAGATGCGAGGGAGCTTTGAGGGGGGGGGGGGTTGGAATAGCACATTGTGCATAGCACATCCCTAAACCCTGCACTCTTTACAAGGTACACCCCTAAACCCTGCACTCTATATGCAACTCACTCCTGAACCCTGCATTCTGTGCATAGCTCACCCCTGGAACTGCATTCTGTACATAGCACACCCCTGAACCCTGCACTGTGTACATAACGTACTCCTGAACTCAGCACTTTGTATGTGGTGTAATCCTAAACCCTGCATCATGTAAGTAGCATGCTTCAGATACAACTGGCCCTTTGAGAACAACCATACTGCTGATGTGGCCCACGATAAAATTTAGTTTGACACCCCTGCTCTACGCCAATAATCACAAACAACTTTGTAGTAAACAGTTGTGGTATTTATCTAGTAAGGCCCAGGCCTGGCCCTGTTCCTATTTAATTTCTTTACGGCTAGGTTTAGTCTTTGTTTTTATACTTAAATTATAGTTATTCAATAAAGCTGTGCCTTTGTCGCTTCCAATTACCTCTGTTTCATTATTGGACTTTGTGTAATTTTATGCAATTGTTGCCCAGCAGTTATGACCAGCAAATGGTGAACACCCAAGGTTGGTCATGATAATCCTAAACCTACACCCAGTTAATCCAGTAGAAGACAACATTCCCTTTTAAGGTGGTTTCCAAACTGCGCCAAAAAAAGAAAAAACCCTTCCTGATCCCCAAAGGCAATCGGATACTTCTTGGATTAACATTCTACCATAAAACATTCTAAAATATGAAAACCTGCATTTTGCAACTTCAAGTTAGTTCATATGGAGTCTTCCAAAAACGCAACACATACATGCATATAAAATGCATTGCAGCACAACATATCTTACAGTACGGTCTTGCTGAGAGATCTCCCAGTCTATGAGCTGCTTAGGAAGACCACTTCAAGGCCAATGTGAATGGCAATGCATTCTGGTACATGTAGCTTCTCAGTGGCTGGAGAGCAACAGGATGCTTACATCTCCTATAAGGATAGACAGGGCTCCGCTGTTCTCTTTCCGTTCATTTTAATGGAGATTTTGTTTTCTGAAACATATTGGCAGAAAATCTTTTCTTTCATGGAAACACAAAGGGAAGATTAGTATATAAATGGGGAAGTCACACGGCAGGAATAGCTCCTTCCATTTTAGGATTGCAAATGTGCCTGTGTCTCTGTTGCAGATAAGCTGTTCATTGAAGCAATGTGATGCCTTTATGCAAAGCAAAAGACATTGTGTCGACAGCACTCTCAGCTTCAGGACGTCTCAAAAATAGACTCATTTTTTCCTTCGTTATTAAACAAAGCACAAACTGGAAGCAAATAGTGGGCTTCTCTGGTATAGTTGCAGAAAGCCTTATTCATAATATATGGATGTACACAAAACATGGTTATTTAAAGTGGTTCTAAACCTAGGATATATTTTACCTTAATGCGTTACTTGCACTAAGATAAAAATTGTCCAAGTATTTGTATCGCCCCTTCACCCACCCTTATATTTACCCGAGTCCTCACTTGCCTATAGCAGCTCTCTCCTTTCTCCCTGCATTTATAGGACAGAGAGGAAGCCAAAGGAGCCTTTGGCTCTTGTTGCTGTCAATCAAATCTTGTGAAGATTGGAGGTGGGGCAGAGCTGCTCTTTGTGGGTCTAAGGGTGAACACAGCATGGTTCGGGAGCGAGCCCGCACCTACTCTCCCATATGTAGCGGCTTCCTATGTTTTGCATAGAGAAATGGAAGTGCCTAGAGCGCTGGTGGGAAACTCCAAAAGGAGGTTTGGGGTCGCTCAATGGAATACCATTGTAAAGAGCAGGTAAGTAAACCATGTTTGTTATTTATTTTTATTTTTTTAATCTTAGCCAAGAAAAGCACAATGGCACATGAAGGTGTCCAATATGTCCACATGCCAATACCAACAAGCTAAACAAAATGGCAACCACATTAGTTTAAAACTAGCTTTTAAAGTAATGTGCACATAGAAGGGTTTTGCATAGCACTAATATGGCATTTATTTTCCCAGCACACTTGCCAGCTAGCCAGTTAAAATTACAATGTCTAACTATTGCAATATAAACAAAGGTTTTAGTTGCACAACATTTGCAAATATATGTGGAAGCTGAACTGCCTTGTCAAAGCCTCTCTATGAAGTGCAGTCCGAATTCTAATCTTTGAGAGTCTACTTGCTGGAGCATATATAGCACAAGAAATAGATTTTATGGTAAGTACAAAAATTGTATTTTCTTTCCCATTTATTAGGGGCCATAAAATTTAGGTATTCAGGAACAACTAGGATAGACATAAAGCAGTCCAACTGAGGGATGCACAAATGCAACTAAACATTACCAGGCCCAAGTAACAAAAACAATAGACCTGGAGAGCAGTTAGAAGCTCATACAGATGCCTGAGGGACCTTATGTCTGAATCTGGAATCAGATGAGGCCTGTGCATCCACCTGGCAAAAACTTAAAAAGGTGTGAACAGAAGAACAGGTGGCAACCTTGCAAATCTGAGAAACAGATGCATGATGCAGAAATGTTAACATAGCACTCCTAGACTTAGTAAAATGCACTTTGACAGGGAAGGGTGGAACCTTGCCCTTAAGATCATATCCTTGAATTATGACTTGTCTGAGCGACTGAAAAAATGGTGCAGTGAGAAGCTGGTTCCACTTTATGGAAATTACCAGGAATGATGAAAAGTGAGTTAGTCTTTCTAAGGAAGTTTATAAGAGGTTAACCTATATAACACAAACCACATCCAGGCAGCGAAGATAAAATTCCTTCTGGTGTATTATACTCAACAGAACAATGGAAGATGTTCTGCTTGAGGAGAAAGGCTAAAACCACCTTATGAAGAATGGAGACTCTGGGCCTCAACATCACCTTATCCAGAAAGGGTTCTTTACAGGGTAAGGCTGCCAGCTCAGACACATGACTCACATAGGTTATGGCAACAAGGAATGTAAAAGGTCTTAATCAAAGAATGTAATAAGATCACAAAGGATCAAGATTTTGCCTAATGGTACTCGGGGCCAAATGCTGTTCCAGACCTATATGCAAAAAGCTTTGAATCCTTCCCACTGAGTATGTATGTTCTGGGTTTAAAACCTCTTTCCTTGTGCCAAGCAAAATATGCCTTACATGTGTGATGGGGAACTTGCAGTATGTAGACTCCCTAGCTTTTTCTGGCTAAGAATTACCAAATAAGATAGACCACTGTCTCTCAAGACCTGGGATACGATATGCATGCTGTTAATGCCTGCGTCTGTGAAGTAAGATGGTAAACCAGTCCTTGGTAAAGGGTATCAGGTTAACCTGGGTGAGCCCATTGGGTGACTTTCAGCAATTTGATCAGGTCGAAGTACCACATCTGCCGGGCCAATTGGAAGCTATGGAACACTAAGGGCACTGGAATGCCCTCCATCTCAATCTTGTGAAGTACTTTAAGAAGACGGTTCACATAAGGAAAAGGAAAGAGCAAGCTGTACTGATCTTATGTTGTTTAATCTTGGAGGCAAGGATGTCCACAGTCGGTGTCCCGTACTTGTGACACAGGTCCTGAAAAATTTGTGGATGTAGAAACCATTCCAAGTGGTAGGTTGAGGTAGTCTGCATACTATTTGTCCACAACTGGAATGTAATCAGTTGACAAGGCTGGAACTTAAAGTTCCGTCCAGGCTAGAATCTCTAATGATCGATATATTCCACAGCTGTGGTGTTGTTAGACTGTATCCTAATCAATTGACCCTCCAGTTGGAGTATCCAGTGTTGCAGGCACAACAAAGTCTCTTGGAGCTCCAGAATGTTGGGAGAATGTTGGGACCCAAGTCCCCTGCATCAATATAGTGTCTAGGAATCTAACCCAGGTTTTCAGGCTGGCATCCATTGTTGTGATCTTCCAAGACAGCGGAGGGAAGGTTTTTCCAACCTTCATAGCTGGATTCTTTAACTACAGGGTCAAGAATAATCTGGTCTTTAGTGTCAGGGAGTCATTTTGTCTAGAGACGAAATCTGTTTGTCCCATGATGACAGCATGTTGTGTTGTCATTGAAGTGAAACTGAGCAAATATAGCAGTAAAGAAAGTTACCATCAAGCCAAGAACTTACAAGCAGAATTGCAAACTTGGAAGGCTCCTGAACTGTAGAGACCAAGTTTGGGAGTCAGAAGAAAACTTTATCAAGGATAAGCAAATATACTTGAATCAATGTGTCAGTTCCAGCATGGATTTCTAAATGTTCAGGATACAATCCAAATAAACCTTTTTAAGGTATAGATTGTCCCATCATTTCAGAATTTGTGGCAGCTGTTCTCCTAATAGGAAATCATCTAGATAGCCTACTATGGGGATACCCTTGGAGATGCCAATACCTCTGTGAAAAGTCCGATTATGGAAGATGGAGTCAATGGTAGGGCCACAAACTGACAGTACTGAGTGCCCACAACAAAACAAAGCTAATATTGATGTGCTGGAAATATAGGGGCATGTAACATGCATGCTTGATTTCCACAAAGGCTAGAAAGTCTTGCTGATGAAGAGAGGATAGGATAGACCTGGTGAAATCCATGCAAAACTTTTGAACTTGAATGAAGAAATTCAAGGCCTTTAGAGTCAAGATGGATAGATGCCCCTTTTTGGTTTTATGTAAAAATCCTGAAACCTTTCTGCCGATTTGAAATTCTTATTTCAAATGATTTACAAGAGCCACAGGGAGGTCTGTTAGTCTGTGCAGAGACATAGCCAGGATGGACTATGAAGTCAGGGGGCAGAGAGCAGAACTCTAGCTTGTTACCTCCAGAAGGACATCTATTACCTTGCTAACCAGGTGTATTTATTTCAGTTTTATGTACAATGGTATGTATGGACCATGTAACATCTGATAATATTTATTCCCAAACAAACTTATACTGAAATTTAGAGGGCTATTACCTGGCTGGACACTGTTTTGTTGTTGGCCAGTGTCTAAATCCTTCTGTAGGTGGCAGTATAACCCAGTTCTCTTGAATATTTAAATCCTGTATCCCCAGTGAATGAGAAAGTGATTTGTTTTCTAGCTGGATAGCTGTGTTTGTTCTTTCTGAATAGGTTTGGTGATGTTGAAACATTTGAACTTTCTCTTCAAACTTAGAGGTGCAAGTTGAAGTGGACACGAGATCTGGTAAGGGTGCTCAATGGAAGAGGTGGTTCTGTAGGAGGCCCTAGTGTAGATCTGAAGACATGAAAACGGGATTATGCAAAGACTTGAAAAGCTATTTTAATGGTGGACATGCAACAAAATGGACATGAGAGGGCTTTCCTACAACTGCAGGGGTTTGGTGGGCAACAAACACATATTTGGGAATGGCTGGAAGCTATGGGGTTAGTTGAAGGCATTGTGTGGGGGCAGTGCAGAACTGCCTATATATTTGTAATCCGTTAGCAGGCTTTCTTATATTATAATTTGCAGCTGCTGAAGGCACTCTATACGGAAATTGAGGTAGAAGAAGAAGCCTCTATGTTGCTGCTTTAAAATATTGCTGCAAGCTTACAAACCTGTCAAAAATGACAGGATCACTTTAAATATGTGAATATATATGTATAATATTTAAATATTTTAATTAAATGTAAGTTCTTATAAGGAGCATCTATGATTTATTATTTTTTAAAGAATGAAGGTGAATTTTTCACAGCAATCTTACCAACTACTCCCCTTCTTCCTTCCCAGCCATCCTACTTAGTCCCTGTATTCCATGTCAGTTTTACTGTGGAGTTTGTGCTCAACAGAAAATTAAAATCCCTCAACTAACCCAAATCCTGTGTCTTCTACTACTTTCCCAGCTCAGTGAACAGCAAACTCTTCTCTGTCTTATCAGCATCCCTCTGTGCTGCCAGATTCTCTTCTTAGCATCAATGTTTCAGGCTCAGAGCTACTGTATTACTGTTTTAAGAATGGCAAAATGCAAAAATGGAGTTCCATTTTTATAGCTTGTGGACTAAATTTATTGTTTCATAATAATTTTTATACAATTCACATATGCTTTTAAAAGGTAATCTCCAGCCCAACAATTATGTAAAGAGGTGGCAGGCCCCCTCTGCAGGTCTCCATGACTAGAGGGTCTGAGTTTTCCCAAGAGTAGCAGATACTGGCCTGAATGTTGGGCTGTAAGTAGAGAAGCATGGCTTTTCCATTGGTGAGGTATCTTCAGGTATGTTCCAATTACTGTTCTGACTAGTTCAGAATGCCCAAAGACAAAGAGGCCCCACACCATATCTGCTAAACAACTTTATTGATTTAGCAGATATTGATGCATCTTTTTTGTTTTCTATGGCTGTTTATGGTATGTTGAGCTGTCATTTTGAGACACAGTTAGCTCTAGCACACATTGTCTATAAACTCTTTTATCCCTGTTAGAACCTATTAGCTATTAATTGTCCTTCCTCATGTGGTCCAGTTTGTAGAGCCCTTTTGGTGCCCATGTTGAGTTTGGGGTACTTTTTAGTTTTTTGCCTCTAGGGGTCTCCATCTCCTTCCTGGTTGTAGGTATAAAAAAGAGGGAGGACTGGAGTCCAGTGTACTATAATGGAGTGGAGCAAGCAAATACTAGGTGTGGATAGTTTTTAGGCCCCTGTGGAAGTTCCAGGGTCTGCATCTTCAACCTCATATGGGCTTTCCCCTTTGGGGGGACACTGTGGACCTTTCCACTTAGTGGCATATGCCAGGAAACTATGTTTATGAAACTGTGAAGTAATGGACTGCTACGATTTCTGTTGCAAAAGTAAGGTCCAGTTACAAAAATAAACAGACTAAGCTTTATTATTCCAGTGGCCTATACTTGAGGAACAAGAAGTAAATGTGGACAGTGACACCGGCTCACGTAAGGGGCTAGTGGTGGTTGAGGGGAGGCGTGTCATCTCACCCAGCAGTGGTGAGAGATCTCATTTCCAGACCACGGAAAACCCATGATGCTATTGTATTCTGGTCAGGTAGGTAGTCAGCCTTTGACAGAATCAATGTACTGGGGGCACCAAAACCTCTGTTGTACAGTAATCATTGTAATCCCTTCTGGCTGTACAGAGGGAGCTAGAGCCCAGGGAAGGTTTCCAATTCACGTGGCTGAAAGGTTTCTACTCTCTTCCCCGATCTGGGAGCTACAGTACAATACATAGTTTGAGTAGTTAGTATGCTGATCTACAAAACAGATGACCCGAAAGCTAGTGTAAGTACACAGCATGGTATCTCTGAAGTGGCTTTGGATCTGAAGCCAGACTTACAAAGAATAAACCGTCTCTTACAGGAACATTTACACAGAGGAGGGTGCTTGCAAGAAATAGAGCAATTTAACCTTATAGACCCTTTTTTGTTCTCTGGAAACCTGAGTAAGAAACAAAGGCGATGAGAGGAGATCTACAGCTAAATCTGGCTACTGCTGGTGTTTGTGAAACTAGCCATTATGCTCAGCAGCCTATAAGAAGAATGCTTCAAGTTGTAGAACACTTTAATAAAGAATATGAAAATCCACAAAGCCCTGAAAAAAAAGATACTGCTGGCATTCAAGAGTCATGTCATTCTAAACTAAAGAAACAGTCTGCAAGAGATTAATTTTGGGTAAACCCAACATCAGACACACCTTTCTGTAAAAATTGAAACTAAAAGCCATAAACTTTCCAGTCCAGTCAAATCCTAATTACCTGTATGCTCACACCTTCTCCCACACACATTCTAAGCCATTTCTATTTATCCCGTAAAGGAAAGATGTGTATACTTACCTATGCTAAGGGTACCCTGGTCCGGTCACATGATCTCTCCAATGGCCGCCTTTAGTGATGAGGAGAGATCGCCAACAATGTGTGCAGAACCTGGACTATGGGCCATCCGTTGTTAGCTGTCCCTCCTCTACACCGAAGCTGGGAGCTGATCATGTGACCGGACCTGAGCATCCTCAGCATAAGTAATTATAGACATCTTTTCCTTACAGGGTAGTTAGAATAGATTTACAATGGGGCTGAGAACAAGTTTAAGAAGTATAATTAAGATTTGACTAGACTTCTATTTTGAGCTGGCCATACATTATTAGGCTTTTTTTTTGTTCAGCCAGCGGGCAAGGTGGATGAAGGAATCCCCACAACAGGACATTTCTTTTCATTTGTCAACAGATATGCTTTCAATGTTATATTTACCAGACCAAAATGGAGCAAATAAGAGAAGTTCTTTATCAGGATTATATAACCCTAACAAGCCTCCCCAACCAGTTCTTTGCTTGCCTTAGTAGGACAGCCATGGCCTACTCCAACATCCCCTGGCTAAAATCTTCTAATTTCCAAAAGCTTTTGAAATTTATGAACACCTGTGGGTATACATATTGGCATTTCCAGATTTACATCTACTTTCTAGTAAACTCTATTAACAAAGATTCATAATTTCATTGTAATATAAGTTGTAATTTCTTGACTCTGCTATAGAGCATCATTACTCACATATTTAATATAATATAGGTTCCCAGTGTACATATACAATCTAAAACTGTGGGAACCTGAACTGTGGAAACTGTGCCCAAAAAATGGCCTAGAACTAGTCATCTAGTGCTTTGTGATCTTATGACTGGTAGAGGTGTAACTAGAACTGTTAATGTATTATGCAGGGCTCCTTTTCTTCCACAAGATGGCAATAGTGGATATGTTTATTCTTGAGTTTGAATGCTGGGAAATGTAGTCTGAGCAGAGCTGGGAAATTTAGTCTAAGCAGAGCCATTATTAATCTTGGGTGAAAGAACTACAAGACCCAAATCTATAAGGGGGCAGGGGGCACAAACAAGGAGGGGGTTATAAATAGAAAGCCCAGGAAAAGAGCCATGCAAGTTGGGGATTGCCACCAACCGGAGAGGAGAGCTGCAAAGGAGTGAAAAGCACAGGGAAATAGCTGTTGGGTCAGTACCTTACTAAAAAACGCTGGATCCCTACACAGAATGCTGGACTGAACTGGACAGAGTTTAGCCCTGCCTGTTGCTCCAGTGATAACCTAAAATGTCAAATCATGGCTGTGGGATTTGGCCAGTAATGCCACACGTAGTGATCTTTACCTCCGGCTGCTCAAGCCTGCTGCGGGAATGAGCAAGCCATTCCACCATTACAGTCAGTATCCTCCTTTTCGCCAGACAGCTGAAAGTGGAACTTTACCCATCACAATTTAATAAAAATAATGTTCTTTAGCAGGGAACATATATTCCACATCAAAAATTATGCCACCGAACTTAGTGTGTGCTGTAAATTGCCTCAGAATTTTTACTGTTTTTTTCTTGCTGGGGGCTGCCATTTTGCTGAAGTCCAGAGCCCCTGAACAGCAGTAAATCTTTAGGTTGTCAGCAGATCGGCAACAGCAACTGAGCATGTGCAGAACAGGGTGAAGCAGTTTTTTTACTGTATTTTAAACAGATTAGGCACCTATTTTAATGTTTTATATAGCTATACCTGCAAAAGGGACCAGCCTGAAGTGATCTAACAGGACTTATTTTCTGACTAAAGTTCCACTTGAGGGATACTAAAGAGGGGCCCCTCCAAGGACTCCTGTAGCAAAGGAAAGCCTTTTGCTGAGGAGGCTCTAAAGGAGAGCGGTGAGAGGGTCTTTGGCCCACCATTATTCTGGATATTGACTATACTATTCTTTCAAGGAATTTGTGCTTTACTTTCAGTTCAGACAATTGCCCTAATGCTCTGCTGTTCGACTGGACTAGGCCCAAACTAGTCTCTCCCTTTGTTTTACTATCCAATTCATTGCTATAGTGTCTGAAAGATTCCTACTACTCCTACTACCTTCCAGCCCACCCCACTGGGTGCAGGATTGTAACCACTTACTATTCAAGCATGCCAACATCTTCAATGGCCCCAACCTAGCCGGCAGAAGAGTAACTCTAAATACTGTATTAAGGTTGCTTGATCCTAAAGGCCGATTTGCATATGAATGTAAGCCTTTAAGCATGGGCCAAGATTTAGCCCCTCATTGCAAGGACTCCAAAGTGAATTAGCCTCTAAACAAAATGTATGCTTTTGGGGTTACAGTGTATGCTCAATTCACTGCAAGGAACTATGTATGCTTTATATTCTTGGTTGTGTTCTCCATTGTTATGCTTTATCTTAATTGACCTTAACTTGTCAATACACACTGCTATTTGCCATAGGGCTGCGAGTCTAATTCTTGTATGCCCTCAAATTGCATAAAAGTTACTAGTCTAGGGATGATCGAACTTTTGAAAAGTTCGGTTCGACCAGAACACCCGAACTTCCTGAAAGTTCGGGTCCGGATTCCAGAACCCCATTGAAATCAATGGGACCCGAACTTCGGTAATCAAAAAACACCATTTTGAAGCCCTAAAACCCAATAAATGCCCCTAAAAAGTGCCTAGGGTTCTGGGTCATGCCCCAGGGACTATTAATCACACAAAAAAAGTTCTTAAAAATTGTCGTTTTTGATAGAGAGCCAATTATTGAAAAAATTATTGAAAAAAAAAATTGATTTCTTTGGATTTAGTGTCTGGGGGGTCTAAAAAGTGTACCTGTGAAGTTTCAGCTCTGTAGCATGTCCAGAACCAGAAAAAAAAGATAATTTTTCTTAGAATTTTTATTAACGCAGGGATGGGGTTCCGCTACTTTCACACCTGGGTGTTTTTGTTTCAGGCGTTTATTGGGCATTTGTAATTTAAGTTGCGCTAAGTATGATCAATGGAGGTATAAAGTCCACAAAGTCCCAACAATAAATGAAGATGACAAAATCCTGGATATATTCCTGGACCAGACTCCCTTAAAGTGGAGTTCCACCCTATTTTTATACTTACCTCCATCTTCTCGCTCCGGGTCACCTGAAAAAGAAATGGATAATCGCATATTTTTTTTTTTTTTACTTACCTCGTAGCGAAGAAAAAATACTTACCTTACTTCCTTCTTCCTCCTTCCTCGGCCGCGGCCCGTAGTCACTTCCTGGCTCTGCAATGATTCCTGGGAGCTGAACGTCATAGCTCCCAGGAATCATTGCGCCTGCACCGGCCCCGACGTTAGTTCCGGGTCGCGCGCGTCATCCACTTCTAAACAGCTTCTGGGCATGCCCAGAAGCTGTAGAGGGATGACGCGCGCGACCCGGAAGTGACGTCGGGGCCGGCGCAGAGCATCGTGGGACCAAAGAAGGCGGAAGAAGACGCCGAAGGGGATCTCGCTGGCTTCAAGCTGCCCACATCTGAGATGGCAGCGCTGGACAAGACGTTTGCAAGGTAAGTATTTGTCCTAACAGGTAAGTGCAACCCGGGACAGATCAGAGGCTAGCCATTGTGGAATGTACTAGCCCTGACTGTCCCGGGGGTATTAAAAAAAAAAAAAAAAATCCAGGGTGGAACTCCGCTTTAAGGGTATGCGCTTACCAGATAAAGGTAAGAAAGAAGCAGATGCTCTCTTATGTCTTGTCACCTTGATAGAAGATCCAGGCCCACGTAAACTCAATGGTCATTGGATCATGAAAAAAAATGTAAAAATACGCAATAGCGTAAAACCCAACAACTAGGTATATTACCACCACAGTGTGTAATGGAAGATTTGTGTGTGGAATGAACCACCACCAAGGATCACTGTGAACAGTGAACTAATGTAAATAAAGAGAATGATAAAGTGATAAATACCCCTTACCAGAGACAGATAAGGGTAAATGCAAACAAAACAATTGATGTGTTCCAGCTGAAGTTGCCTCTTACCAGACGACAATATTAGAAAACACAAGTGAAGGAAAGCAATGATGAAGAAAGTGAGTGTTGAACCATCACCAGCTAGATCAGCCTCTTACCAAATGAAAAATATATAACAAGTGTGTACAATTTAATCCAATGTGATAACAGGATTCAATGCCAGAAAGCACCAGTAGGGGTCGCCTCTTACCAGATCTATTAATCAGCCAAGCTTGTATGATATCAATACTTTGAGGGTCCATCCATGGACTTGAAAGACTGGTCCTAGGAATTATCCAAAAGTTCACCAATCAACTGCAATCCACAGGTGGCCTGGAACATGACTTTGGAGGCAGGCATGACATCTGAACTTCTGTATAGGGGTATATATACACACACACATATATGTATATATACACATACACACATATAGGTGTGATAGGAGCGGAACCCCATCCCTGCAAATATTTCATTAGCGCAGGGATGGGGTTCCGCTACTTTCACACCTATATTGCGTAGATGTGAAAAGAGCCTAAAGATGTTTATCTCAAACATAAATATCTGGAACACAATTTAATAGACATAGTCAACATACCTAATGTATGCTATTATTCAAGAGAACTAATTCTAATGTTTGTAACACAACAATGTAAAAAATGTATTTTTATTTTGATTACTTCATCAGTGCTATGTATGACATTGTATCCACATTAGATACTTACCTAACACTATATGTATTCATGTACATGTTATTATCCCCTTTAATTAATTTATTTTTTTCCTATTTCTTTTGTCTTATATCATACTATATACCTTGTATGTATTTATTATAACTTTTAATAAACGTTTATTGTGTAAAAAAAAAAAAAATAATAACATGAATGTGCAAATAAAATAATAGAGGCATGCTAAATCAGAACTCTAGCCAAAAACAACATGGTAAAAATAAATAGAACATTAAAAAATAAATGAACAAAACCAGCTTGTGCTGCAATATCCAATCTGGAGATTTTCGTGCAGTATTTTTTTCTGCCACAAGATGTCCTTAGTCTGACAGCTAGCATCATTCAACCTACTTCCTCCGAGCTAATTGTTCTGAAGCTGCCCCAGCCTGTGACTGGACAGTGAAAGGAGAAGCAGCACAGTGCTGAGCTCATCTCGCTGTTACTCTGCTCTCTCCTCCTATCAGGATACTGATATCCTTCAGTACATGAATCGATTGGCTCTTTGTGTTGCTTCTTCCTCTCACACACCAGCTCTGCTGTACAGGGATGGCAAAAGACTAACACCAGGTAAAATTCAGAATATCCATGGCTTGTAATAAAAAAAAATAATAATAGAAAAAAAATGAAGGCTATTCCCTGCATATTTGAAAACTGGTATTTAGTATTCTGGAAAATACACTTTACTATTTTGCTCATGTTTCCTCTATAGATATCACAACGTCCTCCATCCCTGAACAACGTAAACAGGCATGCGATTTACTTACAGCCAAACCTTTATTAATCATTTTTTCAAGCCGTGGCCGTATCTCTGCCTCTACAAGCAGACGACGCAGAGCGCTGCTTTGCTATGTACACAGTGAAATCTAATAATATGCTCTGGGTTTTTTTTTTTAGCCCCTTTCCTTAAGATTCAGCAGTTAAAAGCTCTGATTGAATTTCATCTTGATTTCATTAAATATTCATAAAGGCCAATTAGAAGGGCAGCTAAGTAGGAGCCAAGGCCTCTTTCCATCATCCTGTCAAAGCGAGTCCATCCATCGGCCTGTTTGCCTTAGGACTCTAGTCAATATCTCCATTCAATCATTTAAGGAGGAGGTCCGCCTGCCTGCAAATCACGACTCCCCTTCAAGTTTATGACTTTATAGTCAGATAAGGGAAGGGGTGGTGGTGGTGCGTCGGTTGGCGGGTGTGCAGTGGAAAGGGGGGGGGGAATCTAATCACTAGTGAAGGCAAGATGCTTACTCCGTAGAAAGCAGAATGCAAATGAGAAAGGAAAAAAACACACTCAATCAAAGATTGGAATGGAAATCTTTCTTTTTAATGAGCAATGACATTGGTACAGCCCTGATTACACTGAAGAAAAACTGCTTAAAATTCTCAGTCAATCACACAAGTTTATTTTAACCTTTTTTTTTTTTTTTTTTCCTTGTAAGGAAAACTGCAGGGTTACATCTTAATTCATTGTGGGTGCTTATCTCTCCCTGCAACTGCTAATTTTAAAATTACTACCCATATGGAAAGTGCTGAGCTGACTTCTCAAATATATATTGATGTTTATGTTCAAAAGAGCCTATTAGCCTGCTCTGTTTTGCCTTTGCTGATGCAAGGACTTATTAAAAACGCCGTTATGTTTATAAGGTTAAGATGACGAGGTTTGGCTGTAATGAAGGACAGATAATTTGCTGTGTGTGTTTATTTCTTTTTTTTTTTATTTCTTTTTTTTTATTTTATTATTATTTATCTTTTTATGGTAATTTATTGAGATGTATTTAAATTTGCGCAGCGGTTAACAAGCCATGAACGTCAAGGGAGTTATTTATCAAATTCGCTCAGCTGCAAAATGTGTCCAAAACAGGTGCAAAAATGAGGCGAAGGGTATTTATGGAAAGACATGGGATTGTCGGCTTGAAGGAGAACTCTTCTAAGAACTGTTTGCAATTAAGCAGCCACATGACATGACCCGTTATCAATTTAGACAATTTATAACCCTTTCTTGAACTTTTTTTTAAGCCCTCTACTCTAACAAGCTAATGCAGTACAGGGATTTTAAGTGTTGCTAATCCCAGGTCCCTGCAATTACTCTTTCTGGTCTTCCACAGAATACAGAACATGGAAATGCAATTATTTTAGTAAATATAAACTGCTAAATATCTTTTCTCATCAGCAGTATATAGCAGTCTTGTGACTTCTATCAGTGTCTGGTTAAAGCTTGTAGGATGAGTTTTCATTGTACTCTGGCTGTCCTATGAGGTTGCAGGACCCCTGACCCTCTTTCTGGACAGTGCTGATTGGCCGTGTGCTGATCACATGCACCCTCTCCAGGAAAAAAAAAAAACTCTCTAGCAATACACACCAAACTGAGCATGTGCAGAGTGACTCCAAAGGCCTTGTCATATCAGGAGAGGGATTGGGGACTGTGGAAGAAGGGGAGGCAGGATCAAACAACTTTTTTACACAATGCAGAGGATTAATCCCTTAGGTAAAGAATGCTTTACTGCATATACAGACTGATTTTACTGGTGAGTATGGCCACCTCAACTCTTTGGCATATCATAGCTAGACAGGAGCTAGGACATGCACAACTCTGCTGTTGTGAGCTTGTTCTACATAAGCTGTGATGTCAATAATTATAATATATTGCTGCGAAGGGTAAAGATTCAAAATGACTTAGGACCACAGCAGATGCAGTAGAACTGCCTTGGGTGGCTATTCCAGTGCAGTCCCATCAAAAGACAAGACAGAATGTTTTGTCTTTTACCTACCCAGTTCCCACCAGTGTTGGGGTGGTGTGTGCTGAAATTATGGCACAGTGCAATGTAAAATACCACCTCGCACCATCCTGCAGCCAATAGAACCTAATTAAATGTCACTGTGTGACATTTCAATAAAGTTTAATAAAATAAATAAATAAAAAACCAATGCCATGTGCTGTGATCAGCATATCGGTACTGCTGTCATTCTACTGTACACCAGTGGCTGTGTTCTAGTGCAACCCCTGGTATAACCCTTGTCAGGTTCAGGACAAAGGATTTGTCTCCCTTTTGAAGTAAAAGAAAGAGATTAAAAGGCTTTTCCTTATTATAAGTGTTCTTCAAAATGTTTCCGCACTTTTTTAACTAAGTTATATGTATAAAAGTGTGGTCTATTCACACTCATGCACTGTAGTAATGCGTACTAAAACGCACGCAATAATATTTGTTGTCCCAATGCATGGCAAGGCTCCTGCTCTATGTGCTGTGCTTTGTGGTGCAATTCATTGTGAATGGCACCTTAATACAATGTAAAGCAGGGCACAATGCACACTTCAGCGCACCATAATGCTCATACCACCATTTGTGGTGCACTGTGTTTTGAAAAAAGGGTCATGCCCATTTTTTTTTACCTGTTGTGGTGCTTTGGCAGCCTATTCATAATAAATAGGTTACCTTATCACAGCACGCGTTAACAGATAACCTAACATGCGTTAATACACCACAACATATTGCTTTAATGTGAATGGGCCCCAAAATAATAGTCTTATTTCTAAAAAGCCTAGCGTATTTTGCTAAAAAGAAAAACGTTAAAATTGTGTGTTCTTTATAAATGTGAAGAGGCTTCCCTAAGAGATTTTTTGGGTAGAGGTGCATTAAAAAAATACTACACTTTAGTTCAGATCCTTTAGCTGCCAGATTGCAAAAAAAATTGAAATGTCACTTAACAGTTCCCTTTAATAGATACATATCTTCTCCCCATGGAGGGCTGCAGCCTTCCAGCTTATGTTTAAATGTTGATGTTCTTCTGAAGTATTCACTTTTATGCCACTATGAGGAGCTGTTCTGAGATGGGCAACATCTCCTGCATTATGCTGTCTACCAAGAGCTCTCTCTAGTGGTGGCCAGGAGTAGGAGCAAGATATTAACAGGAGCTGCAGACCAATGGCCACACCTACCTATTCATTTGAGTTTTACTTATCATTTTTGTACTCTCTTCAGGGACAATAAAAGCTAAAAGATCTGTGTGACAATAATGAGGTCACATGATCCCAAACTGAGTCATAGTGAACACAGTGCACCATTATTGTTCTACAATTCTCAATGCAGCGACAAAAATCATCAGATTTTCCAGTGTTCACATGTTGGAATCATCCCCTCCTAGCAACAACCAGCTCAGAAGATCAAGACGTCTGTAAGCCTAAAGCAACTTCTAATTATTTCTCTCTTAAAATTGCCATCTTATAAGACCTCCAGCAGAACCCTCCACAGACTCTAATGTATCCGATTCCTGACTAGAATTGGGGGTCATAAACTCCAGAGCTAGACCATGCTAATTGCTATCAGAAAAAAATAAAATAATTACAATTAACATAAAAGTGTTTTATTAAACTTTCCTTAGCATGGTGTTTTCATAAATTGTTGTAATTGTCTGGCTTCATGTGACCTGACAGTGCCCTGTTCATACAACTTAGCTCTTTAAAACCAGTCCTATTACATAAATCCTGATCTGTTATGATCACATTGATAACAAATACACAAATGAATAATGAAAATTCTGAACAATAAAGAGCAAACATAACTGGGCTGTATTGTACAGGAGGCTAAATAGTCACATAAGAGATATGTACATTCAATGCATATCATGTTTAGTCTCTTTCAAATGATCATTTTATTTTTATCAATATGTTGGTTGTTGGACTTAATATTGGGCCATTGAAAAATATAGATGCATTTAGAAATCTGGTCAGAAAGGAGGGTTTTATAGATATAGACATAGATATTATGAATGCTGCATGTTACCATTATAACACATGGTGGCAGCTAGGGTTTGTGTGCGGTATCTGTGGAGTTAACTGGCCCCAGTGACCTCACAGAACAATAATTTAACAGTAAGCAGTTAGATTGTTGTCCTGCAATCTGGAAAATCCCTGTGCAGGGTTAGTGTTGAGTGGCGCTGTCACGTATTGCCCTATGGGTGACATGCAGAGTCATTTAAAAATTACGCACAAAAAATCACAAGTATGAACCCCGCGTTCCTGCTAGAGAAGAGTAAATGGGGCCTTACATTGTCTTTTTTCTTTTGCTAACTGAATCTCAATATGACCCATTCAGCAGACAGGAAAGGGCATGGGTGGGAGGGGGGGTCTGTCTGAGTGGGTCGCTCCTTTGTCTCTTTTTTCTCATTTTTGGGTATAAATGTGAGAATGGGCTTTTGACCTCATTAAACAACATGCTTCAGACAAGAGCCAAGAGCATCACAAGCTTGCATAGATGTATATACAGTATAGATAATTTTATGGTATACTAAGCACAGCAAAAAATAAAATATTTACAATCCACTTGACCTCTGGAAGATATACCCCCCCCCCCCCTTTATGACCTGGCAATTCTTTGCGATACTGCGTCACTTTAACTGACAATTGTGCGGTCATGCAATGCTATACCCAAATTAAATTTATGTCATTTTTTTCCCCACAAATAGAGATTTCTTTTGGTGGTACTTGATCACCACTGGATTTTTTTTATTTTTTATTTTTTGTGCTATAAACAAAATAAGACTGACAATTTTGGAAGAAAAAAAAATATATGTTTTACTTTCTGCTATAAAACATATCCAATAAAAAAAATCGAATTTCGTCATAAATTTAGATCAATATGTATTCTGCTACATATTGTTTGATAAAAAAAATCCCAATGAGTGTATAATGATTGGTTTGCGCAAAAGTTGCGCAAAACGCATCTTCAAACTATGTTCTATATACTGGAATATTTATTTATTTATTTATTTATTTTTACTAGTAATGGCGCAGATCAGCGACTTGTAGCGGGACTGTGATATTGCAGCGGGCAATCTGACACTGATACTTTTGGCACTTTGTGGGAACCAATGATACTAATACAGTGCTAAAAATATGCACTGTCATTGTACTAATGATACTGGGATGGGAAGAGGTTAAACATCTAGGGCAATAAAAGGGTTAACTGTGTGCTTAGACAGTGTTTTTGTGTACTATGTGTGCTGCTTTCACTAAGGGATGCGATGCAATGAAGAAAATCACATCCCCACTATCAGGACGGAGCTCTTCCTTGTTTACATATTCAGAGCTCCTTGACGATCAGTGGATGCCAGTGGACATCCATTGGCTGGCACCCGCTTATCTGCTCTTGCTGTTACCAATCACAGCAGTAGCGAGGTCCCAGCACTGCGCGTGCGCTTGTGCGCCCCCTTCCCGGAAGTGCAGAATTGTGTATATACTGTAAACGTGATTCTGTACAGAACAGTGTTCAGTATATATTATACTTCTCTGTGCTTGCGTGGGTTTCCTCCTGCCTAAATTGGCCCTAGTAATTGTATGCATGAATGTCAGTTAGAGACCTTTGATTGTAAGCTTCTTGATGGCAGGTACTGATGTATATATATATATATATATATACACACATTTTTTTTTCTTTTTTGTGCAGTGGTCCAAATCATTTGGTGGGGGTGGGGGGGGGGATTATGGTGTGGGGTTAGTTTTCCGGAGTTGGCCTTGGCCCCCTAGTCCCTGTGAGGGGAACTCCTAAGGTGTCAGCATACCAAAACATTTTGGACAATTTCATGCTCCCAACTTTGTGAGAACAGTTTGGGGACGGCCCCTTCCTGTTCCATCATGACTGCGCACCAGTGCACAAAGCAAGGTCCATAAAGACATGGATGAGTGAGTTTGGGGTGGAGTAACTTGACTGGCCTTCACAGAGTCTCTGATCTCAACCCGAAAGAACACCTTTGGGGTAAATTAGAGCGGAGACTGCGAGCCAGGCCTTCTTGTCCACATCAGTGTCTGACCCCACAAATGCACTTCTAGAAGAATGGTCAAACATTCCCATAGACACCTAAACCTTGTGGACAGCCTTCCCAGAAGGTTGAAGCTGTCATAGCTGCAAAGGTGGGCCAACTCAATATTGAATCCTACGGACTAAGACTGGGATGCCATTAAAGTTCATGTGTGTATAAAGGAAGGTGTCCTAATCCTTTTGGTATTATAGTGTATATGTTTATATATATACAGTAAACCCCCCTCCATTGCCGGGGTTACGTTCCGGACCCAGCCGCGAAAAGTGAAATTCCGCGAAATAGAAAAACCCTATTAAAATGCATTGTAGGCATGTTTATTTTACTGTCACTGTACGTGTAGAAGCATTTTAAGGTCTTTAAACACACTTTTAAAACAATAGAAACTTATTTAAACACATAAAAGATACTAAGAGACATAGCAAGAGCTATGGAAAACACAAAAATATTTCATTTTTAATGATTTATATAGTAAAATAACATTACAAAAAAAAACGTGAATTCCCGGGACCGCAAAAACTGAACCGCGATGGAGCGGGGGATTACTGTATATATATATATATATATACACAGTATATATGTGTGTGCGTGTGTGTGTGTAAAGCACTGCGTAAATTGATGGTGCTATAAAAGTACCTGTAATAAATACATTTTATTGTAAGTGATGGAACATTCCTGGGTGGGCAGTAAGAGACAGAAGTTGTAGAAAAGAGATTAGCTCATCCTGGCCCATATTGGCACAATGGCACACCCAATCAGTAGAGCTCCATGCTCCCAGTCTCCGAATTCTAGTATTGTCATTTGCCTTTCTCATTAAGTATTTAAGTGTCTTTGCATGACAGTTGCAAACTGTGTGGCAGGGATACAGTTTTATCTTTTTTTTTTTTATTCTTTAAAATTCATATACGACCTAATGTAAAAATTCTCTTTAATTTCCACTGCTCTTTCCCATAGAACATGCTAAAGCTCATTATCACCAAAGTTCACAGCCTGTAGTTTCATAGGATGAGTCTTAAAAGATTTATGTGTTCCTGTACAGAAAAGGAGCTGAATAGTAATGGCATTATAAAAGTGTGCAGTAATTCTCTCTCTAAGCCCCACAATAATAACCTGTTATCTGTATTTAACTAGGATCTCAGCCGCCTGCCTGTTCTGTTTCTTATCTCCCAGGGTAACACGTCAGAACTTCTCATTACCCTTCACCCTCTGGTCATTTTCAGGAGACGCGGCACCTCAATCCCCCACAACTTCTCTCTGTACATGCTAGATTATGGCAGTTACAGCAGAGACTGCACTCTCCCTATACAGGTTCTGGGTGCCTTGTTCTTATCAACCACCACTACATAATACCCTAATACCAGAACATTGAAATTAAAACAAAAGGTAAAACATTACTGATAACATTCGTGAATATTCAAGTAAAACTCTCCTTACCTTCAAAGAAAGTTAGATTTTTGACATTTAAAGGAACCTGCCATAAAATAGATTAGTAGACTACCATTGCTGACATGTAGTCCCTGAACCCCTTACCCACTATGGATTGGTGTCTACTGTAAGATGAAGTTGGGCAGATGTTCTATCAGAATACAGCTACCTATCAGATTCTGCAACCGGAAATTAAGTTGGTACGAGAAAACTTGCATGCGGCATGTGCTCCAACATGGCCACTATGCTAAGGTGACCAGATTTTTATAATGAAATCTGGGGCCATTTTTAATTTTTTTTTTATTGGCAAATGGCACAGGCCTGCATAACACACAGAGCGCTGGGCACAGGACTGAATATTACACAGAGCGCTGGGCACAGGACTGAATATTACACAGAGCACTGGGCACGGGACTGCATAATACACAGAGCGCTGGGTACAGGACTACATATTACACAGAGCACTGGACACAGGACTGCATAATACACAGAGTGCTGGGCACAGGACTGCATAATACACAGAGCGCTGGGCACAGGACTGAATATTACACAGAGCACTGGGCACAGGACTGCATAATACACAGCGCGCTGGGTACAGGACTACATATTACACAGAGCACTGGACACAGGACTGCATAATACACAGAGTGCTGAGCACAGGACTGCATAATACACAGAGCGCTGGGCACAGGACTACATAATACACAGAGCGCTAGGCACAAGACTGCATAATACACAGAGCGCTGGACACAGGGCTACATAATACACAGAGCGCTGGGCACACATAATAATATAATAATATACAGGAGGATGTTAGGCATAGAGTACAGGGCTCAGAGGTTTGCTATGCACAGAGGACAATTCTGCCCCCACATCCAAAGCTCACCTCTGCACCCTTCTCTCACAGATTATCTCTGCAGCCGCCTCTTAGCTCTTCCCCCACAGATTATCTCTGCAGCCGCCTCTTAGCTCTTCCCCCACAACAGCTAAACTCTCCATCTCTCCATGCAGCTGTGACCCCTGCTTCCCCACTGCCCTCATTTGTGTATAAACAGACCCCCCCATCTGCTCATCTCAGGTTCTCAGCCCACCACACAGTCAATATTTGGCTCTGCCTCTCCTCCACTGAACAGCAGCAGGAGCGGCAGTGAGATCATCCAGCAGGGGGCGTTTGCATCAGAAGCCACCAGGCTGTTTCTCAGCCAGCATGGGATACCCTGTCTACATTAATCCGGCCCTGAATCCTGGGACAAAACCGGTGACAGACTTCGACTGGGGACAATGTCCTCAATCCGGGGCAGCAGATATGTTCTTACACCCAAGTAACTCTTGAATTTTAGACTGATTTTAGCAGTAAACTCACCTTATATACTGAGATAAACTATTTAACCGCGACCGAGTGAAATGGTCTATTTCACTACATAATCAGTTTGTCGCTGAGCAGTGCGAGGTGTACCAAGATGGCCGTCACCACCTTCTACTTTCTCGCTACACTTACTATATTACAATAATAATAGAAATGTAACACTGTTATTCAGTCTATAAGGTCAGTTTTCTGCTAAAATAAATGTAAAATTCAAGACTTGTGTGGGTGTAAGATGATGTCTGCAGCTGCTTCGCGTTCTGTCACATTAGGAAAGCTATTGGAACGCAGCCATGTTGGAATGCATGACGCATGCACAGTAAGTTTTTCTCGTCCGAACGTCACTTCCGGTTGCAGAATCTGATAGGTAGCGGTATTCTGATAGAACACAGGCATGATCTGAGTAGGGTAGACCATAGACTGATACTGAAAAAAGATCAGATATCACTACTGGGTTTATTACTTTTTGCTAACAAAATGAAAAAAGACCAAAAATGTTGATAAATATTTACTTTTCCTTTTACAATATTTTGTAAATAAGTAATTTTTCTCCTTCACTGACTTGCATATGAGGCTGCACTGATGGGCACTGATGAGGCGGCACTGATGGGCACTGGTGAGGCAGCACTAAAGGGCACTGATGAGGAGGTACTAATATGCCGTACTGATAGGCAGCAGTGATAGGTGGCAATGAGGGGCACTGGCAGGTAGCATTGATGGGCACTGAAAATATAGAAACCCAATAGGTTCTAAACTCGCACAAATCAATAACCAAAAAACAAATAAATTACAATAAAGAGCTGCGTGTTGTAAAGTGTAAAAAACACCTATACCGTAAAAAACAAAAAAAACAAAGAAACTGTGTTCTTGCATCATAAAATACATATCACCATAGTGAATAAACAATAGTGAATAGACAAATAAATAAATACGTCTTCATTTAAATTATAAAAAATACATAAAAATTGTGAAGTCCAAATATAATCCCACACGTGAATAGCGTCCTCAGTAAGCATAGGAAAGGTTCCTCTCCACCAGCATGCAAATGCACTATACACTCACCAGACTTAATTGACCCCTATTACAGAGAGTCAAATTGCGCATATAGGAAAATCCAAGATGTCATACATGAGGTCACAGGAATAATTTCAAATCACTGCTGTCATCCATTCAATATGCATGTATATAGCGTATTCAAAGCTACAGTGTTACTATATAGAAATAAACACTCTCATGGTGTAGTATATCAAATCATTTATTTTAAAAGAAGGCTGTATTGCACTTACATCAAAGAAGACAGGGATCAGCATGTATTGTATAGAAATCATCGGTTTGCGCTCCACCTGCGTTCCAGCTGACCAGAAACTACGTATCTCAAACACCTGAGGACGTCAGACAAAGACTGACAAAACCGTGGGTCATTTCCGGTCAGCTAGAAATATGCACAATTTGACTCCCCGTAATAGGGGTCAATTAAGTCTGGTGAGTGTTTAGTGCGTCTGCATGCTGGTGGAGAGGAACCTTTTATTTTTTTAGAATATAAATTAAGACACATTTATTTATTTGTCTATTCACTATTGTTTATTTACTATGGTGATATGTATTTTATGATGTAAGAGCGCGGTTTCTTCATTTTTTTTCACTGATGGGCAATGATAGACGGCACTGATAGACGGCACTGATAGGCGGCACTGAAAGGCGGCACTAATGGGCGGGACTGATGAACAGGCACTGATGGGCACTTAAAAGGAGCACTGATTGGTGTTACTAATGGGCACAGAGTGGCATCACTTGCCAGGTACTGTTGGGGCTGCACTGTAATCAGGGCAATAATGATCAGCGCCCTGTTTACCTATACAGTTTCCCCTGCGAGGAGATGCTGCTAATTATCTCTCTTCGCCTCGCACTCTGTCAGCTTGAGGTGAGGAGAGGGCACTTCAGAATTTACATGTGATCGGTTGTGATTGGACACAGCCGATCACATGGGTAAAGGCCTGCATCATCAACTCTTTACTGAGATTAGGGTTGCGCTGTTGTATGCAATCACAGCGCTGCGTGAGCCCCGCATGTATGTGAAACGGTGACACTGGGGTGGCCCAGAACGAGAGGATATCGCAACAGCCATCATTTCCCAATCCTGTGGGCGGGAGGAGGTTAAAGAAGAACTTCAGTTCTCTACAAAAGTACAAAAATACCAACCAGGACCATATATATATATATATATATATATACATATATATATATATACACATACAGTATGTCACAAAAGTGAGTACACCCCTCACATTTTTGTAAATATTTTATTATACCTTTTCATTTGACAACACTGAAAAAATTACACTTTGTTACAATGTGAAGTAACTAGTGAGTGTTTAGCTTTCCCCTCAAAATTACTAAACACACAACCAACAATGTCTAAACTGCTGGCAACAAAAGTGAATACACCCCTAAATGAAAATGTCCAAATTGGGCCCGAAGTGTCAATATTTTGAGTGGCCACTGTTATTTTCCAGCACTGCTTTAGCCCTCTTGGGCATGAAGTTCATCAGAGCTTCACAGGTTGCCCACTGGAGTCCTCTTCCACTCCTCCATGATGACATCACGAAGCTGGTGTATGTTAGAGACCTTGAACTCCTCCACTTTCCATTTGAGGATACCCCACAGATGCTCAATAGGGTTTAGGTCTGAAGACATGCTTGGCCAGTCCATCACCTTTACCCTCAGCTTCTTTAGCAAGGCAGTGGTCGTCTTGGAGGTGTGTTTGAGATTGGTGTCATGCTGGAATACTGCCCTGCAGCCCAGGCTCTGAAGGGAGGGGATCATGCTCTGCTTCAGTATGTCACAGTACATGTTGGCATTCATGGTTCTCTCAATGATCTGTATCTCCCCAGTGCCGGCAGCACTCATGCAGCCCCAGACCATGTCACTCCCACCACAATGCTTGACTGTAGGCAAGGAACACTGTCTTTGTACTCCTCACCTAGTTGCCGCCACGCACGCTTGACACCATCTGAACCAAATACGTTTATCTTGGTCTCATCACATCACAGAACATGGTTTCAGTAATCCAAGTCCTTAGTCTGCTTGTCTTTACAAACAGTTTGCAGGCTTTCTTGTGCATCATCTTTATAAGAGGCTTCCTTCTGGGTGGTTCCTTGATGCCCTCACGGTTTTATACCTGTCCACACTGATTTGGCTCAATTGGTGTTTATACATGCTATTTATACTTTCCCTTATCCGCCTTGGTTTATCCACTTTTAATTAGGTGGTCTTATGTATTGCCACACGCTCAGTACTTGCTTCACTCTTTTGGGTTTTGGCTTCTTCGTGATCTCACCCAAACCTCACTCATGTAGCAATTCTGATTTTATCTATCATATTCACCTATACAGTCTTCGCCACTTTTATAGATACATGCCCCTATGGCGAGTGGAGGTTTTGAGATCCCCTATTGGAGAGCCATTCTCTACACTTCTGACTCCACATGCCTGACTGATGCACGCGGGCCTCGCTCCCTAAGTTCCCAGGCTGGACATACCCCCTGATGATCTGTAACCCGTAAAAACAATTGACACTTGATTGAAAGTTAGACCTTTGATAGGTTGTTGAGGCCTAATATTCTTTAATAACATATGCATATTTCTGCAAACTGAATACGGCTTCTGAAATTACATTGATATGTTAAAGTTTATATTAGCCTTTCATGACTAGGTTCACATCTATAAAAGCAATAAAAAAATGAATTTATAGTTGAGGTCTCTCCTGGACAATAAAATATCTTACATACTTTTGAAATAATTACTGCTGTTTATAGACCGTTGTAAATAGAATTGGAGGTCACTATGGAACTATTTGTTATGCTGTAGTAATTATGCGCGTTTTTTTCTTATGTTTATTTTTGTCTGCTTGTTTTTTTTTTGTTTTTTTTGGTATGCAAAATAATAAAAATCTTTTAAAAAATATCTTTAGAAAATGACAATGGTTTTTACATATTATCTTTCCAGCTTAAAGACTGCAAATAATTTAAATTCTGATGAATTATTAATATAAGGAAGTTATTTTTTGTCTTTTTCAACATGCATGGTCATAGGCATAGAAACCAAAGAGCAATGCTCAAAGTAAAATAAACTGTAGCAACAAATCAAAATGTATGTATTTTTTTTTTTTGCAGCTCGAAACTACTGAAAGATTAAATCTGATTGGCAGAGCAAGTAAAGCATTTTCTTACAAGGCACCACTGACCTCTGTAGTTGCTGGCACTGTAAAATAATTAATCCTCAGAAATAAAAACAGGAGCCCTGAAGTCAGGTTTTAGGTGGTTTCTTCTTACAGCATCTGCTATTTGTGTACAGAGGCTGCTGATAGAGAAAATAAGGGGAAAGAAGCAGTGATTTTAGTGCTGCAAACTTTAAAAATGAATTTCTCCATATTGCCTGCAGCTACAAAGGTCAGGCCCATCTCTGGACTTGGGCTCAATCCCAGCCTGTTTGTGTCTCTTTTTTCCCCCGGCGCTGACTTCTTATTGAGGCTCGTTGCCTAGCTGTTTCCAGATTTGTTTATTTTGTGAGTTACTGACTCAAAACAAGTGAATTCCACACTCCTGTTCTGCAGGTCACTGCGACAGTCAGGGCCGGCGCTCCCGCTAGGTGAACTAGGCAGCCACCTAGGGTGCACTGCCCTCTAGGGCACAGCCATGGCCACTGGTTCTTTATCTCGCCATGTGACAGTAGTTGTCCTTTATGGGCACAAGGCGCCCGTGCAGGTCTGTGGAGGAGAAAGCGCTCGGAGCTTGTCAGTACCTTAATCCAACAGCTGTTGGATCAGTGGGTGGTTCCATGTGCTCCCCTCCCCTGGCTCTTCCCCTTCTCCCACACTCTGCAGATCTCCTGCCATATGCAGAGCCTGGATAATGGCCACCGTGGCTGAGCAGCTCCCTGATTTCCTCTCCAGGATGGACGGCTGTATTGGAGGACCTGCCAGAGCAATGATCATTGGGGAGCCAGTCTGCCGGAGTCTCAAGGTACTGTGCATGGCGCTCCTGCTGCCCAACACTGACAGCATCCCATGACATCATTCCCTGACCAAGGGTGCTCTGAAAATCCCCACTACCAGCCTCACACACACACAGACCTGACAATACATATGTATACCATCCGGGATATGATGCCACCTACTGTCCCCCTGTTATCGTTATCCTCCTCATCATCCCCCTATTCCTGACATCCCACCACCTTAGCTCCTGTCATCATACTTTGTATCTTCATCTGCCCTGTACCCCACTGCCAGCTTCCTACCACCCCACCCCCTGTCATCTTCATCACACCTATGCCCCACTGTCAGCTTTCTATCACCCCCACCCCCTGTAATCTTCATCCCCCTGTACCCCACTGTCAGCTTCCTATCACCCAACCCCCTGTCATCTTCATCCCCCCTGTACCCCACTGCCAGCTTCCTACCACCCCACCCCCTGTCATCTTCATCCCCCTGTACTCCACTGCCAGCTTCGTACCACCCCACCCCCTGTCATCTTTATCCCCCTGTACCCCACTGCCAGCTTCCTATCACCCCACCACCTATCATCTTCATCACCCCTGTACCCCACTGTCAGCTTCCCATCAACCCACCCCCTGTCATCTTCATTCCCCCTGTACCCCACTACCAGCTTCCTACCACCCCACCCCCTGTACCCCACTGCCAGCTTCCTACCAACCCACCCCCTCTCATCTTCATCCCCCCTGTACCCCACTGCCAGCTTCCTACCACCCCACCCCCTGTCATCTTCCTCCCCCCTGTACCCCACTGTCAGCTTCCTACCATACCACCCCAATAAATTTACTGGTGCACGTCACATATGATGGACGCAGGGACAACTATTTTCTTCCAGTGACAGCATGGACAAAAGGACAAGGTCTTTCCAGTGAAATCACCAATGCAGGGACTTTTTTTCTCTCAGTGACACCACAGATGCAGATGCATTTCTATCTAAGACCCTGCTTACCCATAGTGCAGTGACCTGTGTTTTAAAAATGTTGAAGTTTTTTTTTGAGTGGGAAGAAGGGGGTGCAAGTCGCCTGCATAGTAGTATATATATATATATATATATATATATATATATATATATATATACTGTATATTGGGGTGCACACCCTAATGCAATAGGCTGTGCACACCTATTGGATATACTAATAACCTAATAACACTGACATTGACAAGTCCTATTGTTACTAGTCACTAGTAAAATACTGGCCAGGTGGGAACGCTAACTGGCCCATGTTTCTTTGGTCAATAAAGGCTTTCTGATTGGTTTCCATTTATTGCTACATTGTGCATATCTTTATCCTCTTCTGTTATCCAAACCCGCATGTCATCTGATGCAGAACAAGTTAATGCAGAGCGCTGAGCATGCATTGAGCCACACCCTGGTATTTGTCTTAGCAAAAGATTTAATCCCATTGATTATGCATTCCATTTTCCAAAGAGCCACTTGCCTGGATGAGCAGGTGGTGTTTGCCATTCCCATTTAACTGATATATTAGCCATGTTTTGCACGGCATAGGCAAGCAATATTCATCAATTTACTGTGAGATGACAGAGAAAATCACTCACTGCGAAACGGCGAGGACAGAGCGAGATAAACACGAAATGAAAGAAATAATGATCACCAAACAGCAACACGCCAATGAAGAGCTGAATTGCCATAGGGAAGATCATCAACAGACGCCGTATTCCGGGGTTAATAGGGTTAAACTTGTTCACCGGGGAAAATCCATTTGAAAGCACATGTACCAATAAAGGTCACTGAAGGTGATATGGTATTTGATATATGAACAGAGGCTCAGACCCAGAATCAAACATAGCAGGGATAATGTATTGGGAGGCTGTCATTTGCCATCTGCACCTGTCAGTTGGAACGTTTATAAAATAAACTAGGCTGACCGCTAGAAAATTGGGTATGGGGGGCAGGCCTGCATTTAAAAAAAATATGTGAAGCTACAATATTTTTATTATGCAGTCTTTGGCATTTACTGAAACATTTAAGCAGAATTTTTGCATATAACTGTGATATATTTATCTTTGTGTTTGTAATTTCTATTTTTCAGATTCAGATACTGACTGAGTAGTCATTTTTAGTAGGGTGCAGTTCTACCTCTGTCCACTAGAGGGAGGAATCACAAAAAAAAAAAATCTGATTTGATACATATCTTCTTCAAGTGACACTAGGCTCTGATTTGATAAACAAAAAAAAATGAAAGTATGTAATCTTAACTGAAAGGGTAAAAATGTACCTTTCATTGCTCACAGAACTCTTTAAATCTCCAAATCTCCTTTTTTAGGGCTGTGATCTGACTTCCTGACATTCTCCATGGTCCCACTGTAGCCACCCTATTTTGCTCACTCTCAAGATGTACTACGGGATTTGTAATGTGCATAGAGCAGTGCACATGACCGCAACTATTGTGCCCTGCTAGATCCAAACCAACAGAAGTGAAGGGGAAAATGAGAGGTTCAGGAGTTCACAGAGGAAGTTACAAGAGACAGAAAAACACAGTAAGAAGCAAAATCATTCTATAGCCCATAGACATCAAATTCATGTTCAAAAGTTATAGGTTGTAGCCATTTCTTTAGGCACCAATATTGACTACACAAAGCAATTTTTAGTGCCCTACAGTAATGAAAATGTGTTCAATGTGAACATTTTTTACAAAGTTACCATGTAAAAAATGTATAGTTTACCCACATCCAGTGGCGTCGGGAGGGGGACTGACCCGGGCCTAGCAACCAATCACCTGCTGGTTAACTTAACTTATGGGGGGTTTCTGCCTCTAAACTCCTTTAAAAGCCTATAGTGTGCATGGACACTTAGACTAATGCCTCGTACACACGCATCGATTATTGGCCGGGAATTTTCAGCCAACGTCCGATCGGCCGTTTTTCGGCTTGTTAGTATGATGCTTCCGACAACCGACTCTTTCCATCAGTCAGTACAGATTTCGGCAGACAAAAATCTGATGAGCAAGTCTGGGCATGCTCAGAGAAGAAAAAACACAAAGAAAGTAAACCAACACATGACATCACTTCAGAAGTAGGTTTTTGTTGGCTGAGAAAAATCGTGTGCAGTCTAGGCACATTCCAACCAACAAAACACCACTGTGGACAAAAGTCGAACGATCGGTTGGCCAATAATCGTTGCGTGTGTACGAGGCATAACATGTAGGGGCAAAAGCTCAAATGCCTGTAAAAGCAGTGCTTTGAGCTCAAGTGTGCATGAAGCCTTAAAATATATCCAAACCCATGAACAAAAATGTAAGGTATTCCAGCATATAGTCCTTAAATGTGGTGACTGCATTCAATTAGATGTTTCAGCTTAAAGGAGAAGTATGGCCAAAGCTTGTTTGGCTGTACATCTCCTATGGATCCCAGGAGTGCAGTTTGTTCTGCACTCCTGTGACCCGTTTTCAGCAGAGAGTGGGCTAAAATCCGCTCTCTGCTGACGTTACAGAAGTCGGTGACGTCAACACGACAATGGAAGTCAGGATCTTCAGCGAGCCACTGAGAGCCTGAGCCAGCCACTTTACCACCTCCACAGGCATTCGCTGGCAGTCAGCAGCTCTCTGCTCAGGGAGCTGTGAGAACCGAGGGATCGGTGGTGTTCGATTGCTCGGTTCTCAGTGCAGAGGCGCCGGGGACAGATCCAGCATAGGACCGACGCTGCATCCACCTAGCTATGTACGTATGTATCTGAAAAAAACAAAACAAAGCCATACTTCTCTTTTAAGTATGTTTTCTGCAAGTACCATTTCTGTTGATCTTGCCAGTCATTGTCCTCATTCTTGTGCACTGCATCGAAGTCTCAAAAAATGTTATTAATCTTACCAGCTATCTTTTGTAAATTGCATAACACTCTATCCTATATTATGGAGATGAGGGGAGGTGGAGTATCTTGTAGTCCAAATCAGAAGAGCAGTGTAGAGTGATAACACTGCTCCTCCATAAACACAGTACAGTGAGTATGTGTTGTCATACTGCAATGGTAAGTGAGTTACTGGCAAGATTATCCGGTGGAATTAAAGGATAGACACCTGAAAAAGTAAACGTTTGCAGCCACCACATCTAAGGACTAATGAGTTACCTTTTTGGTCTAATCATTAAACCTCACTTAAACCATCAAGCCCTGCAGCCTGCTCCACCTCCCAGCTTCTGCCCCTGCAGCCTGCTCTACCTCCTGGCTTCTGCCCCTGCAGCCTGCTCCACCTCCCGCCTTCTGCCCCTGCAGCCTGCTCCACCTCCCGCCTTCTGCCCCTGCAGCCTGCTCCACTTCCCGCCTTCTGCCCCTGCAGCCTGCTCTACCTACTGGCTTCTGCCCCTGCAGCCTGCTCCACCTCCCGCCTTCTGCCCCTGCAGCCTGCTCCACCTCCCTGCTTCTACCCCTGCAGCCTGCTCCACTTCCTGGCTTCTGCCCCTGCAGCCTGCTCCACCTCCCAGTTTCTGCCCCTGAAGCTTGCTCCACCTCCCGGGTTTTACCCCATGCAGCTTGCTCCACCTCGCAGCTTCTACCACTATGGCCTGCTCCACCCCTCAGCTTCTACCACTGTAGCCTGCTCCACCTCCCGGCTTCTGCCCCTGCAGCCTGCTCCACCTCCCAGTCTCTGCCCCTGAATCTTGCTCCATCTCACAGCTTCTGTCCATACAAGCCTGCTCCACTGTGATGGAGAAACCTGGTATAAATGGGGCACTATGATGGAGACACATTATGTTAGGGGACACTGAGATGGGGACACTTGATGTAAGGGGGCACTGTGATGGGACACCTGATGTAAGGGAGCACTGTGATGGGGATGCCTGATGTAAGGGGGCACTGTGATGGGACACCTGATGTAAGAGGGCACTATGATGGGGATGCCTGATGTAAGGGGGCACTGTGATGGGACACCTGATGTAAGGGAGCACTGTGATGGGGATGCCTGATGTAAGGGGACACTGTGATGGGACACCTGATGTAAGGGGACTCTGTGATGGGATACCTGATGTAAGTGGGCACTGTGATAGGATACTTGATGTAAGGGGATACTGTGATGGGATACCTGATGTAAGGGAGCACTGTGATGGGATACCTGATGTAGGGGGGCACTGTGAAGGGACACCTAATGTAAGGGAGCACTGTGAAGGGACACCTGATGTAAGAGGAAACTATGAAGGGACACCTGATGTAAGGGGTACTGTGATGGGACACCTGATGTAAGGGGGCACTGTAATGAGATACCTGGTGTAAGGAGGCACTATGAAGGGACACCTGATGTAAGGGGGCACTGTGAAGGGACACCTGATGTAAGGGGGCACTGTGATGGGACACCTGATGTAAGGGGAAACTTTGATGGGACACCTGATGTAAGGGGGCACTGTGATGAGATACCTGGTGTAAGGAGGCACTATGAAGGGACACCTGATGTAAGGGGGCACTGTGAAGGGACACCTGATGTAAGGGGGCACTGTGATGGGACACCTGATGTAAGGGGAAACTTTGATGGGACATCTGATTTAAGGGGGCACTGTGATGAGACCCCTGATTTAAGGGGGCCCTGAGATGGGGGTCTATTTTTTTATTCACTGAATACATACTGTATATTCAGAGTTATAGGACAAATATGAGTTTCCGATTTCAGCTGGAAATTTGTTTTTACTGATCAGACCTCCTTCAAATTTAATTCAATACCTATGCTATAGGCCAGTGATGGTGAACCTTGGCACCCCAGATGTTTAGGAACTATATTTCCCATGATGCTCAACTACACTGCAGAGTGCATGAGCATCATGGGAAATGTAGTTCCAAAACATCTGGGTTGCCGAGGTTCATCATCACTGCTGTAGGCTATAATGTGTCCCTTTTTTTCCACAATGAAATGCTGGTGGCTATGGCCAAGGTGGCTATGTCTTTTTTGGTGTTCCTGTATTTCTTTGGTGTTTCATAAACTACATAGACAATCTGTGTCTCTGCAGGCGTTAATAAACTTATGTCCCAAATACAGACACACATGTACAGTCTAGAGCCAAACTGGTCAGGTACGAAGTAACCAGACAATACATCTGGCCGTACATGGTAAGATTTCTCTCATTCAGCCCCGTGGGCTATCAATTTCTCGATCCATACTAAACAGCACAGATGAAAGAATCTCAGACCCACGGCTGTCAGAATACCTAAACAGTGATCGGATGCACCCATAGTTTAACGGACAACTTTCAGCCTGCCTCCTTTTTTTTTTTTCAGATAAAAGGTTTTGATGGGAGGGTACCAACAGGGTCACCCACAGCTCAGATTTAATCCAGTTCATCAGGAACCAGTTGAAATTTGCCAGCTTATGTCTCATGATTGGGGGAAAAATCTAAAGCACCTGAAGGAAGCACACAAAGACACAGCAAGAACAAAAATTCCATATAGATTGTGTACCTGGAGAGATCAGAAACCAGAACACAGGACTGCAAGGCAAGAGCACTTACCGTGTAGCAAAAAAGATTTACAATATACAAATATGTCAACGTCTTTTGTGCGTGCTTAACTAGGTTTTCTCTACATATAAATACGCCATCTTTACATTTTCTTTTCTAATATCACATAAGGACATGCTCCAGCAGTTTCCAATTTCATGGAAACACTGAGGTAAACAGTTTTGGTGGCGTTAGTTAGTTAAAGTCACAATTACTCATTTTAAAACAATTGTCTTCTGATGGTGGACAGAGAATTTCAGCAGATGCCATCACTCTTACATGGTGAAATATACTTTATGATAACAAACCAGAAGTCATTTAAATGCAGCCCTCTTCATCTTCATTTTTGAAATACATGTCTTCTGAAGGGAGGGGGATGCCTAATTTACTGTTGTGTTTCATTACTGTGTAGCTGTCACAATAAAGCTGCTGCAGATGCAAATTTTATTCAGTTTGGATGTCTAAGGTGTAAAAAATAAGTAAAATTGGTGCAGAGTAAAATGATTTTAGGATGCCATTTTGAAAGCTGAAGCCATATAAGAGCACTGCCAATCAGTTCTCAATGACAGTCGTCTCCAAACATCTGCTCAGGGGCTGGATATGGCCCTTTGCTTGCCTTTATCTGGCCCTTGGAACACTATTTCTCGACTGGCCCCAACAATGGGGTATAATTCCTGTCAATGACACCAACAATGGAGTGCTATTCCTCCTCTGATGCTGCTGCTGACTGAAACAGGGGAGCTGAATCACATGACCAGACTGGAATGGGGTGAAAACAGATAAGTATATGCATTTTTCTTACACAAAGATGCAAAGTAGTCAGCCATTAAAATAATTATGTTTCATGTGGTTATTGTGAAGACAGCATTACATAAGGCAGAAGAAACCAACATTTTGGAACCTCTCAGCGTCCTTTTTTCAGGAAAACATAATGACTTGAGAAAAGGACCCTGCAGACCCCAAAACATTGTTGTCCTATGTATTGTTGTGTAGCACCCTCTAGTGTGTGCTAGAAGTGAGTGACAGTGTAGGCAAACCATACTCTGGCTCACAGTTAAGTTGGTGAGTCTTTATTGGGTGAGGGTTTATAAGAGATAAGGGCTGTATGACTCACGCTGGCAGCTCTCTGGTGCCTCCCTCTGGTCTAGAAGGTTGGAGAATCTTCTAGAACTAGAGGATGGGGGTTGCGAGGAGCTGCCTTGAATATTTATGGAGCCCTGGCCAATCCTCAGCAGTGGGCCGACAGGGGGCTGAGATAACTCCATAAATAGACATGGGCCATGCCATAAGTCAGTCGGGTGGAAGATGAAGATACAATGTTGAGAAGGCTGTCAGTGGCCCTTAGGGGTGCCCCCCTAGTCGAAGGGGGCCCTGCCTTGGGCCAGGGCTCAGGTGCTGGAAGGATACAGCCAAAACACACAGGAGGAGGCACGGGAGCAAGAGAGGACAGAGTAAGTAGTCAACACTGTTGAGGACTAACAAAGGGGGAGACTGCCACATATAGCCAGTCTTCCATTAAGACAGCAGTGTTCTGAAGTCTACAGTCCTTTCCCTGAGAGATCTCCTAAGAGTCAGCTGGGTGGACTAGTGAAAAGTCAGTCGGGTAGACTGGTGTGTGGAGACAGCAAGGATGGCTGGTGGAAAGGGGCAGCTGCAGTCAGGTGGTTGTGGTGGGCTGTGCCTTAAGAGGTGGTGCTGGAATCAGTGGCCACAGAGCCACTGATCCCAGCACCACCTCTACAAGCTGTTTCACTGCATTTGAGCTTCACTTAAAGGGGGCTGCAAGTTCCTGCCTGTAATGGGCTGTTGCTAAAATCTGACTGGGAGCCTGTCAGATCATCTCAGAGTGATTCAGCTGGAGCACGCAAGAGTGCCTGCAGGAGAAAAGTGATGGAGACTGTCCATGTATAAAGAAAGTTGTCCCTGAAGAATGCTGAAGTAAAGTATGCATCCCATAACTGCCTTTCCCTATCCAAGGTATTGACCCTCTAATAAATAACAAAAACAAAGCTACGGACTGTTCTCTGACTCTGGATGCTTGTGAAAATTCTGTGTGCCTGGCAGTGAATGAGTGGGGGATCCTATTCATCTGCAGCTCCTACGTGGGGTGTGCTACAGTTGTCTTCACAATAAACGCGTCAAACACATATATTTGGAGTGCTGGTGACTTTTCATCTTTGCATATTACTTAAGTGATCTTTTAAAGTGCTTTTGTAGCTGCCTGCAAGTTAAAGAATATATGTTTATTGGGATGATGCCATTAGGACTCTCCATGTGGCTACAATGCAGGATCCCTTACTGCTAAAGATCGCAGCTGTTACTATAAACTAGTACCAACTCACACACCATCCAAATCTGGTGTTAGCCCTCCACAGAAAGTGTTATCCTAAAAGGAGCTTTGGATGAGAGCAGCTTCTGCATGCTGGTTTAAAATGATAATGTGCCTAAAGTGATTTTTTTTCAATAGTAATAATTTTTTGCTGATATACCTGATTTCGTGACTGGACTTTTTTTTTTCTATCATCTTTTTATAGCATAAACACGACAAACACATCTGTTTGGAGTCCTTTGTAGTGCATTAGCACATCTATCCCAGCAAGGAGTGTTGTCTCCAAGGGTTAGAGAGGCTGGATTCACCCCTTTTTTATGGATAGTGTAGGACCCACTGATAATGGGGTACTTTGACGTAGTGGTGGGCTTGAGCACGATATGGCCATATGGTGGGACTAAATCCCCATTTTTATTTATGGATTGTCTCCATATTTGATAGTCATTTCTTTTGCATGTGTGCGCTATTCTTTTTTAATATACATCTGTTTGGAGTGCTGGTGACTTTGTATCTTTGCACTGGGGCGTGGCATGGCAACATCTGTGGCATTCACTTTGAGCACCCATCATTACAAGATCGAGTACTGTGAGGCATGTGGCTTCTTTTTGGACTTTAATGAATATGAATGTACCTACAGTTACCTGTATTTAAAGTGGAACTTCATTCAAAAAGGGAAGTCCCACTGGTTTGCTCCCACCCAGCCTGTAACTGAGTTACATTCTTTTTTTAGGTAAGCAAGTACTGATCCTTATTGGTACCTGTACCCACTTTTGAAATTCTCGCCTAGGCAAGGATGGTGTCTCTTGTCCCACCCCCTTCCCTCTCGTAACCTCCTGAGGCACATCACATGTCCCAGGAGGCTAGAGGACCATTCAAAAAGCTCTGTGTGAGCTTGTGTATGTGCAGTGGGAAGCTGTCTGTGGTTGCTTATGAAGCCACAGCCAGCTACCATATCAAAGATGGTGGCGCTGGTGACCCACAAAACATCCATTTTAAATCTGCAGTTAGTTCAAATACTTTTAATTCAGAACAGGTAGACCTTAAAAATGTAGGGGGTGGGGTATTCACTTACAGTTAACCCATGTAAAAATAGCATTTACCCCGAAGTTCATTCACCTTCTGGAGAAGCTAATTTCAGACTAATCTTAAACCAGAAAAACGAAATAGCTCAAATTTTATAGAGCTATGGGAATATATAGAGAAGGCATATTATGTAATGAGTATGTTATAGTTTGGGTATATTGGTCATTTACCACCAGTGAATGGCTTACAAATGGAAGTCAACAAGGAGAGTTTAAAGGCTCTTTTTTTTCTTCGTGTTTTATGTTTATGTGTTTCTTCATTTTATTTTCACACTGTTACAGTACAGGGATGCCCCTTGCAAGCTCATTGCTGGGAAAGTAAAGTGATTTATGTGTTGAGGGAAAAATAAAATGGATAAATTACTATAACTACAAAGCCACAGGGGTGTAAAAATGATATCACCTTTTCTAATAAGTCCAGAGTGATTCACGGCTCTTTATTCTGCAAAAAAAAAAAAAAAACTGAACGACTGAAAACATTAATACAGAGGGTGGAAGATAAAGGACTTGCTGTTATATTAAAACCAGACCGGGGGGAATCATGTTCTTCTAAGTAATTCTCAGAAAACAAAATGATGACAATGTGGCGTATTATTAGGGGATTTTACTTTACTGCACAATCTCTATAAAAACACAATCAATAGATTTAAATAAAGTTTTAAACTTAATCAACCAACCTAATGACCATATCAAGAAAAAGGGGATAGTAAAGAGATAAAAAGAGAACTATAAGCTCAACACAATATTCAGCAATAAACCATGAGTCGAAGCTTGCTGCTGCTTGCTTTTGTTGCTGATATTGCTGGTGTTAGCAGAAAAATGATTCCTATCAAATTTTGGACTGCCACACACCCTTGAGGCTTACTTGAAATAAAAGGGCCTTTATGCAAGTTAACATCCATGCTAGCCCTGCACAAAGTGTGATTCCAAAAGTAGACCCATCCATATTTAGCAGTGCTAGGTTTTCATTGAATAACTGGTTTAAAGTGACCCTAATAGGCCATACACACTATCAGATTATCTGAAGACTTTTGTCTGTAGACTTACCAAAACCATAAAATATGAGGTCAAACCTAAACACTTTCAATTTGTATGCAATCCGGCAGGCTCTTGCACTACATAGAAAAGGTAAATCTGAAGGAAAAAGTCACTTTAAACCAGTAGTGTGTTTTTCCTGCCTGCACCAACATACGGTGCTCTGTTGGTCCTTCAAAGTCTCCTGACAAACTGAGACTTTTAGGAGTATTGATCTCCAGGGTCCCCTAAAGTTCTTACTGCTGATAATGATACAGTTGTAGTGCTACCCCTGCAGGAGCCACTGCATAGGATAGGTTCTCTGTTCTTTGCTTCAACCTCCTAAGCATTCTGATACACTGGGTTGAGCATACAAAGCATGTAATGTCATAGAAAATCACTGAAAGTAATACTTAGTACCCAATAGTAGTAATTTATCAAAGAAACAGGCACTGAACCAATTGGAAAAGGCAAACTTAATATATTGTCACCTGATTTGGTTAGTAACGAAGTAAACATAGAAATAGATGAACAATGGTGAAAACACAATTTAGCATACAGGGTAATGCATGATAAGGACTAAGCACAAGATGATACTTGGCGTCCAGATCAGTATAAAAAGTAGCAAGGTCACCTAAAATGCAGCAATGAGCAGTAATAAAGCCTAATTTACCAAGCATAGGAACTATACTGCCAAAGTTCCTTAATGGCGACTATGCTAGGCCTAGACAGATTAGATGTGCACTATCCATAGAAATGAAGAAAAGGGGGAAAGGGAGCAAAGGGGACTTGCAGGGTGGATTTACGGGAGGAGCAATTTTTCATGCTGTTCTTCTGCTGGTTACAAGAAGCACTGTTGCACTTAAGAACCATTTCAATAAACCAGCATGCAGTATAGGTGCATTAAAATGCAGCCAAGGTGTAGGTATACTGTAGGTGTAGCTGTGATCTCTTTCGCTGCAGGAGGGCCCCCTCAGTCTCTCCACAGAATGCCTTTGAAAATTAAGTGGCAGAAAGTAGAGGGTGAGAGGATGGTCGCGTTTGCGGCGCATGTGCAATCACTGCAGTCTGTGCTGCACTGCCTCAGGTGTCTCTGCTGGTCTGGCCTCTCAGCAGTCAGGTCAATATGCAGCGCAGTGCACTTATCGGTTCCTTCAGGTGCCAAGAGGAAGATCCTAGCTGGGCAGTCTCAGAAAAGCAGCCCCACTGTTTCTCCTTGCCCTAGTGTCTCCTGAGAATTATAATGAAAAGGTTCCATAAGTTCCACAATATGGCTTACTTTCTGGACTTCTAATCCCATGATCCTCAGTGTTCTGCATAGGATTCCATAGGATTTTCTGACAATAGTTCTCTCTCTGTTGTCTGGAAGGGATTGTGCAGCACAACATTTAGTATAACAGCAGAAAGTGACAGTAAAAGAAGGAAATGTCTCCTTCTCCATGTTTCTGTAGTCCAGTGCTTGGCTACACAGGCGGAGGAGGAAAACAGTTGTGGGGACAATTGAAACTCTTGGAAATGCCAATCAACTTCGATTTTGGGGGATGGTTCTAGCAGCACCAGTAGCAGGAAAGGTAAGTATGCAAACTCTTCTTCTGCAGGGAAAGTGTTTAAGAGTATTTTTAAATATATGACAGGGTCACCCTAAATGGTCAAGATTAGAATTGACAATGCATGGGAACCCTTCAGTTTTGTATAGAGTGGAATATCCTTTATTGACGGTAGTGTAAAACACTCAGCCCTGCACAGTAATTGGAACTTTTTACTCTTACACAAAATTGTTTTGCTCATTTATATCTTTGGATGGCTTTGCAACAACAGCCTGCATATAATAAATCTTACAGCATTTCAGTGGGCATGAAGTCATGAAGTTGGATTTTGCCATCCCAAAACATGGAACTTCTGTATTAGCCCCTTTGTTTTCTATGTACTACTGTGTTCCTGATCATGTTGCATGACACAGCTTCTGCATTTAACTGAAGGAATGGCTAAATTTAAGGTCAGATTTTTAATGCAAAGCTCCAGTTTCCAATATACAATCACCAAGGAAATGTATATAGGACTTAAAGATGAGGTTCACTGAAAAAAAAAAATTAAAAGTCAGCAGCTGCAAATCCTGTAGCTGCTGAATTTTAATGAAAGGACTAGAGTTGGGCGAACTGTTTGACAGGTGCATGAGTTCAGGCCGCACATTGGCTGTTCGCCTGTTCGATGAACACCTGAATTGTCGGGGTGTTCGACTGTTTGTTCAGCCTGCTGAATTACCACATTGCAGTGCACCACCACACAGTGCATTGGAAGCCCTGATTAGCTGAAGCAATGAAAGCTTTGCCTAATCAAGGCACAGAGCACTGTCAGAGGCATGATTGGAGAAAGTAATGATGACTGTGCCCAGTCATGGCCCATTGCTCTTAGTCTCGTCCCACACGTCCCGGCCATTTGCAGTGTGCTATAGTGTACTATTGTTATTCTGTTGTCAGTATAGAATAGCAGTTTAGTGTGAATCTAGTGATAGTTCAGTGTGACTGTAGTTTGACCATTCATTTTTACCTTAGTGTCAGTTTAGTGTGAATCTAGTGATAGTGAAGTGTGAGTGTAGTTTTACCATTCATTTTTACTTTAGTGCCAGTTCATTTTGTCAGGGCCGGTTTCCTGCAGTAAATTTCAGCGCATTACTGCACGTTTAACGCAGTATATTTCCGCACGTCAGTGCACGTTTAATGCAGTATATTTCAGTACATTAGAGCACGTTTAACGCAGTAAATTTCAGTGCATTACTGCACGTTTAACTCAGTGCATTTCAATATGTTACTGCACGTTTAATGCAGTACAATTCAGTGCGTTACTGCACATTTAATGCGGTATATTTCAGTGCTTTATTGCATGGTTAATGCTGCATATTTCAGTACGTTACTGCACGTTTAATGTAGTATATTTCAGTGAGTTAGTGCATGTTTAACGCAGTATATTTCAGTGCGTTACTGCACGTTTAATGCAGTATATTTCAGTGCATTACTGCACGTTTAATGCAGTATATTTCAGTGCGTTGGTGCACATTTATCACAGTATATTGCAGTATGTTAGTGCACGTTTAAAGCAGTATATTTCAGTGCAGTATATTTCATTGTGTTAGGGCACATTTACCTCAGTGCATTGTTACTGCAGTATATTGTAGTGTGTCAGTGGAGTGTCCAGTGTCTGAGCTAAGGGCAGATGCATTCCAGGAAGTAAATTCTACATGAATCATCGCCTCCCTTGGCACAGAGGGACAGGGCACTTTGTTTATTTTTTTTACACTGTGCCTTTAAAAAAACATTTTGATCACTTTTATTGCTGTCAAAAGGAATGTAAACATCCCTTGTGACTGTAATAGGCAGTGACAGGTACTCTTTATGGAGAGATCTGGGGTCTAAAAGACCCCAAATCCCTCCTCTGCACTTAAAAGCATTCAAAATGCCAAGTTTGGCTGTTTTGAATATTGTAATGTTTTAAAAATCTGGCGCCTTTAAAGTGTAACTCCACTTTTGTTGAGAAAATAACATTCCCCTCTGGGTGATCTCTGTACATTACAAGGATTTTAACAAGTTGCAGATTCCTACCTTTTGTTATTCTGAAGAAATCATTGTTTGTTCCTCTGTGCCTCTGTGCTGAGTGGGTCAAATGGGAGTGGTTTTAGAATGATCTATCGGCTGTGGCAGCTGCAGGGCTCTAATGAGGGAAGCTGCTAGGCCTGCATCCCTTTTGACGTGTTCCTATTGGGAGTATCTCACCAAAAATGACATTTTAATTGCAGGGGATGCCAGAAATCTGACTTGTATCTTAGGCAGACTTCTGGGACAATTGGTGAGCCAATCACACAAGCAGGAAATTATGTTTCTGGGGTGTGGTCAGTATAAATTCTGTGTACAGAACAGCTCCAGGTAGCCAAATTGCATTGCAATTTCAGAAAATACAACAGCTGCAGATTGAAAAGGAAAGGTCATTTTTAGTAACATTTAATTACAATATGATTTGTGTAGCAATTGTATATGCTATATTGATTTTTCTTTATTTGCTATTCCCCCCCCCCCCCCCGCAAAAGTGAAGTTACCCTTTAAGGCTCCAGTAACCGGAAGTAATGTCATGACATCACTTCCAGGTTTCTACATCAGAGACTTGATCAAAGCTTTGTTCGGGTCTTCGGTCAGCTGGCAGACGTGCTGGCTGGTCGCTCGGGTCTCCCAGTGAGACAGGAGATCCAGGCTAGCCACGGAAGGCGGCAGAAGTGGGGGATGTCACCTCTCGCTCCTTGTAATAACAAGTGAGCGGCTGCTTAGCAGCATCGGTTGTTAATACAAGAAAGCAGACCGTCGGGTCTAAAAAAAACGGTACCCTCTAGCTGCAGGCATTATCCCAGGACAACCCCTTGATACCGAGGCCGCATATTTGCGTTACTTCTGCGGGAAGGGGTTAATATTACTATCTGGCACTAGAAACTGCCAGTTCTGCCAATCTAATAATCCAAGCCTGGATCAGGCAACAGGATGGAGTCAATTTGGTGGAATACAATTTGAATGACTTTACTTCTTGGTAGGACTAGTGAAAATAATGAAGCACGGATTTATAAGCAGGTATAATTTAATAGGATAGTTTGACAGTTTTCTTCATAATAAAAACAGTATATCACTTCATCAAGCACTGCACCAGTCATGCAATAAATGATGAATTTGACAAATAAATGTGTACGATTTTTGGATAGCAGAGCATGTGCTGGCTTGTATTTTCACCTTAATTAGCTTGTGGTTGCCTCTGTGTTACTGCCTAGAGGCTCTGATTAATGTGCAATAATGGAACATCTCGCTGGAAAGATAAACTTTCAGAAGATCAATTGCACCTGGCAGTTTCACAGGATGAAAGCGGGAGAGATACGCACATGCTCCCAGTGCTTTTCAAGTAGCAAGCTCCCTCAAGGAATGTGCAGACTATAAAAAGATTGTATTGCTTGTGTACATGCAACCATTTTGTTAGCTTGACCGGTGTTCAACGGAATGCATAGTGTAATAAAAATGACACAAGAGGCATGTGTATTCTTAGTTGAATTTTGTTATCCTGTGTGTATTTCTAACAGATTTGAGAGATAATCCAAAATGGAACAACTCTTGCACTTTGCCTCTGTGCAGATCAGGCACTGATGCTCCTTGTACATTGTAACTGGTTTTGTCTCCGCCCCCTTCTGTAGTTCTCTACAGACAGCTTGTGGTGGGTGGAGCTTGTTGGATCTCTTCTACAGCTCTGCTCTCTGCACATTCTGTGTGTAACATAGTGATGATGTCACTGATAATTTTACAAGGTCATGTATCGGGAGTTCCGGGTCCTGATAATTAGTATGGGGCCCAGGGCTCTCGTGAGACCCAAGGGAGATATGCAGCCCCAAAAATATGCAGCCCCACAGAAAAAAGCCCAGTCCAGTGGGGCCGCATATTTGCATATGCTTAAAACCAAGGAGTTAAATACCACTGAAAGAAAGCTTTTTATGTGAAAAAATTATAAAAATGTCATATAGGTACAGTGTTGCATGGCCGCGCAATTGTCATTCAAAGTGTGACAGCGCTGAAAGCTGAAAATTGGCCTGGGCAGGAAGGGGGTAAAAGTGTCTGGTATTAAAGTAGTTAAAGTGTATGTATAGCTAAAACATATTTTTTTTTTTTTTAGGTTCAAATTAGAGTATGGTCGGGAGTAGGAAACAGAATCCCTGTCGGGTTTAATATTGCTATCTGTGATACCCTCTGTGACTGCCCTGGTGACTTTTGTCATAGAGACAGAAAGTGATCAAAATTGTGCAGCTACAGTATCCTAAAAATAAGAGGTGAAGGGAAATCTTCCATTAGGGTATCCCTATTGTCCTTTGTCACACTGCAGAGATCTCACTCACTTCCTGTTGTGCCCCATGGACAGGAAGTGAAGGAGAACCTCCCCAAAGAGTGACAACCATAATAAACTGATAGGCGTGTTAAAGTATAACTAAAGGCAATATTTTTTTATTTTTATTTGGTTAGGGTGGTAATGGGATAAAACCACTGTCCTGGAAAGAGGAAAGTAATCTACAGTCAGTACAAGCCAGAGTAAGGTAGAAGAAATGACGTCACCTGTAGCAGAGTGATAAGAGCTTGTGGCAAAGTGTTTTATGGTGGGGCTTATGAAAGGGGTGGTCCTGCTCTGAAACCCATTTCTACACCCCCAATACTACTATATTTACATTCTTCCTGGGAGTCCAGGCATGCATGCTGTTCTGCTGTGAGCCTCTGCTACCCTATACTGACCTTGTACTGGCTGCAGATTACTTTCCTCACTCCAAGCTGAAGATGTAAGAGCAATTAAGGCTGACTGATGTGCCGTTATTATTTGTATTTACTGTATGTGAGTGCATGCATTGTTTTATTTTATTTTACCTTTTATGAAACGATTACACTGAATCGGTGGCACCCTCTTTGTCTGTATTACATACCTATCAGTTGGATTCACCCAATGTCCTATGTACTGTATGTCAGAGGTGTTGCAGACATTGTCAGTGTGAACGCTCCTCGATTAACCCCATCCATTCCATTTGCTTCTATGGAGTTCCTTTCATTATTGAAAAGATTCTAGCAGTACATTGCACCATTTAACCTATATGTCATGTGACCTCTCCTGTAAATCAGGGGGAGCCTTTAATTTCTGGTAAAAGGGATTAGGGAGAGAAGTGCAAGTGGTTTCTTCCCTTAGTAGGCATTTCCTTAAAGAGTTTCCTTCAGTAGTGCAAGGACTTGGCAAGAACCTGTTTTATGTAAAAGGACTCTACCTGTAATTTGGTGGGAACTGGCTGAGCAAAAGGACATTGGAATACAGTTCTCAGAGAAGTATGCAATAAATATCACAATGTCACAGCACAATGTCAACCAGGGCCATCTTACTAAATGGGCATGCTGGGAAGTTGCCCGGGGGCCCCACTTGCCCGGGGGGCCCCACCTGCCCAGCGACCCTGCCCCAGCCAAGCATCAGTCCCAATTCCGTGTGCATCCCACTGCCAAACTTAGCAGGTGGCAAGCGCCTGTCGGCCCTGCACGGCTTTTAAGCCACTTGGGTCGTGGAGGGGGAGCCCACAACTGCAGGAATGCCTTTTCACCTCCACGGGAACAGGCACACACAGGACAGTCGAGTCTGACTCCCGTCCGTGTGTGTGTTCACCGAACTTAGAAACTGTCATTAGCCTGGCACTGCTGTACCAATAAATATCGCCTTATCAATCATTTGCATTTTTATTCTTGTGGGTGATTGTGTAGGCTGGGCCCCAGTGAACTGCATTGCCTGGGGCCCTTTAATGCTCTTAAGATGGCACTGATGTCAATGTCAATGCCTTTTGAGAGGAAAATTATGTGTACTAATTTAATTTGAGTAAATCAGTCATCAACCCTGAAAAACTGACCATTCTTTTATTTTGATGTTCTTAAAGGATGTGAGAAGAAGAGAAAAGGAGATCTGTATGTTAGAAAGTGCTGGTGTGTTTGGTATCTGTGCTGTGACCTCCAAGAGCAAAACGCTAATGTAGAGTAAGGCCTTACTGGACTTGTCTTTCTGTGTCTATGTGATGGACTGATCTATGGAAGGCCCAGGGTTAAATGGGAGCACCAAACAGTCTCTGTGTATATACGGGGGACCAAGATAACCTATCCTATACCAGGACTTGTATTGGGAAGTTGTATTTATGGGCCTTGGACAACTTACAACTGAGAAGACCCTGTGAGCAACAAGGTGATGTCATATTTTCTGGTCACTAGGAGGGACTGGCCTTTCACTCTGGTTACATATTCCACAGGCATGGTCTATCATTATTACTACCAGGAAGATTTTCTGGAGTAATAATATCCAGGAGGTCATGGAAGGCATGCATAAAGACAGGAAGTGGTTGAAAGTGGTTAGAAGTGATCAGCAGCAATAAGATGAAATAAAATAATAACACAATATAACAAATGTGTTATCTGACCAAACACTAAGAAAGGCCACCTATTGCTAGCCTGTTCTTTTTCTCCAGTTTGTATAACACTAGGGTCAATAGGTTGTTCATGAAATACACTAGAATATGTTCAGCGTATGTAATAACCAAGCACAATTATACATTTAACTCCTCTGACTTTCTAGTACTCTGCTGCATGGACAACAGAACTTTATTTTCATATAGACCTGCTCTACATGAACATTCTTTTGTTTTAGGCAATTATACTGTTGCCAGGGAAACTATTAATGGAAGTTAATGTGAGTGTAAATTAAGGACAGAAGTCTCCTTTAATGGCAATTCTCCATATATAGAGAGAAATGTCTCTGCAGAAAGACCTTTTGTTCTTCTGGATAATGTGATCTTTTTTTCAAGACGTCTTGATGGAAAGCTTTTTTTTTTTCTTAAAGGTACTTCAATGGAATTTGAAATTTAAAATGGATACAGGAAGCACACAAGTTGAGTATTTCATTCAGACATAGTCGGTGTGTATTAGACAAGTCAACAGTTTAAAGACCAACTGCAAGCCTGGGAAAGATCAGACACCTTCCAAATTCTGGTAAAAATCTTAGCTAAGATATTGGCCACTAGACTGATGGGGGTTATTTATGAGTGGATACATGACTACCAGACTGGCTTAATGCCTGGTAAAGAGGCTGGATATTAACATTTGGCGCCTATTCTCCAGCATATCAGCAGTTATCTTTTCAATCCTATTTTACGAAGGTCTTCAGATTTATGAAACAAAAATTTACAGTGTACAAAAAAGATGTGTGTATAAAAGACATCTGCATATATTTACAGGGTACAATGTACCTCTTCCATAAACCAAAGATCTACATTCCCTATCTAAAATATAAAAAAAAAATGTTCTACAGATATAGTGAAGGTTTAGGTAATCAAAGATTCAGTTTTTATACTGGAGAACACATCTACCTGTGGTTTGTTCACATTATATCTATGGAAAAAAGAGAAAAAAAAAACAAATGCAAAAAGCAAAAAAAGAAAAAAAAAAGAAAAGAGAGGCATATACAATATATATATATATATATATAAAAAAGAGAAAAAAGAGGAGGGGGGCAAAGGAGGGGGGCAAAGTAAATCCAGGGTTGGAAAACAGGGACCTTTAGGCACACTCCAGCGTGGCTAAGTGGAGATAGTAGTAGAATTTCCTTTAGTCCAAGTCAGAAACGCAGATGAATATCAAAGCTTGGACCAAGCAGTCCAGGTGTGAGTTACCTGTTCTTCTTTTCCAGTTTCTTGCTCCAACAGCCATTCTAGGTCTCTAATGTCGCTTTTCCACTGCATGGAACCGAATGGTTCGGCTTGCTTTTGTGCTTTTCCACTGCTGGTACCGCATGGTACGGTGTAGGAACGGTTCGGTACTTTACGGCGGCGCTTTTCCACTGCATGGAACCGAACGGTACGGCTCTCTAAAACAGTACCACCTCGATTGTGGTTCTAAGAGGTACCATACTGGTACCATATCCCACAATCCTTTGCATGCAGTCACTACTAGCAACTTATTGGTCAGAGAATCATTGTTATCCCACCCACTTAACTTTAGTACTACTTTAGTGGAAAAGCAAACCATACCGTACCGTACCGAACCGTTCCAACACCGTACAATGTGGTAACAGTAGTGGAAAAGCAAGCAGGGCCAAGCAGGGCCGAGTAGAGCCGAGCCGGTACTTGCAGTGGAAAAGTGCCATTATGAAGTCTAATTTGGTTGCCCATTCCCCAAGGGAGGGTACAGACGTTGATTTCCAATGGTGAGCTCTGGCTGCAGCAAGAAAATGTTTACCCACTTCTGGATTGCCTGCTGCATACAGTATATACTGCGGCAGGGTGGCCCGGCTGCACAAAATCACCTACATGTACGTGATTTTGTGCAGATAATGTCAAGGATGTGTGCGCGCCGCCAGACCACTGCTCCCGCTGTGGCCAATCAGCATGTTCTGCAGCCACGATGGCAAACAAGACAGACCGCCGTTCTGTCAGAGGAAGAGAGAGATCTTGTGTTTCAGCTAATCTTTTCTCTAATCTTTTCCTCTCTTTTCTCTCGTGCATCCACTTCCCCCACAGTTAGAAAGCACTCCCTGCTTTTTGCTTTGTGCTGGACTACAATGTCCAGTATAAGAAGTTTGAAAACATCGTAGCCAAGTATTGGCCTATTTTGCAAAATGATAGGGTATTAGGCCCGACCCTCCCAGCGAAACCTAAATTTGTCTACCGAAGGGCACCAACCCTGAGAGATCGGCTGGCACCAGGGGTTTTGGATCCTCCCATTAAATCTGATAACAGGCTTTTTCCATCCATGAAAGGTTTTTATGCCTGTGGAAGGTGCGCTTCATGCAAAACCTCAAAAGGTAACATCAAAAGAAGGAAGGAGTTTCTGGCTACAGCTACACAGGAAGTGCATGTTTTGAAGGATTTCATCACATGTGAAACCAAAGGTGTAGTTTACATGCTCGAATGCAAATGTGGATACCAATATGTGGGTAGAACCACTAGAGCATTGCATGTCCGAGTAGGAGAGCATATGAACAGAATCAGACAGGGAAAGGATAAGCACAATGTCCCCAAACACTTTAAAAGATACCATCACTGTGACCCCACCGGATTAAAGTTTTGGGGAATTGAGAAAACCACTAGACATTGGAGGGGAGGAAACTTCACTAGGCAATTAAGTCGAAGAGAATCATTCTGGATTTACCAGACTAAAGTTTTAGCACCAGGGGGGTTAAATGTAGAATTTGATTTGAATTGTTTTATTTCTAATAGATGATATTTGTTGAATTTTAGACTTTTTTTTATATGTAAATGTATTCTTTGTATGTAAATGTGTTTGTAAGATCCTTACGGAGCATTGCGGTTACACGTCCCCCTTTTTTTAGTTTTAAGAGGATTTTAGAATTGTATTCACTTTCCTATCTCTTTAGAAGAAATTCCTCTTTGAAGAGAGATATTTTCTTTTCTTTTCTTTTCTTTTTAGAAGGGGATTTTTCTGAGAGAGAAAAAATCTTTTTAGGTATTTTTTAGGTACGTTTACCTTTAAATTTAGAATTTATTATGCACTGAGTATGGTTGCCTCTTCTCCTGTTAAAGGTTCTGTGCATCCTGTATATACCAAGTGCAATATCATATTTACTTGCTCTCTATTATAATTACTGAGTCTGAGAGGAATTTATCCGTGTAATTTCCCCCACTGTTCAATAGTAATTTTGCTAGCTCCCGAGTCCCTAGGAAGTAGGGTAGGTTTTCCCTTTCCCAAGATGGAAACCTGAGAGTTTCCTGTTTTGTCCTGGGATGTATCATCCGGTTGCTTAGCAGCATCGGTAAATAGTAGTGGTTGTCACATGGTATGACAAAGGTTTCTGTGCATTTAGCATATACCACGTATAACACTATACCCGTTTGCTTTTGTTACATTGACAGAGCCGGGGGGTACTTATTAAAGTTCTTTTCTCGGATTCTGATTTATAATTAAAAGTATTTTGCTGATTCCGGGATCCCCAGGAAGTAGGGCTGGTTTTCCCTATTCCAAAATGGAAACCGGAGTGTTTCCTGCTCCGCCCTGGGAGTTATTGTCCGGTTACCTAGCAGCATCAATAAATAGCGTGCGGGTGCCGCCCTCCACGTACCCCGCTGAAGAAGTCACACCCACTGACGCAACGCGTACGGGGGAGGAGCTGTGACGTCACCCGCGACGCTCCGAAGGGATCACACACCGAGCGGCCAGCCGGCAGTGTATTCCACATACATGCTGTTCGTTATGCACTTGGAAAGTGCTATGTCTGTAAGTGTACTATATTGTTTTAAGCATTAAACTGTTGAATATACAGAGAGCACTAGATGTCCTTTTGTTCCCCCCTCTGCATGGTGGAATCCCCCATTATGAGATCGGTCTGAGGTTGGTGATTGGAGGCAAAGCTGTTTTATATCGGGAGCCCATCTGATTTAATATCATACTGCGCAATGACCCTAGAGGTCTGGGAATTGAGGTGAGAGGCTAGCACACACTATGGTGATGGAATCACAGTAGAAGAGGTGCATAAGTTTAATCTTTCGCAGCACGGGCTTCCTTAAATTCTACGGCTTGGCTCTTTGACATCTAAAGGACTTTTCGTTATGCTTATGCTTATATAGTATCTGTGATTGAATTGTTCATTTAGAACTTTTTCACTTTTATTACTTCAATGTATATATTTTATCATTTATCTTAGCGCTGCACCCCTTATTTGTATTTTATCCCTAGGCGCACACTTAACCTCTTGATCACCCCTGGTGTTAACTTGTCACGGAACCATGAACCAGACGTACAACAACAGATAAGTGAAAATAAGAAGGCTTTATTGAAAATCAAGCTGTAAAGCAAAAGTCCAAACGGAAGGCGAAACCGAGGCAGAGTCCTTGCGAAGCCAGAGGTCAGGAACCAGAAGGGTAGTCAGACGAAGCCAGGATCAGGAACCAGCAGGGTAGTCAGACGAAGCCAGGATCAGGAACCAGCAGGGTAGTCAGACGAAGCCAGGATCAGGGACCAGAAGCAGCAGCAGTCTTAGAAGCATGTGAACACAGGAGGACCAAGCAAGGAACTGAAGCCACAGACCTCCTATATATATGAGCTAGGCATCCAGCTCCTTCCAGTGGGAAGGAGGAGCCGCAGAGTGGGAGGCTACAAGAAACCCAGAAACCAAGATGGCCGCCAGCACATGTCAAACGAAGGAGAACAGCAAGAAGGTAAGACCATGACAGTACCTCCCCCTCAAGGGCCCCTCCTCTGCGGAGTAAAGAACGGTTTCTGAGGGAAGCGTGCGTGGAAGGCTCGGAGCAAGGCAGGAGCGTGGACATCTGCGGAGGGAACCCAGGAACGCTCCTCTGGACCATAACCACGCCAATGAACCAAAAACTGCACCGACCGCGGACCAGGCGTGAGTCCAGGATATTGCTCACCTCATACTCCTCACGATTGCCCACTTGGACCGGACGGGGCCGAGGAACCGAGGAAGTGAAACGATTACACACCAGTGGCTTCAACAGGGAGACATGAAACACGTTGGAGATCCGCATGCCAGGAGGAAGCGCAAGGGCATAGGCTACCGGGTTTACCCTGCGAAGCACACGGAAGGGACCAACAAAGCGAGGCGCCAGCTTGGGAGTGGGCACTCGAAGGTTAAGGTTGCGGGTGGACAACCATACACGGTCTCCGGCCTGGTAGGAAGGAGCAGGGGACATCCAAAAAGAGAGAGACCGCACTCAGAGATGTTAAATAGAAATCCTTAGGACTCCTTTATTCTCCATAAATCCAACAGACAGCAGACAGACAGTGCAATACACGAACAGACGTGTCGGGTTGACGCGTTTCACGATAAAAATCGCTTATTCATAACCACACACCTGAAGGAAGGAGCAGGGGCTCGTCTGCGATCAGCCTGGAGTCTCTGGCGCTGCGCAGAGACCTCAAGGGACTTCTGGATCTGTACCCAAGAAGCACGTAGGACAGAAAGATGATCCTCCACAGCCGGAATATCCTGGGGAGAGAATACCTCCGGTAACACGGCAGGTTGAAACCCATAATTGGCCATGAAGGGAGACGTCCCAGAGGAAGAGTTCACCGCCGTGTTCCTGGCAAACTCAGCCCAAGGCAGGAGGACAACCCAATTGTCTTGGTGATCGGAGACATAGCAACGAAGGAGTTGTTCCAAGGCCTGATTGGATCGTTCTGCGGCCCCATTGGACTGAGGGTGGTAGGCCGAGGAGAAGGAGAGATGAATCCCCCAACTGGGAGCAAAAGGCGCGCCAGAACCTGGACACAAACTGACTCCCCCGATCCGACACAATCTCCTTGGGCAAACCGTGCAACCGGAAGACCTCCCTGGCAAAAATCGTGGCCAACTCCTGTGCAGAGGGTAACTTCTTGAGAGGAACACAATGGCACATTTTGGAAAATCGATCCACAATCATGAGAATGACCGTATGGCCTCGGGATGCAGGGAGGTCCACAATGAAATCCATCCCCAGGTGTGACCATGGGCGCTCCCCGGTGGCTATGGGTTGCAGAAGGCCCAACGGAAGGTGCCGAGGGGACTTACTCTGGGCACAAACGGAGCATGCCGCTACATATGCGGCGATGTCGGAACGTAGGGAAGGCCACCAGAACAGATGTGAAACAGCCCAGGACAGCTGATTCTTTCCAGGATGCCCCGCGGTCTTGGAGTTATGGTAGGTTCGCAACAACCGAGTGCGCAACTCCTCAGGCACAAAACATCTGCCGTTGGGTCTCTCAGAGGGAGCACCAGATTGAGCCGCCAAAATCTGCTCACCCAGGGGAGAGGTCAGGCTGGTGCGAATGGCGGCCAGGATCTGATTCGGAGGTATGACCGAAGTCGGAATCGACTCCTCCCTGGACAGGTCGGAGTACTGCCGTGATAAGGCATCCGCCCTGATGTTCTTGGAACCGGGTAGGTAGGAGACCACGTAATTAAAACGTGACAAGAAAAGAGCCCATCTGGCCTGACGTGGTGTCAATCTCTTGGCCTCAGAAAAGTAGGTCAGATTCTTGTGGTCCGTCAGGATGAGGACCGGAACCACCGAACCCTCGAGCAAGTGCCTCCATTCTTTAAGGGCCTGCACGATGGCCAATAACTCCCTGTCACCAATCTGATAGTTGCACTCCGTGGAAGACAGTTTCCGGGAGTAAAACCCACAAGGAAGCAGAGGACCCTCTGGTGTTCTACGCTGAGACAGAAGGGCGCCTACTCCCGTCTCAGACGCGTCCACCTCGAGGACAAAGGGCAACCCAGGGTTGGGATGCGACAAAATCGGGGCCGACACAAAGGCGGACTTTAGAGCCTCAAAAGCTCGGATGGCCTCGAGCGGCCAGACCTGGGAATTACTGCCCTTCCTGGTCAGATCCGTGAGAGGCTTGGCTAGCATGGAAAAGTCCCTGATGAACTTCCGATAATAATTGGCGAAGCCCAAAAAGCGCTGCAGGGAGCGAAGACCACTAGGCTGGGGCCACTGTAAGACAGCGGAAACCTTCTCAGGATCCATGGAGAACCCCTCAGCGGAAATGATGTAACCTAAGAAGGTTACCTGGGATCGGTGAAATTCGCATTTCTCAAGCTCACCGAACAGCTTGTTCTCTCGTAACCGTTGCAACACTCGTCTGACATCCAGAATGTGGGTCTCCATGGATTCAGAATATACCAAGATGTCATCCAAATAGACCACCACACACTGCTGCAACAGGTCACGGAAAACATCGTTAATGAATTCCTGGAAGACTGCGGGCGCATTGCACAACCCAAAGGGCATAACCAAGGATTCATAATGACCGGTCCTGGTGTTAAACGCGGTCTTCCACTCATCGCCCGCCTTGATCCTTACGAGGTTATATGCCGCCCTCAGGTCGAGTTTGGTAAAGACCGTGGCCCCTTTAAGGCGATCGAACAGCTCGGAAATCAAGGGTATCGTGTAAGCGTTCTTGATCGTGATGCGATTGAGACCCCTGTAATCGATGCAAGGCCTCAACTCACCGCCCTTCTTTTTCACAAAGAAAAATCCAGCCCCAGCCGGGGACGAGGATTTGCGAATGTGTCCGCGTGAAAGCGCCTCCTTCACGTACTCCTCCATGGCCTCATTCTCCGCTACCGACAGTGGATAGACCTTGCCACGAGGAGGAACGGCACCAGGTTGTAACTCGATGGCACAATCGTATGGGCGGTGCGGAGGTAGGGCAACCGCGCGCACCTTATCGAATACATCCCGGTACTCCTCGTATTCAGGAGGCAACAGAAAGTCCGAGGAAGTACACAGCAACTTGACAGGCCCATGGATGCAGCTAGCCCCACACTGCGGTGACCACGAGAGGATCTTGGCCGATCTCCAATCGAAAGTCGGATTATGCTTCTGGAGCCAGGGGTACCCCAAGACCACCGAGTAGTGTGGAGACGAAATAACCTGGAAGCAGACCGACTCTCTGTGAACGGCACCAATGGCTATCCCCACTGGAAGGGTCTCATGAGTCACGTGTGGCGGCAGAAGGGGTCTGCCGTCTATCGCCTCAAGAGCCAGTGGAGAACCTCGGGCCTGCAGAGGAATGGAATTGGCGGCAGCGAACACACTATCAATGAACAAACCACCAGCACCAGAGTCCACCAACGCCTGGGTCGTCACTGAACCCCCGACCCAGGAGAGGACAACAGTGATCAGTGGTTTGTCAACACGGGAAACCGGGGACGAGGAGACTCCACCCAAGATCTGCCCCCGACAGGATCTCAGGTGCGAGCGTTTCCCGGACGGTTCGGACATGCCAACCGAAAATGCCCACCGAGACCACAGTACATGCATCGACCCTCGCGTCTTCGGAGTACCCTCTCCCCCTCGGACAGGCAAGCAAAGCCCAGCTGCATGGGTTCACCCCCAGCCAAGTCATCCCCAGGAGGCGTGGGAGGAGAGGGAGGCACGGGTGGGACAGCAAAGGTAGGCGCCAATCTGTTAGGAGGCCTCCGCAGACTCTCCTTAAAGGAAGGTCTCTCCCTGAGTCTGGTGTCAATCAAAATCAAGAAAGAAATAAGAGACTCGAGCTCCACTGGTAGGTCCTTAGCTGCAACCTCATCCTTCAAGGCATCCGAGAGACCATGAGAGAAAGCAGCGACCAGAGCCTCATTATTCCAGCCCACCTCTGCTGCCAGGGTACGAAACTCAATGGCGTATTCAGCTACGGATCGTGAACCCTGTCTGATGGACATAAGGAGCTTCGCAGCAGAGGCAGCACGAGCCGGCACATCGAATACCCTCCTAAGAGAAGCAACAAAACCGGAAAACTCGGCAACCACCGGATTGTTGTTCTCCCATAAAGGGCTGGCCCAGGCCAAGGCCTTGTCCGAGAGTAGCGAAATTAAGAAGCCCACCTTTGATCTCTCAGTAGGAAAGGCATGTGGCAGCAACTCGAAATAAATGCCCACCTGGTTAAGGAAACCTCGGCACTGAGTTGGCTCTCCCCCAAAGCGCTGTGGAAGGGGGGCAGAACCGGTCATACCCCGAAACACCGCAGGCGCAACAACAGGTGTCGGGGTAGACTCTGGCGCAACAACCGGAGCGGCAGTAGGAGCGGGCCCAGGAGCGACAACCGACCCATCGGCAACGGGAGCGAAATGAGCCGTGCGTTCAAGCAGGGTTTGCAACGCCACGGCGAACCGACCCAACAGGTGATCCTGCTGATCAAGTCTGGCAACCAGCGTGGGTAGCGAGGATGGCCCTGTACCGTCAGAATTCATGGCTTGGTCCTAATGTCACGGAACCATGAACCAGACGTACAACAACAGATAAGTGAAAATAAGAAGGCTTTATTGAAAATCAAGCTGTAAAGCAAAAGTCCAAACGGAAGGCGAAACCGAGTCCTTGCGAAGCCAGAGGTCAGGAACCAGAAGGGTAGTCAGATGAAGCCAGGATCAGGAACCAGCAAGGTAGTCAGACGAAGCCAGGATCAGGAACCAGCAGGGTAGTCAGACGAAGCCAGGATCAGGAACCAGCAGGGTAGTCAGACGAAGCCAGGATCAGGGACCAGAAGCAGCAGCAGTCTTAGAAGCATGTGAACACAGGAGGACCAAGCAAGGAACTGAAGCCACAGACCTCCTATATATATGAGCTAGGCATCCAGCTCCTCCCAGTGGGAAGGAGGAGCCGCAGAGTGGGAGGCTACAAGAAACCCAGAAACCAAGATGGCCGCCAGCACATGTCAAACGAAGGAGAACAGCAAGAAGGTAAGACCATGACATAACTCCTTCCCTGGCAGTTTCATTTATATAGTAACGATGCATTTTTTTTAGCACCGATCACTGTATTGGTGTCACTGGTCCCAAAAAAGTGGCACTAAGTGTCAAATTTGTCCGCCACAATGTCGCAGTCTCGCTAAAAACCGCTGATCGCCAACATTAATGGTAAAAACAATAAAAAAATAAAAAGTCCATAAATCTATCCCATCGTTTCTAGACTCTGTATCTTTTTGCGCAAACCAATTAATATACGCTTATTAGGATTTTTTTTACCAAAAATATGTAGCAGAATAAATTGGTCTAAATTGATGAAAACATTTCATTTTTTACATTTTTTTTGGGTATGTTTTATAGCAGAAAGTAAAAAAAATATATATTTTTTCAAAACTGGTTCTTTTTGTGTTTATAGCGCAAAAATAACAAAACACAGAGGTGATAAAATACCACCAAAAGAAAGCTCTATTGGTGGGAAAAAGAAAGACATCAAGTTTGTTTGGATTAAGCGTCACATGACTGCGCAATTGTCAGTTAAAGCAACATAGTGCCATATCGCAAAAAATGGCCTGATCATTTAAGGGGGTAAAACCTTCTAGAGCTGAAATGGTTAAGCACATCCTCCTTCACTGTCTTTCAAGGTCCAGGAATTATGGTCAGGAGAGCCACTCTGGGTGATGCATGGATAGTTGTATCCATAGGTATACCATATGAATCAAAGATATGTTTCCAAAACGCCCACACCGGAGGACAATCCCACCAGATGTGGACAATGTTTTCCTTTGAAAAACAACCGATTGAATTTTACGAAAATATGAGGCTGGAAGATGGATTGGAATAGTTTGAAATAAATAAGTGGCAAAGAATATCCATCTTAAAAGTGTTAATTCTACTGAACCATCAGAGTCTCTTAAACACATGAGAAGCCAGGTCCATTTGGATTTAATGAAGCATGGTAAGAAAATTTAAAGAGTAATGTTGTGATGTCGAGGCTGGTATACTAATCCTTAGAATAGCGAACAGACAATGGGCAGATCTTTAAAGGAAAATTTGTCGAAAGTCACTTCATATTCGTTTGCAATAGGAGATATTTTGAGAAGTTCTGATTTACTATAGTTGACTTTAAAGTTACTGACTTCACAAAAGCTCTGGTATTCTAAAAGTATGGAGGGAAGAGAGGTATGTGGTTGTGTTACAAATAGAAGCAAGTAATCTGCAAATAGGGACGTTTTTACATGAAGAGGACCTATCGAGATGCCCATGATATTTGAGTTATGTCACAGGGAGACTGTCAGTTGTTCCATCGTAATGACGTACAAAGGGGGTGATAGGGGACATCCCTGACATGTTTTGTTATGAATAGGGAACACAGGAGACAAAGATCCATTCACCCTGATTCCGGCTGGGGTTGATAAGTATAAGGACATGATCCACGTTATCATATAGTGAACTAGGCCGATCTGTTGAAGAGAGGATCGTAAAAACTCCCAACTGACACGGTCACTGCATCGATCATTAGTAGACAAAGAGGAATGTCTTGATTACGGGCAAAGTCCATCAGCAGAAGAGCTTTAAGAGTGTTGTCTCTAACCTCTCGACCACTAACAAAGCTGACCTGATCCAGATGTATTAATTGGGGCAATCGTGGTTGTAGGTGACTTTTTACACCTATACAAATTAAAGATATGGGTCTGTAATTTGCACAATGGAAAAGATCTTTTTCTGGTTTCGGAATAAGTAAAATATCGGCTTCCAAAGTTTTTGTAGGGAAAGTAGACCCATTCGCTATGGAGTTGAATATCCTGGTCAAAAAAGGAATAGGGAGGGGTGCAACATTTTTAAAAATGTAGGCGTAAAGCCATCAGGGCCTGGGCTTTGTCTAATGCCACTTGTTGGTCTTAGTCAAAAAAGAGGAATACTTAGCGGAATCCATACCAGTCCTCCCTATACAGTGGATAAAGTCCCGGGCATTTAAAGAGAGCGGGGAGATGAGAGTCTGGACAAATACCGGAGATTCCCTGAAGTTACCACTTGCCTATGCTAGACCCCAAGGGGTCATCTGGTAAGTGAGTAGGACACTTGGTGATGGATTCCTTTCCCTTATTTTACATTAAGGATGCATATTTGCTGAGCACTGAGCACTGCAGTCACTTCAATTTGTTTGCTGCACAAATTGCACTTGCACTTTATAAATGGACTATAAGTTGTTTTATATCTATTCATAGTTGCACAGTCACTTTATATTTAATTACTTGGGGTAACCCAACCATTATTTATTTGTGATTTGTGGTTTTGATATGCACAGTTAATATTGAGTGCTGTCCCCCCTCTTGTTTTATATTCACTAGCACTTTGTGTTTTCGACTAGCTGCTCAATGTTTTGAATATCATTTTTGAATATTTAATTAATTTATTAATTTTTTGGATTAACATAATTTACATTTATTCACCTACTAGTCCTAGGCGCTGTCACGTGAGTAACAATAGTTACCCACACCCCCTTTAAGAAAACAGACATAGTGGCATCAATCAGAAATATGCCCAGTCAATTCTTATAATATTTAAAACAACAAAATAACGTGCAATATAGAGGCCATCGACCCTATAGCGGGTCACATTAGAGTAAATACTTGACCTCAACAGAAAACAAGTAAACAAAATGTTTTCTAACTAAACATACAGGAAAAAAAAGGGAAAATTGGCAGTTATCTTGAGGGTAGAAATGGGGGCCATTATATCCCTTAATGCTGAAAAAGCTTTGGATTCGGTCGAGGGGAATTTTTCTTTTGGACTGTTCTCCATTTCATCTCAGAGATACAAACTCTCTAATAATAGAGACAAACTCTGAAAACTATTAGTACCCTATCTTTCCCTTTCTCATTGCACAGAGGCATAAGGCAGGGCTGCCCACTTTCTACCAAGCTATTTGCCCTAGCCTTGGAGCCCCCTTCCATTTTGATTCAATCAGCAGACTCAATTTGTGGTATCTCAGTTGGAGTCGGACCTTGGGAGGAGAGGTTATATCTATACGCGGACGATACACTATTATATCTTGGTGATGCTGGACTCCTGCTCTAAGGCACTCTGGAGATCGCCTCCTCTTCTGATCATTTCTCTGGCATTAGAATAAACTAGAAGAAGTTCCTACTCTTTTTCATTAATCCTAATGTTCTGTTTGCCATAGCTCCTACACCTTTGAGACAAATGACTAAATTCAAATACCTGGATGTAGCGGTTTAGACAGACCTTTCTAAGTATGTAGCAGACAATAATAACCCATTGCTGTCTGGGTTGGTTCACTAGTGCCCTACTTGAGCACATCCACCCCTGAGCCTGATAGGCCATGTTAATCTTAAAATAGTTTTTCTCCCTAAATTTCTTTGTTTTTTCATCATACACAGATGCCCATTCCCACAGATTTTTTTGTAAGCTGGACAGTACTATTACATCCCTTATCTGGAATGGGGAAACTTCTAGACTTGCCAAGACTGCATTGTGTGCCCCTCTTACACTGGGAGCCCTAGCCCTACCAAAATTTGCACTATATTTTTGGGCGGCAGTCTAGGGAAGTAGCCCTGTTAGGGTCATATTCTGAATTGAGCAACCTGCCATTTTGTGGTCCATGTTCCAATCCAGCTATCACTATCCCTATAAGAACCTCCCTCTGGATATGGAGACAAGCCACTGCTCATTCTTTCTCTCTTAACTCCATGTTCCCCTTTACCCCCTTATGGTACCCCAATTTACCCCACTTTACTATAGTGCAGGATGCCCATCTATGGGCTAGGTATGCCATTACAACATTGCAGCATGTCATGCCGCGAGGGTCTCTTCTGATGTTTTTCGCCCTACAGTTTGCTTTTAAATTACAGTAAAACCTTGGTTTGAGAGTAACTTGGTTTAAGAGCGCTTTGCAAGACAAGCTAAATTTTCAAATAAATTTTGACTTGATATACAAGCGATGTCTTGATATACAAGTAGCCTCAAGTCACAAGAGTATAAAAGAGAAGAGAGGCGCCTCTAAGTGTAGTAATATGGTTAAATTTAATGAAGGTACAACATTTAGCAACTCACATGGTTGATGATTGGAACAGGCACATCTAAGGATGCAGGCATCAGGGGTAAAGCTGTCCAGATAGGACCATCCTCCGCACCGTCATCTACGTCTTCCTTTCCATGCTGCCCCTCGCTTTCAGATCGCTTTACTGCAGGGTGGTCTTCCTGGTCAGGATTACAGACTGGCAGCCGGCGGTGCAGAAGAGGGTCTATGTGGACAGCTTTACCCCGGATGCCTGCATTCTTAGATGTGCCTGTTTTATTCATCAACCCTGTGAGTTGCTAAATGTTGTACCTTCATTAAATGGAACCATATTGCTACACTTAGAGGCGCCTCTCTTCTCTTTGATACTCTGTAGCTCCTGCTGGATTTTGCTTCCAATCCCCTTGTGGAAGCGGCTAGTTGTGGATGGACATTTTATGGTTACACAACCTATCGCAATGCTATAATCTTTTTTATATGGACTATAAACTGAAGGATTTATGAATAAATGGTTGTGGAACGAATCATCTGAGTTTCCATTATTTCTTATGGGGAAATTCGCTTTGATATAAGAGTGCTTTGGATTACAAGCATGCTTCCGGAACGAATTATGCTCGCAATCCAAGGTTTTACTGTACCTAACTTTATGTTTTTTACAACTGTGAATATGCAATTTTCCATCTGAACTAATATTTTACTCTACCCCTGCTTGTTTTCATCTAGGGGAGAAGAAAAAGGTATACTTACCTAAACCTCAGATTCTCCCAGCACAAGACAGGTTGGGTACCCTTATGCTTCAGCGGTCTTGAATTGTGGACTGTTCCTGATGTCATCAAGCCCAGAGCAGGCTCCCTAGACCAGGAACAGTTCACCATTGGGCAGTGGGGGAGAACCGTTTTCCAGTGGATCGAAGGATCAGGTGAGTCTAAGCTTTCTCCTAACCCCTAGACAAAAGGAGCAGCTTACCAGTGCATTGCGGGCCCAGGGTTTGGATTAAAGTCAATTTAAAAACAATATGTTTATCTAAGACTACCCTGTCCAAAGGTGACAATGCTGATGTGCAATTTAACTGCAGAACAAACAGCATGGTCCCTAACTGGCAGAATCAACAGGTAATACAACTATAATGATAGAAAAGCCCTGAAAACACTGTTAAAGCTAGAAACAGAGAATTTAATATATATATATATATATATATATATATATATATATATATATATATATATATATATATATATATATATGTATATATATATATATATATATAATTTTTTTACTTTGCTCATAGTTCTACTCTAAATAAAGTTGCAACAATTCAGGTCTATGCAGGGTTCTCTTCTTCAAGGCATGTGACAATTACAAATTATGAACATACCTTTAAAATCCACCTTCATGTTTGCTATACACCCATGCCTGCCTTACACCGAAGCCCACCTGCTGCCTAAAAAAAATGATAGCTGTCAATTATTTGCAATGTCTTCTGTTATAGAGGAAAATTTGTATATCAAGATTTATTTTTAGACTGGGAACTCATTTGTCTAGATTTAAACCCCAAGCTTCCAAGAGGGGCTGCTGAAATGCAGCTAAAACTATACTTATGTATTTAATAAACTTGAATCATCCAGACCGTTTTGAACAGCTTGAGTGGAATAAATAGTGCAGGACATATGAAGAAGCAATTTTCTTCATAGCTTCTTTTCTTCCCAAAATACAATGTAGTAAAGACACTTCTATGAATGAACTCCACTTTTGGGCACTAAATGAGATTTTGTTGTATGTCAATGTGGACCAGCAAAACGATGGCCACAGATCTCATTATTGAAGCATAGTATGGGAATGTTTTGATCCTGAAAAATGGGCATGTGATCATATAGACTACTGGTATGTTAGATAATCCACAGACTTCAAAATAAGTCCTTAAAGAGAAAGTAAACTTCCTCTGCAAACATTTACCTATAGGTAAGCCTATAACAAAATCTTACCTATAGGTAGTGTAAATATCTCCTAAACGTGTACCGTTTAGGAAATATTTACATGATATGCAGCCAGCGACATCACTGGTGCATGCGCTCTGAAGGCGGCTCCTGCGTGCATGCTCAGGAGTGAAGTCATCATGGCTCCAGCCAATCACAGCGCCAGAGCCCCCGAATCCAGAAGTAACTCCGGGGAAAATGTCAGCGGTGACACCGCTGCGGGGGCTTCGTTCTAAGGTAAGTATAACACAATGAGCTAGTATGCGATGCATACTAGCTCATTATGCCTTTGTCTTACACGTTTTTTTTTTTCCTTTTTTTTTTAGAGTTTACAACCTCTTTAAAGTAGAACTGTAGGCAAAACTTTTTTCTCATTTTGGATACATCAAGGAAGGGTTACAACACCAATCTGTGTCCCACTGTGAAGAATTTGCTTAATTTCCTGTCCCAGACCCAAACAGGAAGTGAGAGGAAATCCCTGTAATTTTTTTTTTTTTTTTTTACCAATGATTTATATTGCAGCATTAGAAAAAAGTGGAACATATACAGATATTGCATATAACAGATATTCTGGTGCAAACATAGCACAAGTACTAAAGAGCATAATTATTAATGCCCATTTCCCTTCAGGGAAGTAGCTATCTGAATCAGCTGGGCATCTTTGTGACTATATGGCCATAAAGACAGGAAAATATAAGACTATGCTATAGAAAAGAAAAGTAAAAGGAAAAAAACACAAAGCAAAAGAAATAAAACAAAAAAGAAAAGGGTACCAAGCACAAATTCTTAGTGGCACTGGTATGATGCTATCCATTCTTTTACAGACCTACATGTCCATATGCGGACCAAGATTCCCATTTTCTAATATAGACAGGCAAGGTATCCATAATAGTATGGTGAACACGCTCCATAAGATAAGTTGAATGGCCTCCATACGCCTCATTACTTGTTCCCAGGGGGGCCGCCAATGTAATGCAATTGCCCAGTGAACTTCACTAAATAGGGTGTGGGCCAATTTTTGGTATATAGGGGACACTTCTGGTAACTCAGCAAAAAAAGGCACATCTTAAAAATCAGAGTCAGTTGAATCTCTTTGATTTGAGTGACCTTGGTAGACACCCGCTGCCATAAAAACTTAATTACCCTGAAGCTCCTATCTGGGCAAGCTCTGATACAATTCTCTGGGACCAAAAGGTAGAACCTGTGTAATTTGGTCAATGTATAGTAACATCTAGAATATAGCTTAACCACCATTTCCTTCACTGCCAATGAATTTGTGCATTTATGCATATTGGAAAGCATATCCATCCAATCTTTAGGGGAAAAGTCCTCACCCATTTCCTCCTCCCAACTGAGCATCACTGAAGATTTAGTGGTAAAATCTTTTTCATTAAGGTATTTAAACAAAATGGAGATTGTATCCTTATCCCTGGAGGAGGATCTACACAGGTCCTCAAAGGTGGCATCCATGCTTATCGCCCCCAGGAAAGGGTGGAGAAAAAAAATGTCTGATTTGCAAGTATTTATAGAATTCTGCTCAAGGTAGAGCATAGCTCAGCTGGAAGGAGGAAAAAAAACAAAATGGGGATTCTTGGGTCAATGACTCCAGGGTGACAATAACGTTCTCAATCCACCTGGAAAAATCACATTCAGAATTAAAAGCGGGAGGGAATCTATTATCCCCTAAAAAGGAGGCCAGAAGTTCCTGCAAATTTACTTTCAATGATAATGGTAAACAGGACAAATGGAGAGGGTGAATCCCCTTAACAAGGGCACAGACAGCAATAAAAACTGTCAAGCCTTCTAGTCCCCCTGCACTCTATCCAAAACTAAATAAAAATTCCTTGGGAGGTTTCTAACCTATTATGTATTGCTTGTTTATCAACAGAGATAAGCTCAGGCATATGCAAACACAAGTCAAACCTGCATTAGCTATCCCTCCGGGAAGCTGTCACTGCAGACAGCCAATCCTAATCGGCGGAGACATTCCCATACCCACAGCCACACGTATACATGCTCCTGTACCTGCGGCTGTGGGGTGGGGAATGTTTCACTAATTATGATTGGCTGTCCACCGTTACAGCTTCCTGGTGGAATAGCTCATGTGGGTTTGGACTCATCCCTTATCATCAATAGACAACTCCTATTTTATGGTATCATAAATTGTACTGCAAGAAAATCAACCCTGTTGCTTTGATATGGCAATACAAATAATTTACATTGGTTTAAGAGTATTGAGACCTAAGAGCAGAGATGTATAGTAACTAAGTAGAACTACTTAAGTACTGTACTTAAGTACCGAAATGCGGTATCTGTACTTTCCTAGAGTAGAATTTTTTTCTCCTACTTCTACTTTTACTTCACTACATTTTTTCGATGATTTTGATACTTCTACTCAAGTATTTTTTTTTTGTGCTGCATAGTTACTCGTTACTTTTAAAAAAATTACCACTGCCAGAACAGTAGATGGCAGGTTGCATAAAGCTCAAAAAAATGTGTATAATGTCATTTGTAAATCAGCGCATACGAAAATAAAGGCTGTGTATAATAAAAGCTGCTATACCAAATCTTTCCAATAAAAAGAAAATATGAAACAAACAAATAAATGGTGCTACAGCGCTTAAAGTGCATCAAGAAAATACTAACAAACACAGGTTAATCATTTGAATAAATCATTTGAAATAATAAAAAACAATATGATGTTCAAACTTTTGACTTATTTCTTTAATAACTACATAACACAGTACTTGTACTTCTACTTTCAGTACTTGAGTAGAAATTTTTTTTCAAAACTACTGGTACTTTTTACTTTTAGTACTTAAGTAGCAAATTTTTTGAAAAAACTACTTGCAATACTTAAGTAAAAAAAATGTTGAATACTTTAGTACTTCTACTTAAGTAACTTTTTCTGCGAGCACTTCCACTTCTACTCAAGTAATTTTTTGATCGAGCACTTGTACTTTTACTCAAGTAGAGATTTCGAGTACTTTATACAAGTCTGCCTAAGAGTATTGTGGGGGGATTTTCAAGAAAATTATCATATAATGGAATGAACATTTTGCTGATGGCGAGAAACCAAAACAGTAAAGCTGGCCATATTTTTGGCAACTTTCTGAAACCAAACATATGATCAAAAGTAGTTGCTTAAATGTGAGCAGTCGATCACTCACAAGTTCAATCATTCAACTGAATTCAGAAAACAACAGTAGTTTGATGGAAAGCATTTCGATGTTTCTGTTGGGTTAATCAAGGAAAGTTTGAGTCCATTTCTTTAAAGTCAATTGAAAACCAATAATTTCCTTGTTTGTTCACTCGATTCAGCACAATTGAAAGTTGTTGAAATTGCCAGAAAGTTGCCACATGTATAGCCAGCTTAATGGCTGAAAGCAAGGAATGGAACATAACATTTGTAGTAGGCTTGTTGACCAGTCAGTGGTATAATACTGTATATTTGTAGTGTCTCTTTCACGTATAATTGACTCTGCTTGTATTCGCAAAGCACAAACTAAGGTTGGGCAGACCTCCCCCCCCCCCATCCATTGATAACCTTGACTTGATCACCTTCCTTTTTCCCCTGCATTCCACCTTTAATATTTTTTTTTTTTATAAGTACCTTTAAGATGCTGTCCTATGATACTCTTTTTTCCTGTGGCCACAATAGATGGTCCTTAATCATGCAAAAAATGGTGATCATGTAGTAACACAGCTACTATTCTCTGCAAATTTTTTGTTTAAGGCAACAGTGGCTTCAAGACTCATAACCCTTGATGCCATGGGACCTATTTTCTTTAATGGTAGACTAGGTTAAAAAAAATGGTTTTAATTAATTGGTTATTTGTATGTTATGCTACATGTACATAGCCTATTCTGACAGTAGCCACTGAAAAAGGAAAACACGGTAAAAACACAAAACCCTTTTTGCTGCGTTTTGCCTTTTCTCATGGCTGGCGGTCAAAACGTTCCTATTCTCAACACGATTCTTCCGCATTCAAGAGAGGGAGGTTTAACCTCACCTAAACGCAGCAGCTCCTAAACTCTGCTAAAAACCTATGTGTATGTAGACACTTTTATGGAGTTGAGTTTAGGAGTACCAGGAGCTCCTTAACTCAAGATTAGGAGCTGCCAGTGTACATGAAGCCTAAGGCTTAATTTATACTGGCCACCCCTAAATGTAACTCTCCTGGCAGCAGAAATTTTTTTTGGCCAAAACATTCCTCTCTTGAACACGGTCCTTCTGCGTTCAGGAGAGGGACGTTTAACTGCCCTACAGTACATGGACACATAGGCTTTCACTGAGTTGAGTTCAGGGGCTTTGGCAAAAAAAAAAAAGCTCCTAAACTCATGTTTAGGAGCAGAAGTGTACATGGGACCCTTTTGTGGTTGTGACATTTGGCAGTGGTGTTTGCATAGGTATTTCTGTGTACAATATAAGATTTTTAAATACAATTGTGTGTTTTTATGGATAACCACCTCAAGACCTACTGGAGATCCTTACTATTGATTGATATTCATATTATTTTTATGTGGGTATTATCAATATTACTTTTCTTTCAATGATTGTCCCAAGGGTTTCTAGTTTTAACTTCTTCTACAATAAAACTATTACTATTACAACTACAAAACTGTTTGGTGACAGGGTGAAGCGTGTTTCTCCTTTTAGCCTTATACTAACTATTTTAAAAGGTGACTGTAGTCTTCAGAAAGAGTTTTCGGTAAGGATTTCTAAAATCTTCATCATTTTGGCTGCTGTACCTTGACAGTGATTCCCGCCTTGTCTAACAACTACTGTGAGTAACATATGTTGCAATGACAGCCATCCCTCAGCCGGATGCAAAGCGAATTTAAATGACTATAAAGTAGCAGCAGAGAATGCGTGAGCACAATATTTGTATCTGTCAATGCTCAGACCCAGTCTGTTTAGGTACTAAGCTATAGCATTCCCCAGAGAAATGTAATAATGCAAGGATATTCTGCAACACTAAGCTGGCACCATGCCAGGACTTGCAGACGGTCTTGGAGCATTAGACCTAAATGGTAGGAAGGTTTTCATCTGATATATGTACCATTAGTAGTGTTGCCCAAGCCAAATGAAAAATGTTAGCACACACAGCTAGGTACTGTAGTTTGTTGCCTTATGCAACTGACATCAGACTTGATAGGGGAAAATCCCACACACTTAATCTTGTTTTGGTAAAGGTTTCAGATGCGAAAAAAAAAAACATTATGAAACAAATGAAAGAAAATCCATATCTAAAACCCTTTATATCCTGTAAAGTTAAAAAACCCTAAGAACAAAGAGAGAAGAACAATGCCATGACTTGTGGAGTTGATGCATAAAGGGTCATCATACATGTAGTTTCAGAAACCATAAAGGGAAAATGGGGGCATTTTGGAGGAAATGTGGCCAGTGGTAGGGTTCTTTGTAGTTGAGAGCTTTCAGACAGTAGTCCCAGATTCCTCCACATTTACCAAGCATGTAGATTTACCAAAGCTGCCCGCTTCCTCCTCTACTTGGTGGAGCTGACAATACAAATAAAAACTAGGTCACATATACAAACATATTGTATATGATTTAATATAGCAACCTTTGGTCATATGGGCATGTGTTTCTTACATAGATACTGTGCATAGTCAGGTTGAGAAAAGACACAAGTCCATCTAGTTCAACCAAAAAAGGAATAATGGAAAATCTTCATATACACAATCCTATACCCACAGTTGATACAGAAGAAGGCACGAAAAAACTCAAGCAAAGATGATCCAATTGGCACCAACAACAAAAAGATAAGCGCTCTATAGGCTAAGAAGAGGAGGGCATATGCAGGAGTAAGTTCTGGTTGAAATGTCCAAGTTCAAGCATGGGCTGGTTTCTGGACAATGGGGAGATACTGGCTGTAGAAGGCTGCAGGCTCTGATGAGAGCTAGAAGGAACTCTGTGGAAATGTACAACAAGAAAGAAAAGAGAGCAGCGCCATCTAAGTGCAGTATAAAAGATGTGTTTAATAACAACAGACAAATGCAAACTCACAAGATGGGCATGATAAACCGGCATGTAAAAGGTTCATCCACTCCAGTGGAAGGAGGAGCAGCGGGGATCGGGGGAGTCTCCGCTGGTTTCCGGCTTTACTGGTGGTTCCCAGCACTTCTTGGTATACGGTGCCCCTCAGAGAAGAGCCGCTAACTTCACTTCCAGGTAGAAGGTGGAGTGGGAGGTGCGTGCTTCTTCCTCAGTCAATGAGTGCGGCCAGCAGGGAAGAGGTATAAATAGGAAGTCCAAGTGGGGGCAAGCCATGGTATTCAGCTCACAATAAACAATTACTTCACACCTGCTAATCGGGATGAAAACAGACCTAGCAAGGGCAGGAGTTTTTTATCCCAGCATGACATACATACCTTTACTCTCCCACTACTCAGTTCAGCTGATCTGAGTTGAGAAAAAGCATAATATGAGTATAGAGGAGCAAGCTACTCACTCTGTGTGACAGAGATGAGCTAGTTACCATGGTTGGCACATGTATAGTGTCTATACACTAAGTATTCCATGACTTTAGCTTACACAAAGTGGCTTTTTCTGCTCCCACCAACTGAACAGAGCAGTGTGTGGGGGGTGGGGGAAGAAAGGTGAGTAAGGGATGCTGAGGAAGGATGGCTTAAAGTGAACTTGTTGCTTTTCCTACAAGGGCAAAGCACATGTAGTTTTAAAACAACGTAAAAAGGAAATGTAAAACAACAAACCGGTACTAATTAAACAGGGAGGTGGCCACTTCTGACCTTCATCTAAAAGGTGTAGTACCTGACCAGTTATATTTCTTATATTCTCTATTTTTAATCTCTGACCTAAACAAGCATGCAGATCAGTCAGGATCCAATCACTGCCTCAGAAATTGTTAAAGAATTCATTTACCTTTACTGACTTTACAAGAACATCCCCAAGCAATACAGCATCCTCTATGCAGTGCTACATTTTTTTCAGCTGCTCATATCATTGCCCTCCCATATCCATCCTGAAGATGCTGAGCATTTGATGTGTGGCCCCGGAAACTCAAGAACCTGGAACTGAAAGAGAGAGAGAAGACTGCACATGCATGGGTAAGGAACGAAGTTAAGTGTTCATTTCCTGGGCCACACCTACAATGCTCCATACATTCTGCCATCTGCAGGTCAGAGAGGGGAGGGCAATAAAATAAGCAGCTAAAAAAAGTAAGCATTCCCTTTTAAAAAATGGAGCACTGCATAGTAATATAGTGAGGACACTGTAATACTTTGGGATGTTTTTGGCAAACGAAGGGATTCATTTACTAAAGGCAAATAGTGCAAATTGCAGTTGCTCCAGAGCTTAGTAAATAAAGTAAAGCTTCACTTTGCAAAGAATACCCAATCATGTGCAAGAAAAAAAAACAGTGTAACACCCTACAAGGTAGGTGCTAGGCAGGGCCCTGATATTCAGCTGGGCTGTCATGTCTCCCAGGTGTTGCCATTGAGAGGGGAGTCTACTCACTGGCTCCAGGAGAGGGTTCTCACTGGGCAGTGGAGGAAACCCAATCAGGGGCACATTCAGGCTTGTATCTACCCCGGGAAGGCAGATTCTACCGCACAGCATTCTGGGAGTGGGTATAAGTTTGGGGGAGCACATGACGCAGCGTCTTTGGTGGGAAGCAGAGTCCCAGGAGGGAGAGTATGGCTGTCTCTCCTCCTGTCAGAAGGATCGGGTGTTTCGGGCGGCTTGCCTGAGGGTACAGAGAGAGCTGAGCTGAGCTGCAGAGAGGATCCGGTATGCCGAGGACCAGCGGAGTTGAGGGGGCCCAGTTTCAGGAAAGCATTCCAAGTTCGTGAGTACCATAACTGCCCTGGGGGTCTGCCTAGCTGAGAGGGGACCGCTCTGGTGAAGGTCCAAGGGATCCAGGAGCTAGCTAGTGGTAAAGGGGGTGCCTAGTGAGAGGACCATGAAGTGTCAGAGGGGGTGCCTAGTGAGAGGACCATGAAGTGTCAGAGGGGGTGCCTAGTGAGAGGACCCTGAAGTGTCAGAGGGGGTGCCTAGTGAGAGGACCATGAAAGTGTAAAGGGGGCGCCAGCGGTTGGGCCCTGAAGAGTTAATGTGTACAGCGTGCAGTGTGCAGTGTACAGTGTTGAGATTTGCAGCAGCACAAGCAGTTGCAAGGAGCTACCTCAGTCAGTGAAGGGCTGAAGGGAGCTGTTCACAGGACTTTTTGAGCTTAACAGTGTGTCAAGAGTCAAGTCTCACTACAGTCCAGGATCTTTTGAGTTAACCAGAGGGTTACAAGCACAGTTCAATAATAAAGCATTTTCAAGCGTTGGTCGGCATGCAGCCGGCGTCAGGACAGCGCTAACAGGCATCTTTTCTGCAAAGTGTCCCAGTTGTACCTAGTTGAGCCAGAGGAATATCCGACTCATTCCCTTCTCCCATCCCCATTTTCAAATAAACAAAACAAACCAAAGATGCCAGAATGGTCATTGTCTCAACTCTCACACTTGGGTATTCAGCTTAAATGGGCTGAAGATGTCACCGGTAACAATGGCAGACCCATATCAGGCCCAATGCCTGGAAAACCTGCTACAAAAGCATTATTGTTTACACATGATTGGATGATGAAAGTCAGCAGAGCTTCTGTCCACTTACTAAGGTCTGGAGCAACTGCTCTTGCAGAGTTCAACTGCACTTTACAAAGTGCACAGTCTATTTGCCTTTAGAAAATCAACCCCGGTCTTTTTAAAGTCACTGGTTCTGCATTACAGCCAGAAGACTAGAATTTTAATCAAGTTAAATATTTAATTAAAACAAAACATGATGTGTTTACATAGAATTAGCATATGTACCCAATTTGGCGGCCTGGGTTTTGATGATATTACACTATCGAGCCCCTTTTTCTTTGTATGGTACCACCGGAGCCTTCCCTTGTGAACGATACCAGAACAGTTCACCTTTTTCCTGGCCATATCTATGCTAGTCTGCTGGAGCAAGGATTCCTTGGATTCCCATCCTTAGAGGTGTTGTGAGGAATATACAGGTTGTTTCATACCAGATTCTGTGTTAGTCCACTGGAGTAAGGTTTCCCTATCCCAAGTGGCGCCGTGAGGAATTACACAGGCTGATTATACCAATTTTCTGGTAAGGAGATAAATGTGACGCTTTTGTTGAGCACTGGGGAGATTACGGAATTGATTCACGTTTTCAATCACTTCACCACTTCCTTTGGATTCAACTTTGGGACTTTTTTGTCACATAAGTTACTATCACTTATGTAATATATCTAATTTAATTTGTCTTTGTGATTTCTAGTGGTCACTAGGACTTTGTATGCCATATATTCAGTTTTTATGGTCTTTCACTGATTATTTGATGTACTTTGATATTTATTTAATATTGGTTATTCACTATAACTATATCAGTTGTGCACAGTATATATCATTGCTATACTGTTTTTCTTTTTAGCGCAGCTTTTTTCTGTTTATATATGTACCAATATCCAAATATGTAGCCATTTCCCAATTGGTGTTACCCTCCTGTATAATTTTTAATCCAGCTAACATAAATACCTGAATCTGGTTAGGCATCTGCTTCTTGCTATCTCCTATACAGCAGCAGAAAGATGGAGGGGGGGGGGGCAAGAGCTACACTAGGAATAAGACAAGGGGAGGAGGGAGCAGGTAAGCAGAGGGTTGCACTGCTGCTGTTGCTTATTCATTGTCCAATCACAGGCTGGGGGCACAGAGGTGACCAGGTTTTATTACTTGGTGGCATAGGAGAAGGGTCAGATCACCAGCCTTGCTCTGTACTGTAATGCAAACAAGAAATCAAGCTAACAGTCCGAGTGCCAATTATCTGAGCCAAGCAGTTTCTATTGCATTGTCACATATTTTAAGTGGTGGAGAAAATAAAATTAACTTATTAAAAGGGAAAGGCAAAGTGAGGACCTAACACAGGCCAGGAGTGGAGAGGTGACACGAGGTAACTTTCGAATGGTGACGTCATGCTTTTTGCTATATGTGGAAGTAGTGTGTCAAATAAAAGTGGATGAGTAGAATTAGAAATCTATTGTCCATCAAGCCAATTATATGTATTACAACTGTACAATTAGCGTCATGGCTAGAGTTCTGCTTTAAGGTTTATTCGCGCTTACGGAATAATCAAAAAGTAAAAGGTAAACAAAGAACGCAATAAAGATCTGGCTACCAAACACCTTTCTATATATCTAGACCTGCAGCTCTTCCCTCTGTCTGCTTTTAATTTGCTTTCACAGTGCTTTGAACAAATTGAATTTGTTAATTAAAGCGGTAAAATGAAATGCTGAACATTATTGACTAGATGCTAATTACATTAGCAGAGGGATGGGTGGAAAAGAGAGCCCTTGTTTTCTATGGCCAGGACAAATCATATTAAAAGAGACAAGCGAGCAGCCTAAGCTAGAACTCTGCAGGGACAGAAATCCTGTTTACATGTTCTGCTTTCAAATTTATCATTTCAGCATGGAGTGCCGACAATGCAGGCGGAAAGAAGATTATACGGCTGCCATTTTACCTGGACGTCGTCCTAAGCAATGTAGAAGTATATGTGAAATGGCAGGTGTTCGTCAGCTGTTTTCTTTTTTATTCCTATTATACAATCCTACACCTGAGTTGCAGTAATCCCTGGGCTGCATATGACCACATACTAATTCATGCCTAAAATCAAACACTGCCAGTTAGAGATAAGCCAGTGTTTAAAAATCTGCCCTATAAGTGTGAACCGGCCAATAATTCTTTTCTGCTCTGATCAGATTCATTCTTCCTTAAAGGACCAGTACACCCAAGAATTATATTTTAGTTATAAGTCCTGTATATTGCCTTGTAGGCAGAGTCAGCCCCTGGCATCTTATAAATACTGGTTGCTACAAAATAAGATATCCTTTACCTGGTTACCATTCCTTTTTGGGTCCAACTTTGTGCCGCCAACTAAATCTGTTCCAGCTGCTCCTTTTGCATTCTCCTTAAAGCGGTAGTATCCCGCTTTTTGACACTTTTACCTACAGGTAAGCCTATAATAAGGCTTACCTGGAGGTATAATTAATAAACCGTGCCGGTTTAGGAGATATTTGCAGTGCATGCAGCCGCTCACGCGAGCGGCGCATGCGCTCTGAAGGTCCGGGGGGACCTTCAGTTTTCCTAGCCGGCAGCGTGCCGGAAAATCACTCCCGCGCGCATGCGTCATCGCGGCTCCGGCCAATCACAGCGCCGGAGCCGCCGAACCCAGAAGAGACGCCGAGGTATCATGGCGGCGCCCGCAGCGATGTCCGGGGGTCCGTGTCGGGGCTTCGTTCTAAGGTAAGTAATGCATAATGAGCTAGTATGCGATGCATACTAGCTCATTATGGCTTTGTCTTGCAGGTTTTTTTTTTTTTTTCATTTTCGGGTTTACAACCGCTTTAACCGCTTCTGCACCAGAAGGATTTGCCCCCTTAATGACCAGGCCATATTTTGCGATTCGGCACTGTGTTAGTTTACTGGACAATTGCGCGGTCGTGCGACACTGTATCTAAATAAAATTAATGTCCTTTTTTTCACACAAATAGATCTTTCTTTTGGTAGTATTTGATCACCTGTGCGATTTTTATTTTTTGCGCTATAAACAAAAAAAGAGCGACATTTCTGAAAAAAAAAAAATGTTTTCACTTTATGAACATTCCCAAAAAAAAACAAATTAAAATAAATTTTTCTCATCCTTTTAGGCCAATTTGTATTCTGCTACATATTTTTGGTAAAATAAATCCCAACTGGTCATGGAGAAGTGAAGGAGGACTCCAGTGGCAATCTGTGAAGCTCTGGTGAACGCCATGCCCAAGAGGGTTAAGGCAGTGCTGGAAAATAATGGTGGCCACACAAAATATTGACACTTTGGGCCCAATTTGGACATTTTCACTTAGGGGTGTACTCACTTTTGTTGCCAGAAGTTTAGACATTAATGGCTGTGTGTTGAGTTATTTTGAGGGGACAGCAAATTTACACTGTTATACAAGCTGTACACTCACTACTTCACATTGTAGCAAAGTGTAATTTCTTCAGCGTTGTCACATGAAAAGATATAATAAAATATTTTCAAAAATGTTAGGGGTGTACTCACTTTTGTGAGATACTGTATATGGACCTAACTGTATTTGCACAAAACATGGTAAGACTGGAAGTGGGGAGAAAAAGAGACTAACACCTAGAACTGACAAAAATGCAAGGGGGACAAGGGTGGGGATTCAGTAATGCGAATCCAGTGCTGGATTTCACCGAAAGGAAGGGAGGCAATGTGGCACCTCTCATTATACATGGAAATGTGTTATGGACAATCATCAACATGAAGTGTGATTGGTTATTTGCTGTCCCTGGTAGTCCTGCCACCGTAGACTAAGCTCCATGAATAACCCAGCTAAGGATGGAGAGAGTTTTGTAGGAAGGAGTGAATCTTTAAAGTGGGTAAACCTGTTGTGGAAATTTTATTAGGACTACTGTGGATATTTTTCAGGATGTGTATGGGCAAATAGGCATTGAGGAAAGACTACTGGCAGTGAAAACCTTCCCTTAGATGTGTAGACGCGTTCACTCTACATAGACATCTCCGGTCTTGATCTATGTTTATTGTGGTGCGGAGTCAATATTGTTTTGATATCTATCTGCCTTTATGAGGGATACACGCTCATGTCTTTCTACTGTGCCAGATCACCATAATGAAAACAGCATGGATCTTTCCCTGCAGATAGTACTGTCTCACATCTATGGGAATAGTAGTATAATCCTATTAGGCAATGTTCTCTGAGCTTTGCTGAATGGGATTCACGCCAGTAGTAGTGGCGGGAATGCATGCACAAGTTTGATCAGAGTAGCGTCCACAGTTCTACACGCTGGTTTCATTGTGTCATGTTAGGCGCAAATTCCGCTATACGTAGGTTTTATTGTTAACTACGGTGTACGGATTTCCACACACCAACAGCAGGAAGCCCTGCACGCTGTTCTGCTCATTCAAGATCGTGTACTCCCCCTTTCTATTGTATAATTGAATGCATAGGTGTATAGGCGTATAGGTGTGTCATTGGCTGATTCTATGTGAGTACCTTATGTCATGTGACTGTACATTTGGAACTTATTGGCTGATATTGTATAGCCATCACTTCCTGCTGTTATCCCTTTGTTGTCCCATAAATAAACGGAGCTCAATGCTTTAAGCAGGACATGCTATTGAGCATCCAATGTGATAACAGCCTGTGTGTCTGTATTACTGGGTACTGCTGAGCGCGCTAAATTACCTTATACAAAAGAGCTGATAACTGTGCTTTTTAGCACAACAGGATTGATTGCGCTTGGTGTATATTAATATCCAAAAGTGCACTTATTAGCGCAACTGAGTTATTTGTACTCCAAGCGTATATTAAGTTCCAGGACAAACGCTTCGATATACCCAATGAAGTGACTGGCCTCAGGTCATACACAGAGATGAAACAGATCCTCCTACATAGGTTGTAGCTGTTTATCTGCATCAATATCTTTACTACTGCAATGATATCTGTACTACACAACAATGTAGAAATGTGGATACATACAATCCCTGTCCTAACTGAACTTAGATGATTAGGAAGTTGAAGTTGATATTGTGATGTTTCTTTATCATTGTTAATTTTGTTTATTTTCATAGATGTAATGTGCTTTCAAGCCTCTTTGCAGTCCTGAGGAAGCGGTTAACCCGTGAAACATGTCGACTGCTGCTTGAAGTTGTAAACATATGTATTGTATCCAGTGGCGGCCCGTGCATAGGGGGCGCCAGGGCGCCGCCCCCTGCCCCTAAAAAAAAGAAAAAAAAAAAAGAAAAAAAAAATTACAAAAAGAACAAATAAAGTTGGGAAAAAAAAATTGGGTTCGCAGGCCTATGCGGTGTCACTGTTGGCTATGGGGGGGGGGTGGGGTTTACGTCCCAGAAGAGGCGCCGATTGGCTGCCTTCTGGGGGCGTAACCTGGGCGCAAGTCATTGCAATTGGTCACCCCCACTTTCCTGATATCCTGGCTGTGATTGGTCCAGGCTCCGACATCCGATTGCGACGCCACTGACGTCGCAATGGGGGTGGTGCCGGTGCGTGCATCAGTCACTCACCGTCACCGCCCGGTCAACTTTCCGCCGCCGAAGAGGAGTCCAGTCCTGAGAAGAAGCCGGCGCCGGTCACCCGCACGCATAGCTCTGCATTGGGGTACATGTATACTGGTGGTCACTGGAGGCACGCACGCATAGCTCTGCATTGGGGGACATGTATACTGGCTGCAGTGGAGGCACGCACGCATAGCTCTGCATCGGGGTACATGTATACTGGCTGCACTAGAGGCACGCACGCATAGCTCTGCATTGGGGACATGTATACTGGAGGCACGCACGCATAGCTCTGCATTGGGGGCATGTATACTGGCTGCACTGGAGGCACGCATGCATAGCTCTGCATTGGGGGACATGTATACTGGAGGCACGCACGCATAGCTCTGCATTGGGGGCATGTATACTGGCTGCACTGGAGGCACGCACGCATAGCTCTGCATTGGGGGACATGTATACTGGTGGTCACTGGAGGCACGCATGCATAGCTCTGCATTGGGGGCATGTATACTGGCTGCACTCGAGGCACGCATGCATAGCTCTGCATTGGGGGACATGTATACTGGTGGTCACTGGAGGCACGCACGCATAGCTCTGCATTGGGGACATGTATACTGGAGGCACGCACGCATAGCTCTGCATTGGGGGCATGTATACTGGTTGCACTGGAGGCACGCACGCATAGCTCTGCATTGGGGGACATGTATACTGGCTGCACTGGAGGCACGCACACATAGCTCTGCATTGGGGGACATGTATACTGGCTGCACTGGAGGCACACACGCATAGCTCTGCATTGGGGGACATGTATACTGGTGGTCACTGGAGGCACGCACACATAGCTCTGCATTGGGGGACATGTATACTGGTGGTCACTGGCTGCACTGGAGGCACGCATGCATAGCTCTGCATTGGGGACATGTACGCTGGTGGTCACTGCATTGGAGGCACGCACACATAGCTCTGCATTGGGGACATGTACACTGGTGGTCACTGCATTGGAGGCACGCACGCATAGCTCTGCATTGGGGACATGTATACTGGTCACTGCATTGGGGACATGTATGCTGGTCACTACATTGAAAGGGGGCATTTATACTGGTCACTATATTGAAGGGGGCATGTACTGTGGGGTTTGTGCTAGGGGCCTGTACTGTGGGGTTCGTGCTAGAGGGCCTGTACTGTGGGGTTTATGCTAGAGGGCCTGTACTGTGGGGTTTATGCTAGAGGGCCTGTACTGTGGGGTTTGTGCTTGAGTTGTTTGTGCTTGAGGGGTTTGTACTGTGGGGTTTGTGCCACTCTCAGTCCATGTATCCCATAATAGGATGTCTCTCACAGTATGTCCCATAATAGGGCCCCTGTTCCCTATTATGGGATATACTAGCACTGATGGACCCCTTAATATGTGATATATTGGGAGAATTGGTTCACGCAAGCAAAATACAGGGGACAAAATGGGTGAAGTCTATAAGGGGTGGGGCTTCTGAGAAATGGGAGGGGTCAAAATGGAAGGGCGGGGTCTTGCGCCCCCCCATCTTAAAACTTCACCAGCTGCCACTGATTGTATCACATTTTAAAATGTTTTTAAAATGTGGTTTTAGTAAGCAATTGTAATAAAGCTTTGTCATTTTTAACAATTGCAAGTAAACAGTTTGTTCCTTAGTCTGGGTTAATCAAATTAAATCCTATTCTTACAGATTTTCTTTTTGTTTTTTGGGATCGGATGTCACACACTGCACAGCTTAGAGCTGTAATCTCACACCTGAGTGGAAAAAATGGGCAAGCTCCCCCCCTACACAATCTCATATGGAAATCTGCACATCTGAAGCTATCAATCACCTGCTGTGTGCTCAAGCTACCCTTCCCCCTCGCCTGTCGCCCTGGATCTCATGGAGTTGGCATAACCTGTCAGAAGTGGCTCCTGCAGACAGTAGAGGAAGGAGACAGCAGACAGAAATGACACTAAGCACTTTAGATCAAGGCTAGTACACATTATAGAAGAATATCTTTGGCTTGTTTTTCATTTCAGAGGATTTCAACCACTTTAAATCACCTTGAGTCAAGAAGAAAACAAAACATGACGTGAAGAAGTAAATTTTGCTTGACATTTCAAGTGCACCAATGCCAAAAGGCAGAGCCACATTGTACACTTGATTCATTCCATCTGTCTTTAGGGCCCTATGTAGGTTGACATGGATTTTTTTACATGGGGCCCAAACTATAGCATGTTGTCTAAATCTAGAGATGGAAGGAAGATTGGTCATGGTTAATTTCCTGTTTATTTATTCAACACCATTCATCTTCTTATGAAGGAAGATGCAATAGTAGTTTGCCCTTCTCACACAATTGCTTGGCTAATTGGGCACAACCCGCCTCCAAGCAACCCAAATGGTGCATGCAAAACCCCATATTTCCTAAAAAAAAAAAAAAAATCCTTCACAAGCCATAGCCTTGTAGAGTCTGTAGACTTTATATTCAGAGAAAGGCGCTGGAAATTTCAGTAAGCAGAGGCAGTGGCGGGATATAAGTAGTCCTATCTAGCAGAAATCAATATACGTGACTGATCACAGCATGTAATGGATATTAATGGCGTAGAAGTGGAAAAATCCACAATGGGTTCCATGAAGTATTTAGTGTTACTAATGACCTACTCCTGAAACAGCAAACACAGCGGATACAACTTACAAAGTAGCTGACAAGAAAAGCAGCTAACTAGTATAAAGTATCCTAAACATTCCTCAGAGGGCAATTAACCCATGCAAAGTAAGACAAAAAAAAACCCTCTCTGTGTTAACAAAAGTTGTAAATAACGATGATGCTTGAGGTTCCGATGGAGCAAGAGAGACTGAGGCTGCAGTTTGTATTGGAGGCCATTAGCAGGATGTGATCTAACAAGAAGATTAAACACAAACCTGTACACTTAGCTGAGACAGATGACTTACGAAGAGATTTTCTGCTCTTCAAAACAATATGAAGGTGGATCAGGAATCTATATGGTGGGAGTTACTGTCTGCAAAGTGGAATACCTGGCGTGTAAGTGTTTGCTATAAGCATTGTACAAAAGCATAGCCCTTAATTGTCCCTCTTTTGGAGGTACTGTCTCTCTTTTGGGACCAGATCTCTCTGTTCCTCGTGCAGCCTTAGTGGTCTCTCTTTTTATTCTGATATGTACATCTCTATATTGTACATAATGTACTATTTTACAACCAAAAGTGTTATACTGCAGTAAACTTTTTCCCCACTCTCTATATTAACCATATAACTAAACAACCACCACATAGACCTCCCTGGTGTGATATCTAAAGAGTGGCTGCCAGTATAAACATGTGTCCCAATATCAAATGAATTAACAAAAATAAAGGCAGTACGGCGCTACTCTGAACCAATAAAGTGACCATAAAATATTAGTGCAAAGCACCCTATACAAAATGTACATCAAATTCCTTAAATTACAGACAATAATTGCAGCATTAGCAGTGCATCTCCAGTGTGATACACACTGTGTACTTTCAGACAGTTCAGGATAGATTCCAGCGCTGTGAGTGCGAAAGTAACTAGAGTAGTTCACAATGCTCCGATCTCCAGGAAGCTGTTATAAGTGATTATCTCCAAAGATATCATCACCACATCTTGTGAGATCCACTCCCCATAGGTATTATGACTCACCAGATTCCCAAACCAATGACCCTTAAATCGTTGGACTCTTTATCTGCGAGAAGCCACTCAGTGTATCAGATCCTTCTCCCGTTACTGTACAAAAATAGAGCATTGGAAGTGTTTATTATGAAGTCTGCCCGGTGCTGCTCAGCCTTTGGTCGAAATCCTCAGCTTAGGGAGGCCTACCCAATGAAGCTCTCCAGATAATACTTGTCGTAGGTAAGCTCTGACGAAACCAGCGCGGATTGGCTAGTGAAAGGCGTCATTCCGTCAGCACAAACTCGGGACTTCGGTGGAATCATGCCCGACAGCCGTGGTGACCGCAAGCTTAAACTCACGCTGGAGTGACGGCTTGCCGCAAACCCGCCCCCTCCCTTACACGCTCGTTTGGAGCTTAGGAGGCAGCGAGGAAGTGCCCGGCTGGGCAGCCTTCACCGATACCTGCAGATCGGACACTCGGATCCCCAAGAGTGCAGTACCAGATGAGATAATCCATACTTTTCTAGGAGGTATCGTATCCTTATCCTGCATACACAGAGGTTCTCTGCTTTTTACAGCTGTTGTACAATACAGCCTCCAATATATTGGACTGCCTAACTATTTACGTCTCTGGACTGCCCATCCTAGGACGCCATTATTGGTCAGCCCAAGGGCGTTTACCTACATATTATTTATTGGAACTTTATTCTCCAACTCTGGGCTGATAATGGCTACATCAAGATCCAGGTTATTCCAAAACCAAGTGACTCATAAGTGCAATACACATTAGGGACTGTATGTTTTTTTTCGGTGGAAGGCCCTTCCCCAATGAAGATATCCCTACCTTGTGCCTTATATTCTAACATGCTTGTTTGCTGCAGCAACCCATTATTTTTAATTATGTGTTTTTTATATTAGGGTTTGGTCTATATTGTGAGTCACCTTTGCTAGTTTTGTATTTTCAATAAAGTATTTTTCAATTACTTTTCAGTGTCCCTAGTTGACCTCTTTGGGGAGAATTCTGTTTCTCCTCTTTTTTGGTTAAGCATGTTATGTGCCTAAACTGCTAAAGGTAAACGAAAAATGACGCACAGTGTCAGGTGACCACACGGAGGGGGCGGGGACGCGTAGGACCACATAGTAAACACTTCCAATGCTTTATTTATGTACAGTAATGGGGGAAGGATCAAATACACTGAGTGGGTTCTTGCAGATAAAGAGTCCAATGGTATAAGGACTCGGAGCATTGGTTTGGGAATCTGGTGAGTCATAATACCCATGGGGAGTGGATCTCACAAGGTGTGGTGATGGTATCTTTAAAGTTAATCACTTATACCACTTTCCTGGAGATTCAAACATTGTAAACTACTCTAGTAACTTTCGCACTCACAGCAGTGGAATTTATCTTGACCTGTCTGAAAGTATGCAGTGTGTATAACACGGGAGGAGAGTTGCTAATGCTGCAATTATTGACTATAATTTTTTATATACATTTGATGTACAAGTATGGTATAATTTCATAGGAGCAGCTGATGATGTAAAGAATTTGTGATATGATAACTGATTTTATTTCTGAACAAGCACTTGGATTAGTGAATTTTTTGCTTTGATTGAGTGATTTTTTTGCTTTTATTGATTGTATTACCCTATACAAAACAATTACATAAGGTGGGCAAAAAACCTAAAAATAGTATCTATGGGAATGCAATGTGTAAAAAACACAACACAAAAACATCCTAGTGAGTCCAAACAAATATTTAAAAAAAATTATAAATATCTCCCTAGGGGTTAAATACGCTGCAAACCAGTGTATAGCAAGGAATTGGATTGACGTATTGAGGACTTTCGTGGTACAGTATGAACTCACAGCTCAAAAATTCTATAAAAAATACAAAAGTTTATTACATCAATATATGCTAAATAATCACCCATAAAGGGAAATTTCAACAACAGAAAGACAATACAATTGTGCACTAAGGAGCGGACAAGCTATTAAAATAACACATAGCAGAATTCCTCTAATATAGATTGGATATTGACTAGAGTGTCTACCCAACGATTGGGGACCTCTAATAGTGAAACTCTAATTAATCTCATTCATCCCAGGAGGGATAGTTGCAGCTAGTCACATCGTTTGGGAACAAACAAGGGGCAAAACAATCCACTTGTATGTAAAAAGCAAAGGAAAAAGTCAGGCTGTACAGGCCAAATAGAGGGATGTTCATAATTCAATAAAATCCATATTTTTATTGTATCAAAAATGAAAAAAAAAAACGAAATAACAATTGTATAAAAGCAGTTCCTTATGGGGAAAAAGTATATGGCGGCTGTTCACAACACTGTGAGGTCAGATGGCAGCAGGTATATATAAATATTTCTACCACATTTTAAGATACCAAACTATGTGGACTGGAAGACCATCATTGGGTAGACACTCTAGTCAATATCCAGTCTATATTGGAGGAATTCTGCTGTGTTATTTTAATAGCTTGTCCGCTCCTTAGTGGACAATTGTATTGTCTTTCTGTTGTTCAATTTTCCCTTTATGGGTGATTTTTTAGCATATATTGTAATGAACTTTTTTAGTTTTTATAGCATTATTGTGTTGGGAGTTCATACTGTACCGCGAAAGTCCTCAGTGCCTCAATCCAATTTCTTTTTATATGTCAATATATGGGACGTAGGTACACTTTTTTAGTTTGTGTAGGACACACTATATGCAAACCAGTGTATGTAATATGTGCAATAATGTTGTCCCCTTCTTTGGATACTATAGAGATAGACAGCCTGAATGTGTAGCAAAAACCCTAAAAAAAAAACAGCAGTGTGCACAACAAATGCAATATAACAAGAATGGTGTCACCCTCTACAAAAAATTGAAATCAACCATAAAATGCATTAAAAAAATGCAAACCAAACACATACAAGTATTACAGTATTATGAAGGAAAACCTTGTAAATACATACATATGCATGGTATTGCAAAAATTTTATGACAATATAAGTGACTCCCTTCTGGTGGATAGCAAAACACAAAATAAATATATTAAATGTCCATAGATAATTCCTGTAAATCTGTGCAACAGTTTTCATAATTATTAAGTGTGTGCTTGATAGAGTGCACTTCTCCTTTAAAACACATGCAGTGATTGGATGCTGTTTATAAACAGAAGTGTGCCTTGGCAGCCAAAGGGTCCCTTCACACGGACGTCTGTCCGTTTTTCCTCCCATCCATATGCGGATGAAAAACTGACATAATGTATGTCTATGGGATTGCGGACGTTAGCCGATGACCATCCACTGACATCCGTTTTGCGTCCAGTGCAAGGATAAACCCTTCCACTGCCAGGGAAATGGAAGGACCCTGTAATGAGATTTGATTCAGCCATGGAAGGACCCTGGGATGCCAATGGATTAGCCAAAACCCTTAGGAAATTAAAAAAAAAAAAATAATATATATATATATATATATATATATACTGTATATATACAGTATATATATCAAGTACAGAGGGACCTTAGGCCAGGGAAGGGGAACTTCTGCTTAAATGCAACCCTTAACCAGATCCTGAAAGTTCATACCTGACTCCTAACCCTAAACTGCATTAAACCTCTAAACAACCAGCTTTGCAGTATGGAGTACTGATGGCTATGGGTGCCATCAGTATTTCTTCTTTTTCATTGCATAATTTGATGTCAACGCATCAGCCAAAACCCTTGGAAAAAAAAAAAAATATATATATATATATATATGTTTTTAAGTGCATGGAAGCGTGGGGAGTATGAGGGGACTTCTGTTTAAATGCAACCCTTAAAGTGATTGTAAAGCTTTAATTTTTCTCCATCAAAATAAAACACATGTATATTTACCTACTCTGTGCAGTGGTTTTGCATAGAGTGGCCTGAATCCCCCTCTTCTCGGGTATCACGCGGGTGCTCCTGGCTCCTCCCTCCTGTCAGGTGTCCCCACAGCAAGCAGCTTGCTATGCGGGGCACCTGAACTGAGCCGCTGCTCTGTGTGTCCTTTCACACATGGAGCCACGGTTCGGCCCCTCCATCTCCTGATTTGCTCACTGCCTGTGATTGACAGCAGCTGGAGTTGATGGCTCCTGCTGCTGCCAATAACCAATCAGGAGTGCACATCCCTGGAGAGGCAAAGCTCTCATTGACATTGATGGATTGAGAGGGGGCTCATGTAAGTATTTGGGGGGGCTGGGGGGTTGCTGCATACAGAAGGTTTTTTACCTTCATGCATAGATGGGTGCCTTTAAAGCTACTTTAACCAAATCCTGAACGTTCATACCTGACTCCTAACCTCATATACCTTTCCCTTAACAACTAACCCTAACTTTATATAGCCTCTAAATACCCAACTATAACATATGGGGTACAGATGACTCATAATGCTATCAGTACTCTTCCTCTTCTTCTTTTTTATTGTGGTAAATAATGTATTCCAAGCAGAGGCAATGTGCCGTCATTGAGTTCTTGAAGAAGGAGAGGTTCTGGCAAACTGACATTCTCAGAAGGCTACAGAATTCTTATGAAGACAACACCATTGGCGAGAGCAATGTTTTGTCATTGGTGACTCTTGTCAGTGGTGCCATCTCTGTAAACATTCTGTAGCATTCTGTGAGTGTCGGACAGCCTGTGCACCTTCTTTGTCAAGAACTCAATGACAGCACATTGCTACTGCCTGGAATCCATTATTTGCTTGCAATGAAAAAGAATAAGAGTTACCATAGAGGAAGAAATATTCAACCAGCATAAGAAGTTTGAATGACCTTTGCAAGTCCGTAAAAAAATGTATGCCTGCTTTTGCATTACTTTTGGTCTCGTATTATTGAGTACAGAGCTGAATGAACTTGTCTCTGAAATCTGCTTATAGTTCAGCTTTGACTTGCTAAAGCTTATGTAAGCCTTTAGTTATTGGGTTTACATTCAATATATAAAAGTAATTGCAGCGGCGGATTGGCCACAAGATCACTTTTGGAACTGGCGGGAGAGGTGCCCCCCACAGCTTCTTGGGCTAACATTACTGATCAGTAGCTCGTGGAACCATCCGGCGTCAGCAAGGGTTAGCGATGGCTAGATGGCCACCACTCATCTCTGTGCCCTCGGAGGACCGGAGCGACGCCAACGTCACTTCTGTTTCTCGGGCCAAGTAAACATGATTTTTTTTGTGTAAATAAAAGCCATTGAACATGTTTATATGCTTCACAATTATGTTTTTCAAGGAAGGAATATGGATTAATACTTTTTCTATGAGCTCATCTCCTAAGAAAAAAAAAATAGATTTGTTAAATTACAACCAGAGCCTGCTTCCCTCGACATTATAAGGGAAAATGGTTATTTATGTAGACGTATGATTTGTCTTTTAGACAACAGATTCCTTTCACCTTTTTACATCAAATGTGCTGGATAAAGAACATAAAACGTTTCCTGGTCACATTGCCCTTTATACGGTAATGTCAGAGCATTACAAAACAGACAACAGAGTGCTCGGCTCCATCTCCAGCCAAATCTCCGCTGTTGATTTTATCAGGCTGAGAGGTACCTGGGTGCCAAGTAAAGCTCCAACAAGTCTGGTAAAAACCGAATGGGAAAAAAAAAGGGCGTTCTTTTCTTCCACATGACCTTTTCTACCTAGCAGAAAGCTTTTTTCTTACTTTTTTTCCTCAATTTGCCATTTTTTCCTTCTCTAGCTCTTGCCTTTTGCTTCATTAGCTCGCCTTTGTTATGTCTTTTAATTAAATTGCCATTGAATCCCGGACGCGGTCGTAAGATCATCTTTCAGAAAGCGGTGACGATGATGGATGCGATCATTAAAAGGACAGAGTATCTTTTCTGCACCACTGTGTATTATTGGATTGGGAAATCTATTTACTTAGTGAATGGATTTGTCTTTTTGTTCCGCATTAACTCATTTAGGCCCTGTACTCTGCTGTAACACTGACCATGCACTGAACTTTTTAGTTAGAATGTACTTTACTTTATGCATGTTACTTTCTAACTTGCGTTTGCAGAAATGTTAACCACTTGCCGGCCACCGAACTGTAAATATACGTCATGTTTTTGACGTTAACCGGTTGCCGACCGCCTGCCGCCTTTTTGCTGCAGCAGTGCGGCCCTCCTGCGCAAACCGACGTAGGTCTACGTCGGTCGCGCGCCGGCAGCTAGGGGGTGAGCGCGCACCACTGGCGGCGCGCTCCCGCCCCCACTCGGCAGTGGGCAAGCTGATGCACGGGCCAGGCGGCTCCGATTGCCGCCTGACACCTGCGACCGCTCCCCGCTGAAAGAGAAGAACGGTCAGCTATTGTAAATACAGCTGACCGTTCTTCTCCCTGGAATGATCACAGAACTCCTGTGATCCTTCTATATAGGATCACATGTCTCTATGGTAATTTCACAAGCCACGCCCCCCCACAGTTAGAATCACTCCCCTAGGCTCACATTTAACCCCTTGATCACCCACAGTGTTAACCCCTTCCCTGCCAGTGTCATTAGTACAGTAACAGTGCATATTTTTAGCACTGATTACTGTAGTAATGTAGTAATGTCACTGGTCCCCCCCAAAAGTGTCAAAAATGTCAGTTAGGGGGTCCGATCTGTCTGCTGCAATGTCACAGTCCCGCTAAAAATCGCAGATCACCGCCATTATTACTAGTAAAAAAAAAAACAATAAAAATGACATAAATCTTTCCTATAGTTAGTAGACGTGATAACTTTTGCACAAACCAATCAAAATACGCTTATTACAATTTTTTTTACCAAAAATATGTAGCAGAAAACAAATTGGCCTAAAATGTTAAAAAATTTTGATTTTTAAATTTTGTTTTTATTTGAAAATGTCATATAGCAGAATTTGAAAAATATTGTTTTTTTTTTTTAAATTGTTGCTTTTTTGCGTTTATAGCGCAAAAAATAAAAATCGCACAGGTGATCAAATACCACCAAAAGAAAGCTCTATTTGTGGAAAAAAAAAGGAAGCTAAATTTATTTGGGTACAGCATCGCACGACCGTGCAATTGTCCGTTAAAGTAACGCAGTGCCGAATCGCAAAATAGGGCCTGGTCATTAAGGGGGCAAATCCTTCCGGTCTTAAAGTGGTTAAAATAAAAGTGATTGCAGCGGCGGGTTCGCCACAAGATCACATTTGAAATGGCAGGAGAGGTGCCCCCCCCCCGCAGCTTTTCCCGGGCTAACATTACAGATCGGTAGCTCCGGGAACCATCCGGGGTCAGCAGGGGTTCTCCATAGAGGTAAGCGATGGCTAGACGGCCACCACTCCTCTCTGTGACCTTGGAGGATCAGAACGACGTCAATATCACTTCTGGTTCTCGGGCCATGTAAATATCATTTTTTTTTTCCTATAGCAAAAGATAAAAAATATTCTAGACCCCAGATCTCTCCATAAAAAGGACATGTCATAGTGTATTCTTATAGCAAGGGATGTTTACATTCTTTGCGATAGCAATAAAAGTGATCAAAAAAAATATTTTTTAAAAGGTACATTGTAAAAATTTTAAAAATATACTAAAATAAATAAAAAAAAAAAAAAAGATTTAAAGTGCCCCCAGCTACGCGTGCTCGTGCGCAGTAGTGAATGCATACGTAGGTCACGCCCACGTATATAAACAGTGTTTGCACCATACATGTGAGGTATCCCTGCGAAACTCTGGGCAAGAGCAATAATTCTAGCACTAGATATCCTCCGTAACTCTAAATTGGTAACCTGTAGAAATTTTTAAAGCATCACCTATGGAGATTTTTAAGTACCATAGTGTGGCACCATTCCACGAGCGTGTGCAATTTTAAAGCATGACATGTTAGGTATCTATTTACTCGGCGTAACATCATTAATACAAGCATATTATACAAAAAAATTGGTTATATATTATGTTCTGTTTTTTCTTTTTAATTAATTAAAGTATATTTTTTATAAAAAAATTGATGTGCAAAAACCGAGAGACATAAAAAATTTCAAAGACCGCTATTTTATTTTCTATGGTTTCTGCCAAAAAAATATTTAATGTTTGGGGGTTCTATGTTAATTGTACAGCAAAAATACTGATTTTACCCTGTAAACAACAAATGTCAGAAAAAGGCCCAGTCAGCAAGTAGTGATTTTTCACTTTTGCAGCCAAACTGGGATAACGCCTACTTCATATTTGTTACATGTTCCTACTCATATAGCCTAGTATAAAAAAATTTAAAATTAGTTTTTTACCTTTTTTAGATGCTTTATTCTGGACCCTCCAGCAAGGAAAAATCCTATAAGTTCTCTTTGTTTATGAAGGGACTGGGCAGCTGTGTTTGCCATGATTAACCCTGGCTGTACTGTGTAGGCAAATCTTTGTTATCAATTGTAACTAAATTTAAACACTGTCTGCCCCAACAAAGGGTTGAAGTTGTAGACGAGCGGCTTCTTGCATTGTATGTTAATGAGGACAGAGTCACTCTAACATTGTTCAAAAAACCTTGCAGTCAGCCATGACACCTCCTCCTAAGGTAAACATTTTTTTTTTTTTTTATGTATGTCGTGTAAATGGAAACATAGCAAACATTTAGTGGGATTTTCTCCAATTTGACTGCAAAATTGGAAATGCACTTTAAGTCTATCAAAGTTATTTAAGAGTACCTTCTATTTTTTTTTTTTTTTGGGATAAGAGTGTTTAAGGGTTTGAACCTGTTATATTTTTATTGCTGCAGAAAGTAAACCAAAGCTTGGGGTATTACCAATATAGCAAACTAAATAAAAAAATTTCCCTGCACTGTTAAATATTACGGACAACAGAAAAAATATTACACCATAGATAAATAGAGCTGCTACCACCTATACATGCAATCACTAGACATAAAAAATAATTTATCAAATAAAAGTGAGGAGCTTCACACTACAAATCTAAAAGTAAATATGAGACTAAAAGTAGGACTTATTTTTGATGGCATTATTGTATTATTTTGCTTACTTCTAGGTTTATAGCGTGGAGTGCTTCACTTCTATTTGATTAATTCATTGTCACTATAGAATCAATTATGAAATATTTATTCTAAATAATAAAAAAAAAAAAGGTCCAGAATAATCTTTAATCACAAAATACAAAAATCTTTATTTTGCCAAAGCAGCGATGTACTGTAGACACAAGGACTGCCAATGAAATACATTAAAATTAATTTAAAGTAAAAACCTTTTAAATTAATCTTTGCCTGTTTTAAAGTAATGTAAATGTGTTATCTTGGCAGTCCTTGGGTCTATATTGCTATTTTAGAAAAATAAATTATTATTATTTTTTTATATAGATTATTCTAGATCTTTTTTTTTTATTTAGAATGATTATTTAGCATATAACGTCAATGTCCTAAGCTATTTCTTTGATTATCCATATTGTAATTTTGAAGTCTGGGCTATGCTATTTTGATTTATTTTCAAATGTCTAATGTGATGGAATAGGGTAAGCCATTTATTTTTTTTCCTCATTATGGTGTTTATTGCTGTCTGCTTGACAGCCCTTAGGGGGATTTCCCATTTCCTCTAGTTCCAGTGATATCATTATTATCAGACAGGAAGTGGGTGAAAATCTACAATGGAAACATACACTCACCGGCCACTTAATTAGGTACACCTTGCTAGTTTCGGCTTGGACCCCCTTTTGCCTTCAGAACTGCCTTTATTCTTCGTGGCATAGATTCAACAAGGTGTTGGAAATATTCCTCAGAGATTTTGGTCCATATGACATGATGGCATCACGCAGTTGCTGCAGATTTGCTGGCTGCACATCCATGATGCAAATCTCCCATTCTACCACATCCTAAAGGTGCTCTATTGGATGGAGATCTGGTTACTGTGGAGACCATTGGAGTACAGTGACCTACGATGTACCCGATACCCATTCACACTGGGGGGGTGGGCCTGGATCTGGGGGCCCCTTATTAAAAGGGGCTTCCAAATTCCGATAGGCTCCCACCCACAGACCTCCACAGTCCAGGGTTGTCGGGAAGAGGCCCTTGCCCCCATCAACATGAGGACAAGGTGTTTTAGGGGGCACCCCAAAGCACCCTCCCTATGTTGAGGGCAAGCGGCCTGGTATGGTTCAGGAGGGGAGGGGGGCCGCTCCCCCCCCTTTCCTGGCCTTCCAGGCTGCATGCATGGATAAGGGTCTGGTATGGATTTTGGGGGGGGGGGACCCCACACCTTTTATTTTAAAATTTTGGTGTGGAGTTCCACCTGAAAATCTATACCAGACCCTAAGGGCCTGGTATAAATTTGGGGGAGGGGAACCCACATAGTTTTTTGTATTTCTGTCATAGAGTGTATAGTGCCACACGCTATACACGACTGCTGTGTAAGCAGCCTTATATAGTGTGGGGCGTGGACTTAGCCCCCGAACCATGATTGGCCAAAGACACTCTGCCTTTGGACAATCATGGCTCGGACAGTACATTGTGCTTTGATTGGCCAAAGCATACAGGTCAGGTGCATGCTTTTGGCCACCCATCAGCATTCAATGCACTGCAAGAGCGCAGTGAATTATGGGGTGCTCATTGGCGGGCGAACTTCCCACCGAGCGTCCCGTTTTTTCGTGTGTTCAGTGTTCGTGTTGGTGATTCCAAACTTCCTCCATTTACAGATGATGGAGGGCACTGTGCTCATTGGACCTTCAATGCTGCAAAAAATGTCTGTACCCTTCCCTAGATCTGGGCCTTGATACAATCCTGTCTTAGAGGTTTACAGTCAATTCCTTGGACTTCATGACTTGGTTTGTGCTCTGACATGTACTGTTAACTGTGAGACCTTATATAGACAGGTGTGTGCCTTTCCAAATAATGTTCAATCAACTGAATTAACCACCGGTGGACTCCAATCAAGTTGTAGAACCATCTCAAGTATGATCGGTGGAAACAGGATAACCCGAGCTCAGTTTTGAGCATCATGGCAAAGGCTGTGAATACTTATGTACATGGGGATTTTTTACATTTTTTTATTTTTAACAAATTTGCAAAGATTTCAAACAAACTTTTTACGTTGTCATTATGGGGGATTATTTGTTGAATTTTGAGCAAAATAATGAATTCAATCCGTTTTGGAATAAGGATGTAACATAACAAAAATGTGGAAAAAAGTGAAACGCTGTGAATACTTTCCGGAGGCACTGCACTTTTCCAGTAAGTTCAAAAGCACACTGAAAGTAATTTAAAAAATGTATGAAAAGGAAAACCCGGTAAGTAGAAAATGTAAAATACTTAATTTGGTGTACTTTTACCAGCTTTGTTTTTTAACCGCTTGCCGACCGCCGCATGACTATTTATGTCGGCAGTCAGCCCCTCACAGGCAAATCGACGTAGTACTATGTCACTAGCCTGTGAGGGTCTAGGGAGCGAGTGCGCGCCGCCGGAGGCGCGCTCCCGTGCGGTCACGGAGCCCCCGCACGTGTGCCCGGCGGACGCGATGTCTGCCGGTCACTCGTGATCGTCCTTTAGAGCAGGAGAAAGGCAGGCGGCTAACGTAAACAAGCCGCCTGTCATTCTCCCCTGTGTAAGAATAGTGATCATACGGTTCTACTATGTAGGACCGTTGATCACTGTTCCTACACCTCAAGCCACAGCCAATCACAGTTAGAATCACGCCCCTAGGGACACACATAACCCCTCCCTATAAAAAAAGTTAACCCCTTCACTGTCAGTGTAATTTTACAGTAACAGTGCATATGTATAGCACTGATTACTGTAGTAATGTCACTGGTAACCCCAAAAGTGTAAAAAATGTCAGTCAAGGGTCCGATCTGTCCGCCGCAATGTCGCAGTACCACAAAAATAATCGCAGATCGCCGCCATTACGCGTTAAAAAAAAAACAACAAAAATCTTTCCCTTAGTTAGTAAACACAATAACTTTTGCGCAAACCAATCTAAATACGCTTTTTGCGATTTTTTTTACCAAACATATGTAGCATTTTGATTTTTACATTTTTTTTGGGGGGGGGGGAATTTCATATAAAAAAATTTGAAAAATATTGTTATTTTTGCAAAATTGATGCTCTTTTTTTGTTTATAGCGCAAAAAGTAAAAATCGCACAGGTGATCAAATACCACCAAAATAAAGCTCTGTTTGTGGGAAAAAAAGGACGTCAAATTTGTTTGGGTACAGCGTCGCACGACCGCGCAATTGTCCGTTAAAATCACGCAGTGCCGAATCGCAAAATAGGCCCTGGTCAGGAAGGGGGTAAAATCTTCCGGGGCTTAAGTGGTTAAGTTGGTGATGGTGACAAGTTGGCTTAGAAATGTGATTGCTGTCTGTGTCCCTGTTAAATGATTCCTCTTACTTCCTGCCCTGGTGACAATGTTGTTGGCAGGGCAGGAAGTGGGGTGGGGGGGGGGGGGGCATTTGGATTTACTACCACTTTAAGCATTTGTATCACAGTAACACAGTCCTCTGTGTGTGGATGTTTGGTCTGTGTTTGCAGTGTTACTCTTTGTATCACTCTACCTTTGCAGATCTGTGTCATAAGTCTAATTTATGTGCATTTTGTTTGGAATGTTTTATGCTCAGCCTTAAGTGCTGTGATGAGACTAATTATTTTTCTGACAATGGTGTGGAGCAAACCTACGCAATTCATTAATGGTTTGTTACAAAACAATTTCAGGTAAATGATACACTAATTACATTAATTTGATCCAGTTAGCAGCAGAGTCATTGTCACCCTGTATCCTCTGTTGCACTGTGTTAATAGGGAGACATGAATGCCTACTTAGCAACGCGTAGAAAAGGACGCATAGAAAAAACCTTAACCCCACGAGGGATCCTAGTTTCAGCTTGAAAAGACTACTTTGTTTTGAAATGTAGACGATAACCACATTAAACGCTGAACTACAGACCTCATATTGCAGCTATATACTCCATGTCTAAAGGTTTTTGTAACTGGACCTAATGCAGTTCAAGTTTTTTGGTAACTCCACTACAAAAACTCGGATTGCCAGCATAGATAGCGTGTACCATGGAATGACTTTGTGTGCAACTAGAGGACAAGATACTGCAAAAGTACCTGCATTCCTAGTGCTAGTTCTAAGTACAAATGGTATGTTACAGATCATAAAATCATAGACATGCGCAGGGGGTGTGCCAGGTGTGCCTGGGCACACCCTAATCACTATGTGCAGTGCTAATTCCTCCTATTGCTCGGGCTTCCCTCATGTTGGCTTCCCTCCTCCCCTCTCCCCCCAGCTCCTGCGGGGGATGTTTCAGGATGGAGAGTGGGGGAAGAGACTGGTAAATATGTCTAAATAAACATAGTGAACACCACTGTGTTCATTCCTATCTGAAGCATAGCAAGCTGTGTTTACTATGATTCAGTTTGTGAATGAACAGGAGGCCACTCAGCACAGAGCACACCTCATTTATTCACTGTCCAGTGCAGCTGAGGCTGCAGAGAAAGGCATGTGTGTATGAGCTTTGAGGTGCACACCCTAATGCAATAGGCTGTGCACACCTATGCCTGAGCCCATCTCTATCCAGCAATGTATATCGGTCATCCGGGACTCCTGATTGGCTGAGACACAGCAGCTGCGCAATTGGCTCCCACTGCTGTCAATCAAAGTCAGTTAGTCAATCAGGAGAGAGAGAGAGGGGGCGGGGCTGTTTGAGGTGCACATCATAATGCAATAGGCTGTGCACACCTATGCATGCAATACATTGCATAGCAGGTAGATACCAAGTTTGTTTGGCCTGCAGTGCCAAGCAACATTAGGAAATCTCTGCTGGTCTTCAGGCAGTAGGGTCTTTGAAGACCAACCCAACTTCAAATAGGTAAGTAATCAATAGGCAAAGCTGTTTTGTTTTCCTTTTTTTATAAGAAAAAGTGTGACCCTCCAGTGCAGTGCACCAGGCATATGGGCTGGTATTATCATAGCAACAGGGGGGTCAGCCCTCTCCAGACTGCTTGTTTTTTCCCTCTCTTCCTTGTAAGACATTGACACTTTCATACAGTTATCCTTTAACCACTTTACCCCCTGGAGGATTTGGCTGCTCAATGACCAGGCCCTATTTTGCGATTCGGAACTACGTGTCTTTAATGGACAATTGCGCGGTCATGCGACGCTGTACCCAAACAACATTTTTTTCCCACAAACAGGGCTTTCTTTTGGTGGTATTTGATAACCTGTGCAATTTTTATTTTTTGCGCTATAAACAAAAAAAGAGCAACAATTTTGAAAAAATAACAATATTTTTCACATTCTTTTATATGAAATTCTCAAAAAAAATGTAAAAATCAAAATGTTTTAACATTTTAGGCCAATTTATTTTCTGCTACATATTTTTGGTTAAAAAAAATCGCAATAAGAGCCTCCTGAGCGAGCGACATAGTACTACGTCACTTTGACCAGGAGCAGCTGCCTGCCGCAGTAAAACTGCGGCGAGTGTTGGCTATGTGGTTAAAGTGGTTGTAAACCTCAGATGTGAAATATGAGCAAAACATAGCCCTCTATTGTGTGTATTTGTCCTAATTAAGAGCACTAAATGTAATTTCTCTCTACTGCTTCGTTCCTCTGATATCAGCATTAGTCACTTCTGACAAGTTTTCCTGACACCAAGAGAAAAATAGTGACCGGGGAGGGACCTCCAGCAGATTTACACCCTCAGCTCTGTTTTGGTGAGCTGTGTGGAAGGGGAGGGGGAGGGGCGGTGTCTCTTGCTTCCAATCAGCTCTCAGAGCTCTCCCCAGTGAGACCTAAAGAGTGTAACTTCAGCTCGCTGACCCTTTTTTTCTGAACTCTCAGACAAGCTTTAGAAGATCAGCACTTTGAACTAATGTACTGTAGAGAAGAGAAAACTGCAGAGAGACAGGTACAACTCATGTAGGAGGTTTTGTTTCCTCTTTGTGTATCACCTGAGGGCAGTAACTTCACTGAGTATACTGTATGTAATGGTTTACAATAACTTTAATTTACTCCTCCTGAAAAGGATATATACTCACTTGTCCAAGTTCCTGCCTGACCAGTCCTGTATTGCCCAAAGGGGGGTGCTGCTGCAAACTTTCCTGAGAGTGCAAAATCTGGTGAGGCTCTGCAAAGAAACCAATCAGCTTCCAGATTTTTTTTTGTCAAAGCTTAATTGAACAAGGTAAAGTTAGAAGTTGATTGGCTATCATGCACAGCTGCACCAGATTTAGCATTTTCCAGTTTTAGTAAATCAACCCCAATCTCTCCGTTGAAATGAATGGGATTTCTGCTTGCAAGTGGTAAGGGACCAGTCAGTAAAGTTTGCAACAACAGCTATGCAGCTCTCCAAGGGCTGCACAGCATGGATCTGGCAGGAGGGTGGACAGGTGAGTATACCATTTTGGGGGGGGAGAAGGGATGCTGGGGTGGGGTGTTAATTTAAAGTGTAACTTTACAAAAGTTTCCTGTAATATCAATAGACAATACAGTATGTGCTGATACTAGCATAGTATGAGGACCTTACGATCACAGCTCTCACTATTACTGGTATTTTTGTGGATGTGTTGGCAAGGGTACGAGATTTTAAATTAAAAGAAAAAAAACGAAAAATAAAAGAAAAAAGATGAGGAGGCTGATCTGATCTTGGCACACAGGATAGTTGGAATGGATTGGGTAAACTGCCAATAGAGCAGATTTATAGAGCTTCCGTCATTTCTCCTGAGCAGTGCAAATCTGATTGGAACTGGCTAGTTAAAATGATCTGGCATCGCCCAATAAAATACACCCAAAGGACAAGCGCTACTGTTTCAGGCAGGACTGTAGGTGTTTAGAGTGTGCTTTTTGTGCTTCACTTTGACAAGCATGCACTGCGCCCTGAAATGTAAGCTTTACTTGACAATGAAAATTTTTATTATTTAATACGATAAGAAAGCTTGCAGAATGCCTTTTACTTTGTCGCTAAAAAAGAAAACTTCATGAGCCTGTGAAAGCATATGGAATTAATACAATAATAAAACTTAAAAGAGCTAGTGGTAGTAGTAATTCAAGAACAGCTGGAATGGAAATGTATTCTTGAAAATGTTACTGTTCATTCAAGTGGCTCAGCTAAGGCAGGCCATATACAGTACAAAGTCCTTTCCTGCAGCCACAGTGCTGACAGGGGAATCTCCCCTGCCGAAACATTGTCTACTCTCTCCAGGAGAAGACAATGATTACTGCTAGTGGCTATAGTAGCCTCTAGCAATAATCGCAAGTGAACCTGGCAGGCTGGTTGTCCCCAACTTGGTGCATTTAGCCTGCCCACACATGGTTTGAATCTCATCCGGTTCCTATGACTGACCTATGTAATAGGCAATTCCTAGGCATATAAACCATGATGGGTTTTTCTAATATTCATTGTCCACCTACCATGATGTTATGAACCATAAACAAGTATTATTGGAATTATATGACTGTAGGTATGAACTCTTGTGAAATCACCAGTATTGTACGTGTTTGTTCGTTTATATTCTAGTATTCCTGACCACTGGCGGCCTGTCCATTGGGGGCGCAAGGGCGCCGCCCCCCCCCCATCCATGTATCCGGCCCCCTAATCTACATGCAGGGCGCCGGACGCATGGATTCCAAGGGTTTTTTTTTTTTTTTTTTGAAGCACGTGATTAGAGCCAGAGGCTCTAATCAAAAAAGGTGTGAGCCCACCCAGTTGTGTGACAATAGTGAATATTCGCTATTGTCACATGCATTCTCCTCCTGGCCAATCAGGAAGCGAGTCCTGAGACCCGTTTCCCGATTGTCCAAAAGGAGAAGCCATCCTTTTGGCGAAGGAGGAGGAGGAGGAGGGAGGAGACGCACGGGAAGCGCGACCCACAGAGGAAACTGAGGGGGAAGCCGCTGCCACTGCCTCCACATGTCAGTCCAGGGTGAGTGAGCCGGCGACCGGGTGGGGTATGGTGTGCAGGCTGGAGCTGGTGTGCGGGCTATAGCTAGTGTGGTCCAAGGGGGGGGGGGGGTAAGGTGTGCGGGCCAGAGCTGGTGTGGTCCAGGGGGGGTATGGTGTGTGGGCTGGAATTTGTGTGGTCGGGGGGGGGGGTTATGGTGTGCGGGCTGGAGCTGGTGTGGTCCGTCTGCCGCCCCCCCGGCCCATAGAGCACCAACCGCCACTGTTCTTGACCCCTAGTTTACAGGCAATGTCCCAAGTTGATATAGGCTGCCTCTGCAATGTTTCTTTTTCAAACCCTAATATTTAATTTGTCCATACTGTGAACATTGAAAGGAGGGGCGATTGTCCTATAAGCGAAGGTTGTCTAGATATGAAAATTTGACCATGCACTTATTGAGCATCTGATTTACTAAAGCTTGGTTATCTATGACTTGGATGGCTGAAAATCTTCACAGATGTACGATTTATGATGCTTTTTATATCATTGGCCTGCCTCATTATATGCAAAAATGAAAAATAGGTGCACTTGGACCTTAAATCTGAACTAGGGGCATTAAAGTGGTTATAAAGTCAGAAGGTTTTTTATTTTAATGTATTCTATTCTAAGATAAAAAGCTTTCTGTGTGCAGCAGCCCTCTTCAGTCCTCTAATACTTACCTGAGCCCATAGGCATGCGCAGGGGGTGTGCTAGGTGTGCCTTGACACACCTAATCACTACGTGCAGTGCAGATTCCCCCTACTGCCTGGTCTTCCCCCATGTTGACCACCCTACCCCGCAGTGTGCTGGCTTCCCTCCCCTCCTCTCCCCCCTGCGGCTTGGGGGATGTTTCAGGATGGAGAGTGGGGAAAGAGGCTAGTAAAGATGTAATTAACCAGCGCCTTAATTTTCTAAATTAACACAGTGAATAGACTCGCTCACTGTGTTCATTCATAACTAATGCATAGTAAACTGTGTTTACTATGCTTCAGTTTGTGAATGAACATGAAGCTGATGAGCACAGAGCACTTCCTATTCATTCACTGCCCCCATGCAGCTGAGGCTGCAGAGAAAGACATGTGTGTTTGAGCTTTGGGGTGCACAACATAATGCAATAGGCTGTGCACACCCATGCCTGAGCCCATCTCTACCCAGCAATGTACAGGAGTGCTTTGGCCATTCGGCACTCTCCCTCCTGATTGGCTGAGACACAGCAGCAGAGCCATTGGCTCCCCCTTGGTCAGATGAAGTGCCAGATCCCGAGCCTTCCATCTACTTTACTGTAAAGGAGGAAGGTCCTTCTCTGTTGCAGTGATATAACCTCTTTATATTGGCTATCCAGCAGTAGGGTCCTACCTTGATCTAGAAGACTTCAGCAAAGAGTTGGTCAGTCAGCAGGCACAGACTGCAGCGCTGGGTTACCAGTAATTCCCAGTGGGGGTCAGTGATAGCTCAGGTAGTTCAATAAAAAAAGCTTCAGAAGATATTTTATTTATAAAGACCTACTAAATGGGTGGGAGTGATGTCTAGAGTGGAGCTATAAAATAAAAACACGACAACAAAGCCAAATTTGGGCAGAACTCTGGGTTACTTCCAGTTTTTGCCTAGCATGACATATAACCAGTGGCGTAGCGTGGGTTGTCAGCACTCGGGGCAAGGCAAGTAATTTGCGCCCCCTAACCCGCGGGATTTTAGCACTAGAGTCTCTTCCACTAGATTAGTTAATCTTAGTTGCCTCAGACCCGCTTCCTGATTGGCCAGGAGGAGGATCCTTGTGACAATAGCGAATTTTCATTCGCTATTGTCACACAATGGGTGGGCTCAGGGGCGCACTGCTCTGCGCCCCGGGTCCACCCTTTTTTGAAGCCTATTAGAGCCTCTGGCTCTAATCAGGTGATAAAAAAAAAACCCACTCTGTGACAGCGCCAGGCTGCTGACACACTCGCTGCTAAACTGACTGAGCAGTGAGGAGAGGCGGCATAGGCGGGGCTTGGCTTGCAACACCACCCCACCCTACACCAATGGACAGGTGAGGCACAGTCCAGCCCCGCCCTGACCCACCATTTTCAGCCATAGGGCGGCCACGCTGGACATCTCCCAGCCTAAAGATGGAGGCAGCCGCAGACAGTGTGTGAACTGTGTATGTCAGAGTCAGACAGACAGAGTGACACTGCAGATGCGCCCCCCCCAGATGTTGCGCCCGGTGCGGCCTCCCCCCACGCTACGCCACTGCATATAATATATAATAGTATTCATAGAATTTACAATCTGAACTTGTCTACATGACTGGTACTATGTTTCTCAGGGATTATTGGTCTTCTCTTTTAATGATTGTCTGCCAAAATGTTCATGTGGTAGCAGAGCCATTTATCTAGTACAGCAGTCAATCCCTTAGAAAATCCATTCTCACAGCTGACTGTAAATATCACAAAAAAAGACTGAAAGTTTTCCTACCAAAAATTCATTCAGTGGTTGAACAGCAAAACATATTTTAGTTACCAATCGTGGGTTTTTCACCATGTTTTGATATGGAGGTCTGTATGATTTATTTTGCTCCCATATAAAACATATAGCTGCCTTGCTTGCACTGCAAGACGAGATTAAAAAGGTAAATTTTCTTTCTATTATTGTATGAAAACTTGTGATGCTTCAAAGAAGCAAATAACACAGCCGACAAGAGCAGAACAGTCATTTCCTTTTTCATTGATAAGGATCTCTGGCATGTTGTAGGTTCTATCACAAAATGATTCCGCCACCACAAATACCCAGCTAAATACACTATAAATCCTCCTTGGCAAGCTGGTTGGCTGGAATAGCAGGAAGAGCTTGGCAAGCCAGACTGAGCTGTAATTCAAACTCATCTCCTGCAACAACTGAAGAGGGACCCACATGGTCACAGAACTCATATCAGAGTCTGAAAGCCATTAAGCATCTTTCTCTGGCTCTAGCACCAAGGAATGTGTTTTGCCAGTGCCTCGGTACCAAGGGATACCCAGAGGGTAGACATATGGTCTAGCTTGCCTCTCTCTGCTGTAGAGGTTTTGTGTATTTGTGTTTTTCTTTTAAAAGAGGTTTTCACTTACGTGAGAACTCCAGTAAGTACCATTTACATCTAAAATTGTCCTATAACAAAGCAACACTGCAAAGAAATAATATAACTCCTGCTGTTTTAAGTAACGGTTATAGTGTCCCCAATGCAGTAACTGCTAGTTACACGTGATTAAAGCTGAACTCCAGGCAGATCTAGAAACACCATTTTTTTTTTGCAGCTATACAAATATGTGTATTTAAAATTTAATACCAAATCATTAAATGTATCTTAATTAAGTATCTGAATTTGTACTGATATTAGCCTCATGTAATGCCCTGTACAATAGAGTTCAGATGACGGGAGGGTGGTGGCAGGACCAATTGGCAATGACTATCTGCTGCACAAACATGTGCTCTCAATGAGCATGCTGAAAGGAGGGGAGTGATGAGCTTATCAGTCTATTTCTACTCCTTCAATGTCCAATTACAGGCTGAAGGTAACCAAGCTGTGTTGTTTAACTGCATTAGTGAAAAGTAAAATCATTAACTTGTTCCTGCTGTTTGTCAGGATGTCAAATGCCAGGACTGGCTGTGCAAAAGTGTACATTTTTTGTCAGGGAAACCAACTCCCATATACTTTATGTATTTTAGCTGTTTGTCTGGAGTTCAGTTTTAAATATGATGTTTAACTGTGAATAGGTATGTCATTCCCAAATATTCCCAATAAAAAAATAAATAAATAAAACATCTATAGCACATTTTGGGTCCTTTCCATTCTAATGCCTCATAACTGATGCCACTATTCAAGGAAGCATTGTAGGATGTGGGCAGGAAACATAAATTGTGAGGGTTTTAGGTATGTGGCCTGGAGTGTAGATCCTCCACCAATGCACGGAAAGTAGAGAAGTGTTTTTATTGAGTGCACATTGGGATTCAACAGCTACATTTCTAAAAACAACTTCTTGCATTACAATTAGAGCCCATTCACAATGCCGCGACTTGTCAGACGACTTGTCAGCCTGACAAGTCGCGGTATGTCGCGGTCCATTGAGTAGTACAGGACCCGTTCTAATAGGAGCGACACAAGTCGCTCCGACTTAGAAAAAGGGTCCTGTACTACTTTGGGGCGACCTCGGAGCGACTTGCATAGACTTCCATTATGTGAAGTCCCTGCAAGTCGCGCCGAAGTCGCGGTGCATAGCGGTGCACGCGACTTCACAGGTCGCCCCCCGAAGTCGTGCCGCTTCAGTGTGAACCGGCACTAAGAGTATACATTTTCTAAAGTGGACCTATCAACAGCATTGTTAAGTTCATACAGATTTTATAATTTAGACATATTACTCTTTGTTGGAAGAACCATTGGTTGGCTTAAAGCCTAATGTTCCTACTTTAAGTATACACAAATATTTTGTCACAACCAGTTATAATACCAGAATGTTTTTAGATCATAGAACCAAAGCAGAGCAGCTAGAGGAAACCCATACAAACATCAGAAGAACATAAAGATAGCGGGGATAGGGTGCAGGAACCCAGTACTACAAGGCAACAGTACTGTAGCCACTTGGGTGACTGAACAACTTCCATCTTGGCTCCGATGCTGGTCTATAGATATGGCTTGCAGGCACATACAATTTCAAAAAGATGTAGCTCATGCATAGATGACATGGTTTCAAAGCTTCTTTACTAATATTGATACAGTACAGATATTTTGCACAGTCACCTGTGTGTGATCTACATCTAATTTGTAATTAATCATACTAATATTAACAGAGACACCAAACTGGTAAGTCTAACTCGAGGACTAAAATGGATATCAGCAACATTAAACTGACAGTATGTTATGCTGATGGTGCTCAAAAGGGTAACAGTAACAGAACCCCTTAAAGTATATGGTATTCAGGAAACACCACTGATCGGTAATTAGGCCAGGTCACACATAAATAGAGTTGTTTCATGGGGTCTTGGCACCAAATTCAAGGGATGACTGAAACAGTTTGTCAGAAGGTGAGGTTGAAGGGCATCTGTTGCATTAAATGTTTTAGATTTATGTGGAAAAGACATTCAACAAGAAGTTTGGTACGGTGCGTGTAACAATCAGCCTTGGGCCTTCCCCCTCTGCTGGTCATTACTCAGCTGCACACCTCTCCTAATCAAGAAAGTTTAGGTAGCCTGTTGGACATTCAGCTTGGCACTATATTAAGCCTCGTACACACGCACCGATTGTTGGCAGTGAATTTTCGGCCAACGTCCGTTCGGCCGATTGTCGGCTTGTTAGTATGATGCTTCCAACAACCGACTGCGACTTTTCGGCCGAACAAAATCTGGTGTGTATGCTATAAAATTTTTGTTGGCCGCCACCAGAATGGCCGATTGTTCTTCAGTCAGTACAGATTTCGGCAGACAAAAATGTGATGAGCAAGACTGGGCATGCTCAGAGAAGAAAAAACACACGAAAAGTAAACCAGAACATAACATCACTTCTGCAGTTGGTTGTTGTTGGCCGACAAAATTTGTGTGCAGTCTAGAGCACATTTCAACCAACACAACAACACTGGACAAAAGACGGCCGATCGGTCGGCCAACAATCGGTGCGTGTGTACGAGGCTTTAGTCTTTCTGTTCATGCCCTGGATGCAGGTCTGTCTAACTTCTGTCTGTTTATGCCCTAGAATTTTCTTTAAATTGTGTGAACTGCATTCGCACTTAACTTGTCAGAGCTTATCCTGATCATCTGCCTGTTATCTCTGCTACTGTGAGTTAGTGTTCTATCAACCTGTTTGGAATCTGTACTATTTTTAGGATTGGTTTTTCTTGCCCCAGCCTAACTGGCACCCTGCTGACTCTGATATTCTCTGCTGTTTGCTCTGACCATCTGTCAGAAGTCCTACACTGATCTACCAGATGCCCTGTTTGTTAGTTAAGCCCCGTACACACGTACCGATGGTCGGCTTACAAATGTTCCTCTTTTCTCCCCGGGATGTCGGTGTCTGCTGAAAAGTGCAAAGACAGCACAAGGACAGCACAAGAATTTTGTCCGCCGACTGCAGAAGTGATGTCATGTAATGGTTAACTTTCCCTGTGTTTTCTATTTTCTGAGCATGCCCAGTCTTGCAAATCTGCGGTCTGTCGGCCGAATTGTGTACTGACAGGCGAACAATCGTCCGTTCTGGTGTCGGCATACAAAAATTTTCATGTTTGCAAGAAAGACTTTTGTCCGCGGATTGTGCGCAGACATCTGTCGGAGGCACCATACTAACACGCGTACAATCGGCAGATCCTTCGTCCACCGACGTTTGTATGCCGACGATCGGTACGTGTGTACGGGCCTTAAGCCACACAGTTGTCCACCAAACTTTGTGATGGTGTACATGATGCGGTAAGGGACTGGCTTTAAAGCTGGTTGTGACTAGCTCCAAATGGAAGACACATCCAAGGGTTTCTGGATGTCTGCTATGTCTTATGCCCCGTACACACGTGCAGATCGTCGGCCGAACGATCGGCCGTCTTTTGTCCCCGGGCTGTTGTGGCTGTTGAAAAGTGCAAAAGACTGCACAAGAATTTTGTCCGCCGACTACAGCCGACTGCAGAAGTGATGTCATGTGATGGTTAACCTTCCCTGTGTTTTTTCTTTTCTGAGCATGCCCAGTCTTGCAAATCTGCTGTCTGTCGGCCGAATTCTGTACTGACTGGCGAACAATCGGCCGTTCTGGTGTCGGCATACAAAAATTTTAATGCTTGCACGACAGATTCTTTTCGGCCAAAAGTGCGCTGTCGGCTGTCTGAAGCATCATACTAACAAGCCTACAATCGGCCGATCGGTCGTCGGCCGAATCTTTTTTCGGCCGACAATCTGCACGTGTGTACAGGCCTTTAGTGATGAGACATGAAAGTGTAGCTATTGATGAGAAATTGGGATGTGGAACAGGTTCCCTGGAGCTGCAAGTATGGAAGGGTGCATGGCACAAGTTGTGCCATGGTCATAAAGTGTGGCCATGAAAGGTTAATAAGAAGGTTAGCTGGGACCTGTATTTGCTTCTGCTCTCACCACTAGCTCCTGATAGCTTATAATGATTGTAAATTCAGTAAAGTAAATCCTACACACTCAATGGGGATGATTTACAAAAGACAAACCCACCGTGCACAACAAGTGCACTTGGAAGTGCAGTCGCTGTGAATCTGAGGGGAAGATCTGAAATGAGGTGGAGCTCTGCTGATTTCTATCATCCAATCATGTGCAAACAAAAATGCTGTTTTTTATTTCCTTGCATGTCCCCCTCAGATCTACAGCGACTGCACTTCCAAGTGCACTTGTATTGCACTTGTAGTGCACAGTGGATTTGCCTTTAGTAAAAAAAACCCTATGTCTCATTTTTCCTGTTAACCGCTTGCCGACTGCTCACAGTATATTTACTGCGGCAGTCAGCCCCTCACAGGCAGAGCGACGTGTGACCGACAGACCCGATCGTCCACCGGTCACTCGCGATCATCGGTGGAGAGGGAGAAAGGCAGGCGGCTAATGTAAACAAGCCGCCTATCATTCTCCCCGGTGTATGAATGATGATCATACAGTTCTACTATGTAGAACCGTTGATCACTGTTCATACATCTCAAGCCACAGCCAATCACAGTTAGAATCACGCCCCTAGGGACACAGCCCCTCCCTCACAAAAAAAGTTAACCCCTTCACTGCCAGTGTAATTTTACAGTAACAGTGCATATTTATAGAAGTGATTACTGTAGTAATGTCACTGGTAACCCAAAAAGTGTCAAAAATGTCAGTCAAGGCTCCGATCTGTCTGCCGCAAAGTCGCAGTACCGCAAAAAAAATTGCAGATAGCCGCCATTACGCGTTAAAAAAAACAACAAAAATGACAGAAATCTTTCCCTTAGTTAGTAAACGCGATAACTTTTGCGCAAACCAATCAAAATACGCTTTTTGCGATTTTTTTTTTTACCAAACATATGTAGCATAAAACAAATTGGCCGAAAATGTTAAAAAATATTGATTTTTACATTTTTTGGGGGGGAATTTCGTATAAAAAAATGTGAAAAATATTGTTATTTTTGCAAAATTTACGCTCTTTTTTTGTTTATAGCGCATGATCAAAAAATCGCACAGGTGATCAAATACCACCAAAAGAAAGCTCTGTTTGTGGGAAAAAAAGGACGCCAAATTCGTTTAGGTACAGCATCGCACAACCGCGCAATTGTCCGTTAAAGTCACGCAGTGCCGAATCGCAAAATAGGCCCTGGTCAGGAAGGGGGGTAAAATCTTCCGGGGCTTAGGTGGTTAAGTCGCCTCTCTCTGTTGTTTAGCTGCTTTACTGTGTTTGTAGATCCTTTTGGACTATTATTTTGAAATATCTATATGAAGGTACCATTTTTTTCTGCCAAATACATAAATATCTATGAGTATTCCCAGTCGTAGTAACAGACCATTTGCCGGTACAGAACATGACCACCTTGCTGCTGAGAACATTGCTGACAAAGCAAATTTTCCCAGCATAGTCTCCGAGTGACTCTGAATGGTTTTATGTAATTTATTGGCATACCTTTTGTGTCCATAAATGAGGAGAATGAAAGGATAATAAGTCAATTTAGAAAAAGGAGGAGTTTGTAGGGCATGATTAGTGTGAATAAGCAGTTGTTGCCTTTCAAATTGTAAGCTAAACATCAAAAATACATTAAAACATCATTCAATCGAGATATGCATTCTTTAAAAAAATATATGTAACCTGTTTTTTTTTTTAATACAAGTAGTAAAATCTGTCTTTATAGTAGCTTCCTATGACCCTCTGCACAGCTGCACTTATGCTGGGAGGGGTTGCACTTTGACCGAGTCATAGCTTTACTGCTTTGCACAATGTTGTTAATCTAAAGCTGGATACACAGTATACAATTTTTGTTATTCAATTTCCTTTACATTTACCTTCAACTATGTAGTGCAAGGGCCTGCCTGATTGCATACAATTTGAAAGTGTTTAGGTTTGATATTATATGGTTTTGGTAGATCTAAAGGAAAAAAAATCTAAAAAAAGTTGTATAGTGTGTATCCAGCTTAAAGCCTCGTACACACGCACCGATTGTTGGCTGACCGATCGGCAGTCTTTTGTCCAGTGTTGTTGTGTTGGTTGAAATGTGCTCTAGACTGCACACGAATTTTGTCGGCCAACAACAACCAACTGCAGAAGTGATGTCATGTTCTGGTCTACTTTCCGTGTGTTTTTTCTTCTCTGAGCATGCCCAGTCTTGATCATCACATTTTTGTCTGCCGAAATCTGTACTGACTGAGGAACAATAGGCCGTTCTGCTGACGGCCAACAAACATTTTGTAGCATGCACACCAGATTTTGTTCGGCTGAAAAGTCGGTTGTCGGAAGCATCATACTAACAAGCCGACAATCGGCCGATCGGACGTTGGCCGAAAATTTATGGCCAACAATCGGTGCGTGTGTACGAGGCTTAACACTCTGGACATGCTTACAGGAGGAGAGAACATTGAGCTGATCTCAGCAGACAGCTGCTTCTCCTTTATTGTCCAATCAGCAGCTACAGTCTTTGACCAAGATGTATTGGTTAACTGCTATGGTAAAAAAACAAGCTCAACAGCCTATCTTTTTTAGCAGAGGTGACCATGTCACCAGAATGGCTGAACAGAATTATAAACCTTTTGGTGAGTATTGGGTTCCAAGTGTAGGTATCTCAGCCGAGTATTCATTTGTTTTTCAGGAGTTCGACTTTAACTCAGTCTGTAGTATAAAAGGCAGACTATTTTTTTTTTTTTACTGTTGCACAGCTGGTCCTTCTTAAGCAACTATTTGTCAGAAATAAAGGACACTGAGACAAAGTGACTGGCAAGACATGCTGAGACCTGAAATTCTCAACAGCTGGAGGGCCACAGGTTGCCCATGCCGGTTATATAGTGAGTTGGGTTGTGTCGATGCTGGACTGCTCAACTGGAAGCTAATTGCTCTATCTGTTTTATACCTTCCACTTGTTTTATATTTGCGGTCTGCACACCTGTCTGCAGCAGAGAAGCTTCACTTCACTGACTGGTATCGGTCCCTTTGATAATTGACACTGCCATCCACGCCATCTGTGCTGTAGAAGGCTGCAGAATATTGGAAATGTACCCACTGTTTGACAAACAGTGAAAATGCCATGAGCTGGAACACTAAGCTCCCTAGAGTGGCCACGGCACAGGGTCCAAGGCAGAAGCCCCACAACTAAGCAATAAGAGACAGCCTTTTAGGTATAGAATGCCTAGAAGGATTAATAACACTTGGCTGGATAGCAGTCTCTAATTTGTCACCAACATAGAAAATTAAATACAAATAAACATGTACCAAGGATATTCTGACTGCTGCAGGACCTCTTTCTAGAAGGGAAATAATAGTATTTCTAAATTTGGCCATATTTTTACTGGTTGGACATGATATGATCTTATTGCAGAACAAACTGTTTGATTTTCAGAGATTGTTCAATCAACATGCACACCCTTAGTGCCCAGATATGTATGGTCATATTGTACAGAATGGTAAATATCCCTGGAATCAGCTTGATTTTCAAGGAAACAATAGCAATCACTTGATAATATACTAGCTATGCAAAGATGTAAATGATCAAAAAAAAAAAAAAAGCTGTTCATCTATCCAAAAACTTTGTGAGTATTACACTGCCTGTGCTTTCTGCCTCTGGACTCCAAAGAGGAAGCCAAGAGGAAGGTGTTATGTAGCCCAAGCACATTCTTCGTTCCTGGGATGACAATGCTACTCAGTACAGTTTGCACCTAAGAGAGAAAATGAGTTAATGGCAGGATTACCAGTGTAAGGCCTGTAAGGGGTATGGTGAATTGCAGTAGGTGGTTGACATCTCCTTCCCCTCCTCGTTGGGCGACAATTTGAGTCACATAGGAGGCCTAACCATAGGTGAGTTCTTCTGGTTAAGCTAGGCACCTTGTATATGGTCACTTTTACTACACTTTGGGTACCTATGCTTTGTGCCATTTTACATCATTGCCCTGGAACATGCCCTCAACCTTATGGTGGGCCTTTACTCTCAGAGATGAACATACACCATGTCAGAGATGTATAGTAACTAAGTAGAACTACTTCACTACTGTACTTAAGTACCGAAAGGCGGTATCTGTACTTTCCTAGAGTAGAATTTTTTTCTCCTACTTCCACTTTTACTTCACTACATTTTTTGAATGATTTCAATACTTCTACTCTGATTTTTTTTTTTTTGTGCTGCATAGTTACTCGTTAGAATAATAAAAATTATCACTGCCAGAACAGTAGATGGCAGGTTTCATGAAGCTCAAAACATGTGTATTAATAGCGCATACGAAAATAAATGCTACTGTATGTATAAATAAAAGCTGCATTTGAAATAATAAAAAACAATATGATGTTCAAACTTTTGACTTCTTTCTTTAATAACTACATAACACAGTACTTGTACTTTTACTTTCAGTACTTGAGTAGCAATTATTTTTTCAAAACTACTGGTACTTTTACTTTCAGTACTTGAGTAGCAACATTTTTAAAAAAACTACTTGCAATACTTAAGTACAAAAAATGTTGAATACTTTAGTACTTCTACTCAAGTCACTTTTTGATTGAGCACTTCCACTTCTACTCAAGTCACTTTTTGATCGAGCACTTGTACTTTTACTCAAGTATGGGTTTCGAGTACTTTATACAACTCTGCACCATGTACACTTGAGCTGTAACTGTTCTCCAGTTAACAACCGGGTCTCCATATCAATGTACACCTCCTCAGTAACTTGTATTAAAGAGGGACGTGCTGGGCCTTGTCCACATCCACCTGTCCAGTGTTTTCCACTACCATTCCCCAGTAGCGGAGTGGGCCCAACCGTGCATCCTGTGCGGGCTTCACACGCGCACTTAACTCTTGGACTTTTATACTTCTATACTTATACTGTACAGGATGGGAACCTCTGCGGTGCAAATAGGACAGAGCCCTGGCAGAAATAGTGCTGACAACATCTTCCCTCACTGCTAGAGACTACTCCAACTATATTAGGCACATGCTACTGACAGACTGTGTGATAATCTTCCATTACCCCAGGTAAATAATCGGTCTTGGCTCTCCACTGGGCCTTTGTTGGGAACATGCCGTTGGAGGTAACTCAAACCTGAACGGACCCTAGCTGGTCCTCTCAGGAGCTCTCAGGCCTGGCCCTCTTGGGGGCTCTCAGGCCCAGGGCTCTCCTTGTACCAAACCACTGCCTCATATTTATATCACAGGATCAGTTCCACAGAAGAACCTGCCAAAAAATTACCAAAGAAGCAGGAAAGGCATTAACGCTTACCCTCCTATACGGGACAGCACATAACTGGCTATTTCAACCTGCTTACAGGCCTCATTCACACAGATGTACTGACCTGTACATCCATGCAAAGGGTCGTCTTCATCCGCACAGGATGCCTGGGTGTTCTGTGCAGCCAGACTGTTAGAACTAGTGACAGGCAGGCAGCTACGTGGACCTTCATGGATTTTTAAGTGCATTCTGTATCATGTGATATGTCAAGAATAAATGTGTGCACATTAGTAGAGTTAGGCCCCTTCTACACCACAATCAGATCAGGTCCGCCTATCAGTTATTCAAGCAGACCTGATCAGAAGGTTCATGCATTCGCATGGACAGGAAGGTATAAATGGACAGCTAATCCCCTGTTTATCGGAATGGAACTTGTCCCATGTGAAAGGGGCCTTACTTTAAATCACTCAGTAATCAGGCAAATTGTTTAACAAATCTCCTTACTGCACAACTAGTTGCAGCATGAACACCAGCATACCATCAGTTTGCACAGTGTTAGCAGTCATTACCTCTTTATGATTTCTCTCTGAACACCCATGAAAAAGTCAGATTTAGATCAAATAAGTGGATTTTCGAACCTAAGCAGTCATTATGCTTTTTTGACTAGCTATAGCAGTTTACTTATTGATTTCACTTGTTGCTTGGCATTGCTCTTTAGACTTGCTGCATTAAGCCACAACATGGCAGGAAAGGAGAAGTTAATTACGAACACTGGTTTCATTATGTTCCCCTGAAAACCTATTGTGATTTGTAAATTATACCGTTTCATTTCTTCCCCCTACCACCATGTAATTGGGTTTTTTTTCCGACAACAACAGCAAACACAAAAGCCATTTCCTTGCCAAGCACATGAATACAATGTGTATGTATACAGCCAAATGATAGCAATATCCAACTGTCACCTATGCAACTGGTAGACGCTCTTTTATCATTCGTCTTTTGCAGTGGACGTAATGTTCATTTTCCACTCGTTCCTCATTTGTAACCAGCTTACATATGAAGGCGAGGACTCGGTTTTGCAAAGTGCAGAGAGCGGGGTAAAATCCTTTCAAGAAAGGATACAGCTTGAAGGGTTCTTGAGGATGAAGTGTGTATGTCTCAATCATGGCCACAGCAATTGTTTTAATGAGGACAACCTATTCTAGATCCATCATTAAAGACTGGCACTTTGTTCTGCCTTACTTTGACTGGGGAGAACAACCTTACGAGAAAAAGTCATTATCATATGCCAAGGTCAATTGCCACTAATGCTACAGACAGATAATGATGGTGTAACAATGTGGTGGTATTTAGAAAGAGGTGTCTTATGATTTGCTCTCAGGTTTTCTATAATCAGGAGAAAAAAAGACCCTAATGCTGGTCAATTAGGCAAAGCCAATAAAACAAGAGCTCTCCACAGTTCAGAACACTCAGTTCAAAACACGGACTGAAATACCAATGTGCCCACATGGAGCATGCATTAAAAATAAGATAAAAAAATATACAGAAAATGTATTAATACATAAAGAATAAGCATAGCTGTGTAAATGTGTATACAGTTTGATTAGAAGTCTATATACACAGAAGACCATAGAGCACCCATGCCAACATTGGGTTCATGGCTTTCCATGGTACCACAAACCAAAGAAAAAGAAGCTGATAAACACCCATCAAATATGGACATCATTCTATGTGCACTATCACAGACAATAAGGCCCAGCACAAGGATTGCACTGAAATGTGGAGTAACCCAGCAGTGGTAGTGCCCATCACAATTTTATTTTGAGATCTTGTTAATTGTAGTTAGTTCATAACTAGTTTTATTAAGTTCAAATCTTTTGTATTCTATAGGACCCACTTTGCTCACTACTAGACCAAAGTTTAATAGTACAACAGATCCACAAAAAAACAGGTATCAATGGTGTAAGGTCTGGAATAGGGAACCTATCTAAGCTCGGATGAGCTTCTATCTTTATGCCTGTTTAGCATTTTCACACTCCTTATGCATTATCCTCTAAAAATGTGTCTGTACTATACATTCTCCTTAATTCAGTTCCTTCTTAAATGGAAGGAGATTTTGAGATCAAGGAATACCAGATTTCTGGTCAAGAAGCTAGAATTCATTATTTTTCTCAACAATGATATGCAGCCTCATATAGGAGAGTATCTTGAATCAAGAATCATGTCAAATCAAAGATGATAGCTGACACACATGAAGGTATTATGCTACATTTAAACGATGGCAGTCAGGTTGCATACTACTCAACTGCTCCAAATTGAGTAATTTTAAGGCACCCAATGGATTTAGGCTGGCGTCCTGCTGCCAGCTGGGTGGTGGTCCATACATCTCAGGACCTGAATCTGGCCACCTTCAAAAGCATTAATAAACGGGCACCATTAATAATGCTGAAAATCACCATTAGTGTCCCAGCCTTTACAGTATAAACAGTACACTCAATGGCACTGGAGAGTAGGGTGGAGTGTGCTCTCTCTTTAATATCCTTTAGGCTTTTAACTTTATTTTAGGCGCTGTACTAATTTTCATTGATTGTGTATTTTGGAAATTGATATCTTGACCCTGAGTGTTCAGCTTCTGTTTTTGTGCTTTATTTTGTTGTTTTGCGCTGATCTAATTTCATTTGGCAATGTGACCACATGACTGCGCTGACCAGTGGGAATCACTTATTTCTTCTGGGACATCTTACCAAAAAAAGAAGCCTCAACACAGGCATCACAGGGCATCACCGCCACTTTGTGCAGTGGGTTCGTAGGGGTTTCTCAAGATATTTGGAGTTAGTTTACATTTTTGTTTTTAGTGAATAGGAGAACTTACCATTTAACCACTTGCCGACCACCGCCCGACTATATACGTCGGCGGTCAGCCCCTCCCTGGCTCCCGCCCCCGCTCGTTCCCTAAGCAGCCCGCGCGTTTGATCGGCGGACCCGATGTCCGCCCGGTCACTCGCGATCGTCGGGTGGAGAGGGAGAAAGGCAGGCGGCTAATGTAAACAAAGCCGCCTGTCATTCTCCCCTGTGTAAAAGCACAGATCATACGGTCCTGCTATGTAGGACCGTTGATCTCTGCTGTTACACACACACAGCCATGTCCAATCACAGTTAGAAGCACGCCCCTAGGGACACACTTAACCCCTCCCTCTCCAATAAAGTTAACCCCTTCCCTCCCAGTGTCATTTCTACAGTAACAGTGCATATGTATAGCACTGATTACTGTAGTAATGTCACTGGTACCCCCAAAAGTGTCAAAAATGTCAGTCAAGGGTCTGATCTGTCCGCCGCAATGTCACAGTCCTGCAAAAAAAAAAAATCGCAGATCTCCGCCATTACTCAATAAAAAAAAGCTTTTTGCAATTTTTTTTTTTACCAAACATATGTAGCAGAAAACAAATTGGCCTAAAATGTTAAAAAATTTTGATTTTTAAATTTTTTTGGGGGGGGGGGGATTTCATATAAAAAAATGTGAAAAATATTGTTATTTTTGCAAAATTGTCGCTCTTTTTTTGTTTATAGCGCATGATCAAAAAATCGCACAGGTGATCAAATACCATCAAAAGAAAGCTCTGTTTGTGGGAAAAAAAGGACGTCAATTTCATTTGGGTACAGCGTCGCACGACTGCGCAATTGTCCGTTGAACAGGCCCTGGTCAGGAAGGGGGTAAAATCTTCCGGGGCTTAAGTGGTTAAGTATAAAGACATTAAAATTATTAACGAAGCATTTACAAATTTCATATAGAAAAGAAGAAAATGCAGAATCAAAATGTCAAAACTACAGGTACTTACAGAAGAAGGATGCATAAATCACCTCACTGTTAAATCTTACAGTTTGCAAGATTATTTAACACATGTAGGAGATTGTTTATATTTAACGTTATATTTCTTCAAATAAACCTTGTGGGTGAAAAAGTTTTCTTCCCGATCCCAAAATCTTTACCACAATGCAGTATATCTTTAAACCATCTCCAAGCATTAAAAACAATATTACTATTCGGGATACAAGATTCATATTGAGAGGAATAAGAAAAATGCTTAAACTCCCTGCATAAATTTCACAGAAACTGCCTGTTAAAGGTAATCCACAACTGCTGCAGGATATAGAATGTGCCTTTTTTCTTATGTAGCATCAAAGGGGTTTAAAAATTGTAGCATATCTGATCAACCCAGATACAAATAGGTTATATTCTTTCCTGGAGCTGAGCTATAGATAGAGCCTGCCAAAAGGTGATTGTATTCATTATGGCCAGTTGATCTCACACTGGAAAGCTTAGACTGCCTAATTTTATGAAAATCTCTCTAAAACCACTTTTGACTCACTAATAACCACTGGAAGTCTGTTTTTATCCCAATATTTATCCTTATCAATAACATCTTTCTAAGACTCCTTAACAAAAGTATTGTTGCACATAAGGTCTCTGATTGCTCTGTCCCTGATATTGTAGACAACGTTTTGGCAACAGAAAAGAGGGGGGAATGTTTGGGACTTTGCATGAGGCGCACAGTGGGATATGCCATGCGTCTCCATCCCTATTCAATTTAAAGAGAAGGTTGGGACTTTAAATGAGAGATATGACCAGGTAAGCAGGAGACAATAAAACCCATTTATTGTACATGCAATTAAAGAACCATAACATACAAGATAATAAATAAATAAAATTTTAAGTAATAAGTAACCTCAGATCCAGTGTTCATGGAAACCAAAATGGCAATTTTCAAGAGTAATAGGATGATTTAGTGTATTTGCAATGTCAATGGACTCAAAAATCCAACTGTAATAAAGTATCTATGTATATGACATCAATAGACTCAATGCATTTGGGCATTTGGATCTGGGGTTACTTATTACTTAATATTTTATTTATTTATTATCTTGTATGTTATGGTTCTTTAATTGTATGTACAATAAATGGGTTTTATTGTCTCCTGCTTACCTGGTCATAGCTCTCATTTAAAGTCCCAACCTTCTCTTTAATTCTATTGAATAGGGATGGAGACGCACGGCATTTCCCACTGTGCGCCTCATGCAAAGTCCCAAACATTCCCCCCTCTTTTCTATATGCGATTAGGGATGGAGAGATATGACTGTGGTCTAACAGGTATATATAAAATTCTACTGCATGTAATTGGCCTACCTACTCCCCAGGCCAACATGCTATGTCAAATCCTCCCGTGACCAGTGGGGTGGTTTCATGTACTTCATGTTTTTGTCATACGCTGTACCATATATTTGTTCAACATTACTTTTTACCATCATTTGCAGCATTCTTGTGTTGCATTCAGGTGCACACGGGTCAGTCCTTGGCTTAGAGATGGCGGGTAACATTTGCAACTTCAGGCAGCTGCTGCAGTCAATTAAGTGAGTATGTATGTTTATTTTCTTGGTATTCCACACTCCTGAGTTAATCTTTCAAAGTACCAAAGCCCCCAGGCACACCTATTTTCAAAGGAAGTAGAGTAGTCAGACTTGTCTCTTTCAAAAATCCATTAAAATGGTCAATATTAAAAAAAAAAATAGAATCTACAGACATTTTGTCTTTACATAGTCTTTTATACTACAACAATGCATCCTCAAAGTTCATAGCAGAAACACTGAAGTCATTCAAGTCATTCCCTTAGCAGCTCAGCTCACCCTGCTCTCCCATCCAAACATACTTCCATCCTTCTAATCTCTCAAGTGGTTCTTAAGTCAATAATTTTTTTACCTTGCATTAAGGAATTGCATTCCTTGCATTAAGATAAAAAAATGTCCCAGTAGTTGCATTGTCCCCCCAGCGATCCAGTGCTGTGCCCATCCACAGCGGGGCTCACCCCTCTTCCTTTTCTCACAGAACACAATGGTAGCAGTGGGACTCCTGTTGCTTTCAATCAAATCCTGTTAGTTTGGAGTAGGGCCAAGCCACACTGTGTGCATCTATGGATGTGCATAGCCTGGTTTAGGAGCACGCCTGCACAGAAGAGGAGGAGTGGAGAGCACTGGCAGGGGACCCCAGAAGAGGAGGTATGAAACTGCTCTATGATATATGATTGCACACGTACAGGTAAGTATAAATTCCTTTTTTATTTTGCGAAAAAAAAAAAAAAAAGCTTTTATAACCAGACAATAACATTTCCAGTGAAAAACAAATGTCAGTTGATATACAAGTGCTGCTAATTTACTTATTTGGGACTGTATATAAAGGCAAAGCCACTCTGGACTATAGAATTATTTGTCCCTATTTGGAGTCTATAAAGCCAACTCCATACCTGAACATGATGTCACCAAGCTTCATACTAGTGGTTCAAGGCATATTATGATTCCCCATCTGGTAAGTGTTTAGATTGGAGGGACACCACGGTGAAAGAACACTTTGTAACACTTTGGGCATAAGTGTATATATACTTTGCTAGATTTTGTTTATTCTCTGGTGAGTGGTTTGGCACACTGCATTTACTACTGCTAATGATCTTTTCAACATATAGAAAATTGTTTTGATCATGTCACACAGTCACCATTTGATCTCTGTTTATTACTTTACGGTATATCAACGGACATTTGTTTTTCACTGGAAAGCATTGCACTGCCTTATGTTATTGTCTGATTTGTTGAAGGTTGTATATTCACCTTTTTTGTGCCAGCTGCTATATAATTGGTTAGCGCTCACTTTTCTGAGTTTAATGTATAAACAGAGCAGGAGCTCTAGGAGGGGGAGTAGGATGAGCTAAATTGCTAAAGGAATAGATTTGGTTGACTCCAGTGCCACTGATGCGAAATTTGGGGATGAATTGATACACAGTGCCTGCAGCTACAGAGGTCAGTAAGGGCTTGTTTAAGGCTCATTTATGATTTGTTATTAGGTCAAGCCAATCACTAAAATAAATATGTTGATGTGATTTCGGAAGCTGTTTTTGATCTTTTTCAATCTGCCGCTATTATTAAATTAATATTACTTAGTAAACCTACCGTAATTACTTTTTATGAAATCAATACTGAATTAGGTTTTTAATTTTTAAATTGAATTTTATTCTAACTACTTACCAGGACTAGCTTTTTTAATTTTGGTTTGAATTGTGTTCTGTCTTCATATCCAGTTGATGCAAAGAAAAACCTTTTGTTTACATATTCCAGATTTTTGCATTCACACTGATAATACAGGGGTGTCTATTTTTCTAAGAATCAAAAAGTTACTCATCCGTAACAGAAAAATTTTATTGTACCAATGATTTCCCGAATGCAGTGCCATGATACTATGGCAACACATCAGGCACCAAAACAACCCAGCTTGGAATTCAAATCAAGGAAAAAATGTTGCTTTACTAAAGAATCCTTTTGGACACGAATGTGACTCATTTCTACAGAACAATTTGCAACCTGGCGTACTGAGTCGGCAGTTCCTGGCCCAAAATATTTAGAATTTAAATGGCATGTTCACCATTTGTTCCTTTACAAGAAGGAGAAAACATCCTGGCTTCTCTCCATTACGCTAATGAATGTCTTTCTAAAAACCACTTTTCGACAGTCTGTTGCTCTATTATAAAGTAACTGCATGATAGCTCACATTATCACAAAAGGAGCGATTATTCTTTAAAATCAGAATCCATAGTAAAAGTCATTTAGAGTCTTATGGGGGACATTTTCAGAAATTGAATTCTTATGAAGGAACCAATGTAGTGGCTTAATTTTCTCTATTTCGCAAACTCATCTGAAATAAAATGATGTCGAAAGCCGAACTGTAGACAGCCTATGTACAGGATGGGAAAATGAGGTAATGTGGTGTTCTGTTGTATTTTTAACCTTTTTATTACACTACATAAAGCTGAAGAAATCGAACCTACAAAGGAACATTTGGAGAGCTGCAGGAGAAAAATGTCTCTAAGCTTCAAAAGGATCAAATACTGATTGGCTATGGCTGGCCATTTTACATTGATCGTGACTCTAAGATTTGTAGTAGTGCTTTTCTTAGGTGCTAAAGGAGGAAATGCTTTGCTATGTTGATTTTGTATAAGACATTTAATTTTTTTACTTGGTTTCTGTGTTTTGTTGGATAAAAGGTCTCTGCAAAGGAAATCCTGTATCTTATATATCTTAGAAGTTTAAAACTGGGCTTTTCAAACCTGTCCTTAAGTCTCACCCATAATTCATGTTTTGTGAGTATATACAAAGGAACACTATATGGCCAAAAGTTTGTGGACACCTGACCAACATGCCTACAGTAGCTAAGCCCCCTTGATGATAAACAAATCCCTCCATTTGGGCATTGGCGAGAATATCTGTGAAACAGTTAGTAAGATTGGCGGGAACGGGGGAGGTACAAAAGAGGAAGGGGTGGAGGAAGAGAAGAGTTGAGTTGCGTTAAGAAGGAGGCCTGCCTGGAGGTCCTGGCATTTGGTGAGGAAGAGGGGGCCCCAGGCCCCATGTTAAGGTTTTAGCAAGGTAGAGTCAAAGTCAGCTGGTAAGAGTTGGTCTACTTGAAGGTTGCCACATTCTGGCATATTTAGAGACTCGATCGTTAGGGTGGTATCAATTTTTCCATGTATCAGGGTTTGTGTAAAATGTTTTTGACTCTAGTATGTTGAGAGTCAGAGATTATCCTTAAGCACACATTGATATTATGCAGAATTTATAGTTGAGTCGAAGACCGCAAGCTGTTTATGCCCTGAAGCAGCTAAGCAACCCCAAATCATAACATTATGAGCTTCTTCTCTTAAAATACTGTCTTTGGTTAATGCCAAACATGTCTACAGTTACTGTGGCCAAACAACTTTATCTTTGATTCATCAGTCCACTGCACAATGTTCCAGAATACATACTCTTTGCCTGTATGTTCAAAGGCAAAAATAGGATTTTTGACTGAACGTAAAATCCATTTCTCTGATGTTAATTGACGGACACAGCTCCTGATTATTCTAAACCATTGAGTTATACTTCCCCCTACAGGAGTAGGACACTAGGCAGGAAAAAGCTTGACTACGCCTATGGGCAGTCCCAGGGGGTATACACCCACTCTCAGCTATAGGCACTCAGTTTTGTTACAAGCAGTGTCAGAAGAAAGCTAACTCTACAGAGGGGTGGGTGCTGTGTACATCAATGAACATCAGAGAAATGGATTGTATGGTAAGTCAAAAATCTCATTTTCTCTTTCGTTCATTGACGGACACAGCTCCTGATTCTTCTTAACCATTGGGATGTCCCAAACCAGTGTCAAACATGAGCGGTGGATAACAGCAGGAAAAAATTCCCAAGGCTAACCATAGCCAACTAGGTAACATGGGGCTCAACCATAAACAACTGGAGCTCATACACCCTCAAAGAGGACCAGGCCCTCTAAACAGTAGCCAGAAAAACCTTGCGGCCAAAAGAAGCATCCGCAAATGCCAACACATCCACTTTACAAAAAACTGTGTAAAAGTGTGCACCGATGACCTTGCAAACCTGCGTCACTGATGCTGGATGACGGAAAGCCCAGGAGACACTACGCGACCTAGCAGAGTGTGCCTTGACAGGGAAAGGAGGAACCTGACCCTTGATGCAACAGGCTGAACCACCATCTGATCCATCTGGAAATGGTCGCACAAGAAGCAGACAACCCTTTAAAAGGTCTGTCCGTGAGCACAAATAGAGAGTCTGAATTTCTAAAAGACTTCCTAAAAGACTCCGTAGCTATCAGGTATACCTAATTGCCCAAACCATATCCAAGGCATGCAAGGCAATTTCCTTCAGATGTTTAGGCCTGGGACACAGGGGAGGCCACACAATGTCTTCATTTAAATGACAGTCAGAGAACCCTTCAGGAAGGAATGACAGACAGAGGCAAAGCACCACCTTATCCATAGGGGAACGACAGGATAACACCGCCAGTTTTGACACCCTGATGGCAGAGGTGATAGCCACCAGAAAGGCCACCTTCTGGGGCATTGAAGCAGGGAAACCTTCTGAGGAAGGGAGAAAGGAGAAGGGAGGCTCCTGTAGAGCTGAAAGCACCACATTAAGATTCCAGGGTGGCAACGGAGCCCGCACTGAAGGAACCAAATTTTGGACACTGAAGAAAAGGTACTCACCAGGGAGTGTGTGGCCAAAGGTTATTGGAAAAAGACTGGCAAAAAACGATATCTCGCACTTGATGGTACTGAAGGCCAATTACTGTTCAACCCCCCATTGAAGGAAGATTAAGATCTGATCCACCGAGAAGGAGCGAGAATGAACCCTGAGAGACTTACACCATGCAATGTACTTCTTCCACGTACGATGGTAGATCTTCCTAGAAGTAGATTTCGTATCTTTAAAAGCATAGGAATCACTGACTCAGACAAGCCTCCATCCTTTAGCACCTGGTGTTCAACAGCCATGCCATCAAAGCCAGTGACTGTAAAGCAGGATGAAAGATTGGTGCTTGGGACAGCAGATCCTCCCTGAGAGGAAGTCCCGAGGAACATCGGCGACCAGCCGTACCAGATCAGTGCACCAAGACCGGTGAGGCCAGTCTGGAGCCACTAGAATGACCAGAATCCCTTCTGCCTGGATCCGGCACAGGAGTCATGGCAAAAGTTTGAGAGGCTGGAACTAATCGGTCAGCCTACCTTAAAATGCTGGCTACTTACCGAGCCGCCAGGACACTTCTTGTACTCCCTCGCTTGGAGTTCAGGTACAATAATCGGCAGTCTGGACTCTGCCAGAGTCCAGGCCCCCTGAGCAAGTCTGTGCTGAGGACGCCTTCCCACCCGGACAGGCTGGCATGCGTAGTGACAACCGTCTAGGACAGGGGGAGAAAGGATTTTCCCTGTCAAAGTGCCGGAGAACAAAGCCACCTCTAGAGGCCGTGGATCCTGTTTCATTTTACCAGAATCTTTTTAGCAAAGATCTTGTGTGGAACTGTGTAAACAGACCGCCTCGAGGGTGGACACCATCAGGCCCAGCACTCGCATGCAAACCCAGAGGGATGACCGCTAGTTGAACAACAGAAGCTGAATTGCCTCCTGCAAAGTCTGGAGTTTTTCCCAGAGGAAGAAACACTCTGGCTGAGGCCGAGTCCTCAGTCAGACCCAGATAGTCCAGTTTTTGTTGATAGAACCAAAGCAGACTCCTGAAGGTTCAGAATCCAACCAAACTCCCTCAGAATTCACAGAGCAATCTCCAGTTGGCCATCAGAGCAGTTGGAGACTCCGCTCGCAGAAGATGATCGTCTAGGTACCCCAGTACCACAATCCCACCGCTGACTCAAACAATGCCAGCACTGGGCCAACACTCTTATGAAGATCCGAGGAGTGGAGGGGAGACCAAGGTCAACACAACAAATAATAATATTTCCCTCCCATGGCAAAACAGAGGAAGTGCTGGTGACGAGCACATATTAGAATGTGCTGGTGGGCATCATTCATGTTGATAGAAGTGAGAAGAAATACCCCTGAGGTAGGGATTACACTACCGTGTGAATGGACTCCATGTGGATCTTCTGTACTTGCACAAAGCAGTTTATCACCTTGAGGTCCAGAATTGGACGTACCTTGCCTCCTTCCCGGGGACTGTAAAGTGGTTTGAGTAAACACGCCTGAAAACGTTCCGAAGTCGGAACCAGAACAATCACTCTTGAAGTAACGAGTCTTACACTGCCCCAAAGAGAAGTGCAGGTTGGAAGGGAAGAACCTTTCTGGAGGATAAGACTGAACTCGATCTTGTAGCCTGACTGGTATAATCTTGTGGACCCACTTGTCCTGTACCATGGAGGTCCATATATCCGGAAACCAGAGAAGGGGAAACAGATGAGGGTGCCCCTGCATACAGAGGCAACCTTGTCCACAGGTCTGGAAGAGCCCGTTCGTAGCTTGCCAGATCAGGTTCTCTTGGAACCTCTGGTGGAGGCCTGACTTTTGATACCTTGTCTTGAGACCCTGAGAGATAAAAAGACCTCCTATGAGCCGAGGAGAAAGGCCCAAGTCTACGACGGGGCTTCTTGCCCTTGGTAGCCTGCGGAAGAAGAGTACTCTTTCTCCCTGCAAGACCCTTAATGATGTCATCCAAGGAAGCTCCAAACAGGTGATCCCCTACAAAGGGGAGATCAGATAAGGCCTGCTTAGAAGTCTGGTCTGCAGATCAGCAGTTTAGCCACATAATAGGCCGAAGGGCCACTGCTGATACTGACACTTAGAAAGCAAAGGAGCCACATCCAAAAAGGCATAACAGATAAACTGTAGCCCCTAGACCAACTGACATGCCAGCTCTGCAAAGACAGGGGGAAGTTGTTTCCCCTCCAGGTCCCGGCATAAAAGTTTAGCTCACTCAGTCAGAGTTTGCGACACCAGGGCAATAGTAAATACCGGCCTAAGTCCCGAACCAGCCACGGTGAACATATTGCGGGCCAGAGCCTCCGTCCCCCTATCAGCTGGATCTTTAAAGCCCGGGGGCTCCTCAACCAAAACTAAGGTAGCTTTATTTAACCTTTAAACCCACGCGTCCACTATAGATGGGACCGTCCACCTTTATCGCAGTTATCCTCGTAGGGACACCGCAAGCAAAAAGCACTTAGGAACTACTGCATTTTGGACAACCCCACTGTTTTGTGGCAATGTTGTCAAAGTGAGCGGAAAAGGGAACACCCTCGCAGCTTTGGAGGTCCTGTGGGTGCCAAAAAGGGGCAGGCGCCTCCAACGCAGCATCAGCCGCAACCCCCATTTTTGACACAAACATTGCATCCACCAGCGCCTTTTCATGTACGGCTAGAGGAGCAGAGGAATCATCTTCGCTATCTGAGCACTCAGGGTGCATGGACGCAGACCCAGTAGGGTCGCTATATACCAAGCTCACCCCGAAAAACATAACAATCAGGGGAGGCTGCAACTGCAATCCCGCAACGGGGACTCTGACCAAGGGCCCAAGAATGGACCACCTACTGGACCCCGCAAAAAAAAAGGGGGTTGCCCCCCTAGCCCTCCATAGACGGCATAATAGGAAATAGCCCCCTTAAAAGGGGCCGCCCGCTGGTACGCGGACTTGCAGGCAAGGTACCCTGATGGTCCTGCAGTGCTAAAAGGGGCAGGTGCCCCACATAATAATGGCGGCAAGGCTGTCATTCACATATGAAGCGCCCCACAGTGCCACCCCTTCAAAGGGAGGCGCCAAGCTGACCAAATGGCCTAGCAGGCCGCAAGACGTTGCCTAAATTTTTGTGGAGGCCCAGCCACAAGTGCATGGATCCTCAGCCTGGCAGATACTCAAAAGAAGAGTGGGGGCTTCAGCTAAATTCACTGAGGCCGCCCCCCATCAGAGGCTCCCCACTTGGCCGCATGGCCTAGTAGGCCTTGGCATTAGCCTAGTATGCCACAAAGCCACGGCCTAAATTTTTTTGGCAGATGCCGAAAACGGGAAGCAGTGGTCTCAGCCACCCTCACAGGGGCTGCCTCACAAAGTTTCCAACGAGTAGGATGCAAAGCCGCGGCCTAAATTTTCAGCCACCTCCATCCGCGTGAGGGCGAGTACCCGCGGATGTTAAACCATCTGCTCCCCCAGCCCAACAACCGGCCGCATGGAGCCCAGAGGACATCCCTGCCTTAGTCACCAACCCCCAGGATGGCAGGGAACCCTGCTCAACCCCCCATTGTCAACAGGAAAACCCACAGCAGCCCGGTCAGCAGCAACTCCAACCAGCCTCCCTTAAGAGCATGTGGTAACAGCCAGCTCATAACCTCACCCAAGGAGGGGGAGCCGAAAGACCCAGAGTGACCACTGAAATTTTAGAGGGGCTGGGGGGAAGGAGGGGAACCTTGGGGTTCCACCATCCCAGGGAGGGACCCATGTCCACCCCAAACTCTCCAGGGGAAGAAGGGAGACACCTACTTACAACACCAGAAACAGGGTGGGCTCCGCTCCGGACAGGACACCGCACATCGTAATGTGGGTGCTGTCTCGCAGGAGGAAACGCTGCGACTCAGGCCGAAGCCATTTCACCCTCCCCAGACCTTTAACTGGCAGGCCAGCCTCTGTCTAGTGGGGCTATGCCACGGTTGACCTAGGGCGGAGCTGTGGTCTGCACGTGCTCACTGGCTGGACTGGGGGGACCCCAAGGATCTAGATTATCCAATTTGTCGCCCAGTCCGGCACTTGATTGTACATCACAGGAACAAAATAATAAAAGGAGGAAAAATTTCCATTTAAAAAGAAAAAAATGGCCAGGGCCATAGATCCCAGCAAAGAACTAGGTTCTTACTCCTGACTAGGAGCTGCCTATAGCTGAGAGTGGGTATAGTCAAGCTTTATTCTGCCTAGTGTCCTACTCCTGTAGGGGGCAGTAAAACTCAATGGTTAACTCAATGGTTAACAAAAATCAGGAGCTGTGTCCGTCAATGAATGAAAGAGAAATGTAGTCTTGAACGAATGTTCTTTTGGCCAGGAAAGGCTTTATCACACCTGACAGGCAGGTTAAATTGAATGCAATTTCTTTCTGAAAATGGATGCATGCACTTTGACACCAACTATTGCAAAAGTTGCCTGAAGATCTTTGAATTAAATATGGGGGTTCTTAGAGACTTCTTTTACCATCAAATGGTATGTCCATGTGCTAAATTTGCTGGGTGGGCTACTCCTGCATAAATCACCAGTCATTTTAAACCTATGCCACTTTTATATTATTTTCCCTAAAGTGTAATGGTTGATTTCAAATAATATGGCACTCTTTTAAATCCCTCTCCAGACCCATGGTCATACCCAACCTTTTCTCTGAGGGAGAGTGCATGATGACACACACTTCAATAGCAAAGAGAACACAAGACCCTAGATATCTAAGGTTTCATAGTAGGTGAGGTTGGATAAAGACAATAGTCCATCCAATTCAACCTGTGTAGGTGTGTGTGGAATTATTCATTTTTCATACCCCTGAATGTTTCAATCATTGAGATGTAAGTCCAAGAGTCTTTTAAAAGTAGCCATACTCCCCGCAGTTACTACCATTTGTGGCAGGGAATGCCACAGTCTTGTAGCCCTTACAGTAAAGAACCCCCTGCGTAGCCTGAGGTTAAATCTTTTGTCCTCTAAACGCATTGTATGACCTTGTGTCCTCATGCATTCCTTCAGTGGGACGTGTAGCTGGCTTCTTATGTGCGCATAAGCTTGGGCCTATTGTACCCTCTACACCCATGGACGGTGATTGATATCTTAAAGTGTGGGTTCACCCCTCATGTATACGACCTCTGTTTCGGGTGGTTCCTTTTTCTGGGGTACCTCCACATTGGCTAACCTTCATACCATTGAGCGACCCTTTGTTTGGTTGTTGCATGCAGTGGATATACAAGCTGCTTATGGTTTCTTTACCTAAATTACATTGGACTCTAATCCTTGCTGGATGTTAATGCCAGTCTTTCCTCCTCCTCCTTTTCTATTGGCCCTTATGACCTTTTACTCCATTATAAGAGTGTCTTCTTCGCACATATATGCTTATGCTGTTGCCGTCCCTTATCCTATATTCAGATTCTTAGTATCCTATATTGGTGTGTGGGTGTCCTATTACTGCCCTCTATACCTGCTGTGAGCCATATGCAATTTTGCACCCGAAGAGAAGATGTCTGTGGTCCTGATGAAGCTTGCCCCGAAACGCGTTGACCTTTATCCAGACTAGTCTTCTGTCGAACAACTCCATATCATAACATGTATTGTATATTGACAATGGCTTCACTCCATGTTGTGTATACTATGAATCTTTATTGAGGGTATTATCCCCTCGTTTTTTAACCTTTTGGTGTTTGTTTAAGAATGAATAAATAAAACTATAATTTTTTTATTCAGTGTACTGTCTATCCAATGATGTGCCCCTAAAGTCCGCATTTCAGGTCAGCTGTTGCTAGACCCCCTTTTTTTGCACACTTTCCCTTGGATTATGGCACACCTTGGCTAGCTCTTCCCCCTTTTTTCCTTGCGACTGAATAGTTTTTTCTCTACAGGTTCCCCCTCCATACTCCCTGAGGAGGATCTAATCATTGGCACCTTTTCTATGTCACAAATCTGTATTTTCATTTATTTAGATGATAAGAAATGATTTCATGTGTCATTTGTTAAAATACTGTATATTGATTTTATCTGTAGACATGATTTGAATGAAGACATGATGTTTGCTTGTTCAAATATATTGAAAAAGTCAACAATTTCCTTGTAGTATACTGTACTTAATTTTTCATGGTTGTACGTAATACAGATATATACTATAGAATAATACAGATGTTTATTTTGTCCTAGTCCTTTAAATATTCTGCATATGAATATTTTTTTTTTTTTTTACATTTTTGAGCCAGCAGGCTGAACTTTCGTAAGCTTTTTTTACAGAATTAGATAGATTTATAGGTTTAGATTTATGTCAGAACCAAATACATGGAAGGAGTTAATTTAGGCAGCTTCTGCTGTTTTTCTTTTTTTTTTTTTAAATCTATAATGCTCAGTGATACATGTGCTAGGGTGCACCATGTTTTTATTTTTGTAAACAGGGAATCTTAACAAAAAGTAAAAAATAAAACTTAATTTTAAAATTGTAAAAATAAAAAATAAATGAAACTGACCAAAAATATTATAGTTCCCCACTAAATATAAAAAAAATATATATATATACAGACGGGTTAGAAGAGAAAATTTGGGATGTTTAATTGAATCTTTAGGCAAACTCAAAACCCTAAACCTTAATGGAGAGCAGAACATTTAGTACTATTAGCCTTCCCAAAGTGAGAGGAATTCCCCTCCCACACAGTTTTTCCTTGGAATTCCCTAATCTGATTCCCCCCTACCTCTTGTTCTGGGACAACTTTTTTTCTCAAGGACAATGGTCACCAGTACAAAGAGGAGTGAATCTGCCCAATGGGGACATAGACATCATTAAAAACTTAACAGACTTGACTTCTCCACTGTATCTAAAACTAAAAAATGTTTAGAGATACACTTTAAAGTACAAATAGTGTAGCAAAGTTGTCCTTTAATGACATGTATAATGTATGTGGCACAATGTTCTGTACATTCTTAACTATTGTGTTTCAATGTAAAAGATCCTCTATAATGAATCAGCAATTCAATAACCAAAGTCTAATTTCACACAAGACTAGAAATACGATTCTTTGTGAAATCACACACTGTTGGTTTTACTGACACAGCAACATTAAACCAAATATCTGTTAGCCAGAAATCACTACTCCACCAATGTAACCAATAGTATTCCTTCCATTCACAGTTATGAAACATTTACAGAGATTGAATACCACATTCTGTTTGTAGATATGATGTGAGTATTGCAAAGGAATTTCAGCTGATAGATCTCAATAAAATAAACCAAAAGCCAGTACCCGACTGGAAAAAGAAAGCAGTCCTGCCATTCTATCCAATGCCAGCCCATAGTGTTTATGGCCTAATGCCTGTTTTTGAAATACTAGAACTAAATGTATTATTTTATCACAACAAAATTTAAGGCTGGAAAACTGCACCAGACTATACAGTTCTAAAGATATTGTTAACTTTCAGCCCGTACTTGTCAGTCCTAACCACTCTCGAGGTTAGCGAATAGTGATGGGCCGAACACCCCCCCTGTTCGGTTCGCACCAGAACATCTTGAACAGGGTAAAAGTTCTAGCGAACATTCAAACTGTATTAAAGTCTATGGGACACGAACATGAAAAAAAAAAAGTCTAAATTTAAAGGCTTATATGCAAGGTATTGCCATAAAAAGGGTATGGGGAGCCAGGGACTCCCCTGGGGGACATGCATAAATGCAAAAACATGTTTTTAAAACAATAGTTTTTACAGGAGCAGTGATTTTACTGATGCTTAATGTGAAACAATAAAAATGAATAATTCCTTTAAATATCGTCCCTGGGGGGGTCCCTTTAGTCTGCCTGTAAAGTGGTACATTTGTACGATGTATAGATCTTGCTGCAGCAATACTGACATTTCTAAAGTAAAAAATGTCATTTAAACTTGCTTATAGCTGTAATGTATTGTCGGCTCCCGGCAATACAGATACATTTAAAAAAAAAAAAAAGGCATAGGGTCCCCCCAGTCCATACCAGACCCCATGCCAATTTTTTTTTAAAAAAGGGTCCCCCAAGCTGTTTTTACCCCAATTTTTTGATTTACATTTTCTTTTTACAATTATTTTTCTAAATTCAGCTCTCCGTATGGAAGCCCAAAACATCTATTTACTGTGCGCTTGTCCCTAGTGGTGCCTGAACAGTTCACAGTTACTCTTGCTGGGTGCAGGAACAGGCCCTGCTGTATAAAATTAGAAACAAAAATGTAAATTACATGCACCTGTCATACAGGTGCAGAAAAATTGGGTGTTGGTGGTGTTTGAATACTGTAACCCCCTCACAGTTACTCTTGCTGGGGGCAGGAACTGTCTGAATACAAATTCGGCCGCATTTTTGGGTATGCTGAAAGTCGGATGTATCTGAATCTCCGAATTAAATAGTAACGAACAAATTTTGTTGAAATCCCTTAAAATTTGTTTCGTTTTCTAATTACAACTTTTCAGAACGATTAGAATTTAGATCGACTGATCAGAATTCTGTGTGAAGAAATATCTGGCTCTTAAGCAGCGTGTCGCCCGCCGCATCGTTAACCATCAGTCATCATCTGTCAGTGGGCTTCCCCACTGACAGATGAATGTAGAAATAAAGAATGGTGTTAAAAATAAAGAATGGCAGCTATTGCCATTTAATATAATAATGTTTAAAAAAGCTCCACCCCCCCCCCCCCAGTCCATACCAGGCCCTTCAGATTTGGTATAGATTTTAAGGGAAACCCTGCGCCAAAATTTAAAAAAAAAAAAAAATGGCTTGGGGTCTTCCCCAAAATCCATACCAGACCCTTATCTGAGCATGCAGCCTGGCAGTTCAGAAGTGAACGCCCCCTCCTGAACCAAAGCAGGCAACTTACCCTCAACATAGGGGGGCTTTAGGGAAGGGGGGCTCTGCGCCCCACACCCCCAAAGCACCTTGTTCCCATTTTGATGGAGACAAGGGCCTCTTCTCAACAACCCTGGGCTGTGGTTGTCAGGGTCTGTGGGTGGGGGGCTTATTGGAATCTGGAACCCCCCTTTAACAAGTGGGCCCCCAGATCCTGGCACCCCCTATGTAAATGGGTATCGGGTACCAGAAAAGTGTCAAAAAGTAAAAAAACACAGGAAACTGTTTTTGACAAGTCCTTTATCAAAAAGAAAAAAGAAAAAAAAATAGTGTCTTTCAATGTAAATCCATTGTCCATCACGACGCCCGCCAACTTAAAAAATAGAAGATTTGCAAAAAACTCTTTGCCTCCTAAGAGGCTACCTGCCGTATGCCCTCTCTTCGGCTTTGACAGTTCTTATATAGGCAAGGGGCGGGGCAACCCGGTTACGTCACCCAGTGGAACCACCCCCTGCTGGCTTCACATGATGTCACGTGACCTCAGAAGGGGGTGATCCCACCAGGAGACATAACTGGGTGGCCTCTCCCTTTTCCCATTTTTCTTTTCCCGGCAATTGCCGGCATTCTTTATTTTTTTGTTTTTACCAGCAATCTTTATCTCTACATTCATCTGTCAGTGGGGAAGCCCGCTGACAGATGATGACTCATGGTTGTTAAGGACACGGGCGGCCGGCTTCTTGGGCTGCTGCTTAACAACCAGCTATTTCTTCACACAGAATTTGAATCTGTCGATCGTCTTTCAACCGATCCAAATTCTAATTGTTCTGAAAAGTTGGAATTCGTTACAGAATGAATAAATTAAACTAGTTTAACATAAAAGAAATGAAACTAAATTTTATGAAAAAAGAAAGGAAAACAGTCTGAATGTTACATACCCATGCATGTTACATTTTATTAGAATTGCAGAATGTTACGATGTGTTTGAATTATAGAAATTAAAGCAAAACTCCAGACTAACAGATATATATATCATGGAAATATATGACTCATAGGTGTGCGCACAGGGTGTGCCGGGTGTACCTGGACACACCCTAATCAACCCCTGCAGTGCTGATTCCCCCTGCTTCCAGCTTTCCTCCTCTTCTCTCAGGAGTGGGGAAGGGGCCAGTAAATATTTCATTAATCTGCCCTTCTTTTCTGAATTTACGCAGTAGGTGATCTGTACTGATTGTTCCTATCTTCATTCTTAACTAAAGCATAGTAAACTATGTTTATTGCAGGCTGCAGAGAAAAAGCCTGGAAAATATCTGTCCTCAGTTTCTTTCCCTGTCTCAAAAGTGAGACATCAGGGGTCTTTTTAGACCCTTGATATTTCACCAAAGCTCCATAACGAGGCTCCTAAAAAAATGTAAAAAATTAATAAAAAATAATATTGTAAAAAATAATTAAAAATAATAAAAATAAAAAACTACGGACACTATCCACTGCCCATTCAACACCAATCTTTGCACTACTGACACCGTCCACTGCTCTGCTGATATACATGCATGTATGTTCATGCTCTGGTTTGCACACCCTAATGCAATAGCCTGCACACACCAATGTCTATGAATTTCAAAACTAACTATTGGCCAACATCGATTAAAAATGACTTCATAGTTCCAAAGGACAAAGCTCCTTTTTTTTTTTTTTAAAGTTAAACATTTTCTAAATAATTTTTCTTCTGTTCCAGAGTAACAGCATAACCAATTTCTTATCTGTAACATAAGTCTACCATCTGGGTGAATTTTACACCCTGCATAAAGTGTTCAGTTTCACCTGAGATTCACTTAACTGTGTCCTTAAGTGCAGTGTGTGGAGAACCTAATAAGATAACGGTGATGTGCATGGCTCTAAGAGCAGGTTAACTTTGTTAGAAGAGCCATTTGCTGAAACCTAAACACGGATTACACAATGAAAAGCCCATTAGGTTGTAGTGAGATAGGTATCAGTTGAATAAAATGATGTTGGTCTATTTTAATATATTTTCTGTAGTTCGATAACCCAATTAAATTGGAGATTGCTAATGATCATATCTTTTTGTGATTAGGAACCAACACAGGCATGGAGTAGCTTAAAATGCATTTTCATGGCTGCCTGTTCCATATAATGAAATCTTTACAAGTACCAAAAGTGCATTATTTAAAAAAAAAAAAAAAAAAAAAAAATATATATATATATATATATATATATATATATATATATATATATATATATATATATATATATATATATATATATATATATATATATATATATATATATATATATATTATCATTGCAAAGCAAAACTCTGGGGAGATTGCCTTCTGACATGACTATATAGCACATTGCTTAGAATTTAAAAACATATAAACCCTTAAGGATTAAAATATGTGTTTTCTCTCCTTAAAGGGTAACTCCAATTTTGTGGGGGAAAAAAATAGAAAATAAAGAAAAAACAATATAGCGTATACAATTGCGACACAAATCATATTGTAATTGAATGGCATTAAAAATTCCCTTTCCTTTTCAATCTGCAGCTGTTGTAATTTTCTGAAAATGCAATGCAATTTGGCTACCTGGAGCTGTTGTACCACACCCCAGAAACATCATTTCCTGCTTGTGTGATTGGCTCACCAATTTTCCCAGAAGTCTGCCTAAGATAAAAGTCAGATTTCTATGTCCTTTGTCTCTAGAGGGGCCTATACCAGTATGATTGCCATCATCCCGAACATCTTATGCCACAAGTTTGTATTGGATCCTAAAACCAAAAAATAAATGGGATTGTGTAGACAAAGGTGTATTTTTATAAATAAAACATAATTTTATTGATAAATTTGATTAAAAACAGAGCTTGATTCAAAAAGTAGACAAACAGTTTCATCATTCATAATGTTGCACAAAATTAACACACGGCTACAGAGGCCACATTGGTTAACATTACTCGGTGAAGGGATGGTGATTCCCGATGTTAGTGCTTAGACATCCATGCTGAAAAGCAACTGAGGATGTAACTGAACATAGGGAGTTCCTTATGTTCCTATGTTCAGTTACATCCTCAGTCACTTTTCAGCATGGATGTTTAAAAACACTAACATCGGGAATCACCATCCCTTCACCGAGTAATGTTAACCAATGTGGCCTCTGTAGCCATGTGTTAATTTTGTGCAACATTATAATGATGTTTTATTTATAAAAATACACCTTTGCCTACACAATCCCATTTACTTTTTGGTTTGAGGATCCAATACAAATTTGTGGCAAAAGTCAGATTTCTGGCATCCCCTGCAACACAAATGTCATTTTTGGTGAGATACTCCCAATAGGAACACGTCTAAAGCCTCGTACACACGCGACTAATTTCCACCGACCGGTCGTTCGTCTTTTGTCCAGAGTCATGTCTGTTGGTTGGAATGTGCTCTAGACTGCACACGAATTTCCCGCACGACAGAATTCTACTTCAGAAGTGATGTCCTGTGTTGGATTGTTTTCTATGTGTTCTTTCATCTCTGAGCATGCCTAGTCTTGCTCAGAAGATTTTTCCCCATTGAAATCTGTACTAATGAGACGAAAATCGGATGTGTTTTGATGGTCGACAAAAATTTTATAGCCTGCACACCAGGATTTTTTCGGCCGAAAAGTCGGAGTCGGTTGTTGGAAGCATCATACTAACAAGCCGAAAATCGGCAGATCGGTCGTCGGACGAAAATTCCCGGCCGAAATTCCACTCGTGTGTACGGGCCTTTAAGGGATGCAGACCCAGCAGATTTCCTCATTAAAGCTCTGCAGCTGCCACAGCTGATAGATAATTATGTAACCACTCCCATTTGACCCACTCAGCACAGAGGAACAAACAATGATTACTTCAGAATAACAAAAGGTAGGAATCTGCAACAAAGTTTGTTAGCATTCTTGTAATGTGCAGAGATCACCCTTCTTTTTCTCAACAAAAGTGGAGTTATGCTTTAAAGTGGAACTTTAGTCATAAAATAAAGTCCTGTAAGATCACTTCAGGCTCGCCCCTTTTGCAGGTATAGTTATGTCAAATATTAAAAAAAAGTGCCTATACTGGTTAAAATCCAGTAATACACTGTTTCACCCTGCTCTGCCCATGCTCAGTTGCTCTCTGTTTTTGGCATTGTGCTGAAAATCTCAGCCACTAGTGTCAGATTTGCTGATAGCTTAAAGATTTACTGCTGTTCATGGGCTCTGGGCTTCAGTAAAATGGCAGCATCTGGCAAAAAGAAACAGGAGCATTGCTGGAGGCAATTTAAAGCACACAATAATTTTGGTATCATAAATATTAATGTGGAATGTATGTTCCTTGCTAAAGAACAATATTTTTTTCAAGTTGTTATGGGTAAAGTTCCACTTTATACTTGCAGATGTATATTAGGAGCTGCACCAGCCATATATTAAACAATCTATCACAGTAATACAGTCCATGGACAATTTAATGGAGTAGAACTGCAGGTAGAAAGAAAGGATCCGATCCAATCAGCCAATCACCAGTGAATAGTGAGAGAGATGAGTTACACCCTGTGCTGACACCCGTAGCCTCTTACCGGAATTTTTGACCCTCCTGTCACAGAGTGGTCAAACAGGCATAAGAGCAAACAGCGCTCGGCGTAAATGATGGTTCCTAGTCATATTCCTCACAATCCTTAGCAGGGAGAGAGAACTTCACATTTCACAGATGTACAATGCCTTCACAGGACCCCACAGAAGTGTCTTTCACATGCAGGCTCAGAAAAAAGACAGAGGGGCAACCAATCGTGAAGTACATCGAGGCACATACAATTAATAAAAAGTAATGCACTTACATAGTAGTCATCATATAACAGCATCAATGGATAAAACCGCGGTATGTAGCATGCTCAGCTCCGATACGTCCGCCTTACGCGTATCGTCAAACATCTATGACATCTTCAGAGACATGGTATAGCGGTGTGAGCACGCATTTAAATGAGCTGGCACCCGGAAGTGACACAACAGGAAGTGTTCACCTCTTATGTTCCACTTGTACTGGATGTGGAAATCTCTACTGTCTATAGTCCAAAAGAGGATGTTCAGACTTCTGTCACTATGCTGAAACTATATAGACCATTGTTTATATTCTTCAGCAGTCAACCAGGAAATCCTCATAAGGAAACTACATTTTTATGTCTACATTTCCCCCATGGAACCTAAAAATGTACATTTAAACTGAACTTTAATTTGAAATCAGTTAAATACACAACAAGTGCATCAGAACAAAAAATGTTTAATGTCTAATTCCCCGTACACGTACCCCGTAATCGTACGATAAAACTCTTTCGACCTGATCGCACGATAATCTGATCTTTATTACACAGCTTTTGACAGCCGATCATGACAGTTGGTCCAACAAAATCCGAAGGGACAAACAGGAAAACTTCTGTCATACGATAGCCCCACGAACGACAATAGTTCCATCAGTACACTATGCGTCTGCTAAAAATTGATTGACAAAGGCCGCACTTGATCAGAAACACTAAAATAGCATGGAAAAAGCCTGGCTGCCATTGTTTTTGTTTTGCACCATCTGATACGTAGCTAAGCAATCAGGAAGCTTTTCCCAAATCGTACAACAAAAATCATACGGTTTGTATGCATTGTTGAATTCGATGTTAGTATCATGCAACAAAATGCGAATGATAAGTCGTCCGATTATCTGAACGTCTGTACGGGGCTTTACTCTTTGTTCTCTTTAGAAAACAGCCACAGCCTGAGTAAAGCCTGTCCCCTGTCAGCAGACAGTGCCAGAAAGCAGTGGTCTCTCTGCACACGTCCACCTGCCCAACATATACAGCCCAATGGGCACATGGCCCCCTTCCACCTAGCCTTATCCCCCCCCCTCCCCCACATGACAGTGTCAATAAAAACAAACATTAGAACTTTCACTTGCTTTCTTGAAGCAGAATTGCCCCATATGCGCATGAATATTTCATTTCAAACTGATTTGCTTCCATTTTATGTTTTGTAGTAATTTAAAAAAGACATCTAAAAACGCAATGGTGTCCTTTGGTGAGTAAATTCTGTATTTATAAACTGTACATTGGTTCACTAGAAATGTGAAGAGTCTGCCATATGTTTTCCTCACTATAAACAATAACGTGTCACCAACAGCATGGATCTCGAAAGATGCGCCAGACGAAAACATATATTTACTCACACCCTATTAAAGTGAGGAGAGACCCTGACCAGCCTTCTGTCTGTTTTATGTAATGAGGCTGGCAGTTTTCTCACTAAAATTACTCAACATATTGAAGACAAAAGTTGAGTTTGTTAAATAATACCATCAGTGAAAGAGAAACACCGCTGAGCGATCTGCCCCACTCACCAGATATAAATAGGAAAATGAAGGTCTTGAAGTCCTGACCAAAAGATGTCCATATGCAAATAGAATCATTCACTGAAGGAAGACACCAGCGTCTTCATACATTTAGGTTTGTAGTCATAGTCAAATCTGGAAGACTTGACCTAATGTAGGATGTCCTAATCTCACAGATCATATTGGGAATAACAAAATTATTCTGCATTACCATCAGAAAGTGTGGAATTCCTCAGGATGCGGGCTGCAAAAAAATATGATGTTCATCATGGTCTTCCAAAACGGATGGTAGTACAGGTTTCATTGTTTGATGCTTCCAAATTATGGTTTGCCTTATTGCTGGCAGCTAAGGTAAAGCACCAACTTGATAGAAGCAAAGCCCAAAGTAAGACTAGGTGGAATTAATGCAGATTTATAATGCATGCAAGGGCTGAAAGTGGAATCATTTTAGAAACTTATAGTCAGGCTACAATACACAGGCAGATGACTAAAGGGAATACAGAAGGGCTCAGACTAGAGACCCAGAATGGTAAATGCACATAGCAAACACCAACGCAAATTTTCTGCTCCCCCTATTATAATTGACTATAGCTTCCAAGACGCCCAGTAGGAGGGGCGAAACGCGTAAAGCTGACATCCGTACGTCTGACGTCATTTCTGGTTTCCGGTGGTTGGAACACAAGCTGTTGGTAGCGTCCACCACGAGCAGGAAGAGTGGGCTTTTACAGTTTACTTTGTAAGTGGATATTTTTTATTTAATAAACAATTTTATATAATATACTACACTATGGAGTATTCTCTTTTATGAAACCACCTTTTATGGGATCCAATGGTTTAAAGAGGTCCCGGAGTCCAGGAGAGACAGATCCCTATCAGGAAGAGTCTAGTAACATCTACTCCACTGCTGAGTTCATTATTGAGCCCATACCTTCTAGTTGCCCAGTGAGTGGAGCACAAAGTGAAGCACCAAGTTTTGCAACTTTGCACAGTTTGAGCACATTATTAATCTACCTCACCAATTTTACTGTTGAATACAAGGACTTTGTTTCACATGGCACAATTTCTCAGTATATAGCCAGTACATACTATTGAGACTGGTTTATCATTTGACACTTTGTGTATATTTAATTATTATCTGTTGCACTTTATATTTATTTATTTATTTATTTATTTATTTATCTATATTGCTGTTTTGCACATTGAAAATAATAGGATTATTGCTATCACTTGGAGGGTGACATACACAGATAAAGTTTGGCACATAATTAATACCTCATATAGGGTTTACAATTTAATTTATTCGTTTATCGTCTATAAATATTGAGCACTTTGAAAAATGTATAAAGGTAGCAGCGCTGATTATATATATATATATATATATATATATGTGTATTATACCATCATTAAGGATTAATCTCCCTTTTTTATCAGCAGCAGCCCAAACTTTCACCACATTTTTTAATAGAGTACACACTGAGGAAACACTAATTTTATTTTCCTAAGTGCGGGTTCATTTGTAATTTTTATAGCTCCCAACTAACCACAATTTGGAAGAACTGCCATTCCTTTGGAGCTCAAATTCCTCTGCCACTCTTTCTTTCTTTGTTGTCCCTATTTTTGATCTGATATATAGACCTCTATCAGAAATGTATTACCTTAATTAGCAACTTTTGTCTCTCTCCTCCCTCCCACCAAAAGTGCTCTATTGCACTAAGCCTTTTTATCTAACCCATAAATTATAGCAATTGTTATTTTGAAATGCCAAAGTAAAGAAAATGTGTTGGTGAAGAAATCACTTAAGGGTTTTGGTTTTTGTTTTAAATTTTTTATGGTCAATGGAACTGGGAGGGTGGCATGGGTGTGTCCTTTGCCTACATACTTTGCACTAAAGGGGTCCTTATTTTTCATCTTAGAAAGATGGAAGGTATGCAGAATTTACATGTAGTGGGCAAACTCATGCTTGTGCCTCTGCTGCATTCTCAGTATAAAAACTACATTGAGGTGTGCACCAAAGAGAGGCGCAGAAATATGTGCCAAAGAGGACCACTGGGTTTTTAGGAAAGGGATAGTAGGAGTTGGTGGTTCTATGCATGAGCTAAGGTGGCCACAGATATTAGTATGTGCACAATACTGACTCATGAGCTGGTCAATATGCCACAGACATTCCCATGTTAAAGTATAACGAAAGGTAAAGTTTTTTTTTTTTGTTTTGGATAGAGTGGAGAGGGATTAGAACACTTTTCAGTTTTTATTGCTGTCTGTACCTCTGTTAAGGAGATTCAACCTCTCTATTTGTCCTGTTTACCATTATCATTGAAAGTGAAAGCAAAAGAAAAAAAAAAACACATTTTGAGTTGTACCCAGCAAGGTAATAGATTGGAATTCCTCTAACGGGGACACTAGTTCTGGTGGGAAGAAACAAAGGAGTGAAGGAGCCAGTAAGACTGTTCCAAAAAGAGGTTGCATAGAGGGATGCTCACAACTGCTAAATGTCAAAATAGATAAACTGTATTGAAAAACAGGGCACTGTATGACATGTAAAAACATGCCCCTAACAATAGGGGTCATGATACACATAAACCAGATCAGAGGCAGTGAAAACACATGTGAGACAGCATTAAAAACATCACAATGACAGATACACACACTACTGGCCACACCACCCACCGGGATAAAGATGGCACAGCTACAGCGGTCCACAGTATATAGCCCAAATCGGGCCCGGTGGGTGGTGTGGCCAGTAGTGTGTGTATCTGTCATTGTGATGTTTTTAATGCTGTCTCACATGTATTTTCACTGCCTCTGATCTGGTTTATGTGTATCATGACCCCTATTGTTAGGGGCATGTTTTTACATGTCATACAGTGCCCTGTTTTTCAATAATGTTTATCTATTTTGACATTTAGCAGTTGTGAGCATCTCTCTGTGCAACCGCTTTTTGGAACAGTCTTACTGGCTCCTTCACTCCTTCGTTTCTTCCAGTCATTTTGGTTGCGGTGGCTCCCTGCGTATCAATTGGACCAAGTGGGAATTCCTGCCGGGCCCCAGGATGTTTGGTGACCATATGTAAATTACAATTGGCCCCATAGGTCTCCATACTAGTTCATTCCTACATTACACTAGTTCTGGTGACCTAAGGGTCCCAAGGGATTCCCTTAATTTGGAGGGATTTCTTCTCACTTCCTGTTTGGCTACGGGCAAAAAAAAAACTTTTCAGGGGTTATAACCCTCCCTTACTCTATCCAAAATGGAAAAAAAAAAGTTTTGCCTATAGTTCTACTAGAAAGCGTAATCCCACTTTTGTGGGAAAAAAAATAGCAAATAAAGAAAAATATGGCGTATACAATTGCAACACAAGTCATATTGTAATGGAATGTTATTAAAAATTACGTTTCCTTTTCAATCTGCAGCTCTGTAACTTTTTGAAAATGCAATGCAATATGGCTACCTGGAGGTGATTTGTACATGTGTACATAACGTCCCTCAGAAACATCATTTCCTGCTTTTGTGATTGGCTTGCCAATTTTCCCAGAAGTCTACACTAAGATACTAGTCAGATATCAGGCATGCCCTGCAACATAAATGTCATTTTTTATGAGAGACTTCCAATAGGAAATCACAGTTAAAGGAATGCAGGCCCAGCAGCTTTCATCATCAGAGCCCTGTAGGTGCACAGCTGATTGAAAATGATGAAATCACTCCCATTAGACTCACTTTCCCATATGGACACAAGCAAACACACAGGGATTTCTTCAGTATAACAAAAAGTAGAAATGTGCAACAAAGCTTGTTATAATCCTTGCAATGCACATAGATCACCCATAGGAGAATGTTTTTTTCTCAACAAAAGTGGAGTTACACTTTAACTATTTAGAGGAGATCTGCTCATTTCTCCTACAGAAAGCACCACTCAAATGATGCCCAAAACACACAGGAGAGAATTTACTAAAACTGAAGCAAACAGAATCTGAAGCAGTCGTGCCTCAAACAAACAGCTTCTAACTTCAGCATGCTTCACCATGCACAGCTACTCCAGGTTCTGGCTGCTCAAGGTTCTGGCTTAGTAAATTTGGCTCACTGTGCAGTATAACTCAGAAGGCCAGGAAACTATTTTGTGATTGCAATTGTTTTTGTTGCAATAAACACTAATAAGGAATAGCTTCCCTCATCGTTTTCTAAGTCTACAGAATATCAAAAAGGGCATTTCCATGTCTCTAGATAGAGGGTGCTACCTAAGAAAAGATTTCTTCCCATGTAACAGTCATGTGCATTTATAAGTGTACACATTAATACAACATTAGTCCATTAGTCATTTGTTTGTTCTGCATTCAGAAGACGACTGCTGCATTTATTCAATGGCTTCAAACAGCTAACGACTTGTTAACAGTTAAAGTTGATGTAAACCCTAATTTAATTATATTTATTTGCTCAAGTGCCTTGCACTGTGTATCACAAAGAATTGTTATTTTTGTTATAAGAAAATACTTGTTTCCATCTTTATTTGATTTCAGTGCTTCTGATCTCCTGCAGCCTCCCTACATCCATTTCATATCTACTACAGTACATGCACTGTAGTGATAGCTTCATGACATTGGATTAGAGTAAGTTTAAAAGTTATAGAGAGGTAGACAAAGTGGCTCTGCTTTAGGCCCACAAGAGCTCCAGGATGAGTGTTAGGGGAGGATGTATTGCATGAGTAAAATAATAACTCAAGGGGAAAAAAAACAAGGTGGCTTACTTAAGACTTACTTAAAGGCAAAGTTCACCTTTGTTCACCTTTTTTATTTTTCATAAATTCCAGCTCCCCTATGTACCAATATAGCTTTAATGTACTTATTTTGCAAAAATAAAACAGCTTTCCATTAATTCTGCACAGGCTTACCTTACCCTCTTCATAGCTGTTCAACCACTTACCGCAAACCGACGTACCTGCACGTCAGCTTGAAGAAGTGGTTGTACCGGGGAAATGCCTGCAGCTGTTGTTTCTTAGAACCGGTCTTTATCCCAGTGAGGGGGGGGGGCTCAGGACGGAAGACCTGAGCAACCAGTGGGCATGTTCGCCGGCTGATTGGATCTCTGATCATGTAACCCGGAAGCAACATCACAACGTCACTTCCAGTTTACTTGGCTGCCAGTGGCGCTGATTAAAAAAAACTTTTCAAAAAATGTAGGTTTCTGCATTTTGAATACTTTGAAGTGCAGTGGAGGGATCTGGGGTCTTTTAGACTCCAGGTCTCTCCATAAAGAGTACCTGTCACTGCCTATTAATGTCACAAGGGATGTTTACATTCCTTGTGACAGCAATAAAAGTGATCAGATTTTATTTTTTTTTAAATCTGCAACACAATCTGCAACACAAAATTAAGTTTTAGGTAGAGTTTTACTTTAATAGGCTTAGATTTTAACTTTGCAAGGTTTCTGCCATATTTAGTAGAACTTAACTCAAAAAATAGACATTTACTATGTTATAGGAATGATCTAGAAATGTTAGTTGTGCCTTAGCAATACAACAAAAAAATATACCTTTTATTTGAAATTACTCCTGAAAAAAAGCAGTGAGCTTCCTGGTATGCGAGGGTGCCTAGGGTCTCCTTTGTCTACAGTCTCATAACTGTATATCTACAGTGTGAGATCCAAGGCTATGCTGCTTCTGACTATTAGTGTCATTAACTTTGGAGTGAGATCTGGTGATTGGAGATTCAGGTGGGGGAGGTCCTCAAAAATCTGAGGAGTCCGACTGAAAAAACAGATTGGAGACCCATAAAAAGACCCAAGGTATCCAAAAAAGAAAAAGAGGGAAGAGAGGCGGGAGAGCCCTGATAGTGTAATATATATCTCAATGTAGTTGTTTCCTCAATTTGCAGAAACTAGAAGAAAAAAAATTACTGACATCTGGTGAGGTTGCAGTGATCCAGGCAGGAAGAATCATGCAACCTTACACGAACACAGATGGAGAAAAAGCCCTGTTCCCAGGTGAAATTGGTAGTTCTTGATGCCACAGGGGTCACAATCCTAGATCCATTATGGGTTCTCAGGTGGGTGTTATACTGGTAGGTTAGGAGGAGAAGGGGGTAAAAAGCATGTTTTGGTGAAATAAAACTATCTGATGTTCATCTAACTTGATGACTCTGACTCATCCTTACAATGCGGCTTACAATGTGCCTTTACCATCATATTCTCAAGCAATACACCTGGAGTCCTTTGAGTTGTTTTGGCTATGGTCCTCTCCTCCCCCCCTGTTGTCCCCCTGCTGGACATATTCCACGCCTCAGCCCCGGGTCAGGCTTTCTCCGGATCCCCTGTGGTCCCTCATTCCCAGACTGGATAGCTCATGAATTCTGATACTGCTTAAGGTAGTGTCTTTTTCTTATATACCTCCCATTTATTTCATTACTTAAATCAATATATTAATACAATCCATATTCTCACTTTATAGACATATATCTAAGCTCCTGATGAATGGACGGAGGTCCATGAAACGCGTCGAGCCTACGATCACTCAGATATTTTAGCGTATTATGACATATTTTAGATTGTGAGCACACAGAGATTACAAGGTCTTATTGTACTCATTTATTTCAGAGAGATCCGCATGTGATCCGAGAAATATTTTATTATATTGTATCTGCATTTGTCTGTACTAATATTGTACCATGCTATTTACTATATCTCTGTGTGTGTCTATGCAATAATATCTTTATATGTTTTTGTATTTTTGCAATAAATTTCCTTGTCCAGTCAACCTCATTTAAAGTCCCACACTCTTGCTTTTATTTTATGGGTGCATACAGAATGTGGTGCAGCTGTGCATAGTAACCAATCAGCTTCCAGGTTTTATTGTCAAAGCTTAAAGGAGAACTATGACCAAAGCCTTTTGGCTCTACTTCAACTATGGATCACAGGAGTGCAGTTCATTCTGCATTCCTGTGATCCATTTTTAGCCGACAATGGGATAAAGCTAGCTGTCATTGATCAGCCGGTCCAGGCACTATATCAATCCTGACTTTACAGTCAGTATCCCACCAGCAGCCTGGAACGGCAGCTGGCTCAGCCACTCAGCGAGCTGATGGTAGACTGAATCAGCCCCGACACCCCGCCCACAGCGTACCGGTGAGCGCTAGAGGGGCAGAGCAGAGAGCTGGTGACAGACAGTCACGGCCCTCTGCTCAGAGCGGAGGGGAGAACTGAACGATCAGCAGTATTTGATCGCTCAGTTCTCAGTGTAGCAGTGGTGGGGGACAGATGCAACATCAGATCAGTGTTGCATCCAACCAGGTAAGTAAAACCTTTTTTTAGGGGGGGAGGACCCATACTTCTCTTTTAATTGAACAAGCTATAGTTAAAAGCTGATTGGTACTATGCACAACTGCACAAGATTATGTATGCTCCAGTGTTAGTAAATCCCCTACCCCCCCCCCCCCCCTTAGAGTCCATAATGAGGAAAAGATCAGTTGCATGGAGACCAAAGGCAATACTAGTGATTAGTCTTTAGCCCTTAGCCTCCTCTTTTTAAGCACAACTTCCAGAGTTCAGTTCTTCTTTAAAAAGGTACAGACTGCAGGATACTGTTGATGTTATAAGTTCTTCTTTAAAACTTGGAACCTTGTTTATTGCATTATGACCTAAATCCGGTTTTGTGAAAGTAATAGTGTAAGTGGCCAACAAATAAAAAACATGGCTGTTATGAAACCAAAATGACACAAGTTATCCGTCTTCAGACGGAGGCACTGGCGGCTCAGAAAGAAAAACCTGCTCGATATTAGATGGCCTTTCACTTGTACAGATGATGCCGCAGCAAGTTTTTTACCAAGTTATAAAAATTGCAGCAGCACAATAAATTGTAAGACAAAAAGGAGAGAAATTCAATTTAACCAGAAACTTGTAACTTTTCACTTAAAGAGTGCTTAGCGGTGGGACAAGCTGGGAGGATGTCAAACAGCAATACCTTGTGCCGCTCTTACTAGATTGCCCTCAGAAACAAAACCATATTTTATACCCCCGAGGGAAATTTAGTACAAGTGTAGCAAATTTTCCTTTCATATTGCTGATGGAGAGTCTTTCCAAAGACAAAAAAAGTGTAAACATTATTTATACACTAGAACATATATTATTCTTGCTTTGACAGGGGAGCATTTTGATAGCAGCGAGCGCTTTTGTATTCACATACGTTGATAGGGACAGATGCTGAGCTTGTCTGATCGATGGGTTACGTCTATATTCCAGTGGTTTTATTGCTGAGTAAATTTATGCCCCCAGCACACATGGAGACCCGAAATATGGATGCATTGCAAGGCAACCTGCTGTGTGCAAACACAATATACAATTTAGAAGTAATATATTCCCCACTTATAGATATATTTTCCCATCTTAAATGGACAGTAAAATATAGAATGAGGAAGTAATGCACACAGAATGTGTGTGATCGCAGGGTGTTTGTATGGGTAATGCAAATAAGTGTAATCCTTTTCCAGTGTGGTTGTCCCAAGCTTCACTCTATGCATGTTAAAATTATATAGCAATAATATATATATATATATATATATATATATATATATATATTGGAGGAAATGGAGCTTGAGATGGTTGCCACTGCAAGTAATCATATGCCATTTCTTGCTATACTCTGCTTGCTTTACCCTGTTTTAAATAAAAGCTGAAAAACAAAAACTCCAGACTGATGTAAAATATATATTTTTAATTTTTAAGCCCCTGTGGTTGGTGGGTTTATGTGTCTGAAGTTCTTTTAACCACTTTACTACCGGAGGATTTTCCTGCTTTACGTCCAGGCCACTTTTTGCGATTCGGCACTGTATGAATTTAACTGACCATTGCGCGGTCATGCAACGCCGTACCCAAATGAAATTTACGTTCTTTTTTTCCCACAAACAGAGCTTTCTTGTGGTGGTATTTGATCACCTCTGCGCTTTTCATTTTTTGCGATAGTAATAAAAAACCACAATTTTGAAAAAATAACAATATTTTTCTACTTTGACAGTTAAAAAATATCCAATATATTCAAAATTTGTCATATATTTAGGCCAAAATGTATTTAGCTACATGTCTTTGACAAAAAAATTCTCAATGAGCGTATTTTCAACCGCTTTATGACCGGAAGATTTTACCTCATTCCTGACCAGGCCATATTTTGCGATTCGGCACTGCGTTACTTTAACGGACAATTGCGCGGTCGTGCGATGCTGTACCCAAATTAAATTGATGTCCTTTTTTCCCCACAAATAGAGCTTTCTTTTTGTGGTTTTTGATCACCTGTGCGATTTTTAATTTTTTGCGCTATAAACAAAAAAAGAACGACAATTTTGAAAAAATAACAATATTTTTCAAATTTTTTTATATGAAATTCCCCCCCCCCAAAAAGTTTAAAAATCTAAATTTTTTAACATTTTAGTCCAATTTGTTTTCTGATACATATTTTTGGTTAAAAAAATCGCAATAAGCGTATTTTGATTGGTTTGCGCAAAAGTTATCGCAGCTACTAACTACAGGAAATTTATGTCATTTTTATTGTTTTTCTTTTAACTAGTAATGGCGGCGATCTGCGATTTTTTTTTTTGCGGGACTGTGACATTGCGGCGGACAGATCGGACCCTTGATTGACATTTTTGACACTTTTGGGGGTACCAGTGACATTACTACAGTAATCAGTGCTATAAATATGCACTGTTACTGTAAAAATGACACTGGCAGGGAAGGGGATAACTTTTATTGGTGATCAAGGGGTTAATGTATGCCTGGTGCTTACTGACGTGTGTGGGGGGAGGGGACTGTGTGACACAGGCACAGATCGCAGGTTCAGCTATGCTGAAACCTGCAATCTGTCCCTGCCTGTCACTTAGTCACAAACAAAGCGGGCGGATCTCCACACTCGATCCCCTACGATTGGGGAAGAGCGGCGGTGATCACCACCGCTCCTCCCCTGGCCCAACTCCCGCAGTGACTGAATACAGAGGGAGCGAGCCTCCGGCGGCGCGCACGCGCCGCCCACAAGGGGAGGAGTCCAGCGATATAGGTCTACGCCGCTGGACGATAACGAACCACTTTGCCGCAGTAGGCTCAACGTGAGCGGTCGGCAGGTGGTTAAGCGAAAGTAGTGTATGAATTTGACTTTATCAGCATCTTACAGTCCTTGTACAATAGACCTGGAAGAGGGCAAAGCAGCACAAGGAGCCAAGCAGTTGCACAGCAGTGTTCATATGCTAACAGGTAATATACCAATAAGAGGAGAGAGCAGGATGACAAAGCTGTGAGCTGATCAGTGTGCTGCTTCTCTTTTCATTATCCAGTCATAGGCTGGGTTAGACCCAAGACCTGTATGTGCTTCTTAACATCAGCAGAAAAAAATCGGGTGCTGTATGAAAGAGCTGTGTAAATATCAGGACTGAACAGATAATAGAGATACAAATCATTTGGCAGGTAAAGCCTCATACACACGATCAGATTATTGGACAAATTTTCATATGTTTTTTTTGTTGCATGCTAGTCTGATATCGAAAGTGAAGAGGTTACTCAACATACGAAAATTCTCGTACGACAGAATTAAACTTCAGAAGTGATGTAATGTGTTGAAATGTTTTGTATGTATTCTTTCGTTTTCGAGCATGCGTAGTCTTGCTCTTGGAAACACTGAGATAAAAACCTGATTTATACTCAACCACCCAACCCAACTAATATATTGTATGAAGGATATATAAAAAATACTCACTGGGCTACAGTAAATTTCGATCTTTAATGATTCAAAAATATTACAAAACAAAGAGTCTGTGCAAAAATGCAAACATTAAACTGGTGCCAGAACTCACATCACACACACCTAAAACATACACTCAACCACCCCCAACACTACATATATTCATTTAGGGCCCATGCTCATTGGTATATGAAGCAGTCAAGGAATAAATGAACAAAAAAATTCTTAGATTGGTGATGGTGTACCCACATGTTGGAAACAGAACTATGAAAGGGAGAAGTTCAATGTTGATGAAAGACAAGCTATATAGCTGTTCAGTAAATAAAGTAATGGGAAGTCTCATTGGCATTGATACTTTTGATATAGAAAGGTGAGCATATGTCCCTGGTTAGTTCATATTAGTGAGTATACAACATCCGTTGTGAAGAAATTAGCTGTATATGTGGTCCAGAGGAGGTATATTGTTCACCAAAAAGCAATGTCACAGGGTAGACCAAAGCATCAGGGTAGAGGTTGCCTCTGAAGCAGCTGGCCTGTGTCTGGCGAAATTGGTTAGGCGTATACCCCATCCACCCCTCCTGTTAGCCCCTTTGGTGATAGAACTATGGACTATGGACATTTGGGAGATGTATTCACATGCATGAGAATGATGGCTTCAACCTCTCTAAGAACTTATCAGATGGATGAGTATACTCTCACTTACCTACTTTGCAAGCCTAGCCATCCAACTGTGTGACCAGGGGGTCCTGTTTGACTGTTTGGATGATACCTAATGGAACAATATACCTGGATGTGCGAGGGAGGCTGCTTCAAATGCTTTGGTCTACCCTGTGACATTGCTTTATGGTGAACAATATACCTCCTCTGGACCACATATAGCTCATTATAAACTAACTAATATGAGCTAACCAGGGACAAATGCTCACCTTTCTATATCAAAGGTATAAATTCCAATGAGACTTTCCATCACTATTTACTGAACAGCTATATAGCTTGTCTTTCATCAACATTGAGCTTCTCCCTTTCATAGTTCTATTTCCCACATATGGGTACACCATCACCAATCTAAGAATTTTTTGTTCATTCATTCCTTGACTGTTTCACATATCAATGAACATTGGCTCCAGTGGATATATGGGGTGTTAGGGGTGGTTGAGTGTATGTTTTAGGTGTGTGTGATGTGAGTTCTGGTACCATTTTAATGTTTGCATTTTTGCACAGATTCTTTGTTTTGTGATTTTTTTGAATCATTAAAGATAGAAATTTACTGTAGCCCAGTGAGTATTGTTTATATATCCTTCAAATAATATATTTGTTGCGTTGGGTGGTTGAGTATAAATCATGTTTTTTTAGCTCAGTGTTTCCAGTAGTTACTTTAATGGTTTACTCCCACCATTTCAAACCACCTTTCTCACCAGAACACATGTATGTGAGATTAGGGGTATATCTTAGAGTGCCTAATTTATTTTTTTAGTCTTGCTGTTATGATTTTTTTTTTTTAGGAAAACTGTACTAATTCAATGAAAATCGGACATTGTGTTCATGTACAATAAACATTGTATAGCCTGCACATTTATCGTTGTCTGAAAATTTGTAATCAGCTGTCGAAAGCACTATAATAACAAACTGAAAACCCAACCCTTATATATATTTCAACTAAGTATTTGTCTTTGCCTGGAGTTCAGCTTTGAAAAAAAATCAGATCAGGGTAGGGTTGTTTCTAGCAGCTGGTGAGATTTTTTTTTTTTTTTTTCGGTCTCTTGACCAGGAACATAATGCAATACATTTTGTGAAGATGTTGGCTGATTGGGCCTTTTCTTTCCATCTTTAGGGCAATTCCAGTATGCTCCCTGGACAGCAAAAAGATATAATACCGCTGACATCTCAGTTGGAAGAAGTACCAGCTATTCTCCAAGATGTTTCCAATATGTTTACCAGATCCTGTCTTTCCATGGAACAATTTTTCAAGCGATGTAAAAGAGTAGCCAAGCTTGTACCCTGACAGTCCTACCAATGGCAGATGTAGTGTCCTCCTCTTGTTAGGCTACTAGGCTAAACTTAGTTTTTTGCTTCACTGTAGTCAGGGGAGCAGCAATTGACTGTTTTGTCTGGTCACTGTTTCCAGACTGGGTTTTTGATTTTTCCCACCTGCTTCTGGAAGAAGCTTCCCAAATACAGGGCAGGGAGAATCCAAAGATCCAGCATAAAACTGTAATATACTCCCAATACCTGGAAGGAGGCATTCAGAAAGTGGCTGGGGTGATAAATATTTGTGAGACCTTTCCAGAGTGTCCCTTCCTCTTCAGAGAGGGTTCCAGCTTTCCTGGGGCTACTGCCCCCAGATTGAGCTACCGAGAGACAAGAGATTGCAGCTTGGGCTTCAGCAGGAGCTGGTCTGAGGAACTGGAGGAGATTGCTAATGGATTTTTGATGGAAGTCATTGTCCTGAAGTCCTGGTCAGGGGAAGAATCTTTAATATCCCTCACGGAGGATATACCTATGGATGCTGAGTGGCAGACAGCTTCTGGGACATTGTGAGAAAGACCTGATTTGGGACTCTAGTGTGTGCTGCTCCCGCAAGGATTTTCTACTAAGAGGTTTGTCCTCTAGTTGATTGCTAGTAATGTTTTTGGAGTATCCTGTGACCCAAAACCCCTCTCCTGTTTTTCAGCAATTAATTCCAACAAGACATCTCCTAGACGTTGCCTGCATTGTCAGCATACCTAGAACTGTGTTTTTATGGATGGCAGCCTCTTAACTTGTAAGGGAGACCCAGGTATATACCCAGCGGGCCCTGCAGAGGTGAACGCTACACAAGGCACTTTGAAAATACCAACCACACATGCAAAGCACCACAGCTTTATATATTAATACAAAAGTTATGATGCTGTAAGATAAGTCCAATTTTCTGATTCAAAAAGCTTGAAGTCAGCATTATGGACATACAAAATATTGCAACTAGATTGAAATTGTTTTCCCTTACCATTGCTGTGGCAACGACCCAAGGCAGTTAGAGGCTTGGGAAACAAGTCTAGGGTTGTACTGAGAATTAGAGACTGGGTGGCCACAGTAGTGAAGTGCAGTATGACTTGAGTAGGACAAACTGAAAACCATCAAGATCCCATGTGATTGGCTTAGGTTGATAAAAGACATTTATAACATTGGAATCTCTCTACTATCCTATTGCTATGTTTGAATCTACAGTGACGTTTGGCAAGTGTACTTCCAAGAAGAGTTTTCCAAACCACCACTAGCAGGTGGTATTTCCTACTGGGGCCTTCTTCTCTTGTACGCCCATTGCAGTACATGTAGAAGTATTACCTTTTTCAAAAATGGCAGCATATTCTCTAGCACTTTACAATACACAAGTTAAAATAAAGTTGTTACAAAACAAGGTATACATGCAACGCATAACTTCAGACAACCTGAAATATAGACATTCCTGCAGGACGTTGCAATCTATTAGGGTACAAAAAAGTGTAATACATTATGGCTCTGCTAGCCTTCTCTGGGCAAGCTTAAAGTCCCCCTGTTTCCTTTCTGAAAAAAAGTGAAAATCTGGCCATCGTATAAAGGAATATGCTTAACACTCACCCTTCCTATGAAAGTTTCCTTTTTTTTTCTAGAGTTATTGATGTTTTTTGCTATGTGACACTTCCAGGTGTGTCAGATAATGTGTCCCCACCACTTGCTGTGGTTCCTCAAGCTGTCCACTGTGGCTTAGCAGCTAGTTGATGCCAGTTCTTGCACACAGTGAAGTATTCACTGTATAAATTACATGAAAAGTATAACTCAACCCCAACCCATGGTTTCCAGAAACTAGAAAAACATAATACCATGATACAATATCATATATGGTACAGCCTAGTAGCTGCTAAAGAAAAGGGATGCAAAGAAAAAATATTAAATATAGAATATACTGTAAGCAAACAGCTGGTATATAAGGTTATGGGGGGCAGCAATTTATGGGTCTCTTGACCTCATGGGCACGACAGCAGTTGTCCCCTCTACATCTCATGTAATTTTTCCCTACAGCATGATTAAACCAACATCACCAAACAGTAAAAATATGCCTGCAAACAAACTGAATATGTTCAATGCTGTCATAAAGATTGTACAGTGAGAAAAAATACAGTGCTAAACGTCCCAGCTGTTAAAATTAAGCACACGGACCAAAAAACATTTAAACTGTTCTCTTTCATGAATTTCAAGGGCTTTCATTTTTAATCATTTTTTCTTCTTCCTGCTACAATCCTATCTGCTTTAAGGGCACAAAGGATTAATGAAAGCAGACTCTAGCAATGTGACCTTTACTTTGCATTAAAAATGCTTACTTGAGCAGTCTTGTGTGGACCCTGAGAGCGGATTTCTGCTGAATACTAAAATCTGATAGTGTGTAATGTTTCACATGGATTTCTTCATAAAACTGGGGACACCTCTCCATAAATACACTTAGATATAAAAAGAAAGGGGAGATTGTAGTTTATTCAGGTCACAGATCAGACAGCCAAAAAAGTACAGCTGATGCGATAAAACAGTAGCCGTCATCATAGCATTCCAGGCCTTAGCACGATGGAGGCACAAAATGAACTCTAGCCGTACCAGATGTGTCTCCTTGCTGTTTGTCACACCTGCTCAGGATCACTTTTGTGTTTAACTGTGATGAGCTCAGAGATTTGAACTTCCCCTGCTGAAGCAGCTGCTTTTCAGGAAGATGGTTGCTAAAATTCCACCTTACTGAAGATGAAGGGAGGGGGGTTTATATGTCTCAAGTCCTAATCCTAGTCCTAAAGTATTTTTACCATATTACCAATGCAGATCATAAGCTTGATCTGTTTTTTGCAATATGTGTTACAGGGAATTCCATTTTTGTTAAAAAATAAATAATCATAGCATATAAAATTGCTACACAAGCCATTTTATAATTTAATGTTAATAAAAATCACCTTACATTTGAAACCGAAGCTGCTGTTTTCTAAAGCCACAATATTGCAATCTGAAGGTGTTCTCTATAAAGCTGGTGTGAAGAACACATCCAGATGGTCATATTGTGCTGAATTAAGCCCCGTACACACGTACCGAATGTCGGCCGAACGATCGGCCGTCTTTTGTCCAGGGCTGTCGTGTCTGTTGAAAACTGCAAAAGACTGCACACGAATTTTGTCGGCCAACAACAGCCGACTGCAGAAGTGATGTCATGTGATGGTTAACTTTCCTTGTCTTTTTTGAGCATGCCCAGTCTTGCAAATCTGCTGTCTGTCTGCCGAAATCTGTACTGACTGGCGAACAATCGGCCGTTCTGGTGTCGGCCTACAAAAATTTTAAAGCATGCACATCAGATTCTATTCGGCCGAAAGTGCGCTGTCAGCTGTCGGAAGCAACATACTAACAAGCCTACAATCGGCCGATCGTTCGTCGGCCGAATATTTACGGCCGACAATCGGTACGTGGGTACGGGGCATTAGACTAGAAAATCAGTGAGCCAATCACACAAGCAGAAAATTACGTTTCTGTAGACATGCCCCCAGAAATTTCATTTTCTGCTTGTGTGGTTGGCTAACTGATTTTTTCAAATGTGTGTATTAGGATACAAGTAAAATTTTAGGCTTCCTCTGCAATAGAAATTAAATTTTTGTTGACATACTCAGGATTAATTTCAATTGGTGTACAGATTGCCTCCAGGTTGTCGTAGTGTATTGAATTGGATTAGAAAAGTAGTGATTCCAATCATACAAGCAGGAAATTACATTACTTGGGGCATTTTGTATACCTTTGGTTTGGCTTATTTTTTCAGATTTATTAACATACAAGTAAAATTATAGACATCCTCTGCAGTAGGATTTTTTATTTTTTTTTTGCGATACGCCCCAAGGTTTATTTCCATTTATAGAGATGCCAGCACTGCAACTTTCCTCTTTAGAACACTGAGAGTGCACCAGGTCATTACCAAGCCTATTTCTGACACATTATGTTTACAAGAAAAAAATCTGTATTTTTTGATAGAAAATTACTTAGAATATATATATATATATATATATATATATATATATATATATATATATATTTTTAGCAAAGACTCTGGACAATAAAATGGTGGTCATTTTAATATTTTTTGTCAAACGGTATTTGTGCAGTGGTCTTTTGAATGCAATTTTTTGGGGAAAAAATACACTTCACTGAATTAAAAAAAAAACTAAACAGTAAAGTTAGCCCAATTTTTTTGTATATTGTGAAAGATGATATCACGCTGAGTAAAGAGATACATAACAAGTTACAGTTAAAAATAGCACACACTCGTGAAAACTACGATATTTAAAAATCTCCATAGGTGACGCTTTAGACATTTCTAACGGTTACCATTTTAGAGTTACAGAGGAGGTCTATGGCTAGAATTATTGCTCTTGCTCCGATGATCGTGGCAATACCTCACATGAATGATTTGAACACCGTTTACATTTGCGGGCGCAACTTACATATACGTTTTCTTTGGTGTGTGAGCTCACGGGGACAGGGGGCACTTTAAATTTTTTTTTCCTATTTTTTTTATGTTATTTTTTATTTTTATCACTGTTCCTTTAAAAAAAAAAGATCTAATCACTTTTATTGCCATCACAAGGAATGTAAACATCTCTTGTGACAGTAATAGGAAGTAACAGGTACTCTTTATGGAGGGATCTGGGGTCTAAAAGACCCCAAAACCCTCCACTGCACTTAAAAGTATTAAAAATGCCAAAATTGGCATCTTTGAATCCTGTCACTTTTTTTAAATCGGCGGCATTGGCAGCCCAGTAAACCAAAGGTGACATAGTGACGTCGCTTCTGGGTTACTTCATCGGAGACCCGATCTAAGCTGAATCCGGCTTTGTTCGGGATTCTGACCAGCTGGCGGATGTTCCGGATGGTTGCTTGAGTCTCCCGGTTAAGCGGGAGACCCAGGCAGAGCGGCAGAAGGCAGCAGGGGGGGGGGGAGAACGTCCCCTTCTGCTCCCTGAGATAACGGCCAGTACCAGGTACCAGGTAGCAGCTGCAGGCATCACCCCGGTACAACCACTTCTTCAGGCCAATGTACAGGTACGTCAGTTTGCGGGAAGTGGTAATGAGTGCAGATTTTCCCGTTCAGGAAACAGTCTTTAACCACTTGAAGACCAGACTATTTCTGGCATTTTTTTGTTTATAAGTTGTAATCAGTATTATTTGCTAAAATAATTACTTATAACCCCCAAACAAATATACATTTTGTAAAGTAGAAACCCTAGGGTATAAAATTGCAATTTTTTATGTCACACGGTATTTACAAAGCCGTTTTGCAAACTCAATTTTTTGGGAAAAAATACACTTGAATAGAAAAAAAAAATAGTTACCCCAATTTTTTGTATAATGCGAAAGATATGTTACACCGAGTAAATAGATACCTAACATGTCATGCTTTAAAATTGCGCATGCTCATGAAATGGCAACAAACTATGATACCTAAAAATCTCCATAGGCTACAGAGTTACAGAAGAGGTCTAGCAGTAGAATTATTTATATTGCTCTAACATTGACGGCGATACCTCACATGTGTGGTTTGAATACCATTTACATATGTGTGCGTAACTTACATATACGTTCTCTTCTGGGGTGGGGGTGTTTACATTTTTTTTATTATTATTATTTTATTTAGTTTTTATTCTCTAATTTTACACTGTCCGTTTACATTTTTTTTTAATCACTTTTATATATTACAAGGAATGTAAACATCCCTTGTAAAAGAAAAGGGATGCCAGGTCCTCTTTATGAAGAGATCTGGGATCAAAAAGACCCCAAATCTCTTCTTTACCTTTAAAAGCAAAAGAAAAATAGAATTTTGATCTTTTGCTTTAATTTGTTTTTTCTTCCAGCCTTGACCGTAAGTGACGTCATGACGTCGCTTCAATCCTCCAAGGCCGTAGAGTTGATCAAAAAGTGTTAACGGCCGCACTGCCAGATAGTTTCTAGAGTGAACTGGCGATAAGGGTAAGCCCGAGAAGCACCGGCGACATATCCCTCTGCGCCTCTTCGGAAACCGGCCCAGCAGGTCATGAGCCGCTGGACTAGTTTAATGAGAAACTGGTCTTTAGCCATAACTCTGGTAAACTACTTGCTAATCGCAACCTACTGTATATACATATTGCAGTTAGCAAGTGGTTAACCTCCTCCAACCCAGACCACTGCATATATACGGCCAGGTGGGCCTTTTTGCTTCTCAGTGGATGTTCCTGAACATTCTTCAGAAGGAGCACGATCGTGCAGCGTTCCCGGTGTGCCTGTGTTCTCCAGACACAGCGCACTATTGCTCAGTGGGAGGGCTTTGTGATTGTCCCTCCTGATCACATGACGGCTGTGTCCAATCACAGCCATCATGCAACCTAAAGACAGCCGTTGTAACGGCAATCGGCTCTGCTTCTCCTCACACAGAGCCTGTCAGTGAGGAGAAGGGGAGTGGATCTGGGCTGCCAGCCGGGGATCAGTAAGTTTTGAGCTGTTTTTACTGCTTTTTACACACTGATAACCCAGCTAGTGTCCCTAACACAGTGTTCCGAACACAGTGAAAAACACCTGTCACAGATCTGTCCCAGTAAAATGATCTGTCCCAGTGAACACCTGGCACATCTGTCCATGATCATCTGGCACATCTGTCCATGATCATCTGGTGCACATCTGTCTCTGATCATCTGCCATATCTGTCTGCGATCATCTGCTATCTAAACAATTATTTGGCAATGAGGAGGCTTTCCAGATACTTTCTAGATATTCTAGACTAGAGTATGTCGGATGAGAGTAGTGGGAAACTCTCTCCGTCAGACTCAGTTTGCGAGTATGAGCCAGTAGAAAGCAGTGGTTCTGAAATTGAAACTGAGGAGGACAGAATCCTAACAAAGAGGCTCAGGAGATTTGATCAGGTGTAGGCATCCACCAGCAGTGCAATAAATCCTGTGGCATCCACTAGCAACGCAGCACTCCAAGATAACAGGCAAGCACCCACCAGTAGTTCTGCAAGTCCTTGTGCAGTTGCAAGCACAAGCAGGGCAATATTCCTAGATGAAAGGGCAGATGCTAGTAACGGGGCATCCCATCGACAACGAGGAAGGGCCCATGCTAGCCTCCAAGATGTATTATTATTATACCCTAAATGCAGATTCCTGAGTAGGTGTGGTTGTAGATGGTGATTTTTGCACTGCAATTGGACCCTTGAATAATGCACACCAATGATGTAAAAGGGGTGGGGCCGACTAATGAAGGCGGTCTGGTTTGCAGGTATATATGTCTAGTGGGTCATTTGCCTCTTTGGCTCTGAGGAAGAGGGTTCGCCCTAGAAATGCGTCAGCCCAGCCATTACAGATGCCATCTGGTCTTCCTGAAGCATTGGATTAGTCCATGTCCTGGAGGCTACCTGTCTATGCAGTGTTTTGACATGCGCTTTTTACTACATTTGTTTGTGAGCATGATGTATGTTACCCTTTATTCTTCAATAAATGTTTTAATAGTATTGCACTACGTTGGTGCGCCCTTGCTTCTAGTACTTGTGGATACCCATGGTCCTGAGAGGGCAGCAAGACTCCAGGTGCCGTCAATAAAGTCTAGGATACTCCTTTTCCCTGAGCATAGCACCTGAGCGCTAGAGAGTTATTTTGTGAATTGTACCTCTTGAAGGTTACAGGGTGAAGGCACCACCAACACCAAAAGACCAATTTTCCTCAACTGTTTTACAGGGGCATCACATTAAATTTTTTTACAACAAGACCAATTCTTGCTTTCTTGCTTTCATCGAGAGTACCTCTAGAAGGTTACGGGGTGACGGCACCACCAACACCCAAAGACCAATTTTTTACACAACTGTCTGACAGGGGCATCAAATTTAAATTTTTTGCAGCATGACCAATTCTTGCTTTCATCAAGAGTCCCTCTAGAAGGTTACAGGGTAAAAGCACCACCAACCCTTAAAGCCCAATTTTCAAGCACCTGTTACTTTTATCCAAAGTCTGTGAAAGAGACACTAGAAGTTATCTAAAACAAATTGTTAATCTTGGCCTGAGTGTACTATAATTTGGTTTCTTTACATAAGGTTAGCTCAGTGTGGGGCAAAACTTTGCTATTTCCATTCAAAGTCTGCCAAAAAGACACCAGAATTTATCCTAAAAAAAAAAATAAATCTATAATCTTGTTCCAAGTGCACTAAATTGTGGCCTCATCATACAGACTGGCTCCCTAAGCCATTTTTTTTACAAAATAAAGAAAGCTTGCAGGGAAAATCAATTTGAATGTCATGTTTTTTTCTTTTTTTTTAAATGTCAGTTTTGCTGCAGCAGGTTCTATACATGGAACATATGGACCACTTTACAGGCAGACTAAGGGGATACTCCAAGCACTATATTTAATGGAATTTTTCATTTTTATTGTTTCATTTTAAGCATTATTATAATCACTGCTCCTTTAAAAACAAATGTTCAAGTGTTCTGGTGCAAACCAAACCGGGGAGTGTTTAGCCCATCTCTAATAAGAAATATCTTACTTGAACAATAAGTACCACCATTGGATAAAGATGAGCAACTTAGTGGTAAAAGACCCAGTTCTTGACTAACAAAGTACCAAGTGTAACAAAATGTTAAAAGTATAATTCTTAAATATTCAAAAATGAAATATAGATAAAGAATCTCTAATTGATAACATCCAAATAGCCTAAAAGATGCTGGGAGGGAAAAAATATTTTGCTATCAAAAATTTAAATGTATGTGGCTGATAATCAAAAAACATCAAACAGAAATAAAAAATGTAAATATATGTTCATCAATCAGTAAATATATTTAAATGAATATAGTTAGGAATCACAGCAGCAGATCGTTATTAGGATGACAGTCACACAAAAATATTGAAACATGAAAGACGGTCATAACAGAAACCAAATAGTAAGAAATATAAATCTTTCATACACATACCTGCAAAATTTGAACAATATGGAATTGTAATGATTTAGGAATACATATTTAGGTTTTTGCATAAATGTAATTGTAACTGGTTCTCTTTATACCACAGTCCTGCTCCAACTTTCAATGTCCTCATTGATTGTTAGACGATCTCCAGCCTTCACTGTGATGAAAGAAGGTTCCTGCACAAAGCAACCTATCAGCACAGGTTAGCACATAAACTGCAATGGTCTGCATTCTGTGCCTGCTGATGACCTGCACTCACACATTCTGTTTTGCAGAAACCTTCATTAGACCTTTGAAGGGTCTAATTAAACCTTTCATTAGACATGTGAGCAGGAGTCCACAAATAATAAAACCAGAGAATGACTGGAAGTGTGTAAGTCCTAACACGTGTGTAAAGGCTTTTATTCTGAGAGACGGGGTGAGCTTACAGGTAGACTCATGTGGGAAATGCTGTAGCTATGGGGTGGCATCATGGGAGGAAGTTACATGCTTGCCCATACCCAGGAAAAAACAGTATTGAAAGGCTCAGGGAGCAACGGAGTAGCAGGAATGTGCATCAAAGGTAAGTACCTGTGGATGGGGGTTGAGATAGCAAGAGACTCTTAAAGAACAAAGTAACAAACCCTCTTATACTATTTCTAAAACCAAAAACAAAAAATGTAATATATTAACTTAAAATGTATGTAAACTCTCACATTGTAAAACAACCCATCAGTTTAAAACAGAAATGAAAGGCAAAACATTTGTGTGCACATATAAAAACATTATATATATATATATATTTTTTTTTTCACCCTTTTTATAAGTAATCACATACATCTGCTATCAGCTGCATAAGGAGCTCCGAGACCTGGGGGAGGAAAAAAAATAGTACACTGGCCTTCCCGGTGAATGGCTGTGCGGGGGGGGGGGGGTCAGGACAAGTCTGATCATTGGAGAAGAGCAGGTTGAGTTTCCAGCACAGCTAGAGAACAGACCACACTGCGCTCTCATGCCTATTGTGGTAAATTTTTGAAAGGATTTTTGAAGTGATTACATTTCCATCTGTTCTCAGCTACATAAGAGCTAGAGGAGGAGATGCAACAGCACACTGATCTTCCCAGGGAATGGCTGTGCAGTGGGAGGAGGAGGGGGGATGTCAGGACCAATCTGATCATTGGAGGAGAGCAGGCTGACTTCCTAGCATAGCTAGAGAACTGACCATGGGGTGCTCTCCTGATTAGTGTAGTCATATTCTAATAGGAAAGCAGAGGGGCTGGCAGGAACAACAGGGATTTAACACTAAGCAAATAATACAAAGAGAACAGGATACTTTTTCATACAAGTACATGGTACAGCAGGCACATATCAGGAATATGAAATGTTGGGTTTACATATTCTTTAATTCCATAAATAAATGTAATATAGTGCAGCATACCAGTCCTTAGGTGTGATGGCTGCATTCGATTTTATTTTTTAGGCTAACAACATTTTCAGCAAGTACAGAAATGACCTTGTAACTACCTATACACTGACCTACAACCCTGATTGGGTTAAGTTAGAGGCGCAAACTAGTACCCAGCTTTTCATTGACTTCCTACTTTGGCTATCCCCTAAGAAGCATAAAGCCATTCTCAGCCCCTCTTTGTCGCATTCCCTATGTCTCTGGGACACAGTGTGCAAGATATATTCTCTGAAGTCACTACACACTCCAGTGGCTCCCCCCTGGACAAAACTCAGAACAGATTACATGGTGGGTTAATGAGGGCCTCTATAGAATAGCCCATTTTTTAGACCACAAAGGAATCAGACAGCTCTTCTACTTTCTGGAGGCTTTACAGATGTCCCCCTCGGAAATGTTCTGCCTTTGTCAGATCACTCACTATTTACAGACACCATGTTGGGATCAGGTAGATATCTCCACCAGGACCTTCTATGAAAATAGGTATTCTCACAGTCCAGGGACGCGTGGCAGTATTTCAGAGTTGTACACTCTGTTCATGGACCAGGGTTATAAACTCTCTTACCAATTAGCTTGGAAGTAAGACCTTGGGGGGGGGGGGCTATAGAGGGAAATGTTTGATCCCACTGGTCGACCATGGGGCACAAAAAATCCTTAATACTTCTCTGGTGGAAGCAAATTACAAAGTATTGTCTCAATGGTATCTTGTCCCGGAAAGGTTGGCTAAGATCTTTGTTTAAGAGGGTGCGGGCAGGAGGAAAATATGTTCCATATTTGATGGACCTGCCCGAAGGTTCAATGGTTCTGCAGCAGAATATTTAATTTGGTATACTCAGTGACTGGTTTAAATGTCTCCAAAAATGTTAAGACATCATTATTTTCTGACCTATTGAGTGAGTTACCCAAACATCCCAGAACCCTCACTTTCTTTATCTTTTTTAACAGCGAAAATCACCATAGTTCAAGCATAGAAATCCCCTGTGATCAACCTCGCCCTAGTCAAACACAAAATCTCTTGGATCATGGTTAATTAAAAATTGGCTAGTATCCTCCATGACAAACAACTTTGATTTTTAAAAGTTTGGAACTCTTGGATTAAACCTTCAATAGTGAATGGAGTGGCTCGGGAGCTGGTAGTCTAGGATGTGGTGATAGGCTGTATATCTATTCTTTTCCTTTATCTTTTACTTTGTTCTACTCTTTTCTTCCCTCTTTAGTTCTTATACTACTTCCCCATGAACGCTTTGGTGCAGCCTTTAGGGTTCTTTCTAGCCTAGCCTAAGTATGGATGCATGGTGTTCTTTTGTCTGGTACTGGAAAATGTCTTCAGTCCTATAGAATCTATTTTCATAGTCTTTTAAGATCAGTATATGCATATCGTGTTTCCCCCGAAAATAAGACCAGGTCTTATGGTAATTTTGGCTACAAAAAACACACTAGGGCTTATTTTCAGGGGATGTCTTATTTATTTATGGTATGTACAATGACAGTCTTAAAGTGGTTGTAACCCTAAAAAAAAAAAAAAAAAAATATATATATATATATATATATATATATATATATATATATATATTGTGATCCTTCAGCCCCGGTTCACACTATAGCAATGACAGACATTGCATTTGATTTGAGGCGTACTGCTCCTAAAATCACATGCAATGTCTGTGCGATGCGAATTCAGCCATACAGATTGTATGGCTGAATTTGCATCTGATTCGGACTGAACATGCAGAGGACCCTTTTTTGGGTCCGCACCAGATTCGGATCGCATGGTGGTTCACACCAATGCGATCCAATTAATGTCCGAACTGTCAGTTTGCACTGCGATATGCGAACTGATCTGGGGGTGTTGTTAACTTTGTATTGACACCCCCAGTGATCCGCATATGACAGTGTGAACTGCCTGCGATTTGAATGCGATGTGGGAACCTGCAGTGGATTTGCAGGGTTCCTGCATCGCATATGTGTGAACCAAGCCTTAAAGCATGATAGACAGCACAGTGCTTGGGCAGTGCCATTTACCTCTTTTTATGTTCTAAAAAAACCTGGAATAAAACAATAAAATGTTTTTAAAAAAATTCCTGTGTCCCCTGTCTCCTCTCCCCCTGTCAGCTCAGCATTATGACATTCTGTAATCCCAAAAATAAACCTTGGTTAAAGTCATTGTAAAATGATGTAATCCATTTTGTAAAAAGATTATAAAATGTGCAGTGTGTCTGCTTTTGTAACTTTATTGTGGAAAATACCTCATTTACAGCGCCACTGGCTGCTCACGTGACCTGCTGGAGCTCTTCTTCCCCGCTCTGAATACTGCAGAGGGAGGGGGCCAAGATCCCCGCTGATGTCAGCCCTGCTCTGAGCACTGCAGAGGGAGGGGCACTGACGTCAGCCAGGAGGAGAGAGAAGATCTCTGGCGGGTCACGTGATCGCCCTGCGGTGCTGTAAATAAGGTATTTTCATCAATAAAGTTACAAAAGGAGGCACACTGGACATTATATAATCTTTTTACAAAACAGATTACATATTTATACAAGGACTTTACTAGGGCTTTTTTCGGGGTAGAGCTTATTTTTAGGGAATAGTAGTAGATCTGCAATCACATAATGTGAGATTATGAGCTCTAAATTACTTACCAAACTATTCAACCAGAGTTGCACTTTAAGAGCTGTGAAGCTTGTCATGAGTTGAAAAATGAGAAACAAAACAGAGGAGAGGTTGGAAATATAGGGCTCGATCATGATTTATGTTTTCAGCAGTCAACTACATCCAGGGGCAAATTTATATTCCCATCAGGCGCTATCTTGGCATTTTATTGCTCTGCCTAATCTGACTAGTAATGGTCCTTAAATGGATCATTGAGCCGAGATGTTACCAACTGAAAATTGGCAAGTAATAAAGCATTGCAGAAAATATTAACATGCTCATTTATTTTTATATGTTTCTATTTTTAAACTTACCCCTTATGATTGGATATTGACATTGAATTAAACCTCTATTTTACATACAAGGAATTGATGTTTTTTGGAATTTGTAGTTTTAAATGATGGTCTCCCAACTTTCCATGAAAAATGACATTGAAACCAATAGCTCTTTACAAAATAAATAAATAATAGTAATAATACTATGAAGAATACAACCTTGACCTTTAAGAGTTTGCAACGGTTTGGCAGGAGTTCAAGGTTCAGATCCTACAAGGATTCTTGTTTTTTTTTTCTCCAATTGTTCCAGTTTACCCCACAATCCAGATACTGAAAAATTAATCAACTTCCATCCCAGATGGTCCTAGAATGAGTGCACATATCAGCAGGTCTGCTACAGAAATTGGTGTGAACAATCCTATGTTCTCTGAAAAGCACTGTGGCAAATGTAAGTACTACACTAAAATCAATAAATCCTGTATTTATCTGACATGTCAGTGAAAAAAAAAGGTTATTTCAAGACCCCTAGATTGGCACTAGAGGGGGTCGTTAAGGGTGATTAACCAGGGATCAAGACTTTTAAAACAGAAGATCATGTAAATATTTACCCCTTTATCCATTTTGATGAATTCTTGATGATGCCCCCAAGTATGTAAATGATAACCAAATTTCATGACCGTATTTACAACACAGGAATACAATGAGAGTTGAAGAAAAAGAACAAAAGAGTTGCACGTTTTGCTAAATAAAGGATCTTAGAAGCACTGTAAGCAGTATGATTTGTCAGTCAGTTTATAGTCCCAAGTTTTTTTTTTTTTTTTTTAACCTGTCTAGAGTATTGCAACTGTTAAGAAAAACATACAGCCAGGACCATAAATATTGGGACATCGACACAATTCTAATCTCTTTGGCTCTATACACCACCACAATGGATTTGAAATGAAACAAACAAGATGTGCTTTAACTGCAGACTTCCAGCTTTAATTTGAGGGTATTTACATCCAAATCAGGTGAAAGGTGTAGGAATTACAACATTTTTGTATATGTGATTTTTAACCACTTTACAACCGGAGGATTTTGCTGTCTTCCGTCCAGGCCACTTTTTGCGATTCGGCGCTGTGCGACTTCAACTGACAATTGCGCGGACGTGCGACGCCGTACCCAAACGAAATTTAGGTCCTTTTTTTCCCACAAACAGAGCTTTCTTTTGGTGGTATTTGATCACCTGTGCGATTTTTACTTTTTGCGCTATAAACAAAAAAAGAGCGTTTATTTTGAAAAAATAACAATATTTTTCACATTTTTTTATATGAAATTCCCCCCAAAAAAGATGTAAAAACCAATTTTTTTAAAAGTTTTTGGCCAATTTGTTTTATGCTACATATGTTTGGTAAAAAAAATCGCATTAAGCGTATTTTGATTGGTTTGCGCAAAAGTTATTGCGTTTACTAACAAAGGGAAAGATTTCTGTCATTTTTGGTGTTTTTTTTTTAACGCGTAATGGCGGCGATCTGCGATTTTTTTTGCGGGACTGCGACATTGCGGCGGACAGACCGGACCCCTGACTGACATTTTTGACACTTTTGGGGGTACCAGTGACATTACTGCAGTAATCAGTGCTATATATATGCACTGTTACTGTAAAAATGACACTGGCAGGGAAGGGGTTAATTTTATTGGAGAGGGAGGGGTTAATGTATGCCTGGTGCTTACTGACGTGTAGGGGGGGAGGTGACTATGTGATTCATGGACAGATCGGATGTCCAGCTATGCTGAACAGTCCGATCTGTCACTCCCTGTCACTATGGAGATCCGCCCGCTGTGTTTACACACAGCGGGCGGATCTCCAGACTCGATCCCCGACGATCGGGTAAGAGCAGCGGCGATCGCCGCTGCTCCTCCCCTGGCCCGACTCCCGCTGTGAATGAAAACAGCGGGAGCGAGCCTCCGGCGGCGCGCAAGCGCCGCCCAGAAGGGGAGGAGTCCAGTCACGTTAATACTACGTGGCTGGACGATAACGAACCACTCTGCCGCAGTAGTATTACTGTGAGCGGTTGCAGAGTGGTTAAGGGACCAAAAGTAATGGGAAAATTGGCTGCTTAGCTGTTCCATGGCCAGGTGTGTGTTATTCCCTCATTATCCCATTTATATAGGAGCAGATAAAAGGTCCAGAGTTCATTTCAAGTGTGCTATTTGCATTTGGAATCTGTTCCTGTCAACTCTCAATATGAGATCCAAAGAGTTGTTACTATCAGTGAAGCAAGCCATCATTAGGCTGAAAAAAAACAAAACAAACCCATCAGAGAGATAGCAAAAACATTAGGTATGGCCAAATCAACTGTTTGGAACATCATTTAAAAGAAAGAACGCACCGGTGAGCTCAGCAACAACAAAAAGACCCAGAAGACCATGGAAAACCACAGTGGTGGATGACCGAAGAATTCTTTAATTGGTGAAGAAAACACCCTTCACAACAGTTGGCCAGATCAAGAACACTCTCCAGGAGGTAGGTGTATGTGTGTCAAAGTCAACAATCAAGAGAAGACTTCACCAGAGATAATACAGAGGGTTCACCACAAGATGTAAACCATTGGTGAGCCTCAAAAACAGGAAGGCCAGATTAGAGTTTGCCAAACAACATCTAAAAAAGCTTTCACAGTTCTGGAGCAACATCCTATGGACAGATGAGACCAAGATCAACTTGTACCAGAGTGATGGGAAGAGAAGAGTATGGAAAAGGAAAGGAACTGCTCATGATCCAGCATACCACCTCATCAGTGAAGCATGGTGGTGGTAGTGTCATAACATGGGCATGTATGGCTGCCATTGGAACTGGTTCTCTTGTATTTATGGATAATATGACTGCTGACAAAAGCAGCAGAATAAATTCTGAAGTGTTTCGGGCAATACTATCTGCTCATATTCAGCCAAATGCTTGAGAACTCATTGGATGTCGCTTCACAGTGCAGATGGACAATGACCCGAAGCATACTGCGAAAGTAACCAAAGAGTTTTTTTAAGGGAAAGAAGTGGAATTTTATGCAATGGTCAAGTCAATCACATGATCTGACATGATCTAAATCTGACTGAGCATGCATTTCACTTGCTGAAAACTGAAGGGAAAATGCCCCAAGAACAAGCAGGAACTGAAGACAGTTGCAGTAGAGGCCTGGCAGAGCATCACCAGGGACAAAACCCAGCGTCTGGTGATGTCTATGCGTTCCAGACTTCAGGCTGTAATTGAAAGCAAAGGATTTGCAACCAAGTATTAAAAAGTGAAAGTTTTATTTATGATTCTTAATCTGTCCCATTACTTTTGGTCCCTTAAATAGTGGGAGGCACATATACAAACTGTTGTAATTCCTACACCGTTCACCTGATTTGTTTCATTTCAAATCCATTGTGGTGGTGTATAGAGCCAAAAAGATTAGAATTGTGTCGATGTCCCAATATTTATGTACCTGACTGTATATACAGCATTTGACAACCAATTACTGTATAACACTATGGGATAAAATCCTAAAAATCATGCAAAACTGATTAAATGATTAAAATATAGACACCTAGGAGTACCTTCACTTACCCCAAACATATTTAAGAGTGGTTTAATCAGGGATATTCAGTGCAGAAATTCTACCTCTTAGACAAGACATACATTAAGGTTGAAGAAAAGAAAATCACTTGATTCCCCCCATCGACACAATCAGTGTTGATGAGGGAATCTCTCCGGCTGCACTACACTATTGTGATCTGTGTGGAGCCTTTCCCACCAGCAGAATACAATAATCAGTACAACCAGCCTGTCCATAGGTGGATCGAAATTCGGGCAGCTTCTGCTAAACCGGCCCCAAATTTTATTGCCAGCTTTACTAGAGTGTAAGTGTACAACAAAAGAGAAAGGAGAGCAGAAAGGAGAAAAGAGAAAGGAGAGCAGCGCCATCTAAGTGCAGTATAAAAGGTGCGTTTAATAACAACAGACAAATGCAAACTCACAGGATGGGCATGATAGACCCGGCATGTAAAGGGTTCATCCACTCCAGTGGGAGGATGAGCAATGGGGATCCAGGAAATATTTGCTGGTTCCGGTTGTGCGGGTGGTTTCCAGCACTTCCAGGTACGCGGTGTGCCTCAGAGATAAGCCGCTAACTTCCCTTCCGGGAAGAGGGTGGAGGGGGAGGAGCGTGCCTTCGAAGCATGCGTGGTTCTTCCTCAGGCAAAGGAATTGATTTCCTGAGGAAGAAGCACGCATGCTTTGAACGAACGCACCTCTCACTCCACCCTTTGCTCCGAAGTGAAGTTAGCGGCTTATCTCTGAGGGACACCGCTTACCCGGAAGTGCTGGGAGCCACCTGCACAGCCAGAACCAGCGAAGACTCCCCGGATCCCCGCTGCTCCTCCTCCCACTGGAGTGGATGAACCCTTTACATGCTGGTTTATCATGCCCATCCTGTGAGTTTGCATTTGTCTGTTGTTATTACACGCATCTTTTATACTGCGCTTAGATGGCGTTGCTCTCCCTTCTCTTTTGTTGTACATTTCCACAGAGTTCTTTCTAGCTCTCATCAGAGCTTGCAGCCTTCTACAGCCAGTATTTCCCCATTGTCCAGCAATCAGCCCATGCATGAGCTTTATGGATATTTTAACCAGAACTTACTCCTGCATATGCCCTTCTCTTCTCAGCCTAAAGAGCACTTATGTTTTTGTTGTTTTTACTAGAGTGTAAGAACTATGGAGATGTAAGATGTGTAGAACTGGTCTGTTCCAACACCTCCTGCATGTTCCCATTGGCCAATCACTGTGGTAGACAGCTGTACTGACCAATTAAGAGGTGTGGGAAAAGGTACCATTGCTATAAAACAACGATTTTAATGATATATCCTGCACAGGGCTCACCAGGTTTTTTGTGCAGGTGTGTAAAGAAAACTCTGAAACAATTACTTGAAGAAAAAAAAAAAAGAGTTTAGCCAAATATTTATAAATCCACAGAAAAAAAAAAACTCTACTGTTATCAATATAAGCTGTGTTCATTTTTATATAGACTGCCTTCATTACCAAATCTCATGTTTTGAACTTTGCAATCTTGCTATACATTTGACAAGTTCAAAAACAGCACCTTCAATTTAGAATTTAAAATATAACCTGGAAATGCAATGAAGGGTCTGCCTGCCCAAAAAATCTGATTTTCTTCCAATTGCCAAAACGATGTAATTAGAGGACAAACCTTACACAATACATTAAAGTATACCTAAAGGTAAAACTTTTTATTTTAGTTTTGGATAGAGTGGAGAGTGATTAGAATCCCTGTCCGTTTTTATTGCTGTCTGTTACTGTTATAAAGATTCATCCTCTCTATTTGATCTGTTTACCATTATCATTGAAAGTGAAAATAAAAGAAATCCCACAATTTGGATTGTCCCCAGAAAAGTAATAAAGGGGGAATCTATTATTGGTGAAACTAAATTTTATGACCTAGGGGTCCCCAAGAGATTCCCTTAATTTGCAGGGATTTTCTCTCACTTCCTGTTTTGGATTTTGGGACAGGAAGTGAGGGTAAATCCCCCTAATAGGACAAAGAGGGCAAAAAATCCTACAGGGGTATAACTATCCCTTACTATATCCAAAATGAAAAAAAAAGGTTTTGCCTATACAGTAGTTCTACTTTTAATTTGTGTCCAATCAGCCAGGCCTTTCGATTACATAGTTGATGGTAAATATAAAGGAGATTGTACAATCAGATTTTATACTGCATTGTCAGCTTTAGGGCTCATTCATGCATACAGCCATCTGCAGTGGACCACTTTTCAGAGGCATTTGACAGCTTGTAAGGAGCTGAAATGTTGCCTCCTCACTGCATGATTTAACCCTGTAATGCAAACATGTTCAGCGGTGGTACTGCCACCGAAAGCATCACGTCCTCAGCAAGTGTAAAGCCCTAAGCGGCTGCATGCCTTTGTTTAGGTGGGCAGTTGGGGGGCAGTTAAACTATGGCTCAACTGCTTGATTTTTACCACTTTCTGGTTGCCGTGTAAATGAGCCATTAGAAAAGCAGATTCTTCTACTTAACATGTAAGGAGCTCAGAATTGGCTAAATTGAGTGTGCTTCTGAATTCTGATTGAATGTGCGGGGTTGCATAGTATTCACTTTTCATTGACTTGAAGTTGGTTGGAAAGGTAGAAGGTTTTCTTATCTTAATGCATTTTTGCATTAAAGTAAAAACCTTTTATGTGCAGCCCCCCAAAATACTTACCTGAGCCTGATCTCAGTCCAGCACTGTTCTCGAGAACACTGGCTCTCTCTGCTCTTTTTTTGCTCACTGAACATGGAGGCAGCAGCGATGCCATTGGCTCCTGCTGCTGTCAATCACAGCCTGTAAGGAAAGAGTGGGGGTTGGGGCCAAGTCATACTGTGTGTATTTGTGGACAAGGATCAAGATTGCATAAATGTGGCTTGCTATAGGGACATTCGGCAGGAGGGAGGAGCCAGGAGCACTGGCGGGGAACCCAAGAAGAAGAGGATCGGGGCTCCTCTATGCAAAACCATTGCACAGAGCAGGTAAGTATAACCTTTGTTATTATACATTTACAATCACTTTAAAGACATACCATCCCTTTGCTGTGAATGGAACAAAAACAAAGAAACTCTTGCTAGCCAACCCCTGCCCCAGTCCACTTATACTCATTGCTGTACTGCCCCACCACTCCTCTGTCACATCTGGAAGTCAAACCATGTGTAAGCTCTGTGTGAAATCGGAATATCAGAGCTATCAGTGGGGTTGATGATGCCATTTCCTCCCCTCATGTTGCAGTGTTCAGTCCATGCTTGGTCTCTCAAGCCGGATGACTGCATCATGGGAAGAGGTCATATGCTTCCCCATATCCAGAAAAACAGTTGTTATCCAAAGAGCAATATAGTAGCATGAGAGTGCATCAAAGCTAAGTACCAGTGGATAGGAGGTGGGGCTAGCAAGAGACCCTGTTCTGTTACCCTTAAAGGGCAAATAAAAAAAGGTTTTTATAGGATATCTAAAACCTAGAAAAAATATAATACATTGATTTAATTCTAAAAAAAAATAATATATTGCATCATACCATTTATTTTTCACGCCAAGAACATTTTCAGCAATTACCTTGTAACTAACTGTAAGTTGAACTAAAATCACGATGTTATAATCCTTGTAAGTTTATCGTTTGTAACCACAAATTCCCCTGTTACCCATGTAGGAAGGTGGACATCTTTGTAGTCCAAACCAGGAAAACAACTTGGGAGACAACCCTGCTCCTCCGTAGATACAGCACCGTGAGTGAGCATTGTCACTCCAGGACAGGAAGTGTGTTACTAACAGAATCAGGAAGTAAAAAAAAAAAAAAGGCAAAAAAAAATAAAAAACTAAAGACGATACCTCATCTAAGGACTGGTAAGCTGCAATATACTGCATTTAAAGTTCTAAAAGTGTCATATTTCAGGCACGGGGGACAATGAAGCAGGGATGAGATGAACTGCTCCGGGAACTTGGGTTCAGATGCCAAACCTCTCTGAAATCAATGGGAGAAAAAAAATGTCAAATCAATAATACCAATTTTCTGAGCTAAAAGGGCTGTAAAAAAATAGTAGGGGGGGGGGGTGGATTTGCACTGCCCTACGGAACAAGTACCAATGCAAAGATAACTTTAAAAAAATCAGTTTAGCCGTGAGCCGTGATTTTCTTTAAAGGACTGATATGTACAAAGAAATACCATTTTCTTGCTGGCTTGTTATAATTACATTTCCAATGCACACAGACATCTCCAAACATCCCCGAAATACATACTGGAGGGGGGGGGGGGCAGGGGCTCTGTGATCTGAAGGGCCTGGCATGAATTGGGGGAATCCAAGCTGTTTTTTTTAAACTATCCCTGCTTTTCTTACATTGAAGGGGATTACCAGTCATGTAAACCAATGGGGCTGGTGACATAATTTGTTGTTAAGGATTAAGCCGTGCCTGTCCACTGTCGTTCATAACAACCATTGACAGGGAGAAACTGTCATATGTATAATAGCAGAAGTAATACAGATATATTGGGTAAATGATTTGGTGTTTGTCCAAACGCCTTCACAGCCAAGGCTTGGACTCAGATTATATTTGGACCAAACCTTGAGTTCATCCATACATTGAAGATGTTAACAGCATAAACAGAGTTCTGACATGTGTCAGGAAGGTCTTAAAGGCTGGAGACCACACTGGACTGACTGTGAGTGGGTGATGATGGAGGCGGGTTGGGAAAGTTCCCTCCAGATGAATCCGACCCAACTTCGGTGGCAGTAAGCCCTTTTGACGGGCTTGGGCTGCTACCTCTGGGTACGGCCTGAAGGTAGTTTCTGAATATTCTTGTGAGGGTAGGTAAAAGGAGCGCCTGGTATCCAATTAGAAGTAAAGTAAAGGGGAATAAGTAGTCATTTTATTAAAAGTAGCAAAACATGAAGTAGCAAAGACTCCCCCATCTTCAGGGCTGGTTCTGTATGTTATGATGATTGGGGATGTAGCCCAAGCAACTTTCCTGATTACAGTGTCACAGACACACCAGTTTGGGCTACATCCCCACTCATCATAGCATAGAGTAGCAACCCTGAAGAAGGGGGAGTCTTTGTTGCCTCGAAATGTATTGGCTTTATCATGTTTTGCAACTTTCAATAAAATGACTACATATTCACCTTTACTTTACCTCTAATTGGATATTGGGCGCTCCTTTTACCTACTCTCACAGGCATGTGTCAGGAGGTAGGGTATGGATTACATACAAAAATAAATGCAAACTTGGAAAATGAAGCCTGAAACAATATGGTAGAGAAGCTAAATAGAATGGGGAGCACTGACAAAACTAAGAACTGTCTTCATGAATAAGAAAAATAAAAAGGCATGTAGACAGCCGCTATTAACTGCATGGAATTACTTTGGACTGGATGGTCTCTTTACAAAAAAGGCATTGGCATATTCCAATAATCTAGCAGCATACTGGTTTAAGAAATCATGACATGCATGAAAATCAGCAAAATCAACTCAGCCTGGTCCTCAGACTACAATTGCCAGAGTGATTGTGTAAGAGCCTAAGGTCATAATAATGGCGTGCCACTCACGCTGATTAAATAGAGTGCCATGCACATTCAGCCCGTAGGGTTATACGAGTTCTCTGGTAATGTGTGGCAGAAAGTTAAGTCAGAGAACCCAAATGAAATGCTTTGCACTGCGAGCTGATTTCCCCTGGGAAACACATACATCAAGTAAGAAACTGCTTGGGTTTAATGAAACCTTTTCAAGAGATTTAATAGTTCACTGATAATCAAAGATTTGATTTTAAAGATGTATATAATTACATTTGACGTTTACGCAGAACAATCTTTTTAATGCACGTTAGGCTACAAAGTACACAACTCTCTTCTTTTTCTATTTTCACTGTCTACAGCAGTGGTTGTCAACCAGGGTTCCGTGAAACCCTAAGGTTCCTCCAGAGGTTGCAAGGGGTTCCTTTAGCAATGAGCAATTTCTGCCTCTCAGATAAGTTCCCCTGACACCATTGATATTTTTAACAAAAGAGAAAACAGGCGCCTCTGAGTTAAGACTGCGATTTAATATGGCAAACAAGTAATAAAAACTTACATCACGGTAAGTATAAGCAAACAAGATGGGTCCATCCGGTGTCCATGTGGAGGCTGGGGCTTGGAGTCATCACTGTGGGTCTGTAATCATCTCCTCTCTTCCTCTTCCTGTCCAGCAGGAAGTGGGCGGTGTCACGGCAGTGAGATGGAAAGTCCGACTTTGAAAAAGGAGCGTGCACTGGTTTTCCAAAAATCCACCGTGCTGAGTTGCATTGATGTGAATGGGCAAGATTGAAAACAATGTGATATCCATTGTCATGGCGATTCTGTGTGACTGAAGTTGCATCTGAAATCACACCAGGGTGAATGGAGCCTAAATGTTAACCAGGTAAGATTCAGATTTATAAAAAAGAAAGAAAGAGGAGGCGCAAACACCTAGTGCATTACCCGTGGTCAATTTGCAAATTGTTTAATAAAAAATGCCAAATGCATACTCACAGACGTAGAGATAAAAACATGTTACAAGAATCCACCATGTGTGAACTGGGACACGTCCTTCAGTCAGGACCGCTAACGCGTTTCTGGGGTCAGGCCCCCTTCCTCAGAGCTCTGTCCCCCGAAACGCGTTAACGGTCCTGACTGAAGGACGTGTCCCAGTTCACACATGGTGGATTCTTGTAACATGTTTTTATCTCTACGTCTGTGAGTATGCATTTGGCATTTTTTATTAAACAATTTGCAAATTGACCACGGGTAATGCACTAGGTGTTTGCGCCTCCTCTTTCTTTCTTTTTTATGCACCCGTATTGGAGTTCCCTGCCTGAGAAGAGCAGCACGCCAGTCTTCCCATTCAGAGTGAACGCTGGGCTGAATTTTTGTACTTTAAGATTCAGATTTAAGGAAAAGTTGTGTAAAAGTGGTTTGAAGAAAATGATTGTCCCATGTGATGGCTGGATCCGATGTGAATAAGAGAATGTAACTGTATCCTTTCATCTCTACAAGTTTTTCCAAAACATTTATATAACATACGGGGGGATTTAGGCTCCATTCACACTTGTGCGACCTGTCATGCAACTTTGGACATCAAAAACGCAAGACAAGTCTTTCCCCATGTTTTTCAATGATAACCATTCATATGTATGTGCAACTTAAGGTTGCAGTGACTTCAAAGTAGTTCATCCACTACCAATATTAACCCTCAAAAGTTGCATTAAAGTCAATGTGATACAGGCCCCTTTCACACTTTTGTGACTTGTCCTGCGACTTGGGACTGCAAAGTCGGATGACAAGTCGTACCCCATGATTTCCAATGAGTACCGTTTGAATCTGTGCGACTTCAAGATGCAACAACTTCAAAGTAGTCCCTGCACTACTTTGGTCCGACTTTGATGTGTTTTGAGGTCTATAGACCTCAAGATTACACAGGCATTGCTTCAAGTCCAGTCAAAATCATGGCAAAATTGAGATAAAATCGCGCGACTTTTAGGTCGCACAATTGTGAAAGGGGCTGCAATGTAACAGTTGTGGACCTCAAAATGCATTTAAGTCGAACCAAAGTAGTGCAAGGACTACTTTGAAGTCGTTGCGACTTGAAGTCGCACAGATAAGAACGGTACTCATTGAAAATCATGACATACGACTTGTCATGTGACTTTTCAGTCCCAAATCACAGGACAAGTCGCACAAGTGTGAAAGGGGTCTAAATCTTCCTCATGTTTTTTTCGAGTAACGCTGTCTCAAATTTCTGTTGTATTAGTGCTCATTTTTATTTTCGTGGCCATAAAAAAAACAGATGGACAAAAGTGGACCACAAAAATCAACGACTTTTTCTTTTTACAACATCTGTAGTATATCCTACCCTATCCATATTCTGTATTCTGTCCTATCCTATCCTGCTTACCCTATATAGTAATAAAACCAGATTGTCATATTCCTTTTCTCAATAGGGGATCTGCCCCCAGTGCTGAATTTAACAGAACTAAGCATGCTCTAACAGTGAGATCCCACCCTCAGCACACACATTGGTCTTTCCCTAATGAGATCTCACCCACAACGCACACGTTGCTCTTTCCCTGGTGAGATCTCACTACAACGCACACGTTGCTCTTTCCCTGGTGAGATCTCACTACAACGCACACGTTGCCTTTGCCCAGTGAGATCTCACCCACAACGCACACGTTGGTCCTTCCTTAGTGAGATCTCACCCACAACTCACACATTGGTCTTTCCCTAGTGAGATCTCACCCACAACGCACACGTTGACCTTTCCCCAGTGAGATCTCACCCACAACGCACACATTGGTCTTTCCCTAGTGAGATCTCACCCACAACGCACACGCTGGTCTTTCCCTCGTCAGATCTTACCCACATCGCACATGTTGGTCTTTCCCTAGTGAGAGCTCACCCACAACGCACACGTTGCCTTTGCCCAGTGAGATCTCACCTACAACGCACATGTTAACTTTGCCAATTGAGATCTCACCACCAAGCACGCGTTGGTCTTTTTCAAGTGAGATCTTACCCACAATGCACACAATGCCTTTTCCCAGTGAGATCTCACCCACAATGCACACATTGGACCTTCCTTAGTGAGATCTCACCCACAACGCACACGTTGGTCTTTTCTTAGTGAGATCTCACCCACAATGCACACATTGGTCTTTCCCTAGTGAGATCTCACCCACAACGCACACGTTGGTCTTTCCCTAATGAGATCTCACCCACAACGCACACGTTGGTCTTTCCCTAATGAGATCTCACCCACAACGCACACGTTGACCTTTCCCCAGTGAGATCTCACCCACAATGCACACATTGGACCTTCCTTAGTGAGATCTCACCCACAATGCACACATTGGACCTTCCTTAGTGAGATCTCACCCACAACGCACACATTGGTCTTTCCCTAGTGAGATCTCACCCACAATGCACATGTTGGTCTTTCCCTAGTGAGATCTCACCCACAACGCACACGTTGACCTTTCCCCAGTGAGATCTCACCCATAATGCACACGTTGCTTTTTCCCTAGTGAGATCTCACCCACAACTCACACATTGGTCTTTCCCTAGTGAGATCTCACCCACAAAGCACATGTTGGTCTTTCCCTAGTGACATCTCACCCATAATGCACACGTTGCTTTTTCCCTAGTGAGATCTCACCCACAACTCACATATTGGTCTTTCCCCAGTGAGATCTCACCCATAATGCACACATTGGTCTTTCCCCAGTGAGATCTCACCCACAATGCACACATTGGTCTCTCCCTAGTGAGATCTCACCCACAACGCACACGTTAGTCTTTCCCTAGTGAGATCTTACTCACAACGCACACGTTGGTCTTTTCCCAGTGGGATCTCACCACAATACACACATTGGTGTTTCCCCATTAAGATCCCACCCCAGCACAAATGTTGGTCTTCCCCCCGCCCTTGGAACACATGCACCTTGCTTCCTAGTATCCAAGCCAGCAGGAAAATGATCCCCTCAAATTTACAGAACTACCCATCAGTTTTTGCACCATCAGTACATGTAACACTCAATGTCCAGAAAATAAGTGTTAACCCTTCAGTAACCAGTCTCTGGTGTATGTGCATTAGCCTCTCAGTGATAAGCCCCCAAAAAAAGTGCAGTACCCCTCATTGACCAGTCTCCAATCTATCAGTTTTTATTGTAGCCCTTACCCCCAAGGAAGCCACTGGTTTGAGCCCCTTTTCTTGTGCCCATGACTCTGCAAAAAGCACTCTGCAAAGAATACATGCACTGGCACACTGGTTTGGTGTGGAATATTTAATAAAGGTAGCTGTATATACACCCAAAAGCTTGAGGTGCATATACACCAGTAAGGAAGGACACAGCAACTGGTTAAAGTGATTGTAAAGTCTCTTTTTTTTTTTAATAACAAACGTTATACTTACCTGCCATGTGCAGCTGGTTGTGCACAGGGCAGCCGGGATCCTCTTCTTCTTGACTCCCTCTTTGCTGCTCCTGACCCCTCCCTCCTGTCGAGTACCCCCGCAGCAAGTAGCTTGCTTTGGGGGCACCCAAGGTGAGCTGCAGCTCTGTGTGTCCATTCAGACACAGAGCTGCAGTTTCAGCTCCGCCCCCTCTCTCTCCTGATTGGCTAACTTACTTTAATTGACAGCCGCGGGATCCAATGGCACCTCGGCTGTGTCTCTTCTGCCAATCAGGAGGGAGAGTCCCGGACGGCCGAGGGACTTATTGACCTCTCTGGATAGAGATGGGACTCAGATAAGTATTAGGGGGTGCTGGGGAGGCTGCTACACCCAGAAGGCTTTTATCCTAATGCATAGAATGCATTAAGATAAAAAACCTTCTGCCTTTACAACTCATTTAAGTAATAGCAAGAAGTATATTGCAACAGGGTAAACAAAGAGAAAATATACTGTAATGAATAAATAGTATGAGATATATACTGAAATGGTTAAACAGCAAGAGGAATATACTGCAATGATCAAACAAAAGGAGTAATATGCTGCTGAAACATGTTATAAATCACAACTCCCCTTGTGAACCCATACAGTATATCACAATAACAGATTAGCAGTCAGTAGTATGTTACTTTATTTCTTCTGCTGGCCAGCTCATTGGGGCCCAAGTGTCATGGTGAAGTACGTAAGGTAACGTCCCCTTAAGAACTGATGCAGGCACTGCTACTGTGTTTCTTGCAGATAGCTCTCTCCCTCTTTTTTATCAAGGTGCAGTTCAGGGTTAATCAGCGGCCTCTCACCACTCTGTATGAGCAGGTGATCTTCTTCTGCTCACTGGCAAAGTGTACATTGGTCAGTGTCCTCAGTGTCAGGCTCCTTAATTAGGCAGCAGGCTCAACCAGCATCCAAAACATCCTCTTATGTTCCAGAATGGCTGCCATTGTGTCTCTATTTCACTCAAGTGCAGTGGTCCACTGGTGTAACAGCACCTTCTCCTGTGGCCATGCCTGTATATTGTCATTGATCAAACACAAAACTCCTCTTCCTGTCAAAGCTGCAGATCGGACTACGTGATTTTTAAGAGGTAAACAATGGTGGTCCCCATATTTCTCACAGTATATGTTTTCTTTAAAGTCTATGTAAAGCCAAAACTTTTTAAAACTAGTTTTAGATCAAGCAGGGAAAGTGAGAACCCTGTTATTTTTTCATTGATGCAAGGGTTAAATGCTCAATAACTTTAGGGAGTAGAAGAAGAGACAGTATTATCTACCACTTTCCAAAAGCCTAACTGTAAATGTACGTTATGTTTTTGCCTGTAAATACCGGGTTATGGCAGCAGCTAGCCCCGGTATCTTTTTTTTTGTTAGGTGGTCAGGTTTTTGATAAAAGTGATACTGGCGAGAAAGGTGCCCTCCTCTCCCACTTATTCCCAGTTGTTTCTGGGTTTACTGGAGCCATCAGTAAACCTGTAGCTTTACAAAAGTAGAAGATGGCCACACACCACAAGGAGGTGAATGCTTTTCAAGTTTCTTTATTGTCACTATGTGAGAAAAATATCACACAGAGACTGTTGAAGTGTTTCAGGTGAGCAGTTCCTGCTTGTTCACAGCACTTGGCTGGGCAGGAAGTCAAGTAAGGGCAAGAGAGCCCTCATTTGGCTCTATGCCCCTGGAGGACCAGAGTGGCCTTTGACGTCACTTCTGGTTCTCAGTCATCAATATTTTTTTTATCTTCCTAAAGTCAAAAAAACATTTTTTTTCTTTTGCTTTTAGCCACTTCTGGACCGGAAGATTTTCCCTCTTAATGACCAGGCCAAATTTTGCGGTTTGGCACTGCATTACTTTACTGGACAATTGCAGGGTCGTAAGATGCTGTATCCAAATAAAATATATGTCCTTTTCCCCCCCACAAATAGAGCTTTCTTTTGTGGTATTTGATCACCTCTGCAATTTTTATTTTTTGCGCTATAATCAAAAAAAGAGTGACAATTTTGAAAAAAAAATTGTATTTTTCACTTTCTGCTATATAACATTCACAAAAAAATGTAAACATCAAATTTTTTTAACATTTTAGGCCAATTTGTTTTCTGCTACATATTTTTGGTAAAAAAAAATTGCAATAAGCGTATTTTGATTGGTTTGCCCAAAAGTTATCGCGTCTGCTAACTACGGGAATGATTTATGTCATTTTTATTGTTTTTCTTTTTTTTTTTACTAGTAATGGTGGCGATCTGTGATTTTTAGCAGGACTGCGACATTGCGGCAGGTAGATCGGACCCCTAACTGACATTTTTGACACTTTTGGGGGGACCAGTGACATTACTACAGAGTAATAAGTGCTTAAAATATGCACTGTTACTGTAATAATGACACTGGCAGGGAAAGGGTTAACACAGTGGGTGATCAAGAGGTTAAATGTGAGCCTAGGGGAGTGATTCTAACTGTATGGGGGCGTGGCTTGTGAAATGATCACAGAGACCTGTGATCCTATATAGAAGGATCACAGGAGCTCTGTGATCCTTTCAGGGAGAAGAACGGTCAGCTGTGTTTACAACAGCTGATTGTACTTCTCTGTCAGCAGGGAGCGATCGCGGGTGTCAGGCGGCAATCAGGGCCACCGGCCCCATGCATTAGAGTCCCCTAGCTGCAGGCGTGCAACTGACATAGCCCTACGTCGGTTTGCGCAGGAGGGCCAGCCTGCCGCAGTATAAATGCGGTGGGCGGTCCGGAACCGGTTAAAGGTAAATGAGAGATCTTAGGTCTTTTTGAGGACCTGTCAAGCTTATTTCTATTACAAGGAATGTTTACATTACTGGTAATAGAAATAGAAGTGATAAAAAAAAAATAAAGGGACAGTGTAAAAATAATAAATTAAAAGTAAAATCAAATTTAAAAAAAATGAAAGCGCCCTATCCTTTGTAAACGATGTTCAAACCACACATGTCAGGTATTACGTTTTGCACTAAATTTTTTTAGTGCACCCATCAACTTTTCTTTGTATTAGTTCACGCAACCACAGAAATGTTTCTTGTTATGTTCCCATATTGATTTATGGGATACATTAGAACAGGTTGAGCGCACTTTTTTTATTTTCATTCATTTCTTCACTCTATTGTTCTTAGAATTCAGGTGCAGCCACCCCCTCCCCCTCCCCCTTGCATTTAGTTAAAGAGGTTTTAAACCTCCGAAATTTTTTTTTGAAAAAAAAAAAAAACCCTGAAAGACAAACACATAATGAGCTAGTATGAATCGCATACTAGCTCATTGTGAAATACTTACCTAAGAATGAAGCCCCGAGGCACCGACCGCTCACCTCTCTCGTGGGTGACATGTTCTGTCACCCTTCTTCCGGGTTTGCGGCATCCGGCCATCTGATTGGCTGGACCCATGATTACGTCACTCCCGCGCATGCGCGCGGGAGCCGACGGTCACGGCACGGGGCTCTGAAGGAACAGCACCAGCGGCCGTTCCTTCAGAGCGCATGCGCCAGTGATGTCGCTGGCTGCATTTAAGGTAAATATCTCCTAAACGGTACATGTTTAGGAGATATTTACAGTACCTATAGGTAAGCCTTATCATAGGCTTACCTATAGGTACAACTTGCAGAGGAGGGTTTACTTCCTCTTTAAGCGCACCCATATACATTTACACATGTCAGGTATCGCCATGATCATTAGAGTGAGAGCAATAATTCCAGACCTTGTCTTTAACTCTAAACAGGTAACCTGAACATTTTTTTAAAGCATCGCCTATTGAGATTTTTAAGTACCGTAGTTTGCCGCCATTCCACAAACGTGCGCAATTTTAAAGCATGATATGTTAGGTATCTATTTACTTGGTGTAACAACATCTTTCACATTGTACAAAAAACTTGGGCTGACTTCTTTTTTTTTTTTTAATTCATTAGCGTGTATTTTTTCCCTAAAAATTGCGTTTAAAAAGACTGCTGCGCAAATACAACGTGACATAAGATATTGTAACGACTGCCATTTTATTCTCTAGGGTCTAAGTAATTTTCTAGCACAAAAAAAATTATTTTTACTTGTAAACAACAAATGTCATAAAAAGGCCTGGTCTTAAAGTGGTCTTAAAGTGGTTGATCGACCTCTTCTCTCCTTTGCTTCTTATGCCCCCTACACACGTTCCGATAATCGTATGACAAAACTCGCTTTCGACCTGATCGCACGATAATCTGATCGTTAGTACACAGCTTTCGACAGCCGATCACGACAGTTCATCCAACAAAATCCAAAGGGACAAACAGGAAAACTTCTGTTGTACGATAGCCTCGCGAACGACAATCGTTTCATTAGTACACTATGCGTCCGCTAAAAATCTATCGACAAAGACCGCGCATGATCAGAAACACTAAAATAGCACGGAAAAAGCCTGGCTGCCATTGTTTTTGTTTTGCACCATCTGATACATAGCTAAGCAACCAGGAAGCTTTTCCGGAATCGTACAAAAAAATCATACCGTTTGTACGCATTGTTGAATTCGATGTTAGTATTATGCAACAAAATGCGAATGATAAGTCGTCCGATTATCTGAACGTGTGTACGGGGCATTACAGTGGGCAATCCCTTGCAATCACCAGGTACATTGCAGGATAATAGTCCTGTATTGTATGTGAAGGAGGTAAGTTTGCTGGGAGAACCTTCGATAGGAGGATACATGGGACCAGTCACACAGACTGAGGGTGCCTGTCAAAGTAAGGAATAAGGTAGGCATTACAGCTTATTCCTCTAACCTTATCCAAAAATGATCCTCCTACTGCAAGGGTATTTTTTTTCTTGTGCTTGGAGTTGGGCCTTAACCTTGAGTACAGATCATGTCCTAAATACAGCTGATCAAATTTGCCTCCTTGCAGGTCAGGACCCCCATTCAGTCCTCTTCTGACTGATGACAGCAGCACATATCAAGTTCCCCAACTCATTGCCAGCATCTGTGACAGCGTCAGAGGAGGAGGTAGGTGAATATCGAGTTCCCCTCATTCTTCTTTATACAATAACACGTGTTCTGGCTGCTTTGTCTGAGCTGTTACCATTTTGACAGAGCTTGTCACCACACAATCAGCGGCGCACATGCAGACAGAAGTGCAATATAATTATCTTTTATCATTTTAAATACTTTTAGTCTAGCAGCAAAACGCACAAAGATTCAGCCGTGCTATTGTAAGGAAATTTCGAAATTCGAGTGATGTGCTGTGTTATCGGCACCACTCATTATCGGTATCATCCCATTACTTGGAATCAAACATTTATTGTCTGCAGCAAAACTGAAATAAAGCAGGAATAGTGCCGGATTTCCATGTTGTGTAGGACAAAGCTTTCACTAAGGCTCCAATCTCAGTACACGTAGTGGGAATGAGCATTCCTGCTCGCGATTTTCAAAGCGCGATTCTCACACGATTCTACGTGTCGTGCATAGGGCTTCCCTATGCACATTTGTGCTCCTGCTCCTTTTTTGGGCAACAAGCTTCATGCAATTTTTTACCACTTAAAGCAGGGGTCTAGTTCACGGTCCATCAGACACTGTTGGGGGCCGGACTATAGTTTGAAAAAAATATGAACGAATTCCAATGCGCATATTTTTTATTGTTTTATTTATATAGTGGTGGCTGGTGCTCAAAATTTTTGGGGGGGCGCAAAAATGTAATAGGCATTGCTTTGCGGCAAAAAAACGCTGTAAAAAATTGCGTGACTTTGAGGTCACAAAAGTGTGAAAGGGGCATTTAGTAATCAAGGTATATTGTTCCCCCATCAATGCAGAGTGACCAGCGTGCCCCCTTTTCAATACAGAGAAACCACAGCATGCCCCCTTCAATGCAGAGAGACTTACCTACAGTGGTGGCTTCTCCTCAGTCCCCCTGGCGTCTCCTCGAGTCCTCCGGCCTCCTCCTCGGCCAATGGCATGAGCTCACCTTTCTCGGACCCGCTTCCTGATTGGCCAGGAGGAGGATCTGCTATTGTCACACAAATGGGCGGGCTAGGGCACAGTGCTCTGCGCCCCAGGTCCACCCTATTCTGAAGCCTATTAGAGTCTCTGGCTCTAATTAGGTGATTAGGTGATTCAGGAAAAAAAAAAAACATGAATGATACATCCCGGCCGGCGGGCCGGGTTCAGGACCCTGGCGGCCGCATGCGGCCTGCGGGCCGTAGTTTGAGGACCCCTGACTTAAAGTGTTACTAAACCCAGGAGCCTGCATTCACTATATCTGATCTCCCACAGAACACAGAACATGGAAATGCAATTATTTTAGTAAATATAAACTGCTAAATACCTTTTCTCATCAGCAGTATCTAGCAGTCTTGTAAACGCAATACAGAATGGATCGTTGCTAGTTCTGAATATTATCAAGTCCTTGATGGAACACACAGTGTCCTGTGGAATTTTGGGGCACCATAAGGAGATGAGTCCACAAGGCTTTAGGCAGCCATTGGCAGGTGGGGGAAAAAGACTGAAGCTATTTTTCCAGATATGAAATGAAAAAGAAAACAACAAGGCGTCTCTAAATGTAGACTGTAGACAATTTATTAAGCACAACAGGTAGTAAAGCACTCACATGTTCCATGGATTCATAAGCCTGAAATTGGGGGGCAAACAGTCCCTCTAAGGCATCCTGGGCAGTAAGGTTCTGGTGCCTGCAGCAGATCCAGTGGTCCGTTACCTTCTTGCTTCCTCCATGAATATGCTGGCTGGCTTCCCGTCTTGTTAAAGCTTGTGGGAAAGAGTTTTCATTCTACTCTGACTGTCCTATGAGGCTGCAGGACACCTGACCCTCTGTCTAGACAGTGCTGATTGGCCCTGTGCTGATCACATGCACTCTCCGAAGAAAAAAAAAAACTCTCTAGCAACACACACCAAACTGAGCATGTGCAGAGAGACTCAAAAGGCTTGTCTTATCTTGGCAATCTTATCAGGAGATGGATTGGGGACAGTGGAAGAAAGGGAGGATCAGAGAAGACAATATCGAACAGCCTTTTTACGCAGTGGGCAGGATTAACACCTTAGGTTCCCAATGAGTCTAACAAGCATGCTTTACTGCATATACAGACTGGTTTTACTGTTGTGGGTTTAGTAACACTTTAAGCCAGTCATAGATGGATTGAAATTCATCTAGTTCAGTAGGAACCAGCCGAATTTCGATCGATCTATGGGCAGGCTGTTTGCACTGAAGTCAATCAGGAGATGGATTGGGGACAATGAGGTGAGAATCGGAGAAGACAGGTTCAAACAGCCTTTTTACACAATGCAGAGGATTAACCCCTTAGGTTCCACAGTGAGTATAACAAGCATGCTTTACCGCATATACAGACTGATTTCACTTTGGGGGTTTAGTAACACTTTAAGGTTTGCCCTATAGCAATTTTACTGCTACAGGGCCGCACCTCTGCACCGGATCACTTATATATACATGATCCAACTCTTCAGATGGAATTACACAAAGCAGGAGCAGATCAGCGGGTACCACTGACAAGATGTTCACCAGCACCTGCCGAGAGACAGAATGGCGATCTTCCTGTGTAAACAAGGACAGGAGGGAAGGCATGGATCCTATTTCTCTGCAAAGCAGGGACAAAAAATAATGTCTTCCCCTAGTAAAAGCACCTCACACAGTGTAGTAAAACACAGGCTAGGTACACAGTTAACCCTTTGATTGCCCATAATGTTAACCCCACCCTAGCCTGTGTCATTAGTACAATGACAGTGTAAATCTTTTAGCACTGATCACTGTATTAGTGTCACTGGTCCCCAAAAAGTGTCAGTTAGTGTCAGAATATCTACTACTATATTGCAGTCCCGTTATAAGTCGCTGATTGCCACCATTACTAGTAAAAGATAAAATAAATAAATAAAAATATCCCAAGATTGTAGATCCTATAACTTTTGCGTAACCCAATCAATTTACACTTTTTGGGATTTTATTTACCAAAAATATGTAGCAGAATACATATTGGCCTAAATTTTAAAAGAAATTTTATTTTTTTATTATTTTTTTTATTGGATGTGTTTTACAGCAGAAAGTAAAAAATATAGCTTTTTTCAAAATTGTCGACCTTTTTTGTTTTAGTGTAAAAAATAAAAAATACAGAGGTAATCAAATACCACCAGAAGAAAGCTCTATTTGTGGGAAAAAAAGGACATACATTTTATTTATGGAAAAGCTTTGCACGACTGCACAATTGTCTGTTAAAATAACGCAGTGCTATATCACACAAAACGGCCTGGTGATGTGGCTAAAGTTGCGCAATTTTGTCACAGGACAATCACGGCAAAATTGCATCACTGAGAATGAATAGCATCCAAACATGCATTGTATGTTTTGCAGCAATTTGGAATCACAGGGAGAATGGCAGAGATTCCACCCACAATTTCAAATTATGAAGTGTGAATAGGGCCTAAGGGTCAGAAAGGGACACTCAAACTTACTCAATGGGGCAATACAGAGAGAAATAAGGCTGCTCAAAGGCCTTTTGATTTCAACCATATTGATGATGCAGTTGGTGTTAAAAGTGAGTTTGACACCCCTGCTCTAGTGTCGATATTTGTAAATATGTTTTGTTTGGTAGCAGGTTACAGACAGGTAATTTCTGTCCTTGCTAGTTGGGTCAGAAGCTCTGATTGGAAGATTGGTATATCTTATAAAAGGGAGTTTTCTGGAAGTAGGAATAGAATTGGACAGCATGACCTTTCATGTAGGAGCTTCTGTTGCTGTATTTAATCCAGACCAGAAGCAGAGACTATTAGGCAAGTGCATTTGTGTTCTGATAGTCTTACTGTTGCAGCTTATGTGTGCATTTGAAGTCTGGTGACAGAAGTGTCTCTATCTTATTGGTATTATCTCACATACACAGTGCCAGATAGCTAGGCCTGTGCTACTGTATGTGTATAGTGGTCATCTTGCAGTATATTATTAGGTAAACCTCTTTTTTAAAAAAAGGAGTACACAATTGAAAAAAATAAAAATAAACATACTGTACATACTTACCTAGATGGCTGCAGCATTGATCTGATAGATTCCTTTCATCACTGTAATATTACTGTTAATATTAACATTTTTGATCATAATAGATTAGGTCCTTTGAAGAAACATGTTTCCAATATTTAGCAACTTTCCAACAAACTCCTGTATTGGTTTGCCAATCCAGTTAATAGTTATAGATAATCATGTACAAAGTATATAGCAGCATCTTTTAAGGAATATAAACAGAGATGATTACTCACCACACTAAGGCCGAGCAGTTCCCGATGGACATAGTCCAATCTTTGCTTATCGAGGTTCTCCAAGTAGTGCTGCAAGCGGGTGTATGTGTAAGGGTAACAGTAGGCAAACTGGTATACATCATCCTCCCGGTCAAAACAAAACGCAAAAGACATGACGTAATTTTTGCGATGATCTGGGCAACGATAGTAGTACACATTTTTTGAGGGCAGCCTTTGCCTGCAAAGAAAAAAATGACATTAATTTTCTATTTTCTACCCACCTCCTATGTGCTAACCCCCTAAAGGGATCTGGTCAAAAAAGTCAGCATCAAATAACCATGAACTCAGCAGATAAAAATTGTCATCACAATGTTAATGCAGATGCTCTGTCTTCTTGTAGAGAGCTCCGGCAGGCCTTTAAACCCCTATAAGTAAATATGACACTCTGACAACCAAATAGTGATTTTAGTTACAATGACAACATTTTCGTCCCTGCTGTCTTCCTGTCCAGCAGGATCACTTAAGATCACATTTATAAACCAAAGTATTTGCATATTAGAGTTCCCCAGGCTTAGAGGCTTCTGATGAGAGATTATGAACAACACACACAAATCTCAGTACAAAATAACCTACGCCTGATGATCTCTGGTGGACTGGTGGAGACCAATAGTGTGCAGGTGAGATCACAATGTTCCTTGTAACAATGATAATCACAAGCTGGGGATAGACTGATATGGTTTTTCGGGGCCGATACCGATATTTTGGTCACAACTTATCGGTATCAGCCGATATGGACCAATATTTTGTACATTTAAAGTTTTGAAAAATAAAGACACTTTTGATACAAATCTGGTACTGAACATGTTAATTTTTGTTTAATGTTTAATGGCTGGCTTCTGGCACCCTGTGGTGGGTGGGTGGCTGGCACCCTGTGGTGGGGGGCTGGCTGTTTGGCACCCTGTGGTGGGTGGCTGGCTGTCTGGCACCCTGTGGTGGACGGCTGGCTTGCTGGCACCCTATGGTTGGTGGCTGGCTGGCTGGCACCCTATGGTGGGTGGCTGGCTGGCACCCTGTGGTAGCTGGCTGGCTGGCACTCTGTGGTGGGTGGCTGGCTGTCTGGCACCCTCTGGTGTGTGGCTGTCTGTCTGGCACCCTATGGTGGACGGTTGGCTGGCTGGCACCCTATGGTGAGTGGCTGGCACCCTGTGGTGGGTGGCTGGCTGTCTGGCACCCTGTGGTGGGTGGTCGGCTTGCTGGCACCCTGTGGTGGGTGGCTGGCTGTCTGGCATGCTGTGGTGGGTGGGTGGCAGGCTGTCTGGCATACTGTAGTGGTTGGCTGGCTGGCTCCCTGTGGTGGTTGGCTGGCTGGCACCCTGTGGTGAGTGGCTGGCTGGCTGGCACCCTGTGGTGCGAGGCTGTCTGGCACCCTGTGATGGGTGACTGGCTGTCTGGCACCTTGTGGTGGGTGGGTGTCTGGCACAGGGGCTGTGGGTGACTGGCTGGTACAGGGCCTGTGGGTGGCTGGCTGGCTGGTACAGTGCCTGTGGCTGGCTGGAACAGGGCCTGTGGGTGGCTGGTACAGGGCCTGTGGGTGGCTGGCTGGCTCGCTGGCTCGCTGGTACAGTGCCTGTGGGTGGCTGGCTGGCTGGTACAGGGCCTGTGGGTGTGGGTGGCTGGCTGGCACTGGGCTGCTGTGGTGGGTGTATGGCTGTTATACACTCCCGCGAGACTAGTCCTGACTCCAGATGAGTCTGTCCAAGGCAAGGGAGGCGGCCTAAGAAGGCATAATGATGTCACAAAAATATTGGTAATATCGGCCAGTTCCGGGGCCGATACCGATATATATCGAGAAAAGTTGATATTGGCCCTCCGATAATCGACTTTGCCGATAATTGGTTGATCCCTGTCACAAGCCCATAAAATATCAGTCAATCAATCCATTGATATTAGTTGTGCAGCCCCTGTGGGAAGCCCAAATTACCATCCGTGTAAAGATGGCTCAGTCCCAATAATGTAAGTGAACTAATGAAAAGAGTCCTGGTCGTCTATAAGCAATGTTTATTTTCAGGCAGGATTGCCCAAGCATAAAGGGCTGCTGATAACAATGAATCCATGAAAAACGTAATGTGTAAGGCAAAACAACCACTCAGCTGTAGAAAGTGGAGTGAAACAGACCTGAATGGATGACAGGGGGATCGATCCATCCAGGTCTGTAATTTGGGCTTTCCACAAGGGTTGCACAGCTAATATCAATAAATTGATTGACTGATATTGTATCATATATGAGCTTGTGATTATCATTGTTTCAAGGAAAGTTGTGACCTCACCTACACACTATTGTTCCCCACCAGGCCGCCAGAGGTCATCAGGCATAGGTTTTATTGCACTGAGATTTGTGTGTGTTGTTCATATTGCAAATAATCCAGTCTGCTTGGACAATTCAGCTGCACACAATCTACCCTGGATGTTTTCTACCTGTTAGACCTTACACTAGCTCTGGTTTCCCCAACTGGGGTTTGCGTTTGTGAAGAGAGAATATGTGTAGGCACTTTAGGGTGCCTTATTCAACACTTAGGGCTGAATTTAGATCTCCTGCAACCCAAAGACAACTGTCTTTTGCCATTCTTACTGCCCCAGTGGAACGGCTAGCTTAGTATTAAATTAACAAACTCAAACATCACAACCACACAAGGCATGCTGTTGTAGTTCTTTTCTGTGTTCAGATCCAGAGTAGGCCACTTCTATGTGTACATACCAAAAGTGGATCAGTTCTAGGTGTACACATGCAGGATGAGTAAGGTCTAGGTAAACAGCTCCAGAGTAAGCCAATTTTTAGGTGGACAGATCGAGGTTCAGCCATTTCTAGGTGTACAGATTTGGAATGGATCAGTTCTAGGGGCACAGATCTCAGGTGGGTGAGTTTTAGGTATACAGATCCAGAGTGTATCATTTTTTATGTAAGTACATATCCAAAGTGAGTCGGTTCTAAGGGTACAGATTCCGAGTGGGTCATTATTACATTATTCCACCAACAAACTGTACAGGACATTAACAGGAGGACAACAAGAGAAGGGCGCACCGACCTTGTGCATTACCACTTAAAAGTTTATTAAAATCAAAGAAGGGTAGCGTACAATATACTCACAAACGTAGCATATGAACAAGCATATAGAAGATGGGCACCGCTCGCTTCCAGGACACTTCTCTACTGCTGGATAGCGTGATGGCGTCCTCAAAACCTGATGTGGCTTACGCGTTTCGAGGGAGGACCCTCTTCCTCAGAGCCAAAATCGCCCCTGAGGAAGAGGGTCCTCCCTCGAAATGCGTAAGCCACATCAGGTTTTGAGGACGCCATCACGCTATCCAGCAGTAGAGAAGTGTCCTGGAAGCGAGCGGTGCCCATTTCCTATATGCTTGTTCATATGCTACGTTTGTGAGTATATTGTACGCTACCCTTCTTTGATTTTAATAAACTTTTAAGTGGTAATGCACAAGGTCGGTGCGCCCTTCTCTTGTTGTTTTCTTGTAGTGCCTTTTGGATACCCTTGGTCCTGAGGGGGGCAGCAAGACCACTTCTTTTGTGTCATAAAACCGCCTAGAAGATTCACCTTCCCGCATACCACTTGAGCGCAGGAGAGATATTGTCATTAACAGGAGGAACCTGACAATGGAAATCAGGGCAGACTGAGAATCATAAATATGATGTTGATGGATGTTTGCTGCCCCTGGCAGAGTTGTCACCCCCCAGACCATGACCTATGTTGGCTAAGTCCATCCCTCCTAACACTGTTATACCATTTTACAGTGAATGGCAGGACTACAAGTACACTTTAATTTCTGCAACTCCTTTTAAATACTCCATAAACAACTTTATATTAATATGCATTAACCAAGAAAAACATTAACGTGACAAAAGTTACAAAAATAACACCATTACATTGAATAATTGTCGCTTTCATATTTTACATTAGTAAACCTCTTAAATAAAGTGTTTTTTTTTTTCCATAAAATGGCTTAGGCATGTGAATACAGTGAAAGCATTTTAAATGACCTATAAGAGGCATCGCTTTTTACAAGCATGATCCCTGAACGGCTAAAATGAAATGCATAGAGCTGCTGAATAAAGAAGATTTTTTTATTGAACTTTTTTATGTGTTTAAATAACCAGGCAAGCACTCCTCTGAGTCAGCAGATCAGGTGATTCTCTAGCATGACTGGGGATATGCAGGTTGTAACCTCAACGTCTACTGAATGTAAATATTGGTTTAGAAAATTGGCAGTGAGCATTTTAATTCTGTCCCACACTTTCTATTTATCTGTCCACGTAGAGCTGAGCTATCAGAAACAGTCCTTCCTACACAGGTGGAGAGCAGCCGCTATGCACAGATTTGTGCTACTTGCTTTAAAGCTACACTCCAGGCAGATATAAAAAACACAATTTGATCCAGTTATGTTTTCATAAAGAATAATAAGAGTATGTTTTACAGAACTAGCGAAAGTATCTAAAACTACTGTATGTTTATATTAGTCTCCTGTAATGCTCTGTACAGCAGCCCTCACACTGGGGCTGAGTGTTAGCACTCTGGGCCAATCAAGACTCTATGGCATGGCGCATGTATGCCTACATTAGTGTGCTGTGATTGTCCAGTCACAGGCTGGGGTGTGTCCTGAGATAGCCAGCATTGCTCATCTGCCCAGTGTTAGACACCAAGCTCTTGTGAGATCTCAAAACAATAAATCTGGCACAGGGGCAGTGCTTTAAGTGGGCCAGTACGTAACGGTACGCATTACCGCCGCTTCCAAATATGTCTCTTGAGCACACCGCCACCTCTCCGTGCGCCTTAGCCTACTAGCGTACGCTCATTTTGGACATCTGCACCCTCAATTGCCCCCCCCCCCCGAGAATATTTCCCACTCCAGATCCAGACCAGTCACCACCAGTGAGTCCCCGTGCTCCAGAGTCCCAGCCCAGGCCAGCAGCGGCGGCAGAGCTGCCACGCTGCTGGCCTGTACTGCAGTGCACTGGTTGCTATCGCTGCTCGGCGTCTAGCAACCAGTGAGGTAATCTGAGGAGGAGGAGAGCGAGGCCCCAGCATACATTGCGGAGCCTCTTTCCTCCTCTGCTGCGCGCCGAGTGGAGTGTTGGCTCCACCCACCTCCTCCCTCCAGCTACTCCAGGCCAGCACAGCACAGTGAGTCCTGTGTGTCAGCCTCAGCCTAAAAACGTGAGTAGGAGCAGTTCTGGGGACCCTGATGTGGGATAGGATGGGATGGTGGGGCTTTGTGGGGACTCTAATGTGAGGGGGGTTGCTCTGTGGGGACCCTGATGTGGGATGGGATGGGGGGGCTTTGTGGGGACCCTAATGTGAGGAGGGGGTGCTCTGTGGGGATTCTGATGTGGGGGAGGCTCTCTGTGGGGATCCTGATGTGGGGGGGAGGTCTGTGGGGACCCTGATGTGGGGAGGCTCTGTGGGGACCCTGATGTGAGGTGGGGGGCACTCTGTGGGTACCCTGATGTGAGATGGGGGGTGCTCTGTGGGGGCCCTGATATAAAAAAAAATGTATAGGCTATAATAGAGTACTGGCACCTCTTTTGGGCCACTTAAAGCACTGTGCAGGGGTGATTCGCTAAGGTAAGACAACCAGGAGAAAAATCAAGTCCATATAAAATTGTCCATTGACAAGCATAGTACATACAGTCTATAGATGGCGGCAGCTATCCTCAGAGTCTAGCAGGCTCTATGTCTGAAAGAAGAAAAGGGGAAGGCAAGAAGGAAGTGCCACCTAAGTGTATTATATAAGAAATATTTTATTTCCACACATGGGTTAAAAAGGCTCAGAGGATGAAGGAGTAGACAAGCTCATAATGGTGCTGTATAGTGAGGAGCCGTCCCGGATTGTCCCCAGATCAGAGCGATCCACTGGGCTGTATGGTGTAGTAAGCCAGGAGTTCAGTTGTCCCGTGGCCACCGGGAGACAACCAGAGTGGACCACAAGGAAATGACCTCCGGTGACGTCATTTCCTTGTGGTTCACGCTGGTTGTCTCCCGGTGGCCCCAGGACAACTGAACTCCTGGCTTACTACACCATACAGCCCAGTGGATCGCTCTGATCTGGGGACAATCCGGGACGGCTCCTCACTATACAGCACCATTATGAGCTTGTCTACTCCTTCATCCTGTGAGTCTTTTTAACCCATGTGTGGAAATAAAACATTTCTTATATACTACACTACACATGTGGCGCTTCCTTCTTGCCCTCCCCTTTTCTTCTTGTGAGATTTCAGCAGCTCTGTCGGTGTAGACATGGTATATAAATACCAGGTACTGCATTACAAGAAGAGAGCCCTACATTTTATAGCACCAAGGACAGGTAGACAGCCACCATCATTATTTTTAGGTTTCCCAGATACTGATTTTGTAGACCTACCAGAGGACACGTGGCAGTATATGATAGTCCCACACTTGAGGTATTTCCTTCAAGGAAAATTATTTCAATTAAATCTTCAGTCATTTCTTTAAAAATTAAAATTCAGTAGATACAAAAATTGTAGCTGCTGACTTTTAATAAACAGAAACTCACCTGTTCAGGGATCCAGCGCTATCCTCACTCAAACCAGTTTCTTCACCATAGTTTGGGTCTCGGCGCCAGCATCTTAACCAGTTCTGGACCAGAAGGATTTGCCCCCTTAATGACCAGGCCATTTTTTCCGATATAGCACTGCGTTACTTTAACGGAAAATTGCGTGGTCGTACGACACTGTACTGAAAAAGGATCAATGTCCTTATTCTCCCACTGATTGAGCTTTCTTTTGGAGGTACTTGATCACCTCTGCGATTTTTATTTTTTGTGCTATAAACAAAAAAAAACGACAATTCTGAAAATATTTTTTTTTTACTTTCTGCTATATAACACCCCCCCCCCCCCCCCAAAAAAAAAAGAAAAATTTTCACCTTTTTTAGGCCAATTTGTATTCTGCCACATATTTTTGGTAAAAAAAAAAAAATCCCAATAAGTATATAGCAAGGTTTCCAGGCCTGTGACCTGATGTGGGTCTGCCATTAGTACTGGTGATCTCTCCAGCCCATGTGAGCTGCGACCCTGGGTTTGACTCTTTGTTTGTGGTTTTTATTGGAATAAAGGGGGTGAGAGAAGGGAATGAGTGGGATACTCCTTGAGGCGTAAACTAATTACAATTGGGGCTTTACTTCTGAAGTGCTTGTTGGCGCTTCCTTGACGCCATCTGGCGCCAGCCAATGCTCACTGACACTGAGAACACTCTGTATAACAGAAGAAGTGCTGAATCCTAGACTTATAGTCCAGAAGATCCAAGACTGAGAACTGTAGAACTCCTGACACTGTTGTACTATGAAAGTCACTGAATACTTTCCCCCGCCTGGCACAGCTTGTGGTAGTATATAGTAGAACTCTGTATAGCTGTCACTTTAACTGTCACGCTCTATGCAATTCAGGGCCCAAACTGCAGGTGCCCCCTTTGACCTTGAACTCTTCAGGGCCCACTGACTATGTACCCCCTCTGTAGCTTCAGGGTCCTCAGGCACCCCCCTTTATAGCTAGCTGACACTGGATCCCAGAACCTCTTCCGGAGTGGCCCCCTCTAACTTCAGGCAGACCCCCCAGGGGCAATCCTCAATACTCACGACCTGTGTAGGCTTTCCTGGGACTGGACCCCTCTCTCTCTCTCTCCGCAGGCTCACGGCACACCGGATCCCCTCAGCTCAACTTAGCACTTTCTGGACACTCAGGCGACACCCTGAGACATCCGCCTTCCTCAGACAGGAGGAGAGACTCTCCTTCCTAGGACTCTGCTCCCGCCAAAGACACCGTGCCACGCACTTCTCCCCAAACTTATACCCACTCCAAGGATACTTTGCAGCTTAATCTGCCTTCTAGTTACAAGCTGGGATGTGTCCCCTGATTGGGCTTCCCACACTGCCCTATGAGAATCCTCTCACAGGAGCCAGTGGGTATACTTCTCCCCTCAGCAGGCACATCTGAAAGCCCTGACACCCTAGCTAAATGAATCACAGCCCTGCTGTTAAGCAGACCAGGCCCACTATACATTTACCTAGCACCTATCTGTAGGGTGCTACAAGTGTATTTTGGTTGGTTTGCGCAAAAGTTATCGCGTCTACAAACTAGGGGAAAGATGTATGTCATTTCTATTTATTTATTTTTTACTAGTAATGGCGGCAAGCTGCAATTTTTAGCGGGACTGCAACACTGCGGTGGACAGATCAGATCCCTAACTGACATTTTTGACACTTTTGGGGGGACCAGTGAAGTTACTACAGTAATCAGTGCTAAAAATATGCACTGTTACTTACACTACTTACAATATGCACTGTTACCTAGGGGTGATCAAGGGGTTAAATGTGAGCCTAGGGGGTGTTTTCTAACTGTGGTGGGAGGGACTTTGTGGAATCATGATGCAGACCTGTGATCCTATATAAAAGGATCACAGGCGCTCTGTGATCATTTCAGAGAGAAGAACGGTCAGCTGTGTTTACAACAGCTGACTGTCCTTCTCTCTCAGCGGGGAGTGATCGCGGGTGCCTGGTGGCAATCATGGCTGCTGGTCCCGTGGATCCACATCCCCGCTGCCTAGTGGGGGTGACAGCATGCCATTGGCGGCGCGCTCTTGCTCCTCAGCACCACGCACGACCGACATAGGGCTACGGTTTTTTGCGCAGCCTAGCCAGCCTGCGGTCGGCAAGTGGTTAGTTGTGGGCAGCCTGCTGTGACTCCTTGCGGCTTCACAGCCAGCTGCTCACTGCGCATGCACAAGCAACACTGTGCTTTGTGAATGGTCTTGCAGCCCTCTGGGACCTGTGATATGTCCCAGAAGTCTGCGGGTAGGGAAGGGGGAGGAGAACTTCCACTCGGATTGCCTAGGCAATCTAAGCGGAAGTGGGAGCGATTACCTGTCAAAAGCAGGTAACACAACCACACCCCCCCCCCCCCACACACACACACACACACACACACACACAAAAGAAGGTTCCAAATGTGGCAGGGGAGGAGGACTTCCTCTTTTGGGTAAAGTTTTGCCCTTAAGTACCTACATCGAGTTTATTACACACCTTCCGGGCTGTTTAAAATGGGCAAACTTTTATCTACTGTCACAGATGTACCAAACATGCATGGGCATCCGCAGGTAGGGGCAAGGGGGGGCAAATCCCCCCCCCTGGAATCTCAACTTCCCCTTTCAAGTTGTTGTTAAGCCACTTTATACCATCCTGTCTGGAATGTTTAATAATCCTGTGTGTATGTGTTTTAAAAAAGTAAGCCGTTCTTTACCATTTTTCAGAGGGCCGAGCACCGCTCACGTGACCCGTCGGCTCTCTGCTCTCCCCGTCTGACAGCTGCCTGCAGCGGGCGGGGCCCAGGATTCCTCACTGATGTCAGTTGGGAGGGGAGGAGGAGAGAGGCGATGTGTCACGTGACCGACGAGTGGCGCTCTGAAAACTTGCAAATAATGGCTTATTTTTATAAATCACAGACACAGTGGCACACAGGATTATTACACAGACTGTAGACAGGATATAAAACTTTAAATGAAACTACAGCAGCAGGAGAAGAGAGGGCAGAGGAGGACAAGAGGGCTGCGGATGACGGAGGCGCGTAAACTGACCACAGTGTCAGGGCTCAGCAGCCATGGTATACCGTGGTCAGTTTACAGAGGGAAGGACATAGTCAGGCAGGATCAGCCAGGTGTTTTAGGTGATAGAAGGGGCCAAATTACACACCACAAGCACTGTGCTGTATAACGTGCTTAAAGGGAACAGGATCAGTTTTTTTTAGGTTAACAAATGCTTTAAAAATAAATGCTGCTGTTTGTTTTTTAAAAATAAATACTCAAAATAAGTATAATGACTAAGCCCCTCCGCTTCATGACATTATTGAAAAGGGGCGGAGCATGGGTGACCTTAAAATGATGCCCCCCCCCCCTAAAAAAAGTTTTGCGGCCGCCCATGCAAACATGGTATGGGAATGTCTGAAAATAAGATCTTACTGGTCTGTTATAACAGAGTTCATAGTCACTGTTGGATTTACCTAACATCTGTAATCCTGCCAGATGCTTTTTATGCATTCTGATATGTCTAAATACTGTAAGCTCCTTCTCCACCTGCTATATTTCTATGTATAGAAAAAAAAGTTTTTCAGAGTTGGGCTTTAAAGTTGGTGACTTGCGCTTAAATATAGAATCTTTCATATTTACCGACCTGAGAAAAATAAATCTATCCTTTATTACAAGTTTTGACCATAAAAAATATTTCTACTTTCATACTTTCAAAATGTCCTTAATTTTACAAATCGGCACTTATTACAAGGTACATAATTGACAGTGTTCAAATGGCGCTTTTCCACTGCATGGAACCGTAACGGTTCGGCACGCTTTTGTGCTTTTCCACTGCTGGTACCGCATGGTATAGGGTCGGAACGGTTCGGTACGGTACGGTATAGGTTTGCTTTTCCACTGCATGGAACCGAACGGTACGGTACAGCTCTGAAAAAACAGTACCTACTCGATTGTGGTTCCAACAGGTACCAAACTGGTACCATATCCCACAATCCTTTGCATGCAGTCACTACTAGCCACTGATTGGTCAGAGAATCCCACCCACCCCGTTGTTATCCCACCCACTTAACTTTAGTACTTCTTTAGTGGAAAAGCAAACCTATACCGTACCGTACCGAACCGTTCCGACACTATACCATGCGGTACCAGCAGTGGAAAAGCAAACCGGGCCAAGCAGGGCCGAGTAGAGCCGAGCCGGTACTAGCCGGTACTTGCAGTGGAAAAGTGCCAAAAGTATGCTGAGCTTTCTGTATTAATGCGTTTATTAAAATTTTCTTACAAATCACTTGCCATGAAAATTATTGAAAATATAAATATATTTAGATGTACCAAGAGTATACAGCAGCTGAGTAAAGCTGGCCATAAGTACATACATATTCGCCAGCACACCATGGATCTTGCAAAGCAGTCCAAAGAAACTTTTTATTGCAGAAAGTTTCACATCAGAAACAGTGCAATGTTTCGGAGTCACGCAGGACCCCTTTGTCAGGCATGTGAAGGGGTCCTGCGTGACTCCGAAAAGTTGCACTGTTTCTGATGTGATCCTTACTGCAATAAAAAGTTTCTTTGGACTGTTTTGCAAGATCCATGGTGTGCTGGCGAATATGTATGTACCTGTGATAGATCCAGTGTCCAGCTGGTGATCAGTTCAGCACCCACAACAGATGTGCCTATATCCAGGAAGGTGTGCAATGGGAATATGAACTTTACTAAAGCGGCCATACACACTTAGAATTCTTTGGTTCTTAATGAACCATTTGAAATTTTGTTATCAGATGCAGCCATTGTTTAGGAACTCTTACAGCCACCTGCAGCAGCTGCCAGACTACAATAAGCACAGTGAAAGATTTGTCCATTTGCTTTGTATTGCACAGATGGAGGCCCACAGTTCGAAATAAGAAAAGCTAAGTGTGTGGCCTGTTTTAGGCAGGCTGTAGAATATGCAATTTTCTTGGTGGAAGGAAGCAAATTGCTCAATTCCCCTCATCAACACAGTCAGTGTTGATGGAGAAATCCCTACTGTAGTGCTATTGTGTTCTGCCAGTGGAGAACCTCTCCTGCCAGCAGAACACAATGATTAGTGTTGCTGGCTATAGCAGGTGGCACTAATCATTCTGGAAAAGTCCGACAGGCTGGTTGTACACAAGTTGATTGATAGATTGACTTGTATACAACCAGGGTGCCCATACATATATTGAAATTTGGCTGATCCCTGCTGAACGGGACACATTTTGATCCATTTATCCCTGGCTTAAGCTAAGTACTGTGAGGGCTAATTATCCTCTTTGAGATAACACAGGAAATTGAATGGGACACAATCAACTCAATCCTTGATCAACAGATTTTTTATATGTATCATTTACATTTATATACACCTTATGTGTATCTGGACCCAACAGCTGCCAGGCAATTGCCTGTAACAAAGTCTTCCTGTATCAATATTAAAAATGCCTCTTCCTCTTCATTTCATAATTTGGACTCTTGAAATTCTTTCTCTTCGGCAATTTGAAAATTCTCCTGCCTTTTAGAAACTCAAAGACCTTTGTCTTTAGTGTATTTTACCTTTCATTGCAGAAGTTAAACATCTGCTTTATTACTCATCATGACACCGGCTCTCTCCCTGCCTCTGGCTAATGTGTCCGAGCTTGGTTCCCTGGCCATCTGGCTTCAATATTCCTCTGCCTTGTCTGTGACTTGAAACCATTTTCTCCTCTTCAATGTCATAACAAGTCTCTTACGGACTTCCATGTATAGAAAATCTAATTTATTTATTGGCAAAATATAGTGTTACTGAACACTAAACTACAAGGGGGAATAAAAACAAACTTCATAACTGGAGATAGTAGGCACATGAATGGCTAAAATATGTTTGCCGCCTTTCCACACTGTTGCTCAATCAAGACTCATTTTTTATGTTTGTTTCATTATAACTCCCTGTGTAATCTCAGGCAAGCCCTCACACTTGTTATAGTTGTTAAATCTACAGAAAATTGTACAATCGAATTGTAACACATGTGGCTAGTTTAATGGCCTCTTTAGCATTTTAAAATAATTTGTTTTGGAGGCCCAAGCTGAAACCTGATACAGTAAGGCATTCAAGACTATGCTTGGAAATCTACAAGGCCTGAAGGAGGTTAAAGCCCAACTTTAGCCAAAGGATGGGGTGGGTTAGAGCTTATATCAGGCTTCAAATGTCTTTTTCCAAATTGACAAGCTTGGATCTCAGTTACTGTCCTGTCTGGTACCCCTTACCTGAATAGAAAGTGAGGAGAAATCTCCCTTATGGGGACATGGACAATAATTAAAATCCTACTAGATGTTCAAACCCTTCCCAGTTCTACCTGAAAAGCTGTTTTTTTTACTGTCTCTGTTGGGAAATTTCGCTTCACTTCCTGCTTTGTTTGACAACCATTACTGTATATAACATTTTAAAGGACTACTCCCAAGCAAGTGCATCAACACCAATACAAGACTAAGGGTCCATGTACACAGGACGCTGGAAATGGTCGTTTAGGAGCAGTTGGGCGTTTTTTTCAGAAGCCCCTGAACCCACCTACATTTTATCTTATCTGTCCATGTACACCAGGTCGTTTACAGTCATTTGCAGGCAGTTGCGTTCAGGGACTTTTTTTAGAACGCAATTATTTGCGTTCGAACGTGTGTTTCCCGGCGTTTCAAACGCACAAACGCGTCAGAACGCGTCTAAACGCATCCGAACGCGTCTGAACGTGATGACCCGCGTTTAGCGTTCGCGTTTTTCCATTTTAAAGGGGAATAATTTTTTTGACCTCTAGGAACGCTTCTAAACGCAAACGCCCCCAAACGCCGCTAAACGCCGCTAAACGCAGGTACAAACGCGACCGAACGGACGTTTCAAACGTCCTAAAAATTCCAGCATTCAAAGGGACTTTTAACAACGTCCCGTGTACATGGAGCCTAACAGAGCATTTTCATTCTATCCAAAATTTTGGACAGAGTTGCCCTTTAACTGTTGTACCCTTTGAAGCTCTGAATAAGAAACCCCTCCCCAGCCCTCCTAAAAGTGCAAACTATACAATGTTATATGTAATGTGGGTTTAACCTTTTCCTTCCCTGCAGATATACACAATATTACCAAAAGTATTGGGACACCTGCCTTTACATGCACATGAACTTTAATGACATCCCAGTCTTAGTCCGTAAGGTTTAACATTAAGTTGGCCCATCCTTTGCAGATATAACAGCTTCAACTATTCTGGGAAGGCTGTCCACAAGGTTTAGGAGTGTGTCTATGGGAATGTTTGACCATTCTTCCAGAAGCACATTTGTGAGGTCAGGTACTGATGTGGACATAAAGGCCTGGCTTGCAGTCTGCGCTCTAATTCATTCCAAAGGTGTTCTATCGGGTTGAGGTCAGGCCAGTCAAGTTCCTCCACCCCAAACTCGCTCATCCATGTCTTCATGGCACTTGCTTTGTGCACTGGTCTAAATCAAAGCAAGGTCCATAAAGACTTGGATGAGTGAGTTTGTGTCCTGACCTCAACCCAAAACAACACCTTTGGGATGACATAGAGTACAGACTGCAAGTCAGGCCTTCTCTCCAACATCAGTCCCTGACCTCACAAATGCGACTCTGGAAGAATGGTCAAACATTCCCATAAACGCACTCCTAAATCTTGTGGCCTTTCCAGAAGCGTTGAAGCTGTTATAGCTGCAAAGGGTGGGCCAACTCAATATTGAACCCTATGGACTAACACTGGGATGCCATTAAAGTTCATGTGCATGTAAAGGCAGGTGTCCCAATACTTTTGGTAATATTGTGTATCTATATATATTTATACATAGTGAGATATATAGATGTACTGTATACACACTTATAGTTGCTCTGGCATTAGTTAAAACCTTCCAAAACCATTTTGTAGCTGATCCAAAGATTTCATACTGAACTGTCCTGCCTCTGACCTTGTGAAATTACTTTATATCACTGAAAAATGAGGTCACTCTCCCTAACTCATTGTTAAGAAATTTGTATACGTAAGACCTTTCGCAAGGTACGTAAAACCTGTCCATATTGGGTTCTAGAAAGGAGTCCTTAGCCGAGCAGATACAGTAAAGTTTCTATACCATTAAGAGACTGGTAGGAGGTTACCATCAAATGTAGATCAATGTTTATTTACCATATAAAGAATTATGTAACATGCTTACACGTCATACTTTTGTATACTGTAAATGTATGTCCTTAAGGCCAAAATTTTAGAGGACAATTTTTTCCTGAAGCTTCTCTGACACCATTGTGTAACTCTAGGCTAAGAACACTGTAACACTAGGCTAAATCCGGTTACACATGGGCCGAATGTCAGGAGACATTTGCCGGTCCAAAAAAAAATTAACAGCGTTTGGCCGGCTTCTGTCAGATGTGCATGCTGGAAAACCAGTTGCCGACCAACCCCCAATGGCAGAGAACGCTGATCGAAGTGTAGTGGCGGGGGGTCGTCCCCCTGTCAGAACACAATAGCTCAGTGGGGGAGATAACTATACTAGTTTTGCATAGTTAATATAGCGGCTCCGACAGGAAGTATAGTGTGAACCAGGCTTAAGAATAAATCAAGCTGGCTGACGTCACCCTGGGCTTGCTAATTACTCAAGAGTCTTCAAGTCAACTTTGATGGACAATAATATAGCATTTTAGGTAGTGTGGAAGCTGTAGACAAAAAGCATTACATATAGGCTCCTTTTCCCCATTTGTGACGTATCAAGTCTTGTTCCGGGGCCAGTGCAAGAATTTTTGATTACATAGGTTAAAGTACATTTTTCCGCTCCAAAAACCCAATCCCCCCACTACACCCCCCATTGTGACAGGAGGGCATTGTGAAAGGAGAGTGGTATCTGGGCACTGTGATAGGTGGGGGCACTTTGAAAGGTGGGGGGGGTGCACTGTGAGAGGAGGAGATCAGGGTGAGAGGTGGGGCAGTATGACAGGTTGGGGCAATGTGACAGGATTGGAGTCACTTTGAATAGTGGGGGCATTGTGAGAGGTGAAGGGCACTGGGACAGATTTGGGGCTCTGTAACAGAAGGGGGCACTGTAAGAGGTTGGAGGACTCTAAAAGGTGAGTGGGCACTGTGAGAGGTGAGGGGGCACTGTGAGAGGTGAGGGGGCACTGTGAAAGGAGGAGGCACTGTGACAGGAGGGGGGCACTGTGAGAAGTGGAGGACACGGTGATAGGTGAGGGGCACTGTGGCAGAATGGCACAGATGGCACTGTGAGAGGTGGGGCAGTGTGACAGGTGGGAAGCTGGGTGAAAGGTGGGAGGAAGGGTGAAAGGTGGGGGACAGTGTGACAAGAGGGGGGCAGTGTGACAAGAGGGGGCATGGTGAGAGGTGGGAGGTGAAGGGCAGGGTAATAGAATGGTTGCACTGAGAAAGATTTGGGGCAGAGTGAGAGGTGAGGGGCAGGGTTAGCGGTAGGGTGCAAGGTGACAGGTGGGAGGCAGTATGATAGGAGGGGGCAGTGTGGGAGGTGGGGGCAGGGTGAGAGATGGAGGGCAATGTGAAAGGAGGGGGGCACTGTCATAGGAGGGGGGCACTGTGACATTAGGGACATCTGGACACACAGTATCCTCGTTCAGGTGCTGGGCACTGTGTATTCCCCCAGAGCCAGGAATCTGCTGTGGCAGAAAATCGATGTTCAGCTCATGTGCAGGAACTGCCTAGGGGCAGAAAGGAACTCTTAACTTACTTGGCAGGAGCAGTGTGGACCCAAGAAGCAGAAGTTGGAGTAAGGTGGCAGAGTAGGGGATGGAGCTAGGAAGCAGAGCTGCTGCAGCAGCTCTGCACTAAGGTTTCCTTCAGTTGTGTGTAGCAGCAAAGCGCATCAGTCCAGTAACAAATGACTGTTAGTCTCCTTCAGTGATCAGAACCCTCCTGTGCTATGACATGGATTGATTGCTGCCGAGGCTAAGGGTTCCGGTGTTCAGGGGCGCCACCCCTCCCCTCCACCTAGGAAATGGAATACCGTTATTTTAAAAAAAATAAAATCGGAATCCCCAGATTCTGATTTTGCCGTCCTCCTATCCTGGTGCCCTAAGGTGGCTGCCTAAGCCGCGTTATGCTGGCGCTGGCCCTGTCTTGTTCTTTATGTTCTCTTTGTGTAGGCAGACATTTGGTAGTGACAAGGCTTTGCTTCCCCATGTCAGAGCTGGCCCCCTGATGGCTGGTGATCTAATGGCTGTTGGAGTCATACTCAATTAGCAGAAAAATTAGTGGGAGAAGAACAGAACCACCAAATAAATTAAACAAAAGTAGTAAGCCTTTGCATTGCTTAGCCACAGTTACAGCTTTCTCTCCAGCAAGGGGAATAGTGACTAGTGATGTCGCGAACATAAAATTTGCCGTTCGCGAACGGCGAACGCGAACATCGGCGAATGTTTGCTAACCGGCGAACATTGCGAACCGCCATAGACTTTAATAGGCAGGCGAATTTTAAAACCCACAGGGACTCTTTCTGGCCACAATAGTAATGGAAAAGTTGTTTCCATTGTTTCCTGGACCGTGGCATGCCGGAGAGGGATCACACAAAAAAAAGTTCTTAAAAATTGTAATTTTTTGATAGAGAGCCAATTATTGGAAAAATTTAAAAAAAATAAAAATAAAAAATGTCTTTGGATTTAGCATCTGGGGGGTCTAAAAAGTGTACCTGTGAAGTTTCAGCTCTGTAGCATGTCCGGAACCAGAAACAAATACGAATTAGGGTTAGGGCTAGGGTTAGGGTTAGGCTTAGGGCTAGGGTTAGGGTTAGGGTTAGGGCTAGGGTTAGGGTTAGGGTTAGGGTTATTTTTATGGCTAGGCTTAGAGGGTTAGGGTTAAGGTTAGAGGGTTAGGGTTATGGTTAGAGGGTTAGGGTTAGGTTTAGTATTAGGGGCTAGGGTTAGGGTTACGGTGAGATACTTAGGGTTAGAGTTAGTAGCCCTACCCCTACCCCTCTAACTCTAACCCTCTAACCCTAAGCACTTAAAATAACCCTAACCTTAGCCCTGACCCTAACCCTAGCCCTAACCCTAACCCTAGCCCTAACCCTAATTCTATTTTTTTTTCTGGTTCTGGACATGCTACAGAGCTGAAACTTCACAGGTACACTTTTTAGACCCCCCCAGACACTAAATCACACAAAAAAAAGTTATTAAAAATTGTCCTTTTTGATAGAGAGCCAATGATTGGAAAAATTAAAAAAAAAAAATCTTTGGATTTAGCATCTGGGGGGGGGGGGGTCTAAAAAGTGTACCTGTGAAGTTTCAGCTCTGTAGCATGTCCGGAACCAGAAAAAATTACGAATTAGGGTTAGGGCTAGGGTTAGGGTTAGGGCTAGGGTTGGAGTTAGGGTTAGGTTTAGGGTTATTTTTATGGCTAGGCTTAGAGGGTTAGGGTTAAGGTTAGAGGGTTAGGGTTATGCTTAGAGGGGTAGGGTTAGGTTTAGTGTTAGGGGCTAGGGTTAGGGTTACGGTGAGATACTTAGGGTTAGAGTTAGTAGCCCTACCCCTACCCCTCTAACTCTAACCCTAAGCACTAAAAATAACCCTAACCTTAGCCCTGACCCTAACCCTAGCCCTAACCCTAGCCCTAACCCCAATTCTATTTTTTTTCTGGTTCTGGACATGCTACAGAGCTGAAACTTCACAGGTACACTTTTTAGACCCCCCAGACAATAAATCCAAAGAAATTTTTTTTTTAAGTTTTTTTTTTTTTAAGTTTTCCAATAATTGTCTCTCTATCAAAAATGACAATTTTTAAGAACTTTTTTTGTGTGATTTAGTGTCTAGGGGGTCTAAAAAGTGTACCTGTGAAGTATCAGCTCTGTAGCATGTCCAGAACCAGAAAAAAAGATAATTTTTCAGTAGAGCAGGGATGGTGGGAACCCCTTTTACACCTATATGATCTTTTTTTTCTGGTTCTGGACATGCTACATATATATATATATATATATATATATATTAAAAAAATACTCAAATACCAGCCCTCAAAGGGGCTTTTGGGGACAATAGATATATATATATATATATATATATATATATATATATATATATATATATATATATATATATATCCAAAAAAAACCTCAAATACCAGCCCTAGGAAGGGCTTTTTGGGGTGCTGTCCTTACAGCAGGAGTGTACCAAGAACACTGGCTAACAAGACCGGGAACTGTCCCCAGCTATAACAGCAGCAGCAGCAGCAGCACTTTCCCTGCTCTCAGTAACACAGAAATGATCTAAGATGGATGCTGCCCTTGCTTATTTATAGGAGGTGGGAGGGAGGTATGCTGATTGGCTGGAATGTGTCTGCTGATTGTGATGTTCAGGGTCAAAGTTTGCCTCAATGATGATGTATAGGAGGCGGACCGAACATCGCATATGTTCGCCCGCAGCGGCGAACGCGAACGTTCGAAGTTCGCCGGGAACCGTTCGGTACATCTCTAATAGTGACCAGCACAGCATTAACTTCACAGGAGTACCTAGACACCAGAAGTATAGTACTTTTTTTTTCCAACAGAAATTCAAGAAAAATGTATATTTTTTTTCAAGGTACTGCTTAAGCACAATTAACAAGCCTTGAGGTTATCTTTAATATAGCAATCTTCCTTTTTTTTTTTTTTTTTTTAGTTTGGGTCCACTTTAAGAAGAGGTCAGCAATGGCAAGATCTATATTTCTACCAGTTTAGGTTTCCTTTGAAAGCTAACTGTACCAGCCTAAAGCTATGTTTATTATTCTATTAGGATTATATAGAACCTTGAAGTGGCAAGAGCAACAAGGTTCAACTAAAATAGCAAAAAACAATAATTTAACAAAGACAGCATTCTGTACATTCCATAATCTTTAGAAATAGCAAAGTGAACCTCTTACAGACAAAAAAATCTACTACAGTGGATTTCTGTGTCATTCTGACATTGATCTTCACTAGCATTAATGCTGCCAACTATAACGTTTAATTGTTTTAATCCACAGTAGTTGGCACACTAGTATTGTCCATAGTCGCTAGGCCTTTTTTTCACATTGAATGAAAATCCAATATTTGTGTCATACCGAAACATAATATAAAATCAGATTTTCACATACAGGATATATTTTTATGCACATGAGGTTCAGTATCACTCTAAACTTAAATTTATAATATGTTGGCAAACTGAATACCAAAATGATTACATTTCATGTCTGTGGGGCTTCTGCCAAGTTAAGGCCAAACTGAAATCACAGAAATAAATATATGCAATCAGATAAACAATATACAGGCTACCTTTGTTTTTTTTAAGTTTTACCTCCATTTTCTTGTTACAGCAGTCATGTAGGTCGTCAAGAGAGGACTGTGCCATCCAATAGGGTACAAGAGCTAGACCCAGCAAGAAGCATTCAGTAAGCCTAGGTTCAGGCTAGCCAATGCTCTAAAAAGTGATCAGTGTGGATCGCTTTTTAAAGTGCAGTTGGGAGCTGCTGTCAGGAGTTCAGGAGGCAATCTTGCACCTCTTGAAGGCATGTTTTTTTTAATATATAATGGGACTATTGCACTGCAACCATGAACCTTGCGTTAGCCACCTGTTTTTTCCACCCTTAAAGGCCTAAAGAGCCTAAAAGAGCTGGTCTAATACACACTCTCGTTCACTGTAGAAATTCATCAATGCTGAAGTCAGCAGGATTCCTGCCCATACGTGGGAGTGATGTCATCCCTGCCCAGCCAATGAAAGTGGCCACCATTCAATGCCCACAAGCTCAAAGATGTCAGTGGCTGGCAGGGAGTTCAAGGACATTGCATTGCTGGAGCCAAGGTGAGTAAAGTTACGCTCAAAGGGGGTGTGCCAGGTGCGCCTCTGTTAGGTGCAGAGTCCTCCTTCTGCCTGGGCTTTCCCTGGTGCCCCCCCTACCCCATCCACCACAGTGCTGCTAGCTTCCCTTCTCTCCTCTTCGCTCCTCTCCCCCTAGCTGCTGTGGGGGCTGTTTCAGGATGGAGACCGGGGACATAGGCAAACCAATGTCATTTACTGACCCCCCTCCTTTTCTAAATGAACACAGGGAACACACTCACTTCAATCATAAATGAAGCATAGTAAACACAGTTTGTGAATGAACAGGAAGCCGCTCAGCACAGAGCACTTCCCATTCATGTACAGTGCAGCTGAGGCTGCAGAGAAAGGCATGTGTGTTTAAGCTTTGGATTGCACACCCTAATGCAATAAGCTGTGCATACCTATGGTTACGCTTTAATACATGGAATGCATTAAGGGAAAAAACGTTAAGACTTTAGGAGGACTTTAGGTTGATTACAAGTTGAATGGTGAGAGCGCTGAGCAATCTCCCCCCTGTGGTCACTATGCAGAAGGGAAGGCATTTGACACCAGACCTGGAAGATTGTAGCGATCACTGTAGTAGCTGTGGCTATTACAGCGATTGTCTCCTTCCACTTAGGTCCCCCACCCCAGGTATGAGACATGTATATTTATGTGCTGAACTAATGTAACAAAGGCTTTAAGGTATCAGTATCTGAATTCCCAGATCCAACTGCTGTGGCTGCTAGAAAGCCACAAGAGGGTGTCATACTTCTTGGATGCTCCATTATATGGACAAGCAAAGAAATAGGGAGTGCAGCTTTATGATGGAGTTGGGCTTAATGGTTTTAGCATATGTCTGATGTTGGCGATCTATAAAAATTTAAGTACATTTCCTAGTGGACGTCTATATCAGACAGAGGGTTAATACCAAGATCCCAGGAGTCCCTATCCGAACTGCATCGTCTAAAAAAATAATGATATTAGGATTCCTTTCTGTGCTAATCTATTCTTATCTCTCCTAGCGCTATGTTATCACTAATCTATTTAAGTGAGTCATGGGGAGGCAGAGAGTTTAGTTCTCTGATACCGGCAGCATATTGAAGCCTAATAAGATTTATATCTTATCCTGGAATTGGTGGGGTGGGCACCTCCGTCCTGGATCTTCCTTCCTGTGTGTCTTCAAAGCTGAACGCATCGCTTAGTTCTTGAATTAACCTTTATCGTCCTCCACTATTTACTTTTCTTCTTCTTTATTATTATATATTTTTTTTTTCCTTAGCTCTTATGCCTTCTGGAAAAAGGACACCCACACACTGTGACAGCAGCTGCTCCTATTAATTTAAAGCCATTACAAAAATTAAAATTAAAACCAATTACGTTCGCTGGTTTATAGCCGGAAAACCGCTTCAGCGTGATTGTTCCCTCTGGTTATGGACACACACGCAAAATAAATAAATAAATAAATATATAAACAAAACCCCATCCCAAGCTTTGCTGCCAGCTGAATACTAATAATGCTTACTAGCTGGGTGGACGAAGACATTCCAAGCAGAAGCATATCTCAGACCAGTGCTGCTCTACATAAATGAGCATGGAGCTTAAACGTCATGAAGACAGAAATGAGGATCTGGATATTTTAAACAATGTAGTCAATAACATAGTTATACAAAGAACATAAAACCCAATTGATCCTCCTTTGTTTCTTACTAGAAAGCAGTTAGGCTGAATATACAGTAAATATGCTTTTATTTTATTCTCCTTCTTTTTTTCTTTTTTTTAAATTGCTAAGTGCTGCAGCACATAGGAAAGTCGAGGAGTTGCTGCTCATGCATGCAATGCAGTGTCCCGACTCTCCAGCAGCCCAACATGTCATGCTTAACACTTCTTCAATAAACAGTGCTGCTTAAAGTGGAGTTCCACCCATTTTTGGAACTTTAGATCTATGTAATCCCCTTTAAAATGGCTTTTACCAATGGAAACTTTTTTTTTTTGCTAGTAAATACCTTAATTTAGGCTTTATTCCTCCTCTCCTCACTTCCTGGTCCGATCGGCGATGACGTCATTCGGCGATCCGCAGTGTCTGCTGGGATGTATTCTATTCCAGAAATCTCGCAGTAGGTGTATCTGTACTGAGCCGTGCCTGCCCCGCCTCCGCCCGCCTCCGCCCCGCCTCCTCTCATTGAGTTGCATTGTATGAATGTATTAAGGCTGTTCTCTGCCCCGCCTCCGCCCCGCCTCCTCTCATTGAGTTGTAAGAGGAGGCGGGGCGAAGGCGGGGCAGAGAACGGCCTTAATACATTCATACAATGCAACTCAATGAGAGGAGGCGGGGCGGAGGCGGGGCAGAGGCGGGGCGGAGGCGGGGCAGGCACGGCTCAGTACAGATACAGCTACTGCGAGATTTCTGGAATTGAATACATCCCAGCAGACACTACGGATCGCCGAATGACGTCATCGCCGATCGGACCAGGAAGTGAGGAGAGGAGGAATAAAGCCGAAATTAAGGTACTTACTAGCAAAAAAAAAAAAGTTTCCATAGATAAAAGCCATTTTAAAGGGGATTACATACAGCTATGTATTCCAACCTATTAAAAATGGGTGGAACTCCGCTTTAAAGCGGAGTTCCGGCCTCAAATACCTTTTTTAACTAAAAATACCCCTATAGTACTAATCCATCGCCCTTTACAGAACCGCTATTCTCATACTTACAAGGTGTACAGTATTGGATTTTAGTCAAAATCTTACTTTTAAAAACGCTGTCTGGGCACAGCCATCTTGGATGTGGGCATCTGAAGCCGCAGTGTAATCTGCTGTGTCCTTCTTCCTGATTCCAGGGAGTGTTCTGGGAGTTCTTCATGATTCCAGCCTCCTGGGAGTGATGACAAACAGCTCCCAGAATGCAATGCAAAGGCGGAAGTGATGTCGGTGGCCGCGGCCACAGAGGGGGGAGAAGGAGGAAGTACAATCAAAAATGCCCTGAAAATAAGGTAAGGGACCCCCGAAAAAAAATGAAAATGCCCAATTGTTGATCAGCATAGCGAGCACTCCAGGAATCACAAAAGTTGCAAAATGGGCCGGAACTCCACTTTAAGAAGCAAGAGAACAGTTGATTAATGGGGATGGGGGAGGGTGTGTGTTGGACTAATGAAGAACGTGGCCACTGCTCATATGTGAAAGCAGTGATCTGACTCTCCTATGTGCTGCCAGCACAAGGTAATCTAAACCTTGCTGCAGCGCTTAGCAGTTAAAAAAAAGTAAAAGAGAAGCTGTATATGCAGTCTGACTATATTACAGAAGACTTGGTTAAAATAGGGATGGCCTCCCACCAGAGACTGCCCTTGGTCAAAGATTTTTTTTACAAATACAGTAACAAAAATGGCCGTTTAATGGCAAGGATGTTGAATGCTAAGAAGGGGACTTATGTGGAACAACTTTAAGACCATCATGGAAATCATTTTCTTGTCAGTAAAGTCATTGCTGAGCAATTTAGATTCTCTTATGAACAACTGTACAATATATCGGCAGGTAGTGCTACAAACATCCAGACTAGTTCTCGTCAATGGTGTCTTAAAGAATTTCTGCTACAACGTGCTCCACCCTCCATCTCCATGGAGGGGACCTCATGCTTGGACGTTCCCTCTAACTATGGAAGAATTTCATCTGGCCTTGAAACAAATGAGAGGGGGGAAAAGCCTGGACCGGATGGGCTTTCAGTCCAATACTACAAACATTTTGCACCTACCCTGGCCACTCACTTTGTTTGAGCATTCATCTCCATGGTAAAAACAAGTACGCCACCACATTTGCTCAAGGCACTCAGGTACAAGCACTTTCCCGAAATATCTGCAATATTGGTAACCTCCAGGGTTGATTCCGATATATCGGGAAAAGTGCATATCGACCCTCGATATATCGGCTTTGCCGATAATCGGTCGATCCCTAATATAAAGTATTATCATAAAAATATAATGAGACAAGCAAAAAACATAAAAAAAACCTCTGACTAGATACAGCACATGTTAACCTATAAACACAAATAATATTCAGTACATAAATAAATACACTGTAGTTTAAAGAGATCCTGTCACCAGACCTATATAAAACATAACTTTAACTTAAGACCCCGTTCACACTGGGGCGACCTGTCAGGCGACCTGGTCGCCTGACAGGTCGCCTTAGGTCGCCTGCCATAGAGAAACTGTGGACCCATTCTAATAGGAGCGACACAAGTCGCTCCGACTTAGAAAAAGGGTCCGGAGCTTCTTTGGGGCGACCTGGAGTGACCTGCATTGACTTCAATGTTATGAAGTCCGTGCCGGCCGCTCCGAGGTCGTGGTGCAAGCTGCGCGCCGCGACCTGTGAGGTCGCTCCGGCAAGTCGGATCGCTCCAGTGTGAACGGGGTCTGAAAGTAAAAGTGTTTTATGTGTACACACTATTGCACACATTACAGAGTTACATGCTAAAATTCATATAATTGTTTTCCCTGCTTGCAACCCTACATTACCTTGATAAAATATATAATAATAAAATAATTGCTCACATGGACCAATAGTGTGTACATATAAAGCACTTTTATTTTAATTGTTGGTTCTGTTAATTTTAAGAAAACGTTGTAAATAGCAAACTATATTCATGGTATTAGTAGGAACACATGTTGTTATTTAACGTCTAGAAACTGCTGAGTCTAGCACATCATTTCCCTGCCATGGGACTCATTCAGACCAGATGCCAACTGTTTGGTATGTTTCAAGAGACAATCCCAGACTTTAAAGACTTGTCCCTAGAGAGCTTTCTCCATTTTTCTGCTTGGGAAGGTTTATACCTTTTTTAATTTTGACAAATGTTAGTATAAATTAGATTCCTATACTAATATCTTTTGAATACACTTAGTTAACTCCTACTGACAACCTTTATAAGATTAAACCTACTTAAAGACCTGAAACCTGGGTCAGCATTGCCACTCGTCTGTTAACAATTTACATGGCAATAGATGTATACATGGAAGTCCTTGTTGGTGTCTAGACAAAAATGTACAAAGAATACCACCTAAAAAAAAAAGCCAAAAAGTTTATTTTTAAAGCTTTATTGAAGGTCATCTTGAAATCTGAGGCAATAACGCTCAAACAAAAAAAGGTCATAAAAGAAGGGACTCTGCCTGGTGTAAAACATATTAGACACCTAGAGATTATTCCAATGAATGACAGAAAATAACTGTAGGTGTTGTATGTGTCTTTAGCATGGATGTATGATCCTAGATTTTGGACATCTGTACAAGTTCCTGACTACATGTGGTCAGAAGCTGTAGGTAATGATGGCAAGAATATGGTCCTGATTGCAATTCATGAGGTTTCCGCACAGATGTGCTTTATTCCCTTTCGTGTGTTGAGAAAAGGTTGTGATGCCTTGGAGTAGACCTGCTAGGTCTTTAATTGGGAATGTAGCTGTATTGTGGACATCTTGTAATAGTTAATTCTGAGACTCTCCCACTCACGGTGGGAAAGCCTTAGGAAAAACTCAGAAAATGATGGTGAACTTATATTTCTTTATTAAGTTGATGTTGTCTTCAAAGAGCCCAGTTCAATTTTATTTTGGGCAGACAAAAAAAGTCTGAGCTGGCCCTCTCACCGGTTTCTGTTACATGCTTAGAAGAGTTATCATGCTGATTTTTATCAGAATGGCTGATGTGCCAGGAGCTGTCATGCAGCATAGCCAGGTCCCTGATCTCACTTTTCTTCACTGATGTTAACCACTTAAGCCCCGGAAGATTTTACCCCCATTCCGACCAGGGGGTATTTTGCGATTCGGCACTGCGTGACTTTAACGGACAATTGCGCGGTCGTGCGACGCTGTACCTAAACGAATCACGCGCTATAAACAAAAAAAGAGCGTCAATTTTGCAAAAATAGCAATATTTTTCACATTTTTTTATATGAAATTCCCCAAAAAAAAAATTTAAAAATCAAAATTTTTTTACTTTTTCGGCCAATTTGTTTTATGCTACCTATGTTTGGTAAAAAAAATCGCAAAAAGCATATTTTGATTGGTTTGCGCAAAAGTTATCGCGTTTACTAACAAAGGGAAAGATTTCTGTCATTTTTGTTGTTTTTTTTTTTTAACGTGTAATGGCGGCGATCTGCGATTTTTTTTGCGGTACTGCGACATTGGGGCGGACAGATCGGACCCTTGACTGACATTTTTGACACTTTTGGGGTTACCAGTGACATTTCTACAGTAATCAGTGCTATATATATGCACTGTTACTGTAAAAATGCACTGGTAGTGAAGGGGTTAACTTTATTTGGGAGGGAGGGGCTGTGTGTGTCCCTAGGGGCGTGCTTTCTACTGTGATTGGCTGGGGCTTGAGCTGTATGGACACTGATCAACGGATCTACATACTAGATCCGAGTGATCAGTATCCTAACAGCAAGGAGAATGACAGGCAGCTTGTTTACACAGGCTGCCTGACATTCTCCCTCTCCCCCGCCGATCGACGAGTGACCGGCGGACATCGGGTCCGCCGGTCACACGCGCGGGGGGGTCCGTGACCACGCGGGAGCGGGAGCGCGCCTCCGGGGGCGCGCGCTCGCTCCCTAGACCCTCACAAGCTAGTGACGTAGCCCTACGTCACTTTGCCTGTGAGGGGCTGACTGCCGACGTAGATCGGCGTTAGGCAGTCGGCAAGTGGTTAAGAAATACAGTTTGGTCATGACTTGCTCTCAGCCTACTAAAGAAGCTTCATTGTACTAATAGGTCATCATACTACTTTCTCTGCACTTTTCTCTTAAAAACAAGATTTCTTATAAGTAGTTATACTAGCTGTCAGTAAAAATACTTGTAATGATTTGTCATTGAATTCACTTCATTATATAGTAATCAATTTGTCTAATTAGATATCAGCTTTAAAGTTCATCTAAGCCTCTAGTTATTTTCTTTCAGAGTAATAAACAGAAGTTTTCAAGGTAAGTTAGCATGTTTAATTAAATATAAGCCTCTTAACCACTTCAGCCCCGGAAGATTTTACCCCCTTCCTGACCAGGCCCTATTTTGCGATTCGGCACTGCGTGACTTTAACAGACAATTGCGCGGTCACGCAACCCTGTACCCAAATGAAATTGACGTCCGTTTTTTCCCCACAAACAGAGTTTTCTTTTGGTGGTATTTGATCACCTGTGCGATTTTTACTTTTTGCGCTATAAACAAAAAAAGAGCGACAATTTTGTAAAAATAACAATATTTTTCACATTTTTTATATGAAATTCCCCCCCAAAAAAATGTAAAAATCTAAATTTTTTAACATTTTAGGCCAATTTGTTTTCTGCTACATATGTTTGGTAAAAAAAAATCGCAATAAGCGTATTTTGATTGGTTTGCGCAAAAGTTATTGCGTTTACCAACTAAAGGAAAGATTTTTGTCACTTTTATTGTTTTTTTTTTTTAACGAGTAATGGCGGTGATCTGCGATTTTTTTTTGCGGGACTGCGACATTGCGGCGGACAGATCAGACCCTTGACTGACATTTTTGACACTTTTGGGGGTACCAGTGACATTACTGCAGTAATCAGTGCTATACATATGCACTGTTACTATAAAAATGACACTGGCAGGGAAGGGGTTTACTTTATTGGTGATGCAGGGGTTAAGTGTGTCCCTAGGGGCGTGCTTCTAACTGTAAAGGGGTGTGGCTAGTGATGTAACCACAGAGACATACAATCCTACATAGCAGGATCGTATGATCTCTGCAGTTAGATCAGGGAGAATGACAGGCGGCTTTGTTTACATCAGCCGCCTGCCTCTCTCCCTCTGCACCGGGACATAGCGAGTGACCGGCGGACATCACCCATTTTCACCCAGTCGGATCGGGCTCACTGATGGAAGTCAGCTCATTCGCAGGCTGAAGGGGAAGAGCACTTTTTTCAGCACCTGCACTTTAATATAGATAAGACTGTTTCTTCACTTGCACAAGATTATTCATCATATATTGGACATTTTTTTGATTTTTTTTGATTCTATAGTCCTTCGTGTATATTCACTTTATAAGCACAAAGCACTTTAGCACATTTTATTTGCACAATTGCACATGACTCCTAATGTATGTTGTTGAATCTATGTTTATTATGGTAGTTGATTTACTAATGCACTGATACCACCTTTTCACTTCTTTGAGTAGAATATTGAGGCAAACGCTGAGACTAGCCTCTCTTTAAGAGGCTAATATATAATTCCACTGACTTAAGGCCCGTACACACGATACGAAAATCGGAAGGAAAATTTCGTCCGACGAACGATCTGCCGATTTTTGGATTATTAGTATAGTGCTTTCGACAGCCGATTACGAATTTTCGGACGACAAAAACTGGATGTGCAGGCTATAAAAACGTCCCATTTTTGTTTAATTAGTACAGTTTTCGTCCGAAAAAAAGTCATAAAAGCCTGAAAAAAATCGTAAGAGCAAGACTAGGCATGCTCAGAAATGAAAGAACACATACAAAACAATTCAACACATGACATCACTTCTGAAGTTGAATTCTGTCGTACGGGAATTTTCGTATGAAAGTAACCTCTTCACTTTCCATATGAGACTAGCATGCAACAAAAACGGACGACAGATCGTTCGATAATCTGATTGTGTGTACGAGGCTTTACTCTTCAGCTGCTGCAATTCCCATAATTAATATATATTATATTTAGCTCAACCACACCCAGTGGCGCGAGGGATATTCCCTTATCTAGCTATAATTATTGACATCAAGTTAGCATGTTAAATGTCTTAAAATAAATATAATTTTCCATGTTTAAAATAGTAAATGCAGCTGGGAAGCTGGATTTCTTCTGCACCCTCCTAGACAATACTGGAGGGGGTCTAAGTGATTTACAGTGCATCCAGAAAGTTTTCACAGCACTTCACTTTTTCCACATTTTGTTATGATTTAGCCGCCAGCCGCCTTATTCCAAAATGGATTAAATTCATTATTTTTTTTTTAATTCTATAATTCAATACCCTATAATGACAACATGAAAGAAGTTTGTTGGAAATCTTTGCAAATTTATTAAAAAAAAAAAAAAAAAAAGGAAAAAAAAAATCCCATGAACTAGTATTCACAGCCTTTGCTCAACACTTTGTTGAAGCACCTTTGGCACCAATTACAGCCTCAAATCTTTTTAAGTATGATGCTACAAGCTTGGCACACCTATTTTTGGACAGTTTCTCCCATTCTTCTTTGCAGGACTTTCTTAACCACTTAAGGACCGGCAGTACATATACTGCAGTAGGACGGCCCTTAAGTGCAAAATCACTTATAGGTACGTGATTTTGCTTTAAGGCTCTAGGAGGCACGCGGCTCTAGGACCCGCCGCTGGAGCCGCACTCCGACTGTGATTAGACACAGCGGGAGCTAGTCCGTGGGACCGGTGGCCGTGATCACCGCCAGCCTCCCGCAATTGTCAAGGAGACTGACAGAATGCCTGTCTGCCTATGTAAGCAAAGCAGGCTGCTGTTCTGTCAGACGGAAAGGGAGAGATTGTGTGTTTCTAGTAATCAGGAACACTGATCTCTCTCTTACTGCAGTCAGTCCACTCCCCCCACAGATAGAAAACATTCCCTAGGAGCGCACTTAACCCCTTGATTGCCCCTGATGTTAACCCCTTCCCTGCCTGTGTCATTTATACAGTAACAGTGCCTATTATTTAGCACTGATCACTGTATTGGTGTTACTGGTCCCCAAAAACTGTCACAAAGTGTCAAATTTGTCTGCCGCAATGTCGCATTCCTGCTAAAAATCGCCGATTGCCACCATTACTAATAAAACAATAAAAAAAAAAAGTCTAATTTGTGGGGTAAAAAGGGCATCAATTTTATTTGGGTACATCATCGCATAACCGCGCAATTGTCAGTTAAAGCAACACAGTGCCGTATCGCAAAAAATTACCTGGTCATTAAGGGGGTAAAACCTTCCAGGGCTGAGGTGGTTAAGAATCATCAGGTTGGCTGGGGAGCATGGGTGCACAGATCTCTCCAGAAATGTTTCGTCGGGTTCAAGTCTGGGCTCTGGGTGGGCCACTCAGGGACATTCACAGAGTTATCCCGTAGCCACTCCTTTGTTATCTTGGCTGTGTGCTTAGGGTCGTTGTCCTGTTGGAAGATGAACCTTCACCCCAGTCTGAGGTCCAGAGTGCTCTGGAGCACGTTTTCATCAAGGATGTTTCTGTACATTGCTGCATTCATCTTTCCCTTGATCCTGACTAGTCTCCCAGTTCCTGCCACTGAAAAACATCCCCACAGCATGATGCTGCCGCCACCATGCTTCACTGTAAGGATGACACTTTCCATACAGGCCAAAGAGTTCAATAGTTCTTAGTTTCATCAGACCAGAGATTTTTCTTTCTCATGATCTGAGAGTCCTTCAGGTGCTTTTTTGGAAAACTCCAGATGGGCTGTCATGTGCCCTTTACTGAGGAGTGTCTTCTATCTTGCCAGTCTACCATACAGGCATGATTGGTGGAGTGCTGCAGAGATGGTAGTTCTTCTGGAAGGTTCTCCTCTCTCCACAGAGAAATGCTGGAGCTCTGTCAGAGTGACCATTGAGTTCTTGGTCACCTCCCTGACTAAGACTCTTCTCCCCCGATCGCTCAGTATGGCTGGGCGCCCGGTCAAGGAAGAGTCCTGGTGGTTCCAAACTTCTTTTATTTACGTATGATGGAGGCCACTGTGCTTATTGGGACCTTCAACGCTTCAGACATTTTTCTGTACCCTTCCCTAGATCTGTGCCTCGATACAATCCTGTCTTGGAGGTCCACAGACAACTCCTTGTACTTCATGGCTTGGTTTGTGCTCTGACATGCACTGTTAACTGTGGGACCTAAGATAGACAAGCGTGTGCCTTTCCAAATCCTGTCCAATCAACTACATTTACCACATGTGGACTCTAATAAAGTTGTAGAAACATTTCAAGGTTGATCAGTGGAAACAGGATGTACCTAAGCTCAATTTTGGGTGTCATAGCAAAGGCTGTAAAGGACTATGGGTAGAGCTAGGTATTGCTTTTAATGGACAGGGCTATCAACAGTGTTTTGTTCCAACCAATATGTGTTATATGCTGTTGCCACTGCATTTTATTGCATTGTTAATATTGTGTAACCACTGAAACCTAGTGTTAGTATTGAGCCACAACAACTTGTTGTTTTGAGCACTGTGTTTGCATTTTGTCCAAGTTTAGTGCTAGTTAGTACAGTCTTAGCTAGACCCCCCTGTTTTTCTTTTTCAGTTTAGCTTCAGTCTCATTAAAGACAGCCTAAAAAGTTATTGTCTATGTACACTTTAAAATACCAAGAAAAATTTTCTCTGTTCTGTACTCATGAAGTAAAACTGTGTTGGATTCAACCTCTTTGACTTGTCGAAGAGTAAAACTGTCTGGGAATTCTGCTGAATCAGTGTAGTGCCACCCCCGTTGGAGTCGCTAAAATACTCTCTTGCTTTAACTCTTCAGCCAGGCGCACAGTATTTTCTACAGCCAGGCACACACTTAGGCTTGTTTCTTGAATAATCAGTCTAGGGGTTTTTGTTGTTTCTGATGTTTTAATGAGAACTTGGATAGGGAAGGGAATGTAGTGGGATAATCCAGATTCAACTAAATATAGGGAGGGCAGCTTCTTCAACTTGACTGTGGACCTACTTGAAGCAACATGAACTCTTCAGCAATTCCTCTATGAAAAGGACAGGCTATTGCTCTTCAGCACACTAGCTAGTACCCCTTTTCTGCTGTACCCAGTAGCTGACTTTCCTAGCACAGAGGGGTAGTCTACAAAAGAACAAGCCCCTAGATCCTTGGTCTGAACTCAAATAAGTCACATCCTGATTCCCTCAGGGCATGGCTCCCCTCAGTCAGCTCTTCAGAACACATTGGTCTGCTCTCCAGCTTCCAGGCCTCCAGTCTTAGGCTGCATGGCAGCAGGCAAAGAGCACTTCCGGTGTCTCTTCACTGAAAATAAATACCCCTTCTCAGCATGCATAGGGGCCCATATGCCTACATTTGGCTGGGATCGCATCCATATTCATGCTACTGATCTGCATAAGTTACTCCTGTCCACCCAGCAATTTAAAAAACTATATAATATGACAGCTTAAATGCCCACCGAAAACCAAATAAAGGTATAAGCTATCCCAAGCGCTTCGAATGAGGACCACTCACCAATAAATAAATTGGCTATGCAGCTACTTAACTAAAACATATGGAAAAAGATATATAATAGATAGATACTCAACAATATCCCTATATATATATAGTAGCGCAAACTTGTCAAGAAGCAAGTGCCAAAAAAAATACTGTGCCCACTGCACAAAAGTCCAAAATGCAATGAATGTGACGTCACGTGTGGGCGGTCAGGTGGAGGGCCGCTGTCCCTTGTTTGCACTCCGTAGTCAGTGAATGGATCCTGTTAGCTAATGTAGAAGCCAAGGACCATGTCACACAGAGAGTAATGCACCCTTCTGTACTAAATGAAGATGTGCTGTGAATGACCAGTCTGAACACCATCCACACAGTGCCATTGTAATCCAGGAACTGAGCCTCTAACAGGAATATTAGGCATCTGTCTGTCCTCACCATGGAGCTACAATTAAACCGAGTGGATTACTTACAGGCTGCTGAGCTTTTTTTGACTGTGCTGGTGTGATTCTTGTTGTGGATACTCTGGACCAGTGACCATCATTATAAGCCTGAATTTAAAAAACTGCCTGGATACAGATGAGTCAATGCAGATACAGTGACACTTGTTAAAGTGGAGTTCCAGCCAAAAGTGGATCTTCGCTTATTTGCTTCCTCCCCCCTCTGGTGCCACATTTGGCACCTTTCAGGGGGGAGGGGGAGTGGGTACCTGTTTTTTTACAGGTAACCGTCCCCACTTCCTTTAGACTCCGCCGCGGGGAGGTCCCTCAGAAGTTCAGTCCCCCTCCTTCTTCCTCTGCTGCCAAGCCAGTTAGAAAGCGCACGCGCTTCACGCATGCGCAGTGTGGGGGGAACTAGCTGTGAACCTGAAAGGCTTCACTGCCGGTTTCCCTTACCACGAATGGCAACGGTTACGGCATCACCTGAGAGTTGCTTAATTTAAATTTTTTCGTAGGGGGGGGGGGCAGAACTCTGCTTTAAACAGGACTCCCTGGCTGCACCAATTCAGTCTCCCTGTTAGGCAGGAAAACTACTATATTTTACCTCAATTTCCTGTTAAGCAGGAGAACACTTTATGCTAACTATATACATCCTAGAAACCTACCTAGGAGGGTGCTACATCAGCAAGTGGCTAAATTGTCTGGACGGATCAAGATCTATGGAGGTATTTACCTACATTAAGCAAAAGTTGAGAGAAACAAACAAAAAACAAACAAATAGTGGTTTTACTGCAGAAGAAGCATGGTCATCCTATTAAAGGAAGTGCTTATCCAGAACTTCTATATGCAGGATCAACAGATATTTAGAAAGATTTTCTGCAGGACTCCCCAAGATGGCCTGCTTAAGCCAGGAGCTCCTCACTGTCTCAGCTCCCCAGCACAGCTAATGGACGATTACAACAGACGACGGAAGCGTCCCTGAGCTCCTTGAGTGGGGGAAAACCTCAGGCATCGGCACATGTCTGGGGGAACAGCCAGGGGGGACATGCAGGCTAGCTTTTATTCCGCTGTGGACTCAGCTGATTCCACGATGGCAGCCGCTCCTCCAACATGTGCTCCCATGGAGGAAGGCAACCCGGAGAAAGGACCTCTTACCTCGCCTGCTTCTACCCCGCTGGCATTGGGCAGGAATTTAAGTAGCCTACAGGATATGGCCCCTCCCTCAGATCAAAAGAGTCCCTGCTAGGACGCACACTGGAGGACTATATGTTCTCTCCTATGGGAGCTTTTGTGGCTCTCCCAGCTTCCTATCCCTTCACAGCACAAACATATCACTGAACCCAGCACACCTATTTCACAAGTTTTTAGTGCTGCTAGACAGGGGTTTAGCCAATACTGCTGCTAAAATAACCGGAGACATTAAAGTAGACTTCCAGAATCTGGGTTCTAGGATAGAGGTGATCGAGCATAAGCTTGACACCACAGTAGCCAAAGCTAACCAGAATACAGATCTTATTCAAGTTTTACAGGACCAACTTGACACTGATCTCTCCAGGATTGATGATCTAGAAAATGGGTCCAGGAGATATAACTTTCGCATAAGAAGCCTTCCAGACTCCATCACAGATTTCCCAGTGCCGGTTCAGGGACTTTTTAAAGGTCTCCTCCCCGATATATCTCAGCATTGATTGGAAATGGATCATGCCCACAGAGCACTGGGCCCTCCTCGCTGTGATGGGACCCCTAAGAATGTGGTAGTCAAACTGTATTTCTATGCCGTAAAGGAAGAGATTATGAAAATTTCCCACACACAACCTCAGTTTCTCTGTCAAAACCACCTGCTACAGAACTTTGCAGATACAGTGGGTACGGAAAGTATTCAGACCCCCTTAAATTTTTCACTCTTTGTTATATTGCAGCCATTTGCTAAAATCATTTAAGTTCATTCTTCTTCCTCATGAATGTACACATAGCACCCCATACTGACAGAAAAACACAGAATTGTTGACATTGTTGCAGATTTATTAAAAAAGAAAAACTGAAATATCACATGGTCCTAAGTATTCAGACCCTTTGCTGTGACACTCATATATTTAACTCAGGTGCTTTCCATTTCTTCTGATCATCCTTGAGATGGTTCTACACCTTCATTTGAGTCTAGCTGTGTTTGATTATACTGATTGGACTTGATTAGGAAAGCCACACACCTGTCTATATAAGACCTTCCAGATCACAATGCATGTCAGAGCAAATGAGAATCATGAGGTCAAAGGAACTGCCTGAAGAGCTCAGAGACAGAATTGTGGCAAGGCTCAGATCTGGCCAAGGTTACAAAAAGATTTCTGCTGCACTTAAGGTTCCTAAGAGTACAGTGGCCTCCATAATCCTCAAATGGAAGACGTTTGGGACGACCAGAACCCTTCCTAGAGCTGGCCGTCCGGCCAAACTGAGCTATCGGGGGAGAAGAGCCTTGGTGAGAGAGGTAAAGAAGAACCCAAAGATCACTGTGGCTGAGCTCCAGAGATGCAGTCAGGAGATGGGAGAAAGTTGTAGAAAGTCAACCATCACTGCAGCCCTCCACCAGTCGGGGCTTTATGGCAGAGTGGCCCGACGGAAGCCTCTCCTCAGTGCTAAAAAACACCGGAAGGACTCCAAGATGGTGAGAAATAAGATTCTCTGGTCTGATGAGACCAAAATAGAACTTTTTGGCCTTAATTCTAAGCGGTATGTGTGGAGAAAACCAGGCACTGCTCATCACCTGTCCAATACAGTCCCAACAGTGAAGTATGGTGGTGGCAGCATCATGCTGTGGGGGTGTTTTTCAGCTGCAGGGACAGGACGACTGGTTGCAATCGAGGGAAAGATGAATGCGGCCAAGTACAGGGATATCCTGGACAAAAACCTTCTCCATGAGTGCTCTGGACCTCAGACTGGGCCGAAGGTTTACCTTCCAACAAGACAATGACCCTAAGCACACAGCTAAAATAACGAAGGAGTGGCTTCACAACAACTCCGTGACTGTTCTTGAATGGCCCAGCCAGAGCCCTGACTTAAACCCAATTGAGCATCTCTGGAGAGACCTAAAAATGGCTGTCCACCAACGTTTACCATCCAACCTGACAGAACTGGAGAGGATCTGCAAGGAGGAATGGCAGAGGATCCCCAAATCCAGGTGTGAAAGACTTGTTGCATCTTTCCCAAAAAGACTCCTGGCTGTATTAGATCAAAAGGGGGCTTCTACTAAATACTGAGGGTCTGAATACTTAGGACCATGTGATATTTCAGTTTTTCTTTTTTAATAAATCTGCAACAATGTCAACAATTCTGTGTTTTTCTGTCAGTATGGGGTGCTATGTGTACATTCATGAGGAAGAAGAATGAACGTAAATGATTTTAGCAAATGGCTGCAATATAACAAAGAGTGAAAAATTTAAGGGGGTCTGAATACTTTCCGTACCCACTGTATATCTCAGTCCACACAAAATATTGACACTTTGGGCCCTAATTTGGACATTTTCAATTAGGGGTGTACTCACTTTTATTGCCAGCGGTTTAGACATTAATGGTTGTGTGTTGAGTTATTTCGAGGGCAAATTTACACTGTTGTACAAGCTGTAGAGTCACTACTTTACATTGTAGCACAGTGTCATTTCTTCAGTGTTGTCACATGAAAAGATATAATAAAATATTTACAAAAATGTGTGGGCAGTACTCACTTTCATAAGATACTGTACATAATTTATCTGTCACTTGCCTCAGACAACTCAAAGTTGCCATACATGCTGGCATGGAAGGAGGATCCAGAATAGTTGGGACCTGGAGTTCTGGAATAGATCCTTCTTTTGCTCCTTCAAGGGTATTTACAATGTTTCCCTGATTGAAGCAAATCTGAAAGGGTCCCTGGTTCCAACCAGACTAGCCAAGATGTTATCTTTCTCCTCCCTCCAATGCTTCAGAGGGTGTGATTTACCTGGTTCAATACCACACATTTGGTGGGATTGTCCTAGGATCACAAGGTTTTGGAAGACGATTTTCTATCTAATCTGCAAGGTTACAGGCTGTCTGGTATCGAAATCCCCTCAGTCTTTCATTTTCCTTATCCTTTTGGGTGCCAAATTGTCCCTAGCCTGAGCCTAGAAGCAACCCAAAACTCCCTTTGCCGCTGCCAAGAGGAAAATCTCTTGGATCATGTAACAGGAAAAAATGGTTAGCATCCTAATGGACTCTGTGGAGAAATTTGAAGCAATTAAGGGACCCTGGGGGACCTATATGGGCATATACTAGATGCCACTTGGTGGGAAATCAGGTGTAGCAGGTGGGACCCTTGCCGGGCTGATCGCCTTTCTCTCCCTCATCTCTCTCATATTTGTTAGTTGATTCAACCTTCTATCCTTTTTTCTTTCCTTCTCTCCCTTTTATCTTTCCTTTACTGTCTTTTAAGGTTTTTAAAAAACATAATATTTCATGTAAGCTGGGACCCTATCCTTTGAGGCCTTGAAAATCCCTTATTATAAATGGTTTCACAATTATAGAACAGCCCCTTTTTATACTCTTATTTTTGAGATTGCTGTACTCATTTAATTCATAATCCAATTTTAGCCTCTTGGGTGTTACCCTGATTCTTTTGGGTTCCATAGGGCAAGAGGCCTGCTCTTTTTGTTTTTTAGCTCCTCACTTTTAGGGGCCTTAGACCTCTAAGACTAGATATTGATGGGGTCCCCCCAATGTAAACATTCTGACACTTCACATTTAATTTAATATCCTAAGGTAATGGAGCGTGATGGTTGGGGTAGCTGTCTCCCCCACGTGATACACCATGTACCCATTTGGGGTATCATGTGGTGGTGGTCAGACCCCCGACCGCTGTATTTAAGAACCAAACGCTTCAACATTGCACTTCTTAGGGGGGTGTATTGTATTTTATCATTTTGGTTTTGATCCTTGTACCATTTAAAGTAAGTGTCTGTCCATTTTTCTAATGGCCCGCAATAATGCTCTTGTTTTTGTACTTTCTGATATATTTCAATAAAATCTTTGAAAGAAAAAAAATATGAAGAAAATTTTCCAGGGGGTACAAAGAAAAATAGGAGGAGCAGTATTACTGGGACGGGCAGCTTGCATTTTAAATGTTACTGTAGTTTATAGTTTGATCATTCTACTAGTTCTAATAGTCAGCACAAATAACAAAATGCACTACATTCTATATGCATTATATATGATATATTCTAGAGTATATGCATTCAGCCACACACTGTACATTACACATATTATTACTGGTATGTTCTCGTTAACTTTGAATATGCACAAATGCTGGCTTCCCCAACTGTCACTGACACTACCAACACAGGAACAGAATATTGAAGGTAATGATCATAATGCATTGTTTAGCTAAATTCCAGAAAAAAAAAATCCAAATTAGTTCGACCAACAATCTCTTATCTGTCATAAAGCTTTTTTATTGGAATGCAGCAATTTTCTCTTGTTAATCTTGGCCTTACCTAAGAAATTCTGTCTTTAATGGTCCTGTCTAGCTTATAATGGTTTATATAATCAAACCGTTAAAATCATTTCCCTACATCATCATCTTTCTGCCTGCATGGTTCTTGTCAAAGTCAACAGAATTCAAAGTAATAAGACAGCGTGAAAGTAAAAAAAAAAAAAAAATATTGTTAAATAAAACCTCAGTAAATTGAAGAGATCGATGGGAAAGAAAGTTAGTGATGATGTGGTTTAAACCAAGGTAGTGACAGCATGAGTGATTTCAAACTGGGGCTCCAGTCAAGGCAAGTCTAATGATGACTTTAAAACAGTGTTGATATAATAGGTAGGGTAAGTCTTTAAGTTATATTATGTACATTTGCTTACAGCGGCAGGAAAAAAAGTATGGAGATTTACCCCCCCCCCCCCCCCCTATGACCTGGTCAATTTTTTTGATGCGGCACTGCATTATTTTAACTTTGCGCAGTCATGCGACACTGTACCCAAATAAAACTTTTGTCCTTTTTTTTTCCCCACAAATAGAGCTTTCTTTGGGCGATAATTGATCATCTCTGCGTTTTTTTTTTTTTGTGCCATAAACAAAAAAAGACCGACAATTTTGAAAAAAAAATATATATATTTTTCTACTTTCTGCTATAAAACATATCCAATAAAAAAAAAAATGGTAAAACAATCTAATTTCTTAATCAATTTAGGCTAATATGTATTCTGTTACATATTTTTGGTAAAATAAATCCCAATAAGCGTTCATTGATTGGTTTGCGCGAAAAGTTATAGCGTCTTCAAACATTGGGAGATACTGTATTTATGGAATCTGTATTTATTTATTTATTTCTACTAGTAATGGCCGTGATTAGCGACTTATAACATGACTGTGATATTGCGGCAGACAAATCGGACACTAACTGACACCTTTTTTGGAAACCAGTGACACTAAAAGTGATCAGTGCTAAAAATATGCACTGTCACTGTACATCAGGGGTGATCAAAGGGTTAACTGTGTGCCTAGCTGGGGTTTTCTTACTGTGGGGGAGGTGCTTTTACTAGGGGAAGGCATGGATCCATGTCCCTGATTTCCAAGAGCACAAGATCGATGCCTTCCCTACTGACAGAAAGGTAATTTGCCTTGTTTACATGCCAGTCTGCCTGTGTAACAAATGATTGTCAGGTGCTGGCAGACATAGGGCATGGAGTACCCGCTAATCGGCTCCCGCTGTGCACAATCACAATGAGAGTGAGCCACCTGCGACCTGAAATTGAGGAATAACGTATATATATACGTGATCCTGCGCACAGCGGCCATCCAGTAGCAGTAAAGCTACAATAGGGTGGTTTTAAAGTGGTTAACTAGTGTACCAAAGTGCTTGTAGAATGGGGGGACATCTACTTAAAGTGTTTGTAAATTAAATTTCTTTCAAAAATAACTAATAGGCTAATACTTACCTGCTTTTTGCAATGGAATTGAACAGCTACCCCCGAATCTCCTCTTCTCGGTCCCCTACTCTCTGGCGAATACCCCAATTGGAAGCTGCTTCTTATGGGGGCACTCGGGCAGACTCGCTCCCAAGCTTCATTGTATGTATTTATAGACACAAACAGCGGGTCTCGGCCCAGCCTCCCACACCCTTGTAACTGGCTTTGATTGACAGCAGCACTGGATCGAAAAAAAAAAAACTTTACAATCACTTTAATGCAAGGAATCAATAAGATAAAAATGTTTAGGCTTTATAACTACTTTAAACCAGTCAAGTATTACTAATAACACTTTTTTGAAAAACCTTTGACTGGCCTCTGATGGCTTTGAGATTACATTTTGAGTGGCCATCTTTTTCTCATCTCATGTTCCACACAATATTTGGAAACTGGAGAAAGTATAGAGAAGGGAAACTAAACTGATAAGGCTTAGAGAAGCCCCACTATGAGGAAATATTAGCTGAACTGAATTTAACTTCTTCCAGCCCGCGCTATAGCCGAAGTACGGCTACAGCACGGGCTCTAATTTCCGGGAGGCCGTCTTTATACGGCCTCCCAGTAACAGACTCCCCACGCGCTCCCGCGAGCGCGCATCGGGGAAAATCTGTGTCGGCCGTGTCCCTTGGACACAGCCAATCACAGATCGTGGTAAATGGCCAATCACAGCGGCCATTTAGCACGTGATCGGCCCATGCAATGAGAGATGATCTCATATGTAAACATATGAGATCATCTCTCATCGCCAGCTCTCCTTCCTCACACAGAGACTGCGTGTGAGGAAGAAGCAGAGCCAATCAGCCGTTCGGGGACACAGAAAAATGTAATCAGGGCACTGATCACCAGTGCCCTGATTTCAACAGAGGTAAATAAATTACAATGTGCCCACCATCAGTACCCACAGTGCCCTCCATCAGTGCCCCCCATCAGTGCCAAAAATCAGTGCCCATAGTGCTGCCAGTCAGTGCCCATCAGTGCCTGCTCATCTAGGCACTGATGAGCACTGACTGGCAGCACTATGGGCACTGAGTGTGGGCACTGATGGTGCTGCCCATCAGTGCTCATCAGTGCTGCTCATCAGTGCCACCCGTCAGTGTCCATCAGTGCCACCCATCAGTGTCCAGCAGTGCCACCTCTCAGTGCCCATCAGTGCCGTCCGTCAGTGCCACCTCTCAGTGCCCAGCAGTGCCACCTCTCAGTGCCCAGAAGTGCCACCTATCAGTGCTCATCAGTGCCGCCTATCAGTGCTCATCAGTGCCGCCTATCAGTGCCACCTATCAGTGCTCATCAGTGTGGCAAATTAGTACCTCCTCATCAGTGCCACCTCATCAGTGCCCATAAGTGCCACCTCATCAGTGCCCATCAGTGCAGCCTATCAGTGCTCATCAGTGCCGCCTCATCAGCGCACATCAGTGAAGTAGACAAATTTATTTATTTTCAAAATTTACTCACAGAAAATAAGAAAAACTTTTTTTTTTCAAAATTTTCTGTCTTTTTTCTTTTTTTTTTTGTAAGAAATAAAAAACCCAGAGATGATTAAATACCACAAAAAGAAAGCTCTACTTGTGTGAAAAAAATGATAAAAATTTCATATGGGTACAGTGTAGCATGACCGCGCAATTGTCATTCAAAGTGTGACAGCGCTGAAAGCTGAAAATTGGCCTGGGCAGGAAGGGGGTGAAAGTGCCCGATAGGCAAGTGGTTAAAGGCTTGTGCACATCATATCTTCCAACTAGGGGTGAGTGTATTCCTGTGGACATGTGCAAATGTCAACATTTAAAATAAATTAATAAATAATATCTCTCTGTCCACTCTCCCAAAAAAAAAAGCTCCTATACACATTAGCAATATTGCTGCTGCAAGCCCACCTTTATTAGAAAGGGGACTGAATTAGCCGATTATTCAAATTATTGCTTCTTGTGACTTGATGATGAACACGGTAAAGGCTATTCAATGTACTATAGGTTGTTATTATTTCTACGAGCTAACCTGCAAAGTTTTTGGCAAAAGTTGACAATGTGTGAACTTCAAGATTCCCAGGTATTCACCGCAAACCCTAGATAGTGGAAAGCACAAACCTCATCCCTAGTCCTAAAACTTTTCTGACTGCATGCTTATACCATGTTAGTGACTTATTGAGAAACAGCATGAGGGATGAGCTTAGGGTTAGGGCTGATAATAAGTTCGACCCGACCCCAAGCTGCTTGCAGTTTATTGAATAAAGGAAATGAACCACATGGCTAGATTTGTTCAGTGTGCCCACCTGAACCTCCAGCTTCTGCATTTGGAAGTTTTTAATTTCATTCCTTTTTTTTTTTTTTTATTCAATCTTTTGCAGTTGGAAATTTAGTTTTGTGTTTTGTAAAAATTAGCGTGCAAAATTTTACTTTCCTTTACGATACTAAAAGCCACGTTTCCATTGCGGCTTGCATTAAATTCTGTTAAATTAAGTCACAAGCCACAATGAAATCTGAGGTCAAAATCGCACTGATCTGCGGCTACTTCAGCGCAAATTTAAAGCCACAGAAAAACTGTTCTTCGTATATTTGAAGAAGCAGTAATCATTTTTCATTAGTCTAAAAAAAACTGTCACATGACACTAAAAATCGGTAATTGGTATCAGTTACAACTTGAGAAAAAGTATTTATAAGCTGGCATCTGTGCATTTATATTAAAAATTGTAAATAAATCAGGGGGTATCCTGATGACACCACTGACCAAATAGAGTCATGACCCTCTTTGGTCATTGATGTCAGCAAGCATCTTGACCAGTTTTTTTTTTTTTTTTTTTTTTTTACAGTACATTCAGCAGCCACCAAGAAACTGTTATTTGTGATGGGAATCTGGCAGGAGGGGACTGTCATGGCATGGCTTGTCATGTTGGCAGCCTGGCAGGTCATTGGGGCTTGATTAATGTTGGATGCACATCGCTGGACAGTGTAACTGACATTGGATTTATACTGTCGGGCATTTTTTTTTTTTTTTGGAATAGGGCTTTTTCTAAGGTGTGGATGTTTTTATTTTGAAAATTACTTTTGTCTTACTTAGTAAAAAGGGGTACTATGTACCCCTTACTCATTCACATAGTTGGAGTGGCTGGATATCATGGGGCCCTCTTATTTTAAAAGAGGCTTACAGAGACTTTCGATAAGTCCCCTCCTTGCAGACACCAAAATCCACCAAGCCAGGGATAAGGGATGAGACCTTGTTCCCATCAACATGGGGAAAAAGTGCCTTGTGCACGGAATGCTTTGAACCCACACCTGCAGGGTACCTTCCCAATGTTGGAGGCACTGTTTTTTTAACCTCTTCACACCAACGGAACGCAAATATGCAGCCTCAGCTTCAGGGGGTTGTACTGAGGTGATGCCTGCAGCTAGAGGCATCACCCCTGTACCGTTTTTTAGAGACAATGGGCTTTCTTGTAATAATGCAGCTGCTCAGTTGTCATTGCAAGGAGCCGGACTTTAAAATCACTTTAAGGACAAGGCGGCCGTCCGTTGTTTACTGGTTGTTAAAACGGTAGTATACCGCTTTTTGCGACTTTTAACTACAGGTAAGCCTATAATAAGGCTTACCTGTAGTTACAATTAATATCTCCTAAACCTGCACGGTTTAGGAGATATTTGCACTGCATGCAGCTGCTCACGTGAGCAGCGCATGCGCTCTGAAGGTCCGGGGGACCTTCAGCGTTCCTTGCTGGGAACTTGCCGAAAAATGACTCCCGCGCGCATGCCAATCACAGCGCCAGAGCCGCCAAACCCGGAAGAGACGCAGAGGGATCATGTCATCTCCCACAGCGGTGTCCGGGGATCCGTGTCGGGGTTTCGTTGTAAGGTAAGTTTTTCATTATGAGCTATTATGCGATGCATACTAGCTCATTATGCCTTTGTCTTGCAGGGTTTTTGTTTTTTTTTTGTTTTTTTTTTTTAGGTATACTCTCGCTTTAAGGATGCCAGTGACTGCTGGTTCCTTCAATATCGCATACCGGGACCACTACATATTTACCTCAATTTTTTTGTGAAATTACTTTTTAACTCCTATTTAATGCGGTAGTTATCGAGCATTTTACTTTATACGGTAATACCGCATAAAGCAGTAGAGAATTTACATTTTCAGGATCGCATTATTTTGGGAAAACACCTAAATACTGCATGCAATCTGGTTCTGTGAATAGAGCCCTCTATGTCATTTTTGTGGAAGTACATCATACTGGTGTGCCACTTCACGTGCAGCTTTAGGGCATCCCCAAAGGAATTTTAAGAAATTGTATATTTTTATTGTTGCCCTTTAGGCCTTATTGTATGACCTGCTCCCCGTTGAATGGTATTAAAAAAAAAAAAAAAAAAAAATTGCATACGTACATGTTTTCTATGATGATGCCCAGCTACCTTTTTACCAAAACCTTGAAAAAGGGCAGAAAAAAGTAACCAGACTGGGCCCCCATAAATTTCAATGCAGTTCGGGCTCTATGTTCCTGATTTGTGGATTTAAGGTTGGGTTTGGGGAGCTTCCCTCGAACTGAACCCAGGCCAGTTCACTGATCGCTGGACAGTTTTTTGGTTCAATAATTTTTATTAGTTTTCAAGAAAAGAAATACAAAAGGCAGATAACAATTTGGTAAAAAAATAGTTGTACAAATGTCCGTCAAACAACTACGAAAAAAGATTAATATGTTGCCAAAAACAGGGTAAGGTCAAAATACAAGTAAAACAAAACCAGTGTTGTTGTTGAGAGTGAGGGCGCGACATAGCAAGGCGCCACTGAAAAACTCAAGGCACACCTCTGGGAGCAATCTGTTGCACGGGGCAGGGCACACCCCCTTCGCACCCCCACCCCAACTTAATTTGTATCTCTAGACATTTTTAAAATCTTCATCAGTACCTTCAAAACCATACAAGCAATGGTTAATCCTAATATATAAAGACAGGGTTCTTTTACTAAAAACCAACTAGGTCTATGTAAATTATTATTACTATACACGATTTAAATAGCGCCAACAGTTTGCATAGCACTTTCTAATATAAAGGGAGACGGCACAGTTACAATGCAATTCAAGACAAGATATGATGTATAACTACCACTATTTTTTACAATATTTAAAAGTAAAGGCAGTTTAATGAGCAGGGTCCTGATTATAAGGTAATAATAAAGTCTGTTAATAATCTGCAGAATTTTTGTTTACAATACCAAAAGCTGCTGTCAGCACAGCACTGTAAAAAAACTGAAATGCGGACATGTGCTCTAATTGTATTTAAAAATATTCATTGTTCTTTTTCTGTGCTCATTGTGCTCATGCACAGTAAATGGCATTACCCATTCTCACAGTAACAGCCAATGAATTTATGTTGTAATCTATCTGCAAAATGCAACCCGAGAGCCTTCTCAGTGACGTTCATGGCTCATTTCAACAAGCAAACTTGCTAAAAGCCGAGGCTGGTGATGGAAATCATTAAGTTTATGTTTCAAAGCCACATTTCCATTCAATGTATTGGTAATAACAATGGCAGAATTTTGGGTTGTATCATTTAAATGACGCATTGTAGCATTGCCAGTTTTTTGTTTGCTACCATTTAAGCAACCATAATACATGGTGAAATATCAAAAGCTTTAAGATGGACCATCACATTTGATGTAACATTTATTCATCGGTTTAATGTGCCTTATGAAATATCCTATCACTGTTTTCACACCTTCAAACTTTCCAAGAAAGGACAAGGGGTCACCTTTTAGCACCGAACTTACTAAGGAAAAATCCTGTTCTAAGCTAAATCACACTACCAAATTATTTTAAGGAAAAAAAGACAAACTTTCTACATTTGCAGAATCTATATCCGAAAAAAAGTTATACTATAAAAGAATTATTCTTTTGAACCTGTTGAAGTTCTTGGTTATAAAGACTGAGAATCCGAAAAGGTAAAACTTCAGCCAAATGCTTGCTTCTAATCGATTTTGTATGAAAATAGGCATAGATTCAGGAGAGAGAGACCTAATAGTGTCCCTGTACACAGGATTAGTGGAACCTCATCTTGAATATATAGTTTAGATTTGGTTACCAGTTCACAAAAAAAGATATTGTGGAACTGGAGAGAATGCAAGAAATGGTAACTAAAAAAAAAAAGGCCCACGGAGAAGAGAATACCTGAAAGAGGAGTTCTTCCGCCCTAAAAAGAAATTAAAAGTCAGCAGCTACAAATACTGTAGCTGCTGACTTTTACTTTTAGGGCACTTACCTGTCAAGCATCCAGCGGTGTCCTCCCCCGAGCCTATTCTTGGCTCTCAGGTGCTGGCACCGCCATCTTTGCTAAGGGAAACTGGCACTGAAGCCTTGTGGCTTCACATTTGGTTTCCTACTGTGCATGCGTGAATCGCACTGCTCTTTGTGAATGGGCTGGCTGAGGGGGAAGGAGGAGTGGCAGAAACTTCCAGCTTACTTCCCCATGGCAAACTAAGCTGGAAGTGGGGGCGGGTACCTGTCAACACCAGGTACCCGCTCCCCCCTCCCCACCAAAAGGTGCCAAATGTGGTGGGGAGACAGATAAGTTTTGGGAGAAGCTCTGCTTTAAACCCTTACAGCTGCCTTCTGTGGGTTTTAGGGTCCGGGAGGCAGCATGGCTTATTTATCTTACAGCAGTCACATGATCAGAAGTCCGTTCTGAAAAGAAGCCTTGACCGATAGCTATCAGTGGCAGCTCAGGCAGTGTGTTGGGAGTGCACTCTCGTCAACCAACATCAGTCTGCTGTGGACACATAATGTATGTGTAGCAGTGGAGGGTCAATGCCAACCTTTCTTGAGCTACATATATACATTACAGGGTCGCTAAAAGTTTAACTGAACTTATTCTCCCTTGAGAACAGGAGATTGAAGCAACCCTGTCAGTTCCATACAAAATCCAAAAGCAAATTACCTATGAAGGAAAAAGTATACTCCCTTTTCTGGTGGCCCATGTCTCCTACTTCCCCTCTACTTTAGCGCTGCAGTCTCTGAGTTTTCTTTTTCCTATACCTGCAGGATTGTCAGATGCCGTGTACCCTGCTACACACTGTGGTTCCTTCCTTCGACCCCTACCTCACTGTAGTGATAAAATTTTTACTTATTTGGATATTTGGATATGAATGACAAATAACAGTATAAACTACATTTTCCAAATGCTCTGAATAACAAAATGAAATTTGTCTGAATTTCCAAAATTCAAATTGAAATTCAAATCAAATTTTACATCGAAGTCCATTTGAATTTAAACTGTAAACGAATTTCTGAAATCAAAGACTGTGTGTGTTATTAGAGTACAATTTCAAAATAATTCTGTTTTTGCTAGGCCAAAGATGATTTAAAGAGTCATTGTAATCATTTGATGAAGATTTTTATTTTGTTTGTTCGCTTTGCCACATTCCAGTAGAAAAAAAATCTAAAATTTTGGATTCAACCGATTCAAAATTTATCAATTTGAACGTTTAGAATTGAAAAAAATTGGTAAATTCAAATAAAATTTGAAAAAGACATAAAACGAATTCTGAATATGAATCCCGAATATGAGTTGAACGAATTAACCAAATTTAATTAAACAAAATACCTAGATTAACGAATCTAAACGAAACTAAACAAATTTTTTCGTCCTGCACATGTCTAGTGAACACGGATATCCGACACTTCTGGAAGTGTCAAATGCTGAAGGGACTGACAGAGCAAGCAGGACTGTAACTGTGGGAAGGTAGCAGATACAGGCTGCTGGAGGTGTGGGTATAATACCTCTTCAATTTGTATTTTGTCATTGAACTGATAGGGGTGAATTTACAAATGTTCACTTGGCAAAGTAAATTTTCATTTAGAAAAGTGTATGTTAAAGAGGTTGTAAACTCGTATAAATTTTTTTTTTTTTTTTTACACCCTGCAAAAGAAAGACATAATGAGCTAGTATGCATCGCATATTAGCTCATTATGCAATACTTACCTCAGAACGAGCCCCCGCCGTGCCGCTCACTCACCTCTATGACGGGCGACATGTCTAGTCGCCCGTCTTCCGGGATCGCGGCATCCGGCCATCTGATTGGCCGGAGCCGCGGTGACGTCACTCCCGCGCACGCGCGCGGGAGCCGACAGTCACGGCACGGGGCTCTGAAGGAACGGCACGATCGGCCGTTCCTTCAGAGCGCATGCGCCAGTGACGTCACTGGCGACATGTAAGGTAAATATCTCCTAAACGGTATATGTTTAGGAGATATTTACAGTACCTATAGGTAAGCCTTATCATAGGCTTGCCTATAGGTACAAGTTGTAGAGGAGGGTTTACTTCCTCTTTAATAATAATATTTAAAAATAATAAAGTCAGCGGGAATTTACTTTGAATACCCACTTTTGCGCAAAAGTTAAAATAAGGAAATAAAAAACTTAAAATAAAAAATAAATGCATTAAAACAGTAGAGTTAGTAAGTAAGTAAGTAACTCCTACAGATGTAATTCTTTTAATTTTATTCTTAGATTTTTTTTTTGGCAATTCATTTTGAAAGGCCAATCATGAGCAAAAAAAAAAAAAAAAGACATGATTTTTATATCTGGGTAGTCAAAGTGAGCACAGATTCACAAACACTCACAAATACTGCTTTAGTACATAAACCCCAATGATGTGATTTACCGGCGGATTAGTGAGTGTTCTCTTAGCTTTGTGAAAATGATAAAGCTATGTTTACTTTAATCGTCCAGGGCAAAATTCCTTGTTTTTATTTTTTTATTACCCTTGCACATGAATCGGTTTTCAAAGGTAAGTAAACCTTCACTTTGCTGAGGGAACAATCTCAAATCTTTTAGTAAATCAAATTTAGAGTCGCTTTAATGGAGATTCAATCACCTTGTATAAATACATACGTGGTCTGTATAGAAAACTTTATGGACCGTTGGTGGAAAGTTGCTCAGCTCAAGGTCGTTGCAAAGCTCAAGGTCATTCCAAAAGACACATTGGGGTTGCTTTACTAAAGGCAAATAGACCATACACATTTCAAGTGTAGGTGCTCCAGAGCTTAGGAAATTAGGTAAAGGTTCACTTTGCAAAGAATACCCAATCACATGCAAGGAAAGTTTAAAAAAAAAATTTAATTTTTGCTTGCACGTGATTGGATGATGGAAGTCAGCAGAGCTTTTCCTAAATTACTAAGCTCTGGAGCAACTGCACTTGCAAAGTATACAGTCTATTTGTCTTTAGTAAATCAACCCCATTGGCTTTTTATTCACCTGGAGGAAAAGAGGTTTACTTTGCACTGATGATTCTTGAATATGTTTGGAGAAATGCTTGGTCAAATGTTCATCCCTCTTAAAGGACTTTTTGAAAACTGGAATAGTTAATTAGTAATATGGTTCATGGAGCATTAGATACAGCCTTAGCCGGCTGTCTACGGTGCCGCCAGGACACACAAGTCTTCATCAAGCCTTAACACAGGTCCCTTAGTGCATTATGTTGTAATTTTAAAAACATTGACTGCTCAAGTCCTGAAAAGGAAGTTCACTGCAATAAAATAAGTATACTTATACTTATACTCACCTCTCTGATGGATCATTCCTCTTTCCATCTTTATGTTCCAGCCCTGCAGCCTACATTAGACACTCTTAACCATTCCACACTTCCAGGAGCGTCGAATGCTTGTGTCTCTCACTGCCTGTCATGGTTCTTCCTTCAAAACCTACATCACTGCAGGACTCAGCAATGTTGTAAGGGTTGAAGAATGAAGCATAAGGCCCCATTCACATGTCACGTAGCGGGAACGTTGGACCCTGCTCATGATTTTAACCACTTTAAGACCGGAAGGATTTGCCCCCTTAATGACCAGGCCCTATTTTGCGATTCAGCACTGCGTTACTTTAACTGACATATGCGCGGCCATGCGATGCTGTACCTAAATAAAATTGATTTTTTTTTTTTCCCACAAATAGAGTTTTCTTTTGGTGGTATTTGATCACCTGTGCGATTTTTATTTTTTGCTCTATAAACAAAAAAGGAGTGACAATTTTGAAAAAAAGAAAAAAACGATATATTTCACATTCTGCTATATGACATTCTCAAAAAAAATTAAAAAATCAAACATTTTTAACATTTTAGGGCAATTTGTTTTCTGCTACGCATTTTCGGTAAAAAAATCCAATAAGCGTATTTTGATTGGTTTGCGCAAAAGTTATCACGTCTACTAACTACAGAAAAGTTTTATGTCATTTTTATTGTTTTTTACTAGTAATAGCGGCAATCTGCGTTTTTTTGCGGGACTGCGACATTACGGTGGACAGATCAGACCCCTGACTGACATTTTTGACACTTTTGGGGGGACCAGTGATATTACTACAGTAATCAGTGCTAAAAAATATGCACCGTTACTGTAATAATGGCACTGGCAGGGAAGGCGTTAACATTATGGGTGATGAAGGGGTTAAATGGGAGCCTAGGGGAGTGATTCTAACTGTGGGGGGGTGTGGCTTCTGAAATGACCATAGAGACATGTGATCACGGGCTCTATGATCATTCCAGGGAGAAGAAAGTTCAACTGTGTTTACAAGAGCTGACCGTTCTTCTCTCTCAGCGGGGAATGATTGCAGGTGTCAGGCATCAATTGGAGCCGCCTGCCTGCTGCATTGGATTCCCCACTAACGAGGGGGGGGAGCGCGCCCCCCTAGCCTTCAGTGAGTAAGCGTCGTACAGCTACGGCGATTTGCAACCGTATAACTGCGGCGGAAAGTCGTAAACAGGTTAAAAGTGCAATTCATACATGTGTCACACATAGGGAAGCCCATTTGCTTGAATGGGCTGCTCTATGCACATTTGTTGCGCCAAAGAGGTTCATGGACCACCTTTTGGAAGTGTGCCAGGAGCATTTTTACACGCCTGTTTTTCAGTAATTGTTGCCTGACATAAATGCACAAGAATTACTGCAAAACAGGAGTGTAAAAATGTGCCTGGCTCTGTGCCAAAAGTTGGTCCCTGAACTTCTTTGTCAATACGCTTGGGGTGCCATTCAAGATGAATGGCACCCAAACACAGGTTGTATGTTTTGCCGCAGTTTCTAATCACACAAGTGTTAATGAAGCCTTACATTTCTTTACTGCATGATGATCTTTTTTTTTTTTTTTTTTTTTTTTGCACCATTTTCTATATCCTTTTTGCTGTACACAAAAGTTGTTAATCCCTTTTGTCAGGGCCAAGAGAGCTGTGTGCAGCATTGTAAGCATTTTATTATTTTTTTCTGCTTCAAATGGGATCTATAATTGAGTATACCGACCTCTGACACAACTGTATTTAGAGCAGACACTACAGTGCTCTTAAAATGAGATGATAGAGGTGGTATGGTACTTTCCTCTGTGGCCGAAGTTTCTTCTCTGGGCCTTCATAGGGACTCGGCTCTTTGTAGCATCTGTCATTTGAGTTGAGCCTAAACTCCAGTGGATTAAATCGTAATAGATTGGCAGTAACCACATATTCTTGTTGATCTGTTAAAAAAATAACAGCCTTAACTATAAGGACTTTGCTTAGTTAAAGGTAATTCTTCTTTTTTCTGCCACATTAAACTGTCATTAGGAAAATGGCCATTTTCTAAAATTTACCACCAGAATTATTCTCTAATTTATTCTGGATCTGGCGGACTGGAATTGTGCATCAGTGCAGCGGATTTTATTAATTCGAGTCTTTCTATCAATCAGTTTCCAGTTTTATTAATAGTCTTCAGTATAATATTGGAATGTATAATATCCAGCTTGTTCACAAGAGAAGGAAAAGATAAAAAGGGAAGACCTCCTCTTCTGCCTGCCTACACATGGTCTCTGAGGTTCTGGAACACTTATATTCCACTGACTGACCACACCCATGTAAACCAATCAGCTATAACATTATATCACATCAGGTAAAGTGAATAACATTGATTACAGAGCATTGAAAAAGTATTCATACCCAGTGACATTTTCCCCATTTTGTCATGTTACAACCAAAAACAAGAATTTATATTTTGGTATTTTAAGTGATAGACCAACACAAAGTGTCACATAATTGTGAAGTGGAAGGCTTGGTGACAGATACCACAGCAAACCCTCAGAGGTTTAGTGGAGTCCATGCTTTAATGGGTTATGGTGGGTAGTCCTAATGTTATGGCTGCTCAGTGTATAGTTTATAAGTTTATCATATTTAAGTATGCTTCTTTTTTGTGCAGTTTTTAATAGTGTATAGAAAGGTTAAAGCGGAGTTCCGGGCACAAAATCGACCTAATCGATTTTGTGTCCATCCGCTTGCTCTTCTTCCCCTGAAAAGGAATTGGATAGTTAGGGTTATTTTTTTTTTACTTACCTTGTAATTGCAGATAGAAATACTCACCTATTTTCCACTTCCTTCCTCTGTGGCCGCGGCCCGCACCGTCACTTCCAGGTTTGCAATGATTCCGGGGAGCTGACTGTCATCGCTCCCAGGAATCAATGCGACGGAACCGTCCCCGCTCGTCACTTCCGGTGTGACGCCGCATTCCCTGCTAAACAGCTTCTGGGCATGCCCAGAAGCTGTGGAGGAATGCGGCGCCGCACCGGAAGTGACGAGAGGTGCCGGTGAAGGCGCATTCTGGGAGAAGAAGACGTGGAAGAGGACGCAGAAGAAGATCGCGCTGGCTTCAGCTGCCCAAAACAGAGATGGCAACGCTGGAGAAGAAATTTTAAAAGTGAGTATTTCTTCTTGCAAGTAAGTGCGAACCGGGACAGATCAGAGGCTAGCCATTGTGGAATGTACTAGCCCTGACTGTCCGGGGTATGTTCATTGAAAAAAACGATTCTGTGCCTGGAAATCCGCTTTAAGATCACAGTTGGTTTTTTTGTTTTCATAGTTTGCTGTCTGTGACGTTTAGTGGAGATTTTTCTTAATTTTGTGACCCAGAGACACAACAGGAAGCAGATGGAAATCTATACAGTAAGGAAAAATCACCATCCTATACCTCATGCACATAGATATTCCTTGCAATACTTGTTTTTAAAGATTTTAGCATACATATCAAACAGGAAGCAAATTTGTCCTGGAGTTTCATATACTGTATAAAAAAAATGCAACATATGTCAGCCAAAGAAGACTACAAAATGTTGTACATTGTGCATTTATATAACCTAATAAACATTTTAAATGGTCAAAGTGATATCTTATACCATGGATGCATAAGCTGTCTGCACAGACTATGGGGAATAAACCAAACCAGTTTTCCCTTATCTCCAAATAAATATACACAAGGTCAAGGACAATAACAGCAAAGTCAAAGAGCAAGAGTGATTGCAGAAAGAGAAAAGAAGTAATGGGATCCCAAGGAGGATGCAAAACACTTGCTATATATTTGACCTATTCAGGCTGCATTCACATGTCAGCTTATAATCGCGGGCAGAACCGCCGCGGTTCCGCCCGCGATTCGTAGATTTATTGCAAATCGCGGGACGCCTAGCGTTGCCCGTTGATTTGCAATAGCCCCCCAAACGCCGAGCGATGTTGCCGCGATTTACGCCTGCCGAATCGCGGCAACATCGCGCAAACAAAATCGCGGGACACAATACGCTCCAAAAAAGTACAAGAGCTTCTTTGGAGCGTATTGCGTCCCGCGATTTTGTTTGCGCGATGTTGCCGCGATTCGGCGGGCGTAAATCGCGGCAACATCGCTCGGCGTTTGGGGGGCTATTGCAAATCAACGGGCAACGCTAGGCGTCCCGCGATTTGCAATAAATCTACGAATCGCGGGCGGAATCGCGGGCGGAACCGCGGCGGTTCTGCCCGCGATTATAAGCTGACATGTGAATGCAGCCTTACAATTCAATATGCATATAGCGCATAGGGTAGAAACGTATTATCGAAAAGCCCCATAACCAGGGGCATTGCGCATGGACATTTTCAGACATAAAATCTGACTAGCGTATGAACACAATGTTCCTGTACCTGGGGAGCTGTAAGTTCAGCTGTTAACTTCTATGACCAGCTCTACACCCTTGTGTTTGAGTAAACGATGAACCTTTTGTCCCAATGCTAAACTCCTACGTTCTGGAAAATACATCATATACACATGTGCAGGTAAACACAGATGCAGGAGCATCAACTATTCACTTTTATGTCCGGTTGTATGCACCAAGCTGCAGCTCCCTTGGCACAGGAAAATGTAATGTTTTTTTTACGCTAAGTATATTGTGAGAAATAGCATCAAAAGGTAGAGTTTTAAAGGACACCGCCATTTGCTTCCTTCTTTTTAAGGGCTTTACTTGCCCACTTTTATAAAAAAGAAAGTTTAAAAACAAAACACGAGTTTCCCTCACAGTGATATTCAGCATTGCTGTTTTATACAAACATAATGACATGGGAGCCTCCTTGCTTACACATACAGCCCTGTGGTTCTGGCCTTACTCTTCAGGCTCTTGTCTGTTTCCTACAGACTATCCTCTCACAGACATACACTTTATCCATACATCCAGCAGTCCCTTACTGCTCTGGGTCCCACGTCTCTTCTAGGTGGAGCCCTCCTGACTCATAGAAGAAGACCTCCTGTCTGCCCCAGAACTATGGTCAGATCATTACTAAAAGCCAAGCACACATCTGTGTGCTGGCTGTTCACAAAACCTGGACCCAGGACTAGAGATTTCATCCCATCCAGATCTCGAAGAAATCTCCAGGTCCCAAAATGGACTTTACGAAACAATAAGGAAACTGAAAAGCCAGTTTCCTCTTCATTAAGCAAATTCCCCAGTGTAATATTCCGGTACCTTTGGTACCCTAAATTACTCTTTTCACAAGTGTATGCGCCCCACCATTCTCTTTTGGAAAGGTGCGCATACACCTTTAAGACTGAAGCTGTCATCACTCAGCGCCGGACTAGATGGCTATTTAAATCGACGGTTCTCACTCACATGTGTTCGTTCAAACACCCTTACCTGGATGCTAACTTGGCTTGAAGCTTTCGTGCTTGCAAGCATATCTCGCTGACGGAACCTCGCTGCGCTGATCCCTGCATCCCGCTTCCGGATCATCCGCTCCTCCTGAACCAACCTTCGGCTGTATTGCTATTAGTGCTAAGTACCCCGCAGGGGAACCCTCTATAAACTTATACTAAGCTTACACTATCTAGCTCTGCATAGTAAAGACTATTTATCACATCTGCATATCTAGATTGCTAGCTCTTAAGACTACTGCTACTTATTCCTGCACTGGGTTGATCACTCTTGTATGTCCACCTGCTACTCTGTCATCTGCTACCATACATGATTGCTAAACCTACCTGCATCCATCTGCTACTGTCTTACCTTCAAGTGTCTGTCACCTACCACCTCCACTCAACCTGTCTCTTAAATCTTCATCACTGTGTTACTACATACATAAAGTCACTCTAGGAACCAGCTTGTTGAGTGTGTGTATTTACTAGCTGAATTAAGACCTTCCACACATGATGAGTCATTGAGGTTGGGAATGGTATCTCAGCATCTCTCTTACATGACTACTGAAGTGGAATATTTCTGCAGCTGAAAATCCACACCATACATGAAATGCAGGAGCGTTACACCCAGAAGCCCCTCAACCTGGATGGTTGAGAATCCTGGGTTATAACCTCCACTTATGGCGCTTTTCCACTGCATGGAACCGAACGGTTCGGCTCGCTTTTGTGCTTTTCCACTGCTGGTACCGCATGGTACGGTGTAGGAACGGTTCGGTACGGTACTGTACGGTGGCGCTTTTCCACTGCATGGAACCGAACGGTACGGCTCTCAAAAACATTACCACCTCGATTGTGGTTCCAAGAGGTATCATACCCGGTACCATATCCCACAATCCTTTGCATGCAGTCACTACTAGCCACTGATTGGTCAGAGAATCCCACCCACCCCGTTGTTATCCCACCCACTTAACTTTAGTACTACTTTAGTGGAAAAGCAAACCATACCGTACCGTACCGAACCGTTCCAACCCTGTACCATGCAGTACCAGCAGTGGAAAACAAACCGGGCCAAGCAGGGCCGAGTAGAGCTGAGCCGGTACTTGCAGTGGAAAAGTGCCATTAGACACTGGCAGGGGACTGCACTGCCACAATATTTCATGCCTGAAAACATCCATGTATAAAACATTCCATTTGCTCAATGGAAACGTGGCCTGGTGACCTTATCTCCTGTTCCAGTGAAAACTCAAAAAAGTGAATCTCCATAGTGGAGACACAAACAACAATAACATCCTGACAGATGATCTAACCTTCCGCACTCTATCCAAAACTAAAAAAAAAAGCTTTAGCTTTACATTCATTTTGACAGACCAAAGCAGGTTTTGAGCTGAGGGGGCCTGGAGTTGCAATGGTCAGCAGAATCCAAAGCTGAGTTGGATAGACTCTGTAGATAGACTCTGAATGCTGAGCTACCACTCTACAATTTTGTGTTTTACGTTTCAGTTTTGACTGTAGTATCACTTTAACATGATCACTTATATGTGTATGCATAACAAAAATAAAATAAAGAGGTTATAGTTTTTCTTTTTCTATGTACAGTAAATGTGAATGTTAACCTTGACTGCTCCATCATAGAAAATTGTCACTTAAACATTTAAAAGTACAACATTCATAACTCTGAATATGAATCCTGACTGTGGTAGATCTTCCATATCACTTTCCATCGCTGTGTTCAATAGAACAGAAAGTTCCTTTTGTTTCCCAGCCCTAATGCATTGTTTGACGACGCAGGGATCATCTCGGTGTTCTCTGGAAGCGATACATAAAAAAAAGGTAAATGCATCCATTATTTCTTAAGCTGTCTTTGTGTATCTGACACATTCACCGTCTCCATTAAAATCAATAACGTCCCCTGGTAAATAACTACATGCAGGCGCTATGGAAAATAGCGTTTCATATAGCTCTATGAAAAGGGAGGATCAATAGCTCCCCTTTAAGTGAGATACCTCTGGGGTTAAGTGCATACTTTGTTACATGGGCATCAATACGTCTCACCCATTACATAGGATGACAAACACAGCGATGATCGATAGAATGATCACAGGCTTCTTGCATGCACTTGACAATCCAGCCCGTCCAGTTTCAGCTGAAGCACAAAGCAAAGTGGCCATTATGGTGTCATGCCTCAAAATGTCTTAGGCTGACCATAGATGTGCAGATCTTTGTCTTGTCAAGAGCACTGCAATCACCAGGATACATGTGATATTTCCGCCCAGCTAGCCTGGCTTCATATGTGGCTTGGTCATTTTAAACATTGTATTCAACATGCAGAAAAACCTTTGTGTCTTTAAAGTAAATTCTAAAGTTTAAATGAATTCAATTTATCTTAATCTGAGTTAAAAGCTGCATCCACAGTGCACAGACACCTAACAAGGTCAGAAGGAGTGTAATTCCTGAGGCCCATGCTGTTTACTTTTCTCTTTCTCTGATTTTTGCATTCTTATATACAAGGCAGGCTTAAAGTGGTTGTAAAGGCTGAAGTTTTTATACCTTCAGACATTCTATGCCTGAAGGTAAAAAAACTTTCTGTGTACTGCTACCCTTACTACCCCCCCTTATACTCACCTGAGTCCCCTCTCGATCCGGCGAGAGCCTCAGTTGTCCCGGGACTCCCTCTCCTCATTGACTGAGACAGCAGTTGGAGCCACTGACTGTAATGTTCTGGTACCTCTGGTACCCTTGTCTCCATATTTCTCCTCTGCTAATTGCGTCCCATCTTGTGTAACAAGAGACGCATATACCTTTAAGACCGGATGACATCATTGCCGAGCGCCGCTATGAGCGGCTATTTCAATCGCCGGTTTGCTCTCACTCATCGCTCGTTCAAACCACATGTTCACCGCACCTACTCCTGTGAAGTCGGAGCTGCTGACATTCTCCCTTGCTGAACTGAAGCCTGAACCTCGCTGGTGATCCGTATCTCGCTACGGGATCACCCCTCTCCAATGGACACTGTTACTACTAACCTATCTAAGTGATAAGTACCCCACAGGGGATTCTTGCTAACCAATCTCCTACTGTCATCTACTGCAATTACCAAGACTATCTGTACCTATCTATTCACTATCATCTGCATAGACTGTTAGCTCTTGGGACTACCTTCAACTATCCTTGCACTAGGTTACTCTGTCTAAGTATACTCCATCTGTGTCCTCTTACCATCTGCACTATACTTGACATCAGAACCTATCTGCTTACCATCACCTACAACTCTCCTAATACTACTTCTAGTGCTCACCATACAATAGCCTGTCTCTCATCTCTACATCCTCATATATTCTATCCCTCCATTAAACATCTAATATATATATGGTATATAACAGGCTGTGCACGGTGATGAAGTCCTGAGAGTTGGATATGTTTGTTCAACAGATTCTCTACAAGGCTACTGAGTGTAATAATTCTGCAGCTGTAAATCCATCCACTAACAAAAACGCATGAACGTTACACTGACTCCCTCTGCTGTCAATCACAGCCAGTGAGCCAATGATGAGAGAGCGGGTGGCGGGGCTGAACCATGGTTTTATGCGGAAATAGGAAGAAATCTCATCCAACCATAAGTTATGGAGGAGGAGAAAATTGGGTTGGGGATTTTTTAGGTGCCAGAAAATCAAAAGTAAATTTTTTATATATAAAATACAAATTTTATTATTATATTTAAAATAACACAAAAGAAAAAAAAAAGGCATATATTGCACATATATTGTTAAAATCAATTTGTTTGCTGCGTATACACCCAGTTCAGAGGTAGATAATATACTGATATCACGGAGTAGCAATCCCGACATGTTTCACCGGAACGGTTTCTTCAGGGGATTCTTTCTGAGCTACTTCAATGATGAAATCAAAAAAAGAGGATTCACACCAGAATAGGGATACGTTTTTTGCATTTCACTTCCTCAGAATTGCCTTGTCTTATGTTATCCGCCATGATTGCTCTTTTCTTCTTAGTTAAAGCGCGGGTTATTATAACCCAACTCTAATTTAAAGGTCATGTTCACCTTGTTACAAAATAAGATTGTTCTAGTCTAGATGTACAAGTTGCTTATGGTTACCGTAAACTCTGTTTTTCCATGTTCAATTTCTCAATAAATTTATGGGGAAAAAAAAAAAGAGGATTCACTTTCAATATAGTATCAAACATTAAGTTGGTTATAGCACGGATCAAAAGGACGCACACAGGGTTAATAGGTCAACTAATTGAGGCTCAAGCAGCTCTCAGGAAAGCATTCCTGCAGAAATGCAGACACAGAATATCCAAAGTTTGGATCAAAAAGTTTGGGCAGATATGCAAAGTCTCTCTATTCCCCAGGGGAGGGCTGGCAGCCTTTGGCCTGGGGGGCAAGTCCAGTCAAGTGGCCCATTGAACCACCAAATCAGCTCACCATCCATGCCCACCTGGTTTTAAAATGGATATTGATGTTATATAGCAAGACAAAAATGATACAATGTGGTAACATCATTTAATTTTAATAGTAACAAAGGTGGTTTAACAAAAATAAAATCTACATCATTCTATATTGATTGGTTTGCGCAAAATGTATCACGTCTACAAACTTTGGGATACATTTATTTATATATTTTTTTAATTGTTTTTACTAGTAATGGCGGTGATCAGTGATTTTTAGCGGACTGCGACATTGCGGCAGACAAATCTGATACTATGTGGCACTTTTTAGGGACCAGTGACACCAATACAGTGATCAGTGCTAAAACAAATGCAGTTACTGTATAAATGGCACTGGCAGAGAAGGGGTTAACACCAGGGGTGATCAAGGGGTTAAGTGTGCTCCTAGGGAATGCTTTCTAACTGTATGGGGAGTGGATGTACTAGAAGAAAAGAGAGATCTATGTTTCAGCTTAGCTGAAACACAAGATCTCCATCTTCTTCTGTGACAGAACAGCCGTCTGCCTTGTTTACAAAGATAGACCGCCGTTCTGTTATTCTCCTGCATGATCGCGGGTGGCCGGCGGACCTCTGATTGGACCTGCTGATTGGCTCCCGCAGTGTCTAATCATAAGGGGAGCGGCGCCCCAGCGGCACCCGTGTGCCCCCAAGAACCCGTGCACAAAATCACCTAACAGTACGTGATTTTGCGCAGCTGGGCCCCCTGCTACAGTATATATGCGGTGGGTGGTCTGAAAGTGGTTAAGTTGGGAGAGTGGGACCTGTAGTCCTTCACTAGTTGGGAGATCAGGCGTGTGTCACACATGCTGTGCTCTGAGGGGCTCATGCTGGGACCTGTAGTCCTTCACTTTTGGGGGGGGTTACATCCCCAAAAGCAAAGGACTACAAGTCCTAGCTTGAACCCTGGCTGAGATTTAATCATGTGATCTCCTCCTCTGCTGCCAGCTCATGATCCCATGACACAAGGGGGAGCCCTATGGGACCTCAGGGACCCAATAACTTTAACTGGACTGTATACAGTCTGTATGTTGATGTCTAGTTGCTCCTGGCACTATATACCGGTCTCATACCTGTAACAGGTATGGGACAGGTATATAGCGCCAGGAGCAGCTAGACATCAACATACAGGTATGGGACAGGTATATAGTGCCAAGGGGTAGCAGGGAAATATTGCAATGCTCCACATGACACATTTGTTGTCACTCACTGTTCTGCTCCCGACCACCTCACCTCAGGCAGCAGGTTGACTCTGGAGAGCAGTGCTAGTACAAGGTCATCCAATGCCCAGGGCAAAAATGGGAAACTGCACCCCCTGTCTATCACCCTCCACCAGCCCCTGCTCCCTGTTGGATGGAGAAGGGGGTGGGGCTGATATGTTGCCATGCGCCAAAATGTTTGTATTGTTTGTGACATGCAACTAAATAGTACCAATATTTAAGGCACACTACTGCAAACCAAAATGTTTAAAATTGGTGCACCTGTATGGGACTAATATTGACAAATTGTCCCTGGGTTGGTGGGTCACTAAAAGGGAAAAAAAAATTGTCTGCATTAGCAGTGTCACTGAAATTAAAAAAATGTACCCCAGTCGATGGTGTCACCGAAATGAAAAAATGTCAGTGGTGAACACCACCACAAAGCTCTACCCCCGTATCCCCCAGTATAAAGCTTTTCACTCAACCCCTCAAACCCCCCTCCCCATACTATAAAGCTCTTTCTTAAAACCCAGGCAGAGACCCAAGAAAGCTGAAATATCAATCCGGTTTAGTTTACTACAGTTTACCAACTCTAAATGTAAATAGATGCTCCTGCTCAAGGCAGGGTGGCTACAGTGGTTTGATTGGACTAGAAGTTTACACAAGACCGGTAACAATGTTTGAGCTTTAATTTCAGTGACAAAGACACAGAATTTCTGGAAAGATCAACGGCTGTTTTCTGTGCTTACTAAAAAATGTTCTTAGCCTTAAAAGTTAAAATGAATGCAGCCACCAGGAATGGTAAGCTGAAATACACTATATTACTAAAAGTTTTGGGGCGCCTGCCTTTGCACGCACATTATTAGCATCCCAGTCTTAGTCCGTAGGGAACCCAAAGGTGTTCTATCAGGTTGAGGTCAGGACTCTGTGCAGGCCAGTTCAATTTCTCCATCTCGCTCATCCATGTCTTTATGAACCTTGTTTGTGCACTGGTCCAAATCATTTTGTGGAGGGGGGATTATGGTGTTGGGTTGTTTTTCAGGGGTTGGGCTCGGTCCATTAGTTCTAGTGAAAGGAACTGTAAAGGCATCAGCATACCAAGATTTTTTGAACATTTTCATGCTTCCAACTTTGTGGGAACAGTTTGGGGAGGGCTCCTTCCTGATCCAACATGACTGCGCACCAGTGCACAAATGAGGTCCATAAAGACATGGATGAGCGAGTTTGGGGTTGAGGAACTTGACTGGCCTGCGCAGAGTCCTGGCATCAACCCAATAGAACACCTTTGGGGTGAATTAGAACACAGACTGAGAGCCAGGCCTTCTCGTCCACATGGGTGCCTGACCTCACAAATGGACTTCTGGAAAAATGGTCAAACGTTCCCATAGACACACTCCTAAACCTTGTGGAAAGCCTCACCAGAAGAGTTGAAGCTGTCGTTGCTGCAAAGGGTGGGCCAACTCAATGTTAAACCCTATGGACTGGGATGCCATTAAAGTTTATGTGTGTGTAGGCAGATGTCCCAATACTTTTGGTAATATAGTGTATATTAAATTGTGGTTTAAGTTTAGATACATTACTCAATAACAGAACTGAAAGAAAATACATATAACCTATTTTAAATAGTACTGCCCATTCTTCAGATCCCCAGTAAGCAGACCTGGGAGATACATACTGACACAATGCATTACTACTATTCACAAAAGCTTATACAGCACTGGGTGCTGCTAGGAAAATCATGAAGCATGGGCTTTAAAGGGAACCTGTTCTGAGCTAACATTGTTTGCAGCCTTCTGAAAATGCTAGTTGCCCAGCTATTATGCTGACTGAGTAGTTTTAATCATTCTGGATTTGTGAACTGTATACGTTCCAAAGTTGTTTACTCAAGATGTTAAAGCCACTGGGGCAGCATGAAAGTCAGGAGTTTCTATGAAGACTCGGCAATGGAAGCTTACATATTTTATTAAATTTTCATTACAGCTTAACTTAAGTTACTGAAATGTTAGCAACATCCATTTTATTAGTCTTGTCTCTATTTTCCTTTTACAGTAGTTGTATAAAAATGACTTTGAAGTCCAATAAACAAGACAGTTAGACCCAGTGCTCTAAGTATTAGCAGTTAGTAAGATAATTTATCAGACATGCCTCCCAGAGGCGTAACTAGAACCTTCAGGGCCCCGGTGCAAGAAACCATGAAGGGCCCCCCGGACCCCTGGCTGGGGCCCTTCCCTTCAAGCCTGGGGCTCTTCCCACTGATCTTTGGACCCTTTACTCTCATTGTGGGGCCCTTTATTATGGTCCCGCAGTGGGACCCTTTCACAAGTCCTGCAAAGACAGCAGAACACAAGTGAACTGGATGGCAGGAGTGGTGGAGGCAGCATACAGAAGAACCAATCTCCTCCATTTTCCTCCTGTAGCTACAGGAGGAAAAAGGAGGACAGTGATTTCTCCTCATGCTGCCCCCACTGCCCCTCCTATCCAGGTGTACAGGGGAGCCACGCAGGCCCCCTGGAGCATGGGGCCGGTTGCAATTGCACCCCCTGCAACCCCTGTAGTTACGCCCCTGATGCCTCCTCTATTCCTCTACAATACAAATCTGTGTAAGGACACTTGTGATAAGGGGTGGTGCTGCCAGTACAGTGCATTGTAGAATGAGCACAGAAATCTGCACAGGGTGTTTTAAATCGTTTTTAAACAAAAATAATGCAAAAAATCTTGCACTGCTGTAAAATCTGGCATTAACTTATATCACTGATCTGCTAACGCATTCTGGACAAGAAAATGGCCTTAGTCATAGCTCAACAACCTTTCCATATTGAGTATCAGTTTACAAGAATTAAATAATCAGGGTAAGGCTTACATTACTGATCTGATAACACATTTCAGACGAGAAAATGGCCTTAGACATAGTTCATAGTTCAGCAACCTTTTCCACATTGTGTGTCAATTTACAAGAATTACAGAGCAGTGAACAGGGATGCCAGTGAACACTAGCATGCTCTAGACTTCAGATAATCCCAACTTCCTGGACCTTCAGACCTCAGACCAACCCCAATTTCTGCACCATCAGAAATGCAAGGGGGTTTACATTTATACCTGCTGCCGGTGGCTGTTGCACTAGGAGGAAGGAAGGAGGAAGAGGAAAGCCAAGGTTTTCTATGAACAGTAACAATGTCCACAGCCACAGACAGGCCTACGCTGGTATGAGGAGATTGTATGAGGCACATGAACATCAGTGATGAATATCACATATGTAGGAGGTCTGGGGGTTCATATGAGTAGACCAAACTTTTTAATTGACAACCTAGTGAGTTATCAAGTATACCCTACAGCAGGACACTGTATTTTTAAGAAGCAGTGGATCACCAAAGGATCCTCCGGTCCTATAGCAGGCTAGGCCACAGACAGGCCTATGCTAGTATGAGGAGGACTGGCCCATGAACATCAGTAATGATAGGCAAGCCTCTGAGAAATATCACGTAGGTAGGATGTCTGGGGGTTCAGATGAGTAGACCAAACTTTGTAATTGACAGCCTAGTGAGTTATCAAGAAAGGAAAAGAGAAACGGACTTTACACTTGAAAAAAGAGCGTGCATGCCCAGTGGGAGCTGTGCGCGAGCTCTGAAACGCGTCGTGTCATCCCTAAGCTTCCGGTGACGTCACGCAGCATACGCTGCATTCCAGCTTGGTCCTCTGGCGCCCAGCCGCATCCGGAAGATGGACGATTCCCAGGACAGCGTCGTTCCGCCCTTCAGACCGGCTCTCGGCATCTCCACTCCTCGGGACCCCTGGATTTCCATCAGCCCATCACCGGAGCTTTTATAGCCTGCCTTTTTCCTTCAACATGTGAGTTGCTACTACTATGTGTCTGATATTGTTAAATAAATGCTGCACTTTCTCTTTTCTTTACATTGTCCCACATCACCGACTTCACTGTGTCCTACGGAGCAGCCCTTACAACCGCATTTGGACTTATTTTGATTAGCACCATTGGACTTTTCATTGGACTTATACCCCTTCATACCTAGTCCATAGACTGTTTATATTGCAGTCCAGCTACATCTGTGTTTCTATTCTATAGCAGTCCTGCATCACCCCGACTAGCTTAATACTCAGAGCGCTTGTTTTTTTCTTGTATAGTGAGTTATCAAGTATACCCTACAGCAGAACACTGTAATTTTAGCAAGCAGTGGATCACCAAAGGATCCTCTGGTCCTATAGCAGACCAGGCCGAGCCTATGCACATGCCACATGATGATCTTCAGGGTGCCGCTGACATTGAGAGCCAGGCACGCATGCCTTTGGCTTCGAAATCCTGCTCTAACAGTATCATTTTTCTATTCACAGAACTTAGAAGCTTTACATTTCGTGCTATGCTGACCTGAACAGCTGATCTATCTGCCCCCAAGCCAAACACCTCTCTTTCCAGATAATATGCCAATCAGTATCTTGTATTACAACTCTCAATAGGAAGACATTAATGACATAAACGTCAGTACCAGAATCTGGTCATGCAGGGAAAACAGGGCAGTCTAAAGAAGGGTCAAATGAATATTGCTGATATATCCAGCGTGAGAGCTATGGAAACGGCGGTCAATAATGAGAACTGACATGAAAAGGCTGCAGAGCAGAATGCGGAGGTAGAGCTGCCCCTTTAAATCAGAAACACATTAATCTACTAACCCACACAGGCCTCACCTTTCCTGAGTTACAGTAGCAGCAGGTCCATGACTAGTGATTATATTATTGAGCGCCACAAGCCCGCCAGCAGTCCCGTCATTATAGTATCTCATTAAATGTTCTTCCCACAGGAAAATATAGCATTTACTAAGCAGTTTGAGAAAGGAATCGACTGCCCTTGAATCTAAAGTACATAATCCCACAAGCCTGTACTGTCTGATACAAAGAAATGTTGTCAATATTCCAATATCTTAGGAAAAATAGTAGACCCGTCCTCACAAATTTAGATTGTCAGCTCCTCCGGACAAAAATGTGATTAAAGGACCTTAAAAACTTGATGCAACAAGGTTACTGTATGTGAAAGAGCTGCTAGCAATGTGTGCAAATATTATGCTTATGCAAAAGTTAAAGTACCTATATTATCATGGAGAATTACATATTCATGCAAATTTGCCATTTTGTCTCAGGGTGACTGCAATTTTAGACTAAAAGTGCCCTACATGTAATGACAATATTGACCTCTTCCTGCCCACCCATTTGAAGATCATGGTTTCACGTACATGATGCCCCATACTGAGGGAAAGGTAAGCTAGGTCCCCCCTTTGACCGCTAGCAGGAAACACTGTGTCTACCTGCTATCTGTCAGATCAGGCTGACAGTGATGGCTTCAGTGCCCACAAACAATGTGGAATTAACTAAAGTGGTTACTGATCATGTGATAAGTATGTTAGCTATGACATTATAATCACATTCACAAGTAATTCATCTTCAGCCTGAGAATGGTAGTGTGCCTTTATTTAATTGATACAGTTACATTATTAAAAAATAGTAAATGTATACAGTATATAAACTATATTACCAAAAACATTGGGACACATACCTTTACACGCACATTTAGATCCCGTTCACACTGGGGCGAGCCGACTTTCCCGGGCGACCTGTGAAGTCGCGGCGCGCAGCTCGCACCGCGACCTCGGAGCGGCCGGCACAGACTTCATATAATTGAAGTCAATGCAGGTCGCTCCGGGTCGCCCCAAAGAAGCTCCGGACCCTTTTTCTAAGTCGGAGCGACTTGTGTCGCTCCTATTAGAACGGGTCCACAGCTTCTTTATGGCGAGCGACCTACGGCGACCTGTCAGGTGACCAGGTCGCCTGACAGGTCGCCCCAGTGTGAACCGGCTCTAACTTTAATGGTATCCCAGCCTTAGCCTGTAGGGTTTAAAATAACAGCTTCAACTCTTCTTGAAAGGCTGTCCACAAGGTTTGGGAGCTTGACTATGGGATTGTTTGACCATTCTTCCAGAAGCATATTAGGTCAGGCACTGATGTTGAATGAGAAGGCCTGGCTCGCAGTCTACACTTTAATTCATCCCAAAGGTGTTCTATCAGGTTGAGGTCAGGAGGACTCTGTCCATGTCTTTATAGACCTTTGTGCACTGGTGGACAGTCTTGTTAGAACAGGAAGGAGCCATCCCCAAACTGTTCCCACAAAGTTGAGCATAAAATTGTCTAAAATGTCTTGGTATGCTGACGCCCTAAGAGTTCCTTTCACTAGAACTAAGCTCAACCCCTGAAAAATGACCCCAGACCATAATCCCCCCTCCACCAAATGATTTGGATCAGTGCACAAAGCAAGGTCCATGAAGACATGGATGAGCAAGTTTGGGGTGCAGGAACTTGAATGGCCTGCACAGAGTCCTGACCTTAACACCTTTGGGATGAATTAGAGCAGAGACGGTGAGACAGGACTTCTCTTCCAACATCAGTGCCTGACCCCACAAATGCGCTTGCGCTTGTGAAAGAATAGTCAAACATTCCCATAGATACACTCCTAAACCTTGTGGACAGCCTTCCCAGAAGAGTTGAATCTGTTATAGCTGCAAAGGGTGGGCCAACTCAACATTGAACCTTAGAACCTTAGGAACTAAGACTGGGATGCCATTAAAGTTCATGTGTGTAAAGGCAGGCATCCCAATACTATATATATATATATATATATATATATATATATATATATATATATATATATATATATATATATATATATATATATATATATATATATATATACTGTATTTTTGGTTTATTGGTCAGTCTTTATAAAGAGAAGTGTATTTTAAATAATACAGTGCACCGAATGAAAGCCTTAAAGCCTTATATGGAAAATGATTTTTGTAGACATATTAGTACCATACTGATACTGCTAAATTTGGCCTGGAAATTGAGGCTGCAATGACCGTTAAGAACTAAAAGGTCAACCAAAGTATTAGCAGATTTTTTTTCAAAACTGGGTGCTCATCACTACACTGGAAATCATTTGCCAGCATATTTTACCTACAGATGGCTCCTACCCCCTCCCTGTGATGGACAGCTCACTTGGGATATTAACATAAAATATAGGAACACTAATAATTTAGTTATTATACAGTGTTATCCTTTGAAAGGCAAAAGACAATTAAGCATGATGGAATGATGTAGCTCCATTTTAAATGCAGATCTTCTAAAATGATGACCATTACCTTCATGTAGAATTTTCCATTGGGCTCCTCTTTGGTGTTTCCACTATTTCCAGAATATTAATAAGTAAGATTATTTGCTAAAGTTTGTCAATATCCTTGAAATATATATATAGTTAATCCGTTTTTTTTTTTTTTTAATTTTAAGATGGCATTTTAGTACATAAATCTCCTTTCATTAATCATGAAGAAAACTTTGCAGACCTTGGAGGGACCTTTAACCTTTGCAGGTCCACATGATCAACTGAAATAGGAAAATCTTCCGACTATCTTTTTTATAGATCAGAGAAATCAAGCCATTCAAGATTTTCAAGCACTGTGGTTTTACAGGATTAAGAGAGATTTTCTAATTTAAGATAAAATTAGACTGATAAATCCAGGTCCATAAAGCACTTTAGAGCGCATTAGAAGTAAAAGAAAGGATTCACTAGATACATTAATTAAAATGCTCTTAAAAAAGAAATATCACTACACCTGAGAAAAATAAAATTTTAGTTAAAGGAGAACTGGACACTAGCCAAAAGTAGGCAAGCTGAAAAACTATGCCCAACCATGGATACAAAACCCACCAAATTATACCTTTCTCATTGCCATGTTCCGTGCAAATACCTATCTATAAACTGACTTCAGGTTTGCTGGCCCCCCTGTGGCTGTTATTACAAAAGCTCCCTCAATTCTTACCACTGTTCCAGAGTAGAACACTATGTGAGACTGAGGGTCTTACTGCTGCTACATTAAACAGCCATATGCATGTAGAAAGAAAGTGGCACTTCCAGTCTCAGGAAAGTAGAAACTTGAGTTTTATTTTTCAAATCAAAAAGTCCAACATCGACATGTGCAAGACAAACAGCCAACCAGGTCTTCAACCCCACACACATCCAGACTTCTATCATGGCTAAGTATAGGATACCCCACTTCAATATGTGATATTGGGGGGCCACTGGTTTATCACACCAGTTGTTCAAAAAATTGGCCAGGGAGTTTGGCACTGTGTGTATCAGATTTAACACAGCAAAAGAGGCAATATTGTTGCAGGACACAAATACACTTATGAAAGTATACTCAGATAACACCCCACTTCAATATGTGGTATTGGGGGGCCACAGTTTTATTACACCAGTTCTACAAATAATTGGCCAGTAACTGTTGTCACTGTGTGTAGCACAGTTAACGCAGCAAAATAGGCCAAATTTTTGCAGGACTACAATACACTCTTAGAAAAGTATACTGTTAAATAACACCCCACTTCAATATGTGGTATTGGGGGCCACTGGTCTATCACACCAGTTATAATACATTAAAAGTGCTTTTGTCACTGTTTGTAGTATTTCTGCAGCAACACTCAACACACCAGTCACAATGCTGCACAGTGCACAATACAAATCCACTATAATATGCTTTCTATATTACAAAGTATAGTATACGTGGATTACACCCCTATATAGTGCACTGCACACCTATACCAAATAGCAGCCCTTAAAATGTCTTTTGTGGACCTTAACAGAGAGATTTGTGTCACTGCCGATCTGTCCCTTGCGCACACACAGCATACCTGTCCCTACACTGACAAAAGACTGTACACCTATACCAAATAAATAGCAGCCCTTAAAATGACTTTTGTGGACCTTAACAGAGCGATTTGTGTCACTGCTGATCTGTCCCTGATGAGCACAGCATACCTGTCCCTACACTGAAAAGAGACTGCAGCCGATCTGTCCCTGATGAACAAAGCATACCTGTCCCTAAACTGAAAAAAGACTGCAGACATATACCAAATACAAGCCCTTAAAATGACTTTTGTGGATCTTAACAGAGCGATTTGTGTCACTGGCAATCTCTCCCTGATGAACACAGCAGACCTCTCCTTTTGCTGACAAAAAGCAGAATGTGAAATGGCCACCCGCTCTGGTCTATTTATAAGGTAGGGGGCATGTCCATGTGCTGAAATGTTTCAATTGGCTGTTCTGTTCCACCTGACGGCTGTGTCATAAGTCAAAGTTCTCCCCAATGTAAACTAATATGGCCGGCGCGAACAACGCCATGTGTTCGCAAAATTGGCGGGTTGCGAACAAGCAAAATTCACTGCGAACCGACCACCGGGCAAACCGCAAGGCCATCTCTATTTTTGATTACAATTTCATCTGCATAGGATAACATAGTCAGGCAACCCCTGACCTGTGTGTAGTAATTTGATCAGGAGGGGGATGTGCTCGTGTGTATAAATTGAGTGTGAAACTGTTCAATAAAGGAGAAGGTTCCTAAATGTGTACAAGCTAAGTTGTTGGCTAGCTTTGTATGAGGGCGGCTGGGAAAATCTAGTATATATGTTCATGACTGTAAGGAACCTGTATACTGACGGAAGACCACAAGTACAGTGTGGGTCGGCGGTTCCGTTACACGTGTGTATATATATATATATATATATATATATATATATATATATATATATATATATATAGGTAAAAAAGGGGAAGGTTTGGACTTTGAGTGAGAGACGTGACAAGGCCGGCCTTGTCACGTCTCTCACTCAAAGTCCCAACCCTCCCCTTTATTACCTATTGAACAGGGATGGAGACGCACGGCACTCCCTCGCGCCACATTTAAAGTCCCAAACCTCCCCCCCTTATACATATATATATGTGTGTGATTCTGCTCCTCTGGGTAGGGTGCGTACAAGTGCGCTGCTTCTGCTGTGATTAGTCACAGCAGAAGCCGATCAGCAGGTGCTGGTCAATGGATGACCCCTGACACCTGCTGATCGATGAGGAGACAGACTGGACATATGTTAACAAGGCAGAGCTCTGTCCTGTCATCAGGGGTGTTCTGAAATTTTGTTTCCCTGCAAGGCAGGGAATAAAATCCAGCTCAGCCCTTAGTGAAAGCAGCACACTGTACACACAAAAACACAAGTTAGGCACACATTTAACCCTTTGATCACTCTAGATGTTTAACCCCTTTTCAGCCAGTGTCATTAGTACAGTAACAGTGCATATTTTTAGCACTGAGCACTGCATTAGTGTCACTGGTTGCCTGCCACAAAGTGTCAAAAGTGTCAGTTAGTGTCAGATTGTCCGCCGCAATATCGCAGTCCCTCTATAAGTTGCCGATTACCGCCATTATTATTATATAAAAAAAATTATTAAAACTCCAGTATATTTACCATTTTATATCCAGTTTGTAGATTGTCAGTCTTTTTTTCGTTCATAGTGCAAAAAATAAAAAACCCAGTAGTGATCAAATATGTAGTTACATAGTCGGTAAGGTTGAAAAAAGACACTGGTCCATCCAGTTCAACCTGTGTGGTTGTATGTGTTTAATACCGCCAAAAGAAAGCTCTATTTGTGCGGGAAAAGATACATACATTTCATTTATGTGCAGCTTGCATGACTGCGCAATTGTCAGTTAGTGCTGTATAGCAAAAATGGCCTGGCTATGAACGGGGTAAATCTTCTGGAGGTCAAGTGGGTCATACAAAACATACAATTCCCTGACTTATGAAAAAGTTTATAGTTTCACTTGAATACCTTTTTAAACTTTCTAAAAAAAATTTAAATCTGTAGTTCATAAAACAAAGGCTGCTGCAGGCTCAGGTCTGTTAATGTCCAGTGGCTCCTCAACCACATCTGAGCTGCCATGCAGCTCCTCAACTGGCACTTCCCAAAGCAAATAAGAGTTAGGTTTTCCAACTGTTGTGGAAATGTTATTAATATTTGTGTGGACATTTTCCAGGAAGTGTTTTAATTAAATTGCCAGTATGTCTCCCAGTGTCAGTTTACCAGTAATCGCTATGCACAGCGTATATATGGCTTTAACTGGCATTGAGGAAAGACCTGTAGTTGAGGAAACCTTCCATTAAATGGAGACTGCATACCACTGACCCAAACTTCTGAACAGCGGGCGCTCTAAGCGGCTACCACTGAACACTGAACACTGATCCGGATCTATCACAATGCAATGCAAACTCCACCCCGCAAATGTATATCAGCCAGCCGGGGCCCTGGTATTCACTGGCGGAGATAGGTTTGTGATGTGAACGAAAATATCATTTTGATAAATATCTGCCCTTTTGCTGGAATAATGGCTGTCAGCTTTCTATTATGCTTGATCCTTATTATTGAAATACTGCTACTATTTTCCTTTGCAGGTATCATCCCATTAACTGGAATAGTAGCATAATCACTATCAAATATGGTTTTTATGAACTATATTATATAGGATTCACTCTAACAGGTTATAACGGGAGTGCATGCGTATGTCCTGGCATGGCCGTGTTCATGAGAATCCATGCTAGTTCCATTGTATATATAAGTGTTTGGCAGCCATTTTAGAAATAGTGCAAGGTCCCTGTTTCACAGAACAGCTGGAAACTCCTGCACACAGTTTCAGTTCATTCACATGCACTCCCATTTCTATTGTACATTTGAATGTAGACAAGTGTGTCATTGGCTGATGTGGTGTAGCCATCACTTCCTGTCACAGTTCTTTTGTTTTCTGACTATAAATAAACACGGCCCATTGTTCAACGAAGGACAATTTGGGATTTTCCAAACTGAACCAGCCTGTTTATGTCTGTGTCTCTGAGGATGGTGAGAGCTCTCCAATGCCTTGCTGAGCTGAGAACTGTGCTGTTTAACACAATTTATTAATTGCACTTGGCATATATTAATATCCAAAAATGCACTTATTAGCACAACAGAGTTATTTGTGCATCAAGCGTATATTATTTTCCACGACACAACCTATGAAGAAAGTGTATGAACTATAGTCCCCGCCTATGGAAAATGAGAATATAAAAAAGTAACTTGAACTCCCAGGTACTTACATCCCCAGAATTACAAACTGTATCAAAAACCCATAATCCCAAATTATGACTTCAAAGGTAGCAAATTAGAAAAAATTTAATTTACACAACCATACAAAACTTAATTCATTTTTATTATATCTTTGAGTAGATAAAATGTGAGAAATCTCACAAATGCATATTAAAATGTTTTATGAAAAACAAGAAAACAGTTTATACAAACCTCAATTCGCAATAAAGCACACTTACAATTTATTACGTGTGTCGTAGGATCTAAGACTGCTTCCTCAGGAGCTGGAAGTATTCATCTGTAAAATTGGCCATACACTATTATTTTTTATTCTTGTTCTGTTTTTTATTGTGTGGACACAAAGGAGGTGGATGGAGTAAATCCCTCCCCGCTGTGACATTGTGTTCTGACAGGGGCACCCGCCACTGTATTAATACACCGAACTCAAAGAAAATTTTCCAGTGATGCCCCTTTAACAGAAGTCAATGAATTAACCAAGCACAAAATGCCACAAAATTCAGGCCAGCGGCTGGGCCTGGCTGAACCAACTAAATTATAGTCAGTGTAACAAAAATAAGGTGGGGAGATCTAGTCTGCCATGTGCCACATCCCCAAACTGATATCGAAAAATTGAGGTTCCCTCATTAAGAGAAATGAGACTTTAAAGGCTCAAAGTGAGTGACCACATAATTCTGTTAAAATTATAGTTATAATTGTATTCATTAAAGAGGAAGTAAAGCCTTCTCTGACACTTTTACCTATAGGTAAGCCTATGATAAGGCTTACCTATAGGTACTGTAAATATCTCCTAAACATGTACCGTTTAGGAGATATTTACCTTACATGCAGCCAGTGACGTCACTGGCGCATGCGCTCTGAAGGAACGGCCGCTCGTGCCATTCCTTCAGAGTCCCGTGCCATGACCGTCGGCTCCCACGCACGTGCGCGGGAGTGACGTCACCGCGGCTCCGGCCAATCAGATGGCCGGATGCCGCGATCCCGGAAGACGGGCGACTGGACATGTCGCCCGTCATAGAGGTGAGCGGTCGGCACGGCGGGGGCTCGTTCTAAGGTAAGTATTGCATAATGAGCTAGTATGCGACGCATACTAGCCCATTATGCTTTTCTCTTTCAGGGTGATAAAGAGAAAAAAAAAATTTGAGTTTACAACCTCTTTAAACAACAATAATGTTACACAGTACACAAAATCAAAAATCAATAAAAGTGAGGTATGATGTTGCTCATAGCACAATCGCATAATAGTACTGGTACAATAACCATGCCGAGGTTGCATGAGCAAAATCCAATGCGTTTCGGAGTTCTGAGACTCCTTCCTTAATACTTTGTAGCGCCACCTTTTGATACGTTTACAGCTGTAAGTTGCTTGGGGTATGTCTCTATCAGTTTTGCACATCGAGAGACTGAAATTTTTGCCCATTCCTCCTTGCAAAACAGCTCAAGCTCAGTGAGGTTGGATGGAGAGCGTTTGTGAACAGCAGTTTTCAGTTCTTTCCACAGATTCTCGATTGGATTCAGGTCTGGACTTTGACTTGGCCATTCTAACACCTGGATATGTTTATTTGTGAACCATTCCATTGTAGATTTTGCTTTATGTTTTGGATCATTGTCTTGTTGGAAGACAAATCTCCGTCCCAGTCTCAGGTCTTTTGCAGACTCCATCAGGTTTTCTTCCAGAATGGTCCTGAATTTGGCTCCATCCATCTTCCCATCAATTTTAACCATCTTCCCTGTCCCTGCTGAAGAAAAGCAGGCCCAAACCATGATGCTGCCACCACCATGTTTGACAGTGGGGATGGTGTGTTCAGGGTGATGAGCTGTGTTGCTTTTACGCCAAACATAACGTTTTGCATTGTTGCCAAAAAGTTTTGATTTTGGTTTCATCTGACCAGAGCACCTTCTTCCACATGTTTGGTGTGTCTCCCAGGTGGCTTGTGGCAAACTTTAAACAACACTTTTTATGGATATCTTTAAGAAATGGCTTTCTTCTTGCCACTCTTCCATAAAGGCCAGATTTGTGCAATATATGACTGATTGTTGTCCTATGGACAGAGTCTCCCACCTCAGCTGTAGATCTCTGCAGTTCATCCAGAGTGATCATGGGCCTCTTGGCTGCATCTCTGTTCAGTCTTCTCCTTGTATGAGCTGAAAGTTTAGAGGGACGGCCAGGTCTTCATAGATTTGCAGTGGTCTGATACTCCTTCCATTTCAATATTATCGCTTGCACAGTGCTCCTTGGGATGTTTAAAGCTTGGGAAATCTTTTTTTATCCAAATCCGGCTTTAAATTTCTCCACAACAGTATCTCGGACCTGCCTGGTGTGTTCCTTGTTCTTCATGATGCTCTTAGCGCTTTAAACGGACCTCTGAGACTATCACAGTGCAGGTGCATTTATACGGAGACTTGATTACACACAGGTGGATTCTATTTATCATCATTAGTCATTTAGGTCAACAATGGATCATTCAGAGATCCTCACTGAACTCCTGGAGAGAGTTTGCTGCACTGAAAGTAAAGGGGCTGAATAATTTTGCACGCCCAATTTTTCAGTTTTTTATTTGTTAACAAAGTTTGAAATATCCAATAAATTTCGTTCCACTTCATGATTGTGTCCCACTTGTTGTTGATTCTTCACAAAAAATTACAGTTTTATATCTTTATGTTCCTCCCTGGTCATAATTATTTTTTCCAACCACTCCTTTTTGGAAGTGACTGGTGGTTTTATTAATTTGTTTTTATGAGGCGATTGGTCAAGCCATAATGTGGGGACGCACCATGGGTATCCCATCTTGAACCCACTGTTTGCTATAGATACTGTCACACAATATACTGTATATGTACATACTGTATATTAAGATGTGTGTTGTTTAATATGACACAAACTTTTTTTTTTTCAAATGTAATTTTTATTGAGTTTTCATAGAAAAGGGATAACAATAAAAAGAACAGGTGTGTAAAGAGGGCTACAAACAGTTGTATACCATCTCACAAGAAAATAGGAAAACAACAAGTTCCGATCACATTTGCATACAGTAGTATACAGTAGGCCTTCCAATATTACTATCTATTATTGATCATCATTTATTAGTCCAGGGTATCCATGACTGCCAGGTGTGTTGAAATGCTGTCATTTTACTTGCCTTTTGGCTATGAGTCGTTCATGTTCATATGTGAGATTCACGTATGTGACAACCTCTGGACACAAACATTTTTATTATTTTTCTAGACTATATCAACATTACATGCAGATTTATCCCTGAGGAAGGAGTCTCATAACTCTGAAACGCGTTGGTTTTGCTTATGCAACCTCTGCATGGTTATTGTAACTATACTAGTACTATTATGAAATTCTGCTATGAGCAACAATGTACCTCACTTTTCTTGATTAAAAGTTTTGATTTTGTATATTGTATAACACTATAGTTGTTTAATGAATAAAATGATAACTTTTTAACAGAATTATATGTTCACTCTTTGAGCCTTTAAAGTCCCATCTATCTTAAGGAGGGAACCTAAATTTTTTCGATTTAGTCAGTGTATGGCCAGTTTAAAACTCAACAAGAGTCAATACAGATGTTACAGTATGTAATTATATATATATATATATTTTAAATATTTACTATTCTTAAAGTGATTGTAAAGATACAATTTTAAATAATAAACATGTCAATCTGACCTGCTCTGTGCAATGTATTTGCACAGAGAAACCCAGACACTCCTTTTTTGGGGTCCCCTACTGACCCTCCTGGCTTCTCCCACCTTCCAAGTGCCCCATGGCAAGCCACTATCTATAGGGGCATCACTAGTGGCTACACTTGTGTGGGCTTGATCCTGAGCTGGGCTCTAAACAGCACTGCTCGTCTCCGCCCCTTCCCCCCTGCTCTCTCCTCACAGACTGTGATTGAGCAAGGAGCCAAAGATTCTTGATTCTGCCTCCATTTCCAGGGGGGAGAGTGAGAGTGGAGAGAGCTGCTGCTCTTGGGTACACCGCGGGATCAAGATTGGGATCAGGTAAGTATTTTGATGGGGGGGGGGGGGGAGTTGAGCTAAACACAGAAGTTTTTTTTATCTTAATGCAGAGAATGCATTAGATTAAAAAAAAAAACTTTTGCCTTTACAAACACTTTATAGAATCAGAGTACACTGTAAAAAAAACTTACATTACTGCATTGACTGTTATCACAAAGAATCTTATGTGCCGTGGAAATAGCTCAAAGCAAGAGAGGGAAAGTGCAAAGCAACAAGTAACTCCAATTCATTTATGAGACAGAAAGAGATTTTCAAATGTTTTGGAGTACAAGAAACAATAAAGACTGCATCCGATATCTGAATGTGCTCGTTAATTTACTTCTGCAAAGACCCGGCCATTGTGAGATCAAACTGATGGCACCACTTGCTTTAAATGTGTTGTGTAAAGTCAGCTTAAAGCCAATTTTGCATGAGTCTTCTAGACTTCATTGGAATTTTCAATTGTATTTGTGTTTTCTTTTGTGATGCCACGCACGGTTCTCTTTTTGTTCAATCAATCCAAGTTGCAATTGAATTTTGACTGGAATTGCGATTATATTTTATATGAATGTTAGCTCCATTGATTTCACACGCCCCAAAAACATATCAGAGATTAAATAAATGTAGCCAATACACCATACATGCTGCTACTATATTAAAGTGTTTGTTACCCCAACACTTCATATTCCTGATATGTACCTGCTGTACCATGTAATTGTATGAAAGAGTATTCTGTTCTCTTTGTATTGTTTCCTTTATGTAAAATCCCTGTTGTTCCTGCCAGCCCCTCTGCTTTCCTATTAGAATGTGACTACACTAATCAGGAGAGCACCCCATGGTCAGTTCTCTAGCTATGCTAGGAAGTCAGCCTGCTCTCCTCCAATGATCAGATTGGTCCTGACATCCCCCCGCCTCCTCCCACTGCACAGCCATTCCCTGGGAAGATCAGTGTGCTGTTGCATCTCCTCCTCTAGCTCTTATGTAGCTGAGAAGAGATGGAAATGTAATCACTTCTAAAAAAAGGGAAAAAATGTATTTATTTTTTTGTTTTATATATTTATACACAAATGTTTTGCATTATATTTAAAATTTAAACTGAATGGGTTGTTTTACAAGGTGATTGTTTACAATCACTTTAAGAATGAGAAAAAAACATTTTAATTAGGGACCGACAGATTATCGGCAATGCCAATATATCGGGGGCCGATATGCATTTTCCCCGATATATCGGAATCGGCCCCTGAGGTTACCGATATTGCCGATATTTTGGGAAAGTGCTTATACCGGAGTGAGACCTGCAGCTAAAGGCATCACCCCGGTACCGGCGTCCATAGCCGATGGTCGGCTGTCTTGTAATGACAACCGATGTGGCTGAGAAGCCGCTCGGCTGTCATTACAAGGAGCGGGAGAGGACGTCTCCCCCCTCCCGCCTCCTTCCTCGGCTCGCCCGGGTCTCCCGTCCTGAAGGGAGACCCAGGCATCCTACCTGCACGGCTGCCAAAGGGAAGACCCGATCAAAGCTGCATTCGGCTCTGATCAGGTCTCCATGTAAAAAACCCAGAAGTAATGTCATGACATCACTTCCGGGTACTCGCGGCAAATTCAAAAAAATTTGAGCATTCAAAACAGCAAAACTTGGCGTTTTGAATGCTTTTAAGTTCAGAGGAGGGGTTTGGGGTCTTTTAGATCCCCAGATCCCTCCGCCAGAGTACCTGTGGAAAAAAAAAAAAAATAAATAAAAATTTTAAATGTCCAAAAATATCGGCCAATATCGGCCAATACCTCTATCCGATGACCAAAATATCGGTATCGGCAATAAAAAAACGATATTGGTCGATCACTAGTTTTAATGTGTCCTGTTCTTTCCTCTGCGACTGAAACAAACCACTTGACCACTGGAAGGTTTTACCTCCTTCATGACCAGACCATTTTTTTGCTATTCAGCACTGCTCTACATTAACTGGCAATTTCGCAGTCAGGCAACACTAAATGCAAAAGAAATTTAGATCATTTTTTCACACAAATAAAGTTTTCTTTTGGTGGTATTTAATCACCACTGGGTTTTTTTATTTTTTATTATAAAATAAAATGTTAAAAAAAAACATACAATAAAAACAAATTTATTTATAATTTTAGGCCACAATGTATTCTGCTACGTCTTTGGTACAACAAAAAAAAAATCCCAATAAGTGTATATTAATTTGTTTGTGTGAAAATTATAGCATCTACCAACTATGGCAAATATACACAAATTTTTCGTAGCTATAGACTCTATACTGGTAATGGTGGTGACTGATCAGCAACTAATATTATGATAGTGCAACGCTTTTTTTTTAGTTTTAGATTGGAGATGGATTAGAACACTTGTCAGTTTTTTATTGCTGTCTGTGCCCCCATTACGGAGATTCACCCTCACTATTTGTCCTGTTTACTATTATGATTATTATAAAATCCCAAATTCTGGGTTGTCCCCAGAAAAGTAATAGAGGGGAAATCTTCCAATGGGCACACTAGTTCTGGTGATATGGAGGTCTCCAAGGAATTATTTTAATTTGCAGGGATTTTCTCTCACTTCCTGTTTGGCTATGGGACAGGAAGTGAAGGGAAATTTCTGCAATGGGACACAGGTGGCAAAAAAAAAAATCCGACAGGGGCTATAACTCTCCTTTAGGCTCGGTTCACACTTGTGAGATGCGGGAACGCTGCGAATATGCAGCGTGTTCCCGCATTGCATCCGCACATCTGGCAGTTCACACTGCCATATGCGTTACGCAGGGGGTGTCAATTAAAAGTTAACGACACCCCCAGTTTGATTGCATATCGCAGTGTGATCTGCAAGTACGCACAGAATCGGATCGCACAAGTGTGAACCACTATATTTCCACTTTAGGGGGGAAGAAACAGCCAGATCAATCTCTGTGTACAGAGTTCTGTGTGTCTGTCAACACAGAACTAAAGGCTGTTATTGACCACAGCTGATCAGCAGGTGTACAGCCAAAATCATTGGCTGTACCCTACTGACAAACTCATGCTGTGTCCAATCACAGCATGGGTAAGTAGATAGGGGTGCCACCAAACCAGGGAGTACACTACAACGTATGAGTACATCGCAGTGTCTGGCTGTGTAAACCCTAACAATGAAGTTCTATTATTTTAGATCTGTAAAATATACAATTGAAAGCACTTTGTTATTTCTGTTTAATACTTTCAGAAAAACACCTGTTTATCCTACCAGAACTCTTGTTGATAGCATCTTTTGACTGCTATCAGTTAGCTTTGTTCCCAGCAGTCTGTATGAACCATAGAACACCCTCTCTATTCCTATATATGGAGGAAAGGAAAGTTGGAAGTGTTCTTTAGTCCTGTCCTAATATAATAATGCTGATCCTCCAAAAATATGGTACGCTGAGTGACAGAGTTGTATAAAGTACTCGAAACCCATACTTGAGTAAAAGTACAAGTGCTCAATCAAAAAGTGACTTGAGTAGAAGTACTAAAGTTTTTTACTTTCATATTTTTTGGATCCTTTAATATCGCTTGACAATCAGTGCTCCATTCCAGTCTACAACTAATCAGCTCTTATGTATATGATTTGGTTAATCTTTTACCATTTACCTGCTGTATCAATTACATCTATGCTATGATGCTTTTATGTCTGTCGATGACATTGTTAATAAAATGTTTTTTATCATCATGTGAGACCCGCCTGATGTAACTTTACCTGTGTATGTACCAATCGTTACCACACACCTCATTTAAAGTCCCGAATTTCCCCCTTTACCCCTCTCTCATACATTTTTTATTCAACAACTGGCTATTACAATATTGGTTAACATTTATGGAATTATACTTTCTTACCCTTGCTATTTATTAATATGCCAGTTGTCATGAGATTACATTTCTTACCCTCTTTTACTTCCCCCTCCCCCCCTTTTTTTTTGCGAAGTACTAAAGTATTCAACATTTTTTGTACTTAAGTATTGCAAGTAGTTTTTTTTTTTTTAATTTTGCTACTCAAGTACTGAAAGTAAAAGTACAAGTACTGTGTTATGTAGTTATTAAAGAAAGAAGTCAAAAGTTTGAACATCATATTGTTTTTTATTATTTCAAATGCAGCATTTATTTATACATACAGTAGCTTTTATTTTCGTATGCGCTGATAATACACATGTTTTGAGCTTCATGAAACCTGCCATCTACTGTTCTGGCAGTGGTCATTTTTATAATTGTAACGAGTAACTAAGCAGCACAAAAAAAAAATATCGGAGTAGAAGTATTGAAATCATTGAAAAAATGTAGTGAAGTAAAAGTGGAAGTAGGAGAAAAAAATTCTACTCTAGGAAAGTACAGATACCGCCTTTTGGTACTTAAGTACAGTAGTGAAGTAGTTCTTCTTAGTTACTATACATCTCTGCTGAGTGAGCACCAACACCATAGAATAGTAAAGACTCAATTCACAGAGTTAGCACACCAAGAAAAGTACCCCTATTTTCAAAAAGGTTTTCCTGCAGTTGAGTCCTATGGCACATTCTTTTTTCCGTGTGACAAGAATAGATTCAGTAGAGTCAAGAAGCGTTGTGACCCTATTACAGAGAATGTGCTACTGGAAGCATCGCCATGTAAAAATAAAGAGAAAAAAGGCATATTTCAGTCACCACACCTAGATACGTTTTTCTTCTTGGGTTTAGAAACTCTTTAAAAAAATAAAGAGCAATAAAAAGTGTTTGCAAATTGCAACACGTGCTTCAATTTTACTGCAAATACAGAATAAATAGTAAAATAATCAGATCATTAGATTAGCAGACTGAAAATGGCAATAAACATTTTAGTGTTTCAAGAATCCAAATGTTTAGATACTTATATTGTACTACTTAAAATACGCATCAGTGGACACTTTTGTACTCAGCTTCTAAAGTCACTTTGCACTTGTGTAGCACTCTCCTAGATCTAGGTACTAGGATCAGGCGAATAGGTGTTAGAATTAGGTACCTTTAGTTCTGGCTCACTGTACCCAGTGGAGCTGCAGTTTTTTGTTAGGCAAATTGAGTTTTGGCTTACAGTAACCAGTGTGGCTGTGTTGATTGTGTTGGTCTGTGCTATGTTCCAGTAGTTGCAGGCTTGACTGCTTCCCCCTAATTACTCCAGAAAGCTGTGGAAATTAGTGGGCAGGCGGAGTCTAATCAACAGCTGAATATGCATGCAGCTCTGGCCAATCCCTAGGGAAGGTCACCCAGATGGTAGCTGGGAGCCTGTATAAATACTCTTGGAGAGAGCATAATGGGGTCTTTTTCCTTAGAAGGAGATAAGGGGGCTTAGGCCACGCTGCCATGTGCCTGCAGGGCACTGAGGCCTTAGGTTGGCTACCTGGAGTTCTACTTTGCTGGAACCTGCAGAAAATGAACTGAGGGATTGTCATCTGAGGATCTAGTCTGGTATCACAGGAAGAAAGTTTTGCAAGGATATTGTAAGGAGGCAGACAATTTTATTTTCCATGGATATGTGTGTGTACAGACTGGAGAGAGATCCTAGAGACTGTGAGCTGAGGCCATACTTTGTTTGTCAGAGTGAGCTGTGTGTGTAAAGGGATATAGTGTCAGGTGTCCTGAAGAGCTTAATTTATTTATTCCCAGTAAAAGGACTTTGCTTGGACTTTCCAACAGAGGAAGAATAACCTCCTCAAGCTTGCTACAGACTCATAGTTCTATAGAAGATAAGCGTCCTCCTATTTGTACATAGTTTTGGAGTATCCCACTCAATTTCCTAACCCCATCCAAGTTACCCAAAAATAAAACACCAAAAAGAAAACCCCCGGACTGTTCATTGAGCCAAAGAGTGACTGTGGCCTTGTGCCTGGCTGTGGGGCAACTATTGGGGAAAGAATTCCAGGTAATCTACTAAGCGGCTTATATGCGGTAGCGCTACACTTGATTTTCCAAAGTTTAATTGAAGAAGAAATTATCATAAGATTTGGATTTTTTTTTTTTTCAAATTTTTCAAAATGGCCATAGTATGTGTGGAACAACTGAACAATAAAAGATGATATCAAATTAACATTTTAATGAAAATGGTTGTAGATTTGATTGGAAATATAATCATAACTTGGTTTAAATTGAATAACACAGCAAACACATGTGATACCAGAGAGAAAAATAATCACACTGTGTGAATAAAAATTGCAAGTCAATGCAAAATAGATAAATGTATAGGCAGCATAAGTCCTTTCAATGAACAATCCCTTCAATATTGATTGCTTTCAAGGCTACAGTTTCCATCTACAGATCTTGGAACACACAAAATAAAACTGGTTTTATTTCTTAGTCGTCTTCTACTGAGAGTTAGGCTGCCTTTAAAATACACTTTATGGCCAAAATGACACCTGATCATAAATATTTGGCCTTAAGTAAGTGGCTCCCCTCTAACTTATTCAGTCCAGGTATTTCCAATGAAGGGTATTGTTAACCACTTGCCGACCGCCGCACGACTATTTACTGCGGCAGTCAGCCCCCCACAGGCAAAGTGACTTAGTACTACGTCGCTCGCCTGAGAGCCTCTAGGGGGCGAGCACGCGCCCCCGGAGGCACGCTCCCGCCCCTGCTCATTCGTGAACATTCCAGCGCGAGTGACCGGCGGCACCGATGTCCGCTGGTCACTCGCAATCTCCCGCTAGAGAGGGAGAAAGGCAGGCGGCTGATGTAAACAAAGCCGCCTGTCATTCTCCCTGGTGTAACTGCAGAGATCATACGATCCTGCTATGTAGGATCGTATGTCTCTGTGGTTACATGAAAAGCCACACCCCTTTACAGTTAGAAGCACGCCCCTAGGGACACATTTAACCCCTGCATGTCTAATAAAGTTAACCCCTTCCCTGCCAGTGTCATTTTTACAGTAACAGTGCATATGTATAGCACTGATTACTGTAGAAATGTCACTGGTACCCCCAAAAGTGTCAAAAATGTCAGTCAAGGGTCCGATCTGTCCGCCGCAATGTCGCAGTCTGGCAAAAAAAATCGCAGATCGCCGCCATTACTCGTTAAAAAAAAGCCAATTAAAAGTACAGAAATCTTTCCCTTAGTTAGTAAACGCAATAACTTTTGCACAAACCAATCAAAATACGCTTATTGCAATTTTGTTTACCAAACATATGTAGCAGAAAACAAATTGGCCTAAAATGTTAAAAAATTTTGATTTTTACATTTTGTTTGGGGAATTTCATATAAAAAAATGTGAAAAATATTGTTATTTTTTCAAAATTGTCGCTCTTTTTTTGTTAATAACGCAAAAAGTAAAAATTGCACAGGTGATCAAATAGCACCAAAAAAAAGCTCTGTTTGTGTGAAAAAAAGGACGTCAATTTCATTTGGGTACAGCGTCACACGACCGCGCAATTGTCCGTTAAAATTACGCAGTGCCGAATCGAAAAATAGGGCCTGGTCAGGAAGAGGGTAAAATCTTCCGGGGCTTAAGTGGTTAATGCTGTAGCATGCAAAGACATTTCAGACAATTGTGCACTTCCAAAATTGAGACAATAGTTTGGGGAAGGCCCTTTTCTACTCCAGCATGACTGTGCTAGAAATGGGTTGATGAGTTTGGTTTGGAGGAACTGGAGTGTTCTACCCAGATGCCTGACTTGAATACTGCAATAAATTGGAGCACTGATTGTGAATCAGATCTTCTTACTCACATGATCCAATTAAACGTATTTGACTGATTGGGCAAAATTCCCAATGCCTCACTTGTGGAAAGTATTTTTTGAAGAGGGGAAAGTGTTAGGCCCCTTTCACACTAGCGGACCGTTTAGATCTTCCTGTCAGTTTTTCAGGCGGATCTGAACGGATGCCCCATGCATCTCTATGGGGCATCGGATGTCATCGGAGACATGTCCGCTGACATCCAATCAGATCTGGTCCGTCAAATCTAGACAAGTGGAAACCCTATTTTCAATCCATCCAGTGGATCAGATAGGATAGGATCGGATGAGAACAGACAGGCGGTCCGTTCTCATCCGATTCCCCCATATAGAACAGTGGGGACCTGACAGCTCTATCTCCGCACACAGCGCAGAGACACAGCTGTCATCAGCCTGCTCAGCGGGGGATCGGCAGATCGATCCCCTGCTGAGAAAAACGGAGTCCGCCGACGGACTCCAAGTGTGAAAGGGGCCTTATGGTCACAAAAGATGGGGAAAAATGTGGCAACTTCATAATATTCTTATGGTTTTGGAATGGGATTTCCATCAAGCTCATATAGGTATGATTTTTTGGGTAGTATGTAATGGTTTGAGCTATATTTTATTTAGTTATTTTACCAAAATCACTCTGCTCATCAAGAACACTATGATGAAATAGTTTTTTTTGTCTTTTATGAACGATGTATGTTACATTAAAGTGATTCTAAAGTCTTTCTTTAAACAAAAAAACAAAAACAAACATTTCATACTCACCTGCTTTGTGGTGTAGCACAGACCAGCCCCGATCCTCCTCTTCCCGGGTACCTTGCCAGTCCTTTTACTCCTCTCTACTGCTGAGTGCCCCCAGAGCAAGCAGCTTGCAATAGGGACACCCAAGCAGGCTCGTTCCCGACTTGCGGCTCGGCCCTGTCCCCTCCCTCCTCATTGGCTCACTGGTTGTGATTGACAGCAGCGTGAGCCAATGGATCTTACTGCTGTCTCAGCCAATGATGAGAAAGAATCCCTGGAAAGCCGAGACTCTCATGCACATCACTGGATCAAGAGATGCTGCACAGGTGAGTATTAGGGGGTGGGATTTGGGGGGGGCTGCTGCACAGAGGAGGTTTTTAAAAAAACCTTGAGCCTTTACAACCACTTTAAGTTCATCAAAATAACAGATACATCTTCATTCCTACACTCCTCGCCAACTTTGACATGACTTATGTTCACCTCTGATACTGTCAAATGTCAGTTATTCAGTTGTACACTGATAGCTGTCAAAGTTGATGGAGAAGTGCTGGTGACAAGACCTTGGATCCTTATGCCTGCATTCCTCAGCATGAATGCAAGTACATTTTTTATTAAATGACCCCCTTTAGGGCTTGGGTTAACAGTGGAGATGGGCTTGGGAGTGTTTGAGTTCCCACGTACCAATCCTGCCAGGAAGCCGGCACTGCACTCCGCCAATCACAGGCACTGAGACATTTCCCAAACCGCAACTGCACAGATCGGGAAATGTCATAAGTGCCTTTGATTGGTGGAGTGCAGTGTCGGCTTCCTGGCGGGATCGGTACGTGGGAACTCAAACACACCCAAGCCCATCTCTAGTTAAAGCGGAGTTCCGGCCTCAAATACCTTTTTTAACTAAAAGTGCCCCTATAATACTAATCCATCGCCTTTTACAGAACCGCTATTCTCATACTTGCAAGGTGTATAGTATTGAATTTTAGTCAAAATCGTACTTTTAAAAACGCTGTCTGAGCGTGGCCATCTTGGATGTGGGCATCTGAAGCCGCAGTGTAATCTGCTGTGTCCTTCTTCCTAATTCCAGGGAGAGTTCTGAGAGTTTTTCCTGATTCCAGCCTCCTGGGAGTGATGACAAACAGCTCCCAGGATGCAATGCAAAGGAGGAAGTGATGTTGGTGGCCACGGCCACAGAGGGGGGAGAAGGAGGAAGTACAATCAAAAATGCCCTGAAAATAAGGTAAGGGACCCCCGAAAAAAATTTAAAATGCCCAATTGTTGATCAGCATAGCGAGCACTCCAGGAATCACTAAAGTTGCAAAATAGGCCGGAACTCCACTTTAACAGGCGAATACAGCTTACATTCAGTTTCCTTTTGCTTGCAATTAGTATTAGCTTGTGATGCTTTTGAGGACATTTGACCATCTCTTGACTTGCATTTGACCTGATTCTAAACGGCATTAATCTTTTTTAAAATGATTTTGAGTTCCGATAGCCTTGACCATTCCCTATCCACATATTGAGGTTAGGGCTATATGTGGATAATACATGGTTATATATTTTGGAGGTGATCAACAAAGCAGTATAATAGGGCGGTGAACCAAAGAACATCCAGCTTGGATATTTTAAGGGGTTATTTGTTCTAATAGACCTGTATGGCGAAAGAAGCAGTTCTGATGCCAACAAAAGCCCATCGACACAAGCCCTTGGAAAGCATATAGCTTCCCTTCCCTTGCCTTTATTAAAACGAAAAGGCTTAATTGCAACCAACCTTATTTTTAGAGCTATATCAATATTACTATTTGCTTTCATCCCCAGGGGGAGTTAAAGCATGTTTTGGGGCTATAGAAAACTTCTGAATATTATTTTGATTTTCAACAATATGCTACTCACCGAGTGTTCTGTTGCGTTATATGACCTTTCTGTCTAGTTGGTGTTTTGCTATTGATTTTAATTACTCAGTTTAATTTACTGCATGCCAACACAAAGCTGTTTACTTCCACTTGCCAAAATGTTGTCATAGCCTCCCAGAGGAAGGCAGAATGAGAGAACTGTACATGTTTTGGAGTTGGAGGCTATTCACTAGAAAGGAATATCATTGGGCCCCGCTCTATAAAATGTCACTGCAGCCTCAGCAGGAAGACACTTAAGATTGCTGCACACAGTAAAAGAATAAAATGTCAGGCAAGTCTGGGCGCAAATAAATCTCGCCTTCGTCGCTGAGCTTTATTGGTCTTTTCTGTGCTGTACTTATACAAGGCTTCATCAGATCAAGTATTTAATGCCCTGTCTCAACGCTTCTTGCAGTGTCATTAAATAGAGGAAGATTTGTTAGAAGACATATTATACCCGATGTAGATCGATAACTGGAGGGCAGGCTGGCAGCTCGCTCTGACTGTAGAATGTCTCACTCACAGTTACAGGCTACGGGTAATGTCAAAAATGCAAACGTTGTCTTAATAATAATATTTTCATCCTAAAACCTTTTTAAGGACATTTAAAGGGCATTTGTTTTCATTCCAGGAGAAGTGCAGGGAAGATGGCTTTACTGATAATAATTTAAAGTAGACCTGTTAGTGACTTTACAAGATTTTATGAAATGATTCTGACATGTCACCATATACAGCAAAACTTGAGAGTGCAAGTAAATATAAACTGCTAAATACCTTTTCTCATCAGCAGTTATAGCAGTCTTGTGACTTCTATGAGCAACTGGTTAAAGCTTGTAGGAGGCGTTTTCATTCTCTCCTGACTGTCCTATGAGGCTGCATTACCCCTGACCTTTTGTGTGGACAGTGTTGATCTGCCCTGTGCTGATCACATGCACCCTCAAAAAAAAAAAAAAAACAAAAACTCTTTAGCAATACACATCAAACTAAACATGTGCAGAGTGCTTCCTAGGGCTCTGTACTATCACAAGATGGATTGGGGACAGTAAAAGAAGGAGAGGATTGGAAGAGACAGGATCAAACAATCTTTTTACAGTGTGGAGGATTAACCCCTTAGGCTCCACAGTGAGTATACTTTACTGCATGCTTTACTACAAATACACACTGATTACTATTGTGGGTTTAGTAACACTTTAAGGTAAAAAAAAATAAAAATACTGATTGCAGCTCCCCCAGCTCTCTCTTATGCTTACCTGAGCCTGATCTCGATCCAACGATGTCCACAAGAGCAGCAGTTCTCTTGGCCATTGGCTCCCACTGCTGTCAATCACAGCAACGACCAGAGAGTGGGGGTGGGACCAAGCCATGCTATGGAGCAAGCCCGCGTGAGTGCCTCTATAGCAAGTGGACTGCTATGGTTGACATTAAGGGGGGAAGGGGGGAGTCAGGAGCACTGGCAAGAAAACCTAGAAGAGGAGGCAAGTATCACATGCTTGTTATTGAAAAAAAAATGGGTTTACAATAGGGATCGACCAATTATCGGCAAAGCCGATATATCGAGGGCCGATCTGCACTTTCCCCGATATATCGTAATCGGCCCCTGAGGTTACAGATATTACCGATATTTTGTGAAAGTGCATGTACCGGAGTGATGCCTGCAGCTAGAGGCATCACCCCGGTACCAGCGTCCATAGCCGATGGTCGGCTGTCTTGTAATGACAACCAATGCAGCTGAGAAGCCGCTCGGCTGTCATTACAAGGAGCGGGAGGGGATGCCCCCCCCTCCTACCGCCTTCCGGTGGGACGGGAGACCCAGGCATCCTACCGGCACAGCCGCCGAAGACCCGATCAAAGCCGCATTCGGCTCTTATCGGGTCTCCATGTAAAAACCAAGAAGTGATGTCATGACATCACTTCCGGGTACTGTCTGGCGCCAAATTAAAAAAAATGACAGCATTCAAAACAACCAAACTTGGCGTTTTGAATGCTTTTAAGTGCAGAGGAGGGGGTTGGTCGTCTTTTAGACCCCAGATCCCTCCACAAGAGTACCTGTAAAAAAAAAAAAAATAAATAAATAAAAAAAAAAAACATTTTTTAAATGTTCGAAAATTTCGGCAGATATTGGCCGATACCGATATGCGATGACCAAAATATCGGTATCGGCAATAAAAAAACAATATCGGTCGATCACTAGTTTACAATCACTTTAAGCTCCAGTCGAATGACTGTGTCTGGGCTGAGATAATGTCATCAGTCTTCTGCAGGCAGGAGGAAGCACATTCTCAGTCTCCTCTTGCCCCAGTGTTAAGACTGCAACATTACATTGTAGCTAGTCACAAGATGAGAGATTGCAGCAGGGGATGATCTCTGGCGTACATTTCAGAACACAGAACTGCACAGACATTGTGCAGATAGTGCTAATCATCAGATAATACCTCCGACGATCTGCGTATGCACAGTACATAACATCACCCCAGCTGATCTACTGATCAGCTGGTGAGACGTAAACACTGCGCATGCGCAGGTCGTCAGAGGCATTATCCGTTGCAGTAATCAACAGAACACTGGTGGCAGTCTGAAATGTTCTGCATGGCAGCTCCTCCAGCAGCCTTCCTCTCATGTACCCTGCTCAGTCACACTCTGGCTTCAAGCTCAGCCGCTTAAAGGAGAACTCGTCTGGGGCTGCCATTCATGTGCCGTCCCTGGGAGAGGTGAGGGAGGCTTGGCAGCTGACTCAGTGAAAAGAGCACAGCACACACTGGTCGGAGTTAACGTGCTGGTTTTCTGTCAACTATTGCATTTGCTGCTCATCGGATCTGCGCATACCTCAGACAATCTGCGCATGCGCAGTGTTGACGTCATGCCAGCTGATCGGCAGAGTGACGTCACTACTGCTCATGCGCAGATGGTCAGGGGCGTTATCTGGCTATCTGCACTAATCGATAGAAATCCAGGATCTGGGGCCCCAGAGCCCCCCACCCCAAAGCACCCCCCATGTTAAGGGCATGTGCCCTGGTATGGTTCAGGAGGGAGTGGCTATTCGCTCCCCCCCCTCCTCTTTCTTGACCCGCTAGGCTGCATGCTTGGATAAAGATCTCGTATGGATTGGGGGGGAACCTCATGCTGTTTTTTTTTTTATTTTGGCATGGGGTTCCCTTTAAAATCCATACCAGACCTGAAGGACCTGGTATGGATTGGAGGGGACCCCACGCCATTTTTCTTCACATTTTTCTATTGACGGCAATGGTATTGCATTGCCAGCAATTTATATGTACCCAGGCCTCCATACCATTTTTATGGCCAATAACGTGCATATACACCTTCAAAATGGGCACTTTCAATTTTTTAGGTTAGAGTCCCATAGATTTCAATGGGGTTCAGAGTTAGGGTACTACTCTTGACCATTATATGTTTCAAAAAGTTCTTCAAGCAAGAAAAACTTTCGTACCATGTGCTCCTCTGTACACAAAAAGTTTCCGTCTGCCAAATGCCCCCTTTATCACTTTCAGATAGGTAACAGCCTATTACCAGAACAGGGTCCACCACAATATATTTTAATTGTGGATGTGCTATTTTAAGGGCGGGTTCACACTGCTGTGCAGAGCGCCTTAGAGCAGGGGGTCTGGTGCATCCCTGTTCCCCATTTCAGGGACAAATCAGGCCCAAATTTTTAGCTGGATTTGGACCTGAAATGGAGCTCAAGACGCACAGGACTCTTCTGCAAACTGCTTTGCAGATGTCCCGGAGCTGTGTGAACCGGCTCCATTGGGAGCCAGTCACAATCATCTGACATGCAAATTGGATGCGGGGAAAAACACATCCAATTCACTCTAGTGTGAACCCAGCCTTAAGGAAGGTGGTATATTCATCAGAACCAGTTTTCACTTCTATTGGTTCAGCGCACACATCTAGTCTGCTAACTGGACATTCACTGAGGGTGATCTTTATTATTACACCTTCTTCTATGCACTCATAGTGCACTATGGGATTGATTTACTACAGGTAAATATACTGTGCATTTTGCAAACTACCATTTTTGTCTGCATGGATGATGAAAGTCAGCAGAGCATTTGCTTATTTACTAAGCTCTGGAGCAACTGAACTTGCAGCGTGCAACTGCTCTTTACAAAGTGCACAGTCTGATTTTTCATTAGTAAATCAACCCCAATGTGTCTACTGTATTTTGGTATTGTGTAAGGTGATGATGTTGACACTGTAAATGTTTTATTTCAAAATCAGCAGCTATGTGAGCCTCTTGAGTAGTGTGGAGACTTGTTTAATAATTTCTTCTTCTTTCAAAGGTCACCTTTTCAGCACAACACACAGTGAAACCCATTGCTTAATGATAAGAAAAAAAAAAGACTTTCTTTAAACTAGGGAAGTTCTCTTTCTCTAGCAGACATATGGCCTTGGAGAACATATCCAGATCTGACAGCAAGTAAAACCCTGCGAGTATTAATCTGGGTCAAGGTTATTCGAGTTTAGGGCTTGGTCACTCATGCAGACAAGTCTCTGGTGCCTCCCCCTGGGTCTGGAAGTTTGGAGAAACTGCTAGAGACTAGTGGGCAGAGGCCAGGAGGATTGATATGCATACTTAATTGAGCTTGACCAATCCCCGGGTGGTGGGTCTGGCAGGGTGATTGAGCTAGCGCTTAAGTATTGGATGAGTCATGCTGGCAGGGGATTGGAGTGGAAGATGGAGATGCAGTCCAAAGGAGGCTGTCAGTGGCTCTCGAGGGACCTCTGCAGGGAAGGGGCTCTACCTCGGGCAAGGGCCCTGGTGCTGGCCCATGAGGATCCTACTACAGGAGAAGTTGGAAGGAGGCTTTCCTGAGAGGCAGCGGGAGCAAGGAGAGGAAAGTGTGAGTACACGGTGCAGGGACTTACAAGGGGAGAGACTGCCAAATGTAGAACGTCTCTCTGAAAGATAGCTGTGTGCTTAAATCTTCCCTACCTTGCCCTGCTAGATTTTCAGAGAGCCAGTCAGGTAGAGTGGTGAAGAGAGTCAATCGGGTAGACTGGTGGAGACGCATCCAGGTGGGCTAGCATTTCCTGCAGTGGTAGAGCTGGGACCAGTGTCTACAAGGGAGTAGGAGGTACTCCAGGATGCAGTTGACAACAAACTTTCTGAGGGACTGAGAGTTCCTAGCCTGTAAGGGGCTGTTGCTGATCTAACATAAAATGTTAGCTACTAAAGAGGGATGAATCAGAGCTGTACAGACCAAGGAGGAGGAAGCTATTGGAGTTGTACAGAATACAGGAGAATAATCAATTGGAAAGGTAAATAGGGAGGAGGTTGTTCCTGGTTTTATCATTGTCAAGCTGGGCATCCCATAATTCCTAACCCCATCCAAGGTATTACCCCCCAATTAAAATACAAAACAAAGCTCAAGGACTGGCAACTGTGTCTGGATGAAAGCTGAAGTTGTTGTGTGCCTGGCTGTGCAGCAGTGGGGAAATCTGTAATTTGCAACCCCTGCGGGGGTTGTGCTACAATAGTGTAGGGGGGCTTAAACACTTTTAGCTTTTATTACTGTTTAGGTCCCTTTAGGACAGATTTTACTTTACATTCTGTCCAAATGTACAGCACAGTCTGCAGTGTGGGATGGTGTTGAGTTTATAATGTACATCTCAGTGTGCAGAGTGGCACTTTTTGTGCACCACTCAGGGCCCCTGTAGACACTAATCTGTATTTCCCTATTGCCCTGTTAAGGCAATGATCTCTCGCCTGGGCCGGCACCAGGCTAGAGATCACTGGCTGCCTTAGGGCGCCAAGATGGAGGGGTGGTAAATTTTACCTGCTGGGGATTCCATGCTTGCCAACTGCCCTGCCTTTCTGCAAGGCATTCCACCTCAACTGTGTGGCCACACACACACATTGCCATCCCCTCCGAACATGATAGAAACACAGGCTCGAAGTGCATGCATTTCAGTGTATTGCACCAGGAGGATTACTGCATAGCTACCTTGGACCTCCCCTCTCCACCTCCATCCCACAGTACATCTAGGGAGTGCGGCAGTGCATGATTCCTGAGCACTCCTAGTCTTCTGCATAGATATCAAGGCAGTCACATGTGGGCGGACTCAAACCATCCATTTGCCCTCAGTGTGCTCCAATGCCTGATCCAATGATGCGAAATAGGAAAGAAGATGGGCTGAATGGTAATGGCGCAGATGTGCTGGGAGTGGGGGGGGTGATTGGAAGCATAGTTGTGCTGGATTGGGGGGGGTGGATATTAGGGTACACTGGAGGAGGGGGGATGGAACCAAAAGTGTGCTAGAGGAGGGGTCAGATGGAACCAGAGGTGTTGGGGCATAGGTGTGCTGAGGGGAAGGATAGGGGGCATAGGTGTGCTGGGAGGGAGGATAGGTGGCATAGGAGTACTGGAGGGGGAGGGGATTGTAGCCATATATATGCTGTAGAAGGAGGGATGTGCTGGAGAACGGGGGGGGGTATGGGGAATAGATGTGCTGGAGGAGGGATTGGAGGCATAGATGTGCTGTAGGAGGGGAGGAGAATTGGGGGCATATGTGTATTGGTAGAGGTTGGGGAAATTGGGGACATAGGTGTGCTGCATGAGGGGGGGGGTATTGGGGACATAGGTATGCTGGAGGAGGGGGGGTTGGGGATATAGGTTTGCTGGAGAAAGGGGGGGGGGTTAGGGACATATGTGTGCTCGAGGTGGGAGTTGGGATTGGAGGCAAAGGTGTTCTGGGGGAGGCATTGGAGGCTGAGGTGTGCTTTGGTGGGCTTTAGAGGAAAAGGTCTGCTGGGGGCATATTGGTGACAGAGTAGTGCTGGAGGGTGCAGAGGTCTGGTGGGAGAGGGGCACCGGAGAAAGAGGTGTACTGGGGGGGGGGGGGGCATCTGTGAAAAGGAGAAGTTTCAAAGAAGATCCAAAGGTTATTAACCCCAGCAGTAGAAGTTTAGAGACTAGAAGAAGATGGAGCATCCCTACACAGAAGATTTCTCTAGGACCCAGCTGCTTGGGATAACATTCACACCTGGTAAGTAAGATCAATAAAGCTATAGAGCTTTTTTGGCTAAACTTCATCTTTAAAGAGGAGGTTCACTCTGTAAAACAAATAAAAAGTCAGCAGATGCAAATCCTGTAGCTGCTGATTTTTAATAAAGAAAAGACCTACATGTCCAGGGACCCAGTGCTGTCCTCACCCGGGCTAGTTTTTCGCTAGCCTTTGGGTTCCTGGCGCTAGCATTCTAACTGTGGGCAGCTGGCTATGCAGTTTTTGGCTTTACAGCCAGCTGCCCACTGTGCATGTACGAGCCGCGCTGTGCTTTGTGAATGGTCCCGCAGTCTTCTGGGATCTCTCACATGTCCAATAAGACTGCAGGAAGGGAGGGGGAGAGGAGAACTTCCTAGTTGATCGGTGTGGATGTGGAAACTGGTACCTGTCAAAAGTAGGTACCTGCTCCCCCTCCAAAAAAATTACATGCCAAACCTAGCAGGGGAAGAGGACTTAAAGCGGAACTTCCCCTATTGGGTAGAGTTCAGCTTTAATGATATGCCTGTTTTAGAACCACACCCATTTTAAAAGAATGCCTCGCCCCTAATTAACATTATATTCTCGCCTATAGTGGCTGTCTGTACACACAACAAAAAAGTGTCCCTGGAAATTTCTTTTTAGTGTTGGCAATTACAGGATTTGGATTTTTGAAATGTCTGTCTTCTGTTCCCTAACACTGTGCCCTCTCTCCTACGAGCAGCAGCGAAGTGGAAGTTTTAGTTTGTCTCACCTGCCAGCTGCCCGTAACCAGTAAGCCATGACGGGGTTATGCATTCCCCACTTCTTCTCACTGGCTACAGTCAGCTAGCACGTGAGTAAAACAAAAACTTCCACCACTCTGCCTCCAGCTATATGGGAGTGGGGTGGCAAAAATCTGTAGACAGATGTAGACAAAAATCTGTGCATTGGCCCTGTCTTTAGCAGTCTCATGTAATGCGGCTCCAGATAATGATTCTCTTGAAGCATGTCCCCAGTCTCCAGCAATTTCTTTATTATGTTCACAGTCTCTGACAATCTCCTCCAGCATGTCTGCAGCCTCTGACCATCCCTTGTATCATGTCTGCTGTCCCTGACCATCTCTTTTGCTGTGTCTGCAGTCTCTGACCATCTCTTGTACTGTGTCTGAAGTCTCTGACCATTTCTTGTATCATGTCTGCAACCTCTAACCATCTCTTATAGCATGCCCAAAGTCTCCGATCATCTCTTGTATCATACCCACATTCTCTGACCATCACTTGTATGATACCCACAGTTTCTGACCATTTCTTGTATCATGCCCATAGTCTTTCACTCTATCCTGTTGTGTGTCTGCTGTTTCTAAAGCCTCGTACACACGCGTCGAAAATCGGCAGGGAATTTTCGTCCGATGACCGATCTGACGATTTTCGGCTTGTTAGTATGATGCTTCCGACAACCAACTTCGACTTTTCGCCGAAAAAAATCTGGTGTGCAGGCTATAAAATTTTTGTCCGTCAAAACACAGCCGATTTTCGTGCAGTCAGTACAGATTTCGACAGGGAAAAATCTTATGAGCAAGTCTGGGCATGCTCAGAGAAGAAAGAACACAAAGAAAGCAAACCAACACATGACATCACTTCTGAAGTAGATTTTTGTTGGGCGAGAAAACTCGTGTGCAGTCTAGAGCACATTCCAACCAACAAAACACCACTCTGGACAAAAGATGGACGATCAGTCGGCTGATAATCGTTGCGTGTGTACGGGGCTTAAGACTGAATATTTATTTAATTTTATGTGTGGCCCTTTGGTGATGTTGAGGGCTCCACCTGAGGCCCCCCCATATCAAGAAAGTTTACCACCACTTCACTATCATAATTGCTACTGAAATCATAAATGATCTAAACTGCTGGTGTTGGTTGCCTTGATGTTTTTCGACAGTTTTTACAATTCGAAGCTGGTTGAAAAATGCACAAAAACTGTCCAAGTGCTTGGATGGCATAGTTATGAATGTGACACAGTCTTTATTGCCTAACCTAACCCCTAATTTGAGGACTTTTGACATATAGGGATATACTGTATGTCCTTTTGTTTCACAGCTGTCCTGATTTTGGCACAACAGTTTTTATTTCTATGGCCTCCTTCAGAGGTAATCTCACTGTGGTCCATGCTATCCTAAACTAGAAGAATTTCACCCCACAATAAGCTGTCATTCTAGTATCTAAGCTATATCGCACTAATACACACTCTAGGGATAATTAGGGAGGAAACCCACAAAGACATAGGCAGAACTTTTGGCTACTTTCAAAAGACTCTTGGACGTACATCTCAAGTATCAGAACATTAAGGGGTATGATTACGGCCACACACACCTACACAGGTTGAACTGGATGGACAATTGTCTTTATTCAACCTCACCTACTATGTAAAATACAAACTCCATGCAAACAGAGATCTACAGTAGGTTGCATTCCATTATAGGATCCACAGTTGCAAGGCAATAGAGCTGAGCGACCAGATTGCAATGCTCGTAAGCAGCCATTCACTATAGGATTGCCCTGGCAGAGGTATTTGATCTAAATAAAATAATTAAATGTTGTTGATATGTGTTTAAATAATTATACTGCCATTATGAACTGAGCCTCCTGTGCTCCTGGGGTATCACAGCTATTGCATTGTCTCCTATGGCTATGAGTTACCCATTTGCACCACTGATTTTATCACCAGGTAATGCACATCGCAGAATAATGGGAATATGACTGCTCCACAGAAATTCATCATTCCTGGCAATGAGAGTGATATACTACAAAACAGCTGGATAAACCATTCTGCAATCATTTCAATCAATACAAGTTGACTGCGTCCCAGACTCATTCAATAATTATGTTTCTTATGCATGCTTAATTTGATCAACTGCTCGAGATTAGCTAAACAATTGCCTCTAGCATTTAAGTAATAGCTATTAAGTTGCAATATAAACAATTTATGGCTAATATTTTCTAAATATCCTGCAAAGAGTATTCCAACAATAAAAGCCTTCACACCAGAGTAGAATTAAAAGGCTTTTTATATGATTTGGAGTAATTATATAAATAACAATACCGTTTGAAAAGATTACGGTCTTTAAATACTCTGAGGCGGTTTATGATTACGAGATTGTATTTGTCATTGCTCTTGTTATATGACCTATTATACTGTATAGTGTGGCAGGTATGCAATGCCATAGAATGGCAAATTACCATTGCCCCCCCACCCCCACTGGCATGGCAGGGTGAAATCCCACCACACCCACCTTTAGTCAACTCTTAAAGTAGAGGTAAACCCAATTACTGAAAGTGTGTAGGCAGGTACAGTCTCCTGTCTCCACTGCAGGTGGCACTCAATCGCAGCGGCAATGCAGGGGGAGAGTAAGTCATGAGGAACAGGGTTCCTCTATGGTTTCCTAAATCATTGGGGCAGCAATCTGATTGGTTGCTGGCCACCCATGTGACTCTGGTGTCCATTTTAGGTGTGTTAGAGTCTTTTTAGGACCCTGGCCCCATAGGTGCAGCGTGCTCTAGGCAAGAGGGTAGTGTAGGAAAAGGTACCCCATCTGTGACGGACAGTACTAGTTGTAGGGAAAGATTCCTGACTGGGCATGAGATGGCCAGACTGCATTCTGTCCCCTCTCAACAGATGCTATCGGTTAGACTGGAACCTATCTCTGCACACCATTGGAACTGTGAGTGTGCCTGGTTGGGAAGCTGTCTCACCAAGTTGTTGTGAACTGTTGCTGTCTTACTTTAATACACATTTTCTATTGCACCTGACTGTGTGAATTATTGCTGCATCATGATGCACCCCACTTACAAGTGCTTTAATGTGTTAACCGGTGGCCGACTGCGGCGGTCAGCCCCGGCCAGGCAGAGTGACGTATCGGTACGTCACTTGCCTGTCACTTCTTTGTGAGCCAATAGCAGGTGCGCGCGCGCTCACGGAGGCACGCGCCCACCGCGGCTCATTCACAGGGAAGTTAGTGCGTGTGACCGGCGAACCCGATGTCCGCTGGTCACTCGCCGATCGTTGGTACAGAGGGAGAAAGTCAGGCGGCTGATGTAAACAAGCCGCCTGTCATTCTCCCCTGTGTAGAAACAGTGATCAGACGGTTCTACTATGTAGGACCGTTGATCACTGTTCCTACACTAGTAGCCACAGCCAATCACAGTAGAAAGCACGCCCCTAGGGACACACTTAACCCCTCCCTTCCCAATAAAGTTAACCCCTTCCCTGCCAGTGTCATTTTGCAGTAACAGTGCATATGTATAGCACTGATTACTGCAGTAATGTCACTGGTAATCCCAAAAGTGTCAAAAATGTCAGTCAAGGGTCCGAACTGTCCGCCGCAATGTCGCAGTACTGCAAAAAAAATCGCAGATCACCGCCATTACGCGTTAAAAAAAAAAACACCAAAAATAACAGAAATCTTTCCCTTTGTTAGTAAACGCAATAACTTTTGCGCAAACCAATCAAAATACGCTTTTTGCGATTTTTTTTTTACCAAACATATGTAGCAGAAAACAAAATGGCCAAAAATGTTAAAAAATTTTGATTTTTACATTTTTTGGGGGGGAATTTCATATAAAAAAATGTGAAAAATATTGTTATTTTTGCAAAATTTACGAACTTTTTTGTTTATAGCGCAAAAAGTAAAAATCGCACAGGTGATCAAATACCACCAAAAGAAAGCTCTGTTTGTGGGAAAAAAAAGGACGTCAAATTCGTTTAGGTACAGTGTGACACGACCGCGCAATTGTCTGTTAAAGTCACGCAGTAAAAAATCGCAAAAAAAACCCTGGTCGGAATGGGGGTAAAAGTGGTTAATGCAGCCTTTGACAACTAGGGTTCCATGGAACCCTAGGGACCCTCTAGAGGTTGCTAAAGGTTCCTTGAGCAAGGAATGATTTGTGCCTCTCATGTAACTTTCCACTTACACAAATTAACTTTCTCGTTATTTGTAAGAAAAGGATTCTTCCCACTGGCCGCAAATGTAGGGAACATTCTTTCCACTGACCGGCAGGTTATTTCAAGAGTCCTTCTGTATTAAAAAGTATGAGAAAGGCTCTTGTTTTTTTGACCTGTTAAATTAGGTATGTTATTCCAGTGGATGACAAATCATCTGTGCCCCCCAACTGCATTGGCATAGTGAAATTCCACTGCACCCCCTTTTAGTCAACCCTTAAAGTAGTACTAAACCAAATCACTAAACATTAACCTATGGTAATGCAAGCTGTCCCAACTAGGGATGATCGAACTTTTGAAAAGTTCGGTTCGGCCAGAACATCCGAACTTCCCGAAAGTTCGGCCCGGATTTCAGAACCCCATTGAAATCAATGGGACCCGAACTTCGGTAATCAAAAAACACAATTTTAAAGCCCTAAAACCCAATAAATGCCCCTAAAAAGTGCCTAGGGTTCTGGGTCATGCCCCAGGGACTATTAATCACACAAAAAAAAGTTCTTAAAAATTGTCATTTTTGATAGAGAGCAAATTATTGAAAAAAAAAAAAAAAAAGAGATTCGATCATCCCTAGTCCCAACCAGGGTTCCATGGAACCCTATTGACCCTCCAGAGGTTGCTAAGGGAGCATGGAGCAATTACTACCTCAAAGATAAGTTCCCATTGACACCAGTAATCTTTTTAGCTACCTTTAAGAGGAGAATTCTTCCTATGGCCACAAATGTAAGAAACATTTTTCTCACTGACTACTATGCTAATGTACCATGAGCTGTATATATAATAATTATTAGCAGGAGTTCCCTGAGACTGGAAAATAAATTCAAGGGTTCCTCCATATTATAAAGGTTAAAAAAAAGCTCTTGTTAAAATGACCTATTATTTAATGTAGCAAATATATGATGCCAGGGGATGACAAATCACAGGTGCATTCACTGGGTTGGCAGGGTGAAATCCGTTCATAATCCCCTGTAGTCAAACTTTAAAGTAAATCTAAGTCAAATCGCCAATATTTTATGTAGACTTTAACATGTTAAAGCAGCTTTTCCCAACCAGAGTTCCATGGAACGCTAGGGACCTAGAGGTTCTTTTAGCAATGAGCAATTTTTGCCTCTCAGATAAGTTCCCACTGACACCAATGATCTTTTTAGGTGTCTGTAAGAGGGGAAATCCCAGTAACGACAAATATAAGATGCGCTCCTCCCACTGACCACCACTACCGTATACAGTATATAATAATTAATAGCAGGACCCCCTGAGACCAGAAAGTTATTTCAAGGGTTCCTCAGTCTCAAAAATTTAGGGAAAACCAGTTTTAATGTAATCTGACCCTAGCCCTACAGTTACCTAAGCCTAACTTCCTAACCTGAAAACCCATTCCTAACCTAAACCTATACCTAGCCTTTAAAATGTATCTCACCCTGTCTCTGGGCCCCAGCCCACCCTACACTTTACTATAAACCTACCCTGAAACTGAACCTAAAGTCCTAACATGAAAAAGTCACTCAGACCTTTGACTTAGCCCTTACAATTTTTGGTCTTGCCCTTGAATTTGTGCAGTATACGACTGATTGTTGTCCTATGGACAGAGTCTCCCACCTCAGCTGTAGATCTCTGCAGTTCATCCAGAGTGATCATGGACCTCTTGGCTGCATCTCTGATCAGTCTTCTCCTTGTATGAGCTGAAAGTTTAGAGGGACGGCCAGGTCTTTGTAGATTTGCAGTGGTCTGATACTCCTTCCATTTCAATATTATCGCTTGCACAGTGCTCCTTTAACCTCCCTGGCGGTAACCCCGAGCGTAACTCGGGGTGGATTTTTCAGTGCAGGATCGGTAACCCCGAGTCACGCTCGTGGTAGATGTGCAGAGAGCGCAGCGGTGTCTCTTACCTTCTCCTGGCGATCCAGCGATGATCTCTCATTGCTGTGACCGCCAGCCGAGAGTCCCGCCGCTCGTCCGCCCTCCGTCGGTGTGATGACTTCCTAGTTCCGTTCCCTGCAGCAGCAATGCTGCATGGGAGCGGAACTAGGGAGGGAAATTCAAAAAACGTTGCACAAAACACAAACACATAACACATTTAATATTATATATATATATATATATGTATATATGTGTATATATATATATATATATATATATATATATATATATATATATATGCACACACACACATATATATATATATATATATATATATATATATATATATATATATGCACACACACACACATATATATATATATATATATATATATATATATATACATATACCTATATACACACGTGTATATATATATATATATATATATATATAATTTTATATTATTGATCCGATTTTAATTATAGATTTTATATATATATATATATATATATGTGTGTGTGTGTGTATATATATATATATATATATATATATATATGTGTGTGTGTGTGTGTATATATATATATATATATATATATACACACACACACACACACATATATATATATATATAATATATAACACATGAATTATAATCTAATCAATAATATAATTTTATTATATATATTATATATTATATAATAAAATTATATTATTGATTCAATTATAATTCATGCGTTTGTGTTTCAAATTTATCACATCTGGGATGTCTACTAGACTCTTGTTTTGGTCAGGTTTAAGTCAGTAATTACTAAGAATTGTAGGCCTATAATACATAACGGCAAATTTCCATGAAAAAAATTGTACCGCTTTTGGTACAGAATTCCTGACATAATCATACCGCCAGGGAGGTTAAAAGAAAGCCTTAAAAAGAAAACAAATGCAGCCATTACATCTAAGAATTGGTAAACTGCAATATAACAAATGTTTCGGTTTTGGTTTAATATTGCTTTAAATAAAGGTATGTCAAATCTATAAATAAAGAGGAATTTATATACCAAATACTATCATTGTATCGATTAACCTTATGCAGTTATCAGAATGCAATATTTTTCGCAATAGTGGTCCTTTGATGTTATTTCTACTCAGGGCTTTTAGGAGCAAGCAGACTAAATTCTTTGCTATTACTGACGGGGAGAATAATAGTGTTTGAGATGCAGAAATTGATATGTTCCATTACTGGACGAGTCTTCTTTCTCTGATTATTGATCCACATAAACAGTCTCGGTTTACATCAGATATCATGATCATCTGCTGGGCAAAAGTTTAACAAAGTGCATTTGAAAAGAACTTCAGTTGAATGGAAATACCTTTTTAGGCATTTTTTTCATTTTCAACAAAAATTAGTATATGTATTACTGTACACTGGGCTTAAAAAAATGCCACATCTACAGGTGTTTGCCTTTTTTATTTTCCTGCCTGTAACCACACCTCTATGTTAGCCTATGTGTCCATGCACACATTGGGGTTGATTTACTAAAGGCAAATAGACTGTGACCATGCTATAGCCAAATGACAGCTACATTACATTAGTCCAGTTCTGGAAGGGCGCCATATGACGTCCTCCCAGAACCGCGCCCGCTGTGGTGCGCACCCAGCGCACTGTGTCATCGCTGTGTCCAGGAGGGGTGTTACTGGCCAGATCACCAGGTGAAAACAGAGGGTTTGGTTTTTTTTAATACTGCTTTTACATCTGAATTTGCACAGACAGTTGATGCACACAATGTGGAATTTTTTTGTTTGTGGCTAATGAGGAATAAACAGCTACACTATTTTGTCAAAAGTATTGGGAGGCCTGCCTTTATACACACAGGAACTTTAATTGCATCCCAGTCTTAGGCCCCTTTCACACTATCCGTCCGTCGGACGGATTCCGCTTTTCTCAGCGGGGGATCGAGCCGCCGATCCCCCGCTGAGCAGGAGGATGACAGCTGTGTCTCCGCGCTGTGTGCGGAGACACAGCTGTCAGTTCCCCATGCATCTCTATGGGGGAAATTGGATGGGAACGGACTGTCGGTCCGTTCTCATCCGATCCGATCCGCTGGACGGATGGAAAACAGGGTTTCCATCCGTCCAGATTTGACGGATCGGATGTCAGCGGACATGTCTCCGCTGATATCCGATCCCCCATAGAGATGCATGGGGGGACCGGTCATATCCGCCAAAAAAACGGACAGGCGGATCTGAACGGTCTGCCTGTGTGAAAGGGGCCTTAGTCTGTCGGGTTCAATATTAAGCTGGTTCACCCTTTGCAGATATAACAGCTTTAGCTCTTCTGAGAAGGTTGTTCACAAGGTTTAGGCGTGTGTCTATGGAAATGTTTGACTATTTTTCCAGAAACACTTTTATGAGGTCAGATACTGCTATGGACGAGAAGGCAGTCTTGGCTCTAATTGATCTTAAAAGTGTTCTATCGGGTTGAGGTCAGGACTTTGTGCAGGCCAGTCAAGTTCCTCCACCCAAACTCACTCATCCATGTCTTTATGGACCTTGCTTTGTGCACTGGTCCAAATCATTTGGTAGAGGGGGGATTATGGTGTGGGGTTGTTTATTAGGAGTTGGGCTTTGCCCCTTAATTCCAATGAAGGGAAATCTTAAAGAGTCAGCATACCATGACATTTTGGACAATTTCATGCTCCCAACTTTGTGGGAACAGTTTGGGGATGGCCCCTTCCTGTTTCAACATGACTGCCAACCAGATCACAAATCAAGGTTCATAAAGATATGGATAAGCAAGTTTGGGGTAGAGGAACATGACTGAGTCCTGACCTCAACCCATTAGAAAACCTTTGGGATGAATTCAAATGGAGACTGTGAGCCAGATCTTCTTGTTCAACATCAAACATTCCCATAGACACACTCCTAAACCTTGTAGACAGCCTTCCCAGAAGAGTTAAAGCTGTTATAGCTGCAAAGGGTGGACCAACTCATTATTGAACCCTACAGACTAAGACTGGGATGCCATTAAAGTTCATGTGCGTGTAAAAGCAGCTGTCCCAATACTTTTGACAATATAGTGTATGTGCCGCTATTAGCATAAAATAGTGCATACACACAGACTCAGGGGTGGGTTTACAAAAGGCAAATAGACTGTGCACTTTGCAAAGGGCAGTTGCACTCTGCAAGAGTAGTTGCTGCAGAGCTTAGTAAATTAGCAGAAGCTCTGCTGACTTCCATCATCCAATCATGTTATATAGTTACATAGTTGGTGAGGTTGAAAAAAGACACCAGTCCATTCAGTTTAACCTGTGGAGTGTATGCTTGTATCTGTGTCAATAGTACATTGTATACCCCTGTATGTTGTGATTGTTAAGGTGCCCATCTAATGGTTTTTTTAAACTATTAACACTCCCTGCTGATACCACTGCTTGAGAGAATTCCACATTCTGACAGCAAAGAACCTTCTATGCCAGCCTTTCTCAACCATTTCAACACAGGGGAACTCTTGAAATAACAAATTAAAAATCTACAACTTATGACACATTTGTGTGACAGTCAGTGGGAAGAATGCTCCTTACTCTTGTCACCATTGGGAAGAATTCCCCCCTTACAGTTAGCTAAAAGGAACAATGGTGTCATTGGGAACTTATCTGAGAGGCAGAAATTGCCCATTGCTCAAGGAACCTCTAGCAACCTCAGGAGGAACCCTAGGGTTCCACGCAACCCTGGTTGAGAAACCCTGATCTATGCAGTTTAAGGTTAAACCACTTCTCTTCCAATTTCAGTGAATGGCCGCGTGTCATTTTAAATTCTCTTCCCCTGAAAAGTTTGTTCCCTTTGTTAGGGTCGCCAGTACAGTATTTATACATTGATATTATATCCCCTCTCAAGCGTCTCCTCTCCAGAGAGAATAAGTTCAATGCTTTTAGTCTTTCCTCATAGCTGAGATCCTCCATTCCCTTTATTAAGTGTTCTTGCATGGCAAGACATATTATATTATATATTCTTATTAATATAGCCAAATTTACCACCCTAACTCCTCCCACAGTTTTTACACTACCTAGACAAGTAATATACCGAAACAAGCGAATTGTTCTCGATTGGTGTCCTATTACTTTGTGGAACGTTTCACCAAATGGTTCACAAAATATTGTCGTTTTTGTGGCGAAAATGGTCCCATGGGAATAAATGGTGGAATGTTGAAAACTAGAGTGGGAGATGACAAAAGCTAGGGTGGGAGCTGAAAAATCAGGACATAATTTTTAAACTGCCCCCACTCCCTCATTTTTAAGCCCACCTACACAAATCCTACACAGCTATCCCTGGAGCCAATAAAAATGTCCACAGCTAAGCCATAGTCCTGATAGTTTTCACAATATGACCATTTGTTTGCAACTCACGCCGTTCATTGACATTCATTGAAGGGCAATTTCTAAACTGCGACTTTGCCTTCATTTTTAATATTTCAGAGACATACTATGCATCAAAATGTCGGTCTGGGTCTTGTGATTCTCACGATATAGATGTAACACCCAACAGGTAGGTGCTAGGTAAAAGTATAGTGGGCCTTGGCTGCCTAACAGCAGGGCCATGATTTCAACTGGCTGTCATGTCTCCCAGGTGTGTCTGCTGAAAGGGGAGTCTCCCCACTGGCTCCATGAGAGGGTTCTCATTGGGCAGTGGAGGAAACCCAATCAGGGACACACTCAGGCCTTTATCTACCCCAGAAGGCAGATTCTGCCGCAGAGGATTCTGGGAGTGGTATACGTTTTGAGGGAATGCATGACGCAGCGTCTTTGGCGGGAAGCCGAGTCCCAGGAGGGAGAGTACGGCTGTCTCTCCTCCTGTCAGAAGGATTGGATGTTCCGGGTGGCAACCTGGGAATCCAGAAAGTGCTGAGTTGAGCTGCAGAAGGGATCTGGTGTGCCGAGGACTAGTGGAGAAAGAGGGGTCCAGTTCCAGGAAAGCCTGCCAAGGTTGTTAGTACTGTGAACTGCCCCTAAGGGTCTGCCAAGTGTAGAGGGGACCACTCCAGAGAAGGTTCCAGGGATCCAGGAGTCAGCTAGCTGTAAAGGGGGTGCCTATTCAGAGGACCCTCAAGTGTTAGAGAGGGTACCTAGTCAGGGGACCCTGAAGTTTTAGAGGGGGTACCTATTCAGAGGACCCTGAAGTGTAAAGGGGGCACCAGTGGTTGGGCCCTGAAGAGTCAGTGTACAGTGTGCAGTGTACAGAGTTAAAAGTTGCAGCAGCACAAGCAGTGACAAGGAGCTATCTCAGCCAGTGAAGGGCTGGAGGAAGCTGTTCAGTGACTTTTGAGCTAGATCGAGTGTCAGGAGTCAAGAGTTATACAGTCCTCGATCTTCTGAGTTAACAAACAAGTTAAAGTCGAGGTTCCAGCACTAATTCAGCCAAGCAGTATTTGCAAACGTCAGGAAGCGCTGGCCGGCATTCAGCTGGCGTCAAGACAGCGCTAGTGAGAATTTTTGTACAAAGTTCCAGTTAAGCCTAGAAGAGCCAGAGGAGTATCCCACTCATTCCCTTCTCTCATCCCCAATATACAATAAACAAAACAAACCAAAGATGCCGGAATGGTCATTGTCTCAGTTCTCACACCTGGGTTCACAACTTAAATGTGTTGGAAGTGTTACTGGTACTGATGGCAGACCCAAACATTGGAAACATTGCTACATAAAGCTCTTCGCTGTAGGATTTATAATTTTTAAACTACAAGCGTTTGAAGATGGCAACCGCCAGTGAAGTGAGCAAGTTGGAGCAGTTTGTTTTTTAACCACTCTTCTCTGCCCTTGCTGTAGAGTGAGTTGCCATAGGAACCACCGCACACCACACAAACTGCTGCCACTCCCACACACACATAGTTACTCGCCCACTTCAGCTGGAGACAGGCGGCAAGAACACTTCACACAATTTCCCCGGAAATTGTACGTTTTCTAGTTCGCTTTGTTGTCCTTCTCTGGACTCTCTCCATTTCCAACACATCCTTCCTGAGGACCGGTGCCCAGAACTGGACGGCATACTCCAGATGTGGCCGGACCAGAGTCTTTAAGAGTGGGAGAATTATTGTTTTATCTCTGGAGTGTGCAAGCAAAAGTGATGTTTTACCTCACTTACTAAGGGCGGGAGCAACTGCACTTTGCAACGTGAACACGTATTTTTGCCTTTAGTAAATCAACCCCTTCATGTCCTGAACTCAGCTAGGGTGCGTTCCCGTGCACTACTTTACATTTATAATGGTGGCGCACAGCTATGTACAGCCGATTCTAGGACAATCCCCTCCCTGGACAATATCCCCCCGGACATTATCCCCCCGGACAATATCCCCCCTGGACAACATCCCCCCGGACAATATACTCCCTGGACAATATCCCCCCGGACAATATACTCCCTGGACAATATCCCCCCGGACAATATCCCCCTCTAACCCTAACCCTATGTCCAGGGGGATGTTTTCCAGGGGGATATTGTCCCGGGGGGATATTATCCGGGGGGATGTTGTCCAGGGGGGATTATGTCCAGGGGGATGTTTTCCGGGGTGATATTGTCCGGGGAGATGTTGTCCAGGGGGGATTATGTCCAGGGGGATGTTTTCCGGGGGGATATTGTCCCGGGGGATAATGTCCAGGGGGATATTGTCCGGGGGGATAATGTCCGGGGGGATATTGTCCGGGGGGATATTGTCTGGGGGGATATTGTCCTGATACCATACAGCTGCCTTTACCCATTCATGTCTACAACCAGCTGTACACAACTCTACAACATCAGGGGTACCAAAAATACGCAGCCTGTTTACGCTGCACAGGCAAATACATCCATGTGCATAAAGCCTATTACCGGTGTTGTTTCCCTTTACATGGAAGAGAATTTGTATAAAACCACCGTTGTTTTTTTTTACATCAAGCCACTTATGTAGGTGTAAATCCACTAAATTGAATGCATCTATCATACTTTTGTGGATAATCTCTTAACTCAATGCCCTTACCACTAAATACCCCCATGTGGGACAGACGAGCCTGCGATGCCGAACTCACAAAGCGTTGGGAACGAGAAGACTGGAGCAAAATACAATGTTATTAAAACCATTTTTCTTCCTTGTTCTCCGCCTTTGATTGAACTTTGTGATGTCAAAAAGTTCTCTGCTAATCAAATTATCATCTGGGAATGGTAATTTGTGAGTGTGATTGAACTATTCTGAATTCGGCATAGAAATTCCTATTAATCTGGAGTGCCTAATTTCAAGTCTGAGTAATTGCTAAGGTAAAGTGCTGTATTCATTTCACAGGAGTTAAATGGAGCGGATTAGAGAGATGGCTGCTGGAGTAAAACATTTGCTCTGCAATTTCCTGCATGGTGCCGTACGGATACAGCCACACGTCAAGTGTAAATCACTTTTTTTTAAAATTACGTCCAATGATAGCTACGAGTCTACAAGTAAATATTAAAGGCAATCTATAGATTTTTTTTTTTTTTTTTTAGATGTGTGAAAAGCTTAAAGTTACACTTCAGTCAAAGCTGAAAATTAAACCCTGAAATACATTGTGGAGACAGTTCCTCTGTAAGAATTCTATTTTATTATACCGTTTTAGCTGTAGTGCTCCTGGCCTGTTTAACCTTTTTAATTCCAGAGCCGTTTTGGCATTTTTTGCACATGGTAAAATACACATTTTATGCATTTGTTGAAAGCAAATACCCTGGACAATAAAATGGTAGCAGTTGCATTTTATTTTATTAAAGCGTAACTCCACTTATGTTAAGAAAGAAACATTCCCCTCTGGGTGATCTCTGTACATTGCAAGGATTTTAACAAACTTTGTTGCAGATTCCTACATTTTGTTATTCTGAAGAAATCATTGTTTGTTCCTCTGTGCTGAGTGGGTCTAATGGGAGTGGTTTCATAATTATCTATCAGCTGTGGCAGCTGCAGGGCTCTATTGAGAAAATCTGTTGGGCCTGCATCCCTTTAGATATGTCCCTTTTGGGAGTATCTCACCAAAAATGACATTTTTGTTGCAGGGGATGCCAGAAATCTGACTTGTATCTTAGTGCAGACTTCTGGGAAAATTGGTTAGCCAATCACACAAGCAGGAAATGATGTTGGGGTGTGGTCAATATATATTCTGTGTACAGAACAGCTCCAGGTAGCCATATTGCATTACAGTTTCAAAAAATGACAACAGCTGCAGATTGAAAAGGAAAGGTAATTTTTAATAACATTCAATTACAATATGATTTGTTTCGCAAATGTATACGCTATATTGTTTTTTCTTTATTTGCTATTTTTTTCCCCTCGAAAGTTGAGTTACTCTTTAAGGCCATAAATGGGCAGAGAGAGCAATATATCCCAGAACAAGCTGACATCCTAAGTTAGCTTACGTCATGCCAATAAGCATGGGGCACCGACAAAGTTGCAATTTTTTATGTCATTCAGGGGTTGATTTACTAAAACTGGAGAGTGCAAAATCTGGTGCAGCTCTGCATAGAAACCAATCAGCTTCTTACTTCAGCTCGGTTAATTAAGCTTTGACAAAAAAACCTGGAAGCTGATTGGTTTCTATGCAGAGCTGCACCAGATTTTGCCCTCTCCAGTTTTAGTAAATCAACCCCACAATATTAGTGCTTTGTTTACCAAGCCCATATTATTAGTAACAAATACACTAAAATCTATTTTAGTGCACCCAAACACAATGGGGGAGTCTTATTAAAACTGGAGCATCAGAATTTGGTGCAGCTGTGCATAGTAGCCAATCAGGTTCTAACTTCAGTTTGCTCAATTAAGCTTTGACATTTTAGTAAACCCCCCCACAATATATTACTCTTCTTTTTTTTTTTAAGAAAATATACTGAACAAAATTGTAAACGCAACACTTGTTTTTGCCCCCATTTTTCATGAGCTGAACTCAAAGATCTAAGAAAACCAGGATTCATCCATGAAGAGAACAACTCTCCAAAGTGCCAGACGCCATCGAATGTAAGCATTTTCCCACTCAAGTCGGTTATGATAATGAACTTCAGTCAGGTGGAGACCCCGATGAGGACGACGAGCATGAAGATGAGCTTCCCTGAGACGGTTTCTGACAGTTTGTGCAGAAATTCTTTGGTTATGTAAACCGATAGTTGCAGCAGCTGTCCAGGTGGCTGGTCTCAGACGATCTTGGAGGTGAAGATGCTGGATGTGGAGGTCCTGGGCTGGTGTGGTTACACGTGGTCTGCGGTTGTGAGGCCAGTTGGATGCACTGCCAAATTCTCTGAAACGCCTTTGGAGACGGCTTATGGTAGAAAAATGAACATTCAATTCACGTGAGAAACAGCTCTGGTGGACATTCCTGCAGTCAGCATGCCAATTGCACGCTCCCTCAAAACTTGCGACATCTGTGGCATTGTGCTGTGTGATAAAACTGCACATTTTAGGGTCCTTTCACACGGGTGGTCCGTATGTCCATTTTTCGTCCCATCCGTTTGCGAATGAAAAACTGACATAATGTATGTCTAAGGGATTGCGGACGTTAGCGGATGACCATCCGCGGCGCTGACATCCGTTTTGCGTCCATTCCATTCAGTTCTGTTTTTTGAGATGGAAGAGAACCCTATTCTTCTTCCGTTTAAAAAACGGAACGGAGGCAAAAACGGATGTCAGCGGATGTCATCCGCTAACGTCCGCAATCCCATAGACATATATTATGTCTGTTTTACATCCGCAAACGGATGGATGAAAAATGGACATACGGAACGGATCCTACTGAAGTGTCATCTGTGTCCGTTTAAAAAGAAAAAAAAGTCACTGAGCGGAACAAAAAACGTAGCTGACCGTGTGAAAAGACCTTAAGGCCCCTTTCACACAGGCGGACCGTTTAGATCCACCTATCAGTTTTTCAACGGTCACCCCATGCATCTCTATGGGGCATCAGATGTTAGTGGAGACATGTCCGCTGACATCCGATCCGACTTGTCAAATGTGGACGGATGGAAACCCTATTTTCCATCTGTCCAGTGGTTTGGATCGGATGGGATCGGATGAGAACGGACAGATGGTCCATTCCCATCCGATTCCCCCATAGAGATGCATGGGGACCTGACAGCTGTGTCTCCGCACACAGCGCGGAGACACAGCTGTCATCCTCCTGCTCAGCGGGGGATCGGTGGATCGATCCCCGCTGAGAAAAATGTAGTCCGTCCGACAGACTGGAGTCCGTCCGACAGACTGGGTCACTTTAAATCAGTTTCGTTGGTGGTAATTTGAATTCTTGAGGTTAACAGTTTTTGGGCTTGCAAAGGTGCTGGGCGGTGGCATCAATAGACCCGGGTACTTTGGGTGCATGTGCCTTGTGTTTCAGACACATGATGGCTATATTTTATTACTATGGGTCTGAGTGAAGCTATGATGTCTGCCTTTATTTATAATGTTTTCTACCTGGATGCCCGCAGTTTTCTGTGTGAAATACTCAGTTGAGTATTAGAAGGCACCTGTACTATACTACCCATAGCGATGGCCAAAGGGAGCATGAGCAGCAGCCCTATGCTTAATATGAATTGGTATCTGCTGGGTCGTAGTGCTCCCCGAATTCAAAGTGCAAAGGTGATTTGTTATCCAAGGCTACTTGTAGTGGCTGGACACATTTAGTATATAGAATTTTATCTTCAAAAGCTCTTTGGCTTCCCGGGCCTTTTTGCATGGGTTCTATCTCCATATCATCTATTGGCACATACTATCTTCTGACCAGGTCCTGCAAGGTTTCCATCAGACCAAACAAAAATGGTGCAATGCACTGATCTCCTGCGCTCAGGGAAGTGACCTTCTGACCAGCTTCAGCCACACACATGAGGCTACCAGTGACTTTACACTTGGCTTCTCCTAAATGCTTCAGCCTTGAAGCCCCTTCAAGACCAGAGTAATCTAAGATCACTGCAATCAAAATACAAACACAAGGGCGCACCAGCCTAGCACATTATTCTCCATAAAAGGCTTTAATAAATACAGAAATAAAAATACTGACAAACAAGTTCTTGGTAAGTGCATATCACAATACTGAGTTGCCGTTAGCGTCAGAAATGGAAGATGTACTGCCCTCAGTAGCTTGAAATGGCTTACGCCATATTGGACTTAGTTTTACTATTTACCTTTATATATATATATATACTGTATATATACATACATACATTTATGTCTAAGTGTATTTTAATTTAATTTGATGTGATTTTATTAAATTAATTAGTTCAATTTTTATTGTACATGCTCTTTGATGGACAGGAGAAGCCCAGATTTAAGGCGGTGGTCGCATGAACTCTTTTGGGTAGGGCAATATGGGCCAACACCGCATGTACACACCCCTGTGGGGGAGGTCCTAAGTTTAAATGCACCCTGATTGAATGGTCACTGTCAGTACATTAAGCATGGGTTCAGACATGGTGTGTAGGCTCTGAGGAAGAGGCTAAGCCTCAAAACGAGTAAGCAATTTCAAGCTACTGAGGACGGTACATCTTCCATTTCTGACACGGATGGCAACTCAGTATTGTGATATGCACTTACCAAGAACCCGTTTGTGAGTATTTTTACTTCTGTATTAAATAAAGCCTTTTTATGGAGGATAATGGGTTAGGCTGGTGCGCCCTTGTGTTTGTTTTTTAATTGCAAGGTTTCTATCAGCTCTGACTATATACCCTTTTGGGAAAGTGTCTTAACCATGCTCAACAACACCCTTTGAACCTGAGGAAGTCACAGCTGCGAAACATGCTGGGTTATTCATCATCTTCCCTCCTCATCTACTGTATGTATCATACATATGTGGAACATTTACTTTATCTATTACTGTAATTGATTTATGGGGGATAGCTCTTCAGGATGGCTGTGCTGTTTATATCATATCTTTCATGTATTTTGGGGATTATTTAACCAGAAACCTTTAAACAAAAACTCTTTTTATGAATATAACTCTCTGTGGGAGGGTTTCAGCACCATTAATAATCCAACTCATCCTGAATTTTGTCAAATTCTATATATTTAGGAATGAGGTGCTGATATGTTCAATTGAACCTAGGCCTCATGCACATTGGATGTTATCAAAACGTCAGTAGAAAGTTGTAGCTGTAGAAGGAGTTTTTCAGCTTTATTGCAGTAGCGTTTTTCAGTGTTTTTTAGCTTTTTTTTTAAAGTGTAGCGTTTTTTTAGCTTTTTTAGCAAAACTAAACTACCACAAAAGCTCATGGCTCAAAAACTTTGATAAATGCTGAATAGACACTTTTTCAGCTTTTATAAGAGTTAGGCCTCATGCACACTGGACGTCTTTACAGCTGATGTTTTTGGCATTAGACATTTTTTTCTGCAGCCAGTAAACTACCTGCATGTTACCCTATGTGTCTATGCACACATAGGCTGTTATCAGCAGTTTTTTGGCAGGGCCATTTTCTGGCTGGGTAAAAAGCAAAACAAAACTAGTGGGTTTTAAGAGGCATTTTTCAGCTGTAAAAACACTTTTTACGTCTCATAAAAGCTTAAAAACAGTGAAAAATGCCAAAAACGTGGTTATTTGGCATTTATCAACGTTTTTGAGCCGTAAGGTTTTGTGGGGGTATATTTTCTTGCTGAAAAAAAGCTAAAAAACGCTACAGCTGTTAGGATTTTATGATTTTATGATTTTTTTTTTTTACTGTGCGTTCTTCTTTATAACATCTTGGGTATAATAACGTTTGAAACACAAAATCATAAATTATAATATAATAAATAACTATAAAAAAGTTAAAGTGTATATATATATATATATATATATGTATATATATATATATATATATATATATATATATATATATATATATATATATATATATGTGTGTGTGTGTGTGTGTATATACAGTATATATATATATATATATATATATATATATATATATATATATATATATATATATATATACTGTATATGTATATATATATATACACATATATATCTATATATATATATATATATATATACATATACACACACATATATATATATATATACACACTTTAACTTTTTTATAGCTATTTTTTATATTATAATTTATGATTTTGTGTTTCAAACTTTATCATACCCGAGATGTTATAAAGAAGAACGCACAGTAAAAAAAAAAATCATATCTAAATAGTTGGTTTGGGCTGCTCGTCTTTAAGAATTACATGCAAAATAATTGTACCGCTTTCAGCACCTAAAATCGGAAACAATCATACCGCCAATGAGGTTAACTGATGACACCACTGGTTGTTAGGATGCCAGTGTCTAGAAAGTCGTAATGGTGCATAATGAAAACCTCTGGCTTTGTGTATCCAAAAGGCAGGCTTCATCCAGCTGCTGGTTTGTAAACATTGTTTGATCAATTTGTAAGGCATTTTTCCAAGGCACCCCTGAAGAAGCCTCAAGGCACCCCAGGGTGTCTGAGCACCCTGGTGGAAAAAGGCTGCCTTATAGCATGAATGGGAGCCTGTCAAGCCTGGGAGCGTGGCTGCAGCAGCAGCAGACGGAGGGGAAGCAGACCTGGACATAGGAAGTGCTACCCTCATGTAAATGCTTTGGCAAGCACCGGATTGGTTGTCAGAATGCCGAGAGTCCTAGCACCCAACAATGGTAACCTAGCTGGGAACCAATAGAACCCTTGTCTAACTCAAAGTTTGAAAAAGGAGAGAAGAACAGAGAAGCTCAGGAGCCCTTGGATATTTTTGTCCACCACTCAAAAAACAGGACACAAACTGCAAGATGGATCTTTACTGTCAGGTTTGTTCATTTGAAAAAAAATCAGCAATCAAATTCTTTCCACCAGGTGCTGCTAGATAATTTATGTAAGTCATTGATCTGATATTTTCCAGCAGAACAAGACAGGGAACATTGGGTTCAATGTTTAACAAGCACCAAGGTACTTGGAGTCTCTGCTTTCAGTCTGTAGTGTTACATGAGTTTTAACACCCTGTGGTGTGTTATTATCTTTATCCAGAGGGTACTATTTGTTCAGGGAGAAAATGAATGTCTCAACAAACTGTTTATTAACCCCTTCCACTAGACAGAGAAATAGCAAAACCAGTCTTGCTTACGAGGATAAATCAATGAGAGTTTCCAAGAATACTATATGAAATGACTGTCTGTTTTGTATTAAAGTGTTTGTAAACCCTAACAATCAACTTCTCTTATCTGATCCATTTTGGTCTTTTAAATATACCATTAAAAGCATTGTGCAATTACTGTTTAATAAGTGTAAAAAAAAAAAAAAAAAAACCTTGTTGATCCTGCTAAAATCCCAGTGAGATTGTAACTTCCTGAGCAGAATCTCAAATAGTGTTATCAACCTATGCAGTTAATGTCTGTGTGCTACAGAACACCTCTACTCTATGTTATAAAATGATGCAGGGTGGAGGTGTTCTGTTGCCCATTTAGGGTTACAATAGATCAATAGATGCAGAATGTAGAAGGGTGTATTTTGGCCTCCCTGCATAGGTGGCGCTGTCCGGCAGCCGCCATGCAGAGAGGGAGCGGAGAGCTAGGGAAACCCATGTTCCTCTAACGTCTCCACTGCCACTCTGGTTGAACTCTGCAGCCATCCTAAACATGGGCCATGCTAATAAATACCATGCCCCATTCAGTTGGTGTACATTCGCAAAGTGGCTGGATAGGGACATTGGGGTTAATTTACTAAAGGCAAATAGAGTCTGCACTTTGCAAAGTGCAGTTGCTTCAGAGCTTAGTATTGAGTAGAATCTCTGCTGACTTCTATCATCCAATCATGTGCAAGCAAAAATGCTCCTTTTTTTTCCTTGCACATGATTGGGTATTCTTTGAAAAGTGAACATTTATCTCATTTACTAAGCTCTGGAGCAACTGTTCTTTCAGAGTGCAACTGCACTTTTCAATGTGTACAATCTGTTTGCCTTTAATAAATCAACACTAGTGTGTCTAGCTTAGGGAGAAGTTCCAGTGGAAGAGGAACAGTAAAGGGTCCTCTTGCTTGTGCCAACAGCTAGGAGATCGTCCACCTATGTACGCCTAGAAAACAAACGCAGCTGCTACATCTAAGGACTAGTAATTTGTAAAATAATACAGTGCCTTGAGAAAGTATTCGGCCCCCTTGAACTTTTGACCTTTTGCCACATTTCAGGCTTCAAACATAAAGATATAAAACTGTAATTTTTTGTGAAGAATCAACAACAAGTGGGACACAATCATGAAGTGGAACAAAATTTATTGGATATTTCAAACTTTGTTAACAAATAAAAAACTGAAAAATTGGGCGTGCAAAATTATTCAGCCCCTTTACTTTCAGTGCAGCAAACTCTCTCCAGAAGTTCCGTGAGGATCTCTGAATTATCCAATGTTGACCTAAATGACTAATGATGATAAATAGAATCCACCTGTGTGTAATCAAGTCTCCGTATAAATGCCCCTGCACTGTGATAGTCTCAGAGGTCCGTTTAAAGCGCAGAGAGCATCATGAAGAACAAGGAACACACCAGGCAGGTCCGAGATACTGTTGTGGAGAAGTTTAAAGCCGGATTTGGATACAAAAAGATTTCCCAAGCTTTAAACATCCCAAGGAGCACTGTGCAAGCGATAATATTGAAATGGAAGGAGTATCAGACCACTGCAAATCTACGAAGACCTGGCCGTCCCTCTAAACTTTCAGCTCATACAAGGAGAAGACTGATCAGAGATGCAGCCAAGAGGCCCATGATCACTCTGGATGAACTGCAGAGATCTACAGCTGAGGTGGGAGACTCTGTCCATAGGACAACAATCAGTCGTATACTGCACAAATCTGGCCTTTATGGAAGAGTGGCAACAAGAAAGCCATATCCATAAAAAGTGTCATTTAAAGTTTGCCACAAGCCACCTGGGAGACACACCAAACATGTGGAAGAAGGTGCTATGGTCAGATGAAACCAAAATCAAACTTTTTGGCAACAATGCAAAACGTTATGTTTGGCGTAAAAGCAACACAGCTCATCACCCTGAACACACCATCCCCACTGTCAAACATGGTGGTGGCAGCATCATAGTTTGGGCCTGCTTTTCTTCAGCAGGGACAGGGAAGATGGTTAAAATTGATGGGAAGATGGATGGAGCCAAATAAAGGACCATTCTGGAAGAAAACCTGATGGAGTCTGCAAAAGATCTGAGACTGGGACAGAAATTTGTCTTCCAACAAGACAATGATCCAAAACATAAAGCAAAATCTACAATGGAATGGTTCACAAATAAACATATCCAGATGTTAGAATGGCCAAGTCAAAGTCCAGACCTGAATCCAATCGAGAATCTGTGGAAAGAACTGAATACTGCTGTTCACAAACGCTCTCCATCCAACCTCACTGAGCTCGAGCTGTTTTGCAAGGAGGAATGGGCAAAAATTTCAGTCTCTCGATGTGCAAAACTGATAGAGACATACCCCAAGCGACTAACAGCTGTAATCGCAGCAAAAGGTGGCGCTACAAAGTATTAACTTAAGGGGGCTGAATAATTTTGCACGCCCAATTTTTCAGTTTTTTATTTGTTAAAAAAGTTTTAAATATCCAATAAATTTAGTTCAACTTCATGATTGTGTCCCACTTGTTGTTGATTCTTCACAAAAAATTACAGTTTTATATCTTTATGTTTGAAGCCTGAAATGTGGCAAAAGGTCAAAAGTTCAAGGGGGCTGAATACTTTCGCAAAGCACTGTATGTGTGTGTTCTTGGGTTTAGATAACATTTTATGTAGCACCCTCCTAGATAGGTGCTAGGAAAAAGCATTATTATGCTCCATCTGCTTATCAGGGGAGCCAGATCTATTAGTCATTCCTGTTGCACGTGTCCAGGTATGAGTCACTTCATCTGAGGGAGTGTCCACACTGTATCCAATAGGGGAGCCTGTTGGACAGTGGAGGAAACCTGGCCAGTGGCAAACTGGCTTTTGTGGCAGTTCCAGTGGGAGGGCACCTCTGCAGTGCATCCTGGGATTGACCATAAAAGCCAAGGCCACATGTGACAGGGCGTCTTTGGTGGGAAGCAGAGTCCCAGGAGGAGGGTGACGGCTGTCTCTCCTTCTGCTGTCTGAGGAAGGTGGTCACAGGCAGTCGGCCTAGTGAGCCAGGTGTGGAGCTGAGCCTGAAGGATCCTGGAAAGCTGACGGTGGAGCTGCTGGCAAAGTCATCTGAGAAAAACAGTGTCCGTGAATACCAGGGGGCTTGCCAAGGGGTCCGCCCAGGAAGGGGGACCACTCCAGAGAAGTCAGAGGATAGAAGGTCAGCTCACACAGTATGCAAGAGTAAAGGGGGTGCCAAGTAGAACCCTGAAGAGTAGAGGTAAAGGGGGTGCCAAGCAGGGCCCTGAAGAGTAATTCACTATACAGTTCGCTTATCAAATACTTCACTACAGTGGCAAGGTGAAGCAGCACACTCAATATAGCTAGAAGTCCTAAAATTGCGCATAGTTCATCCAGTTGGAGTATCCCACTCATCCCTTCTCCTATCCAAGTTCTAAAATAAAACCAACACAAAAAAAAACAAATCCCAAACGCTTAAAGTACTTTGAATTGCTAAGCTGTCGCTATGGGTAACCCAGGGGAACCCACTTCCAGGAGCTCCCCAGGGAGTAGTTTCTTTTTTTTTTTTGACTTAACACCCGGTGCATAAAAAAGTGCACACACGCAAACGTGAGACACACAAAAAAGTGCACTAGGTGTACACATGGCCCTCCTCTGAAGAGGAAGGGCCCTGACCCTGATCCCCCGGGGCGCGAAGCTCCTGACAGGGACTGAGATACTCACTTAGGTCCGCCCAGCCAAAGCCGGGCAGACCCCATTCTCCAGGGGGACTGCCGAAACAGCCCACCCCAAGTACTAGGTGGGGCTCCCCCGAAGGGAGACCCCATGAGAGAGGGCGAACTAAGCCAAAAGGCCATATCCACCCCCTCCCAAGACTTTCAGGGCAGGCCCAAGGACCTACGCCATACTCATCGTGCAAGTGACAACCAAAAAGGGACAAACGTGACACACACAACAAAGAAAAACAGAGTGGGGAAAGGGGAAGTGGAGAAGTGCTGGGTAGTGCCAAAGTGCAGGACCTTGGCAGGCTCCCCAGGGAGTAGTTTTTTTTTTTTTTTTTTTAAGCCCGTAGCATGTGCAACACACTCAAAAGACTCCACCCGGTGCATAAAAAAGTGCACACACACAAAGTGAGAACACAAAAAAGCACAGGGTGTGCGAAAATGTATGGTCTTCCCTCCGAAGAGGTAGGACCCGAAACCTCGATCCCCCGGAGCGCAAGACTCCTGACAGGGATTTAAGGTACTTGTGGTCAGTCGGCCGAAACCAAACTGACCCCGTTCTTCAGGGGGACTGCCGAAACAGCCCACCCCAAGTACTAAGTGGAGCTCCCCCGAAGGGAGACCCCATGAGAGAGGGCGGACTAAGCCAAAAGGCCATATCCACCCCCTCCCAAGACTCAAGGCAGGGCCCGAGGACCCACACACTCCAGTCGTGCAAATAAAGAAAAAAGGTGAAAGTGCAGTGGCAAACTCCAAAGAAAAGGACAAACAAACAAAGAAGTGGGGGAAGGGGAAGTGGGGAAAGTGCTTTGGTGCCATGTGAGGAACCAAGGCAGGCCTTCCAGCCGGAATAAAAAATTCCTCTGGTGCAAGCCAAAAGGCCTGTCCCAAAAGGCAGGTGTGAAAAAGGTGTGCAGTGACCAAGGTGCCGAAAAAACTCACAGCGAGCTGCCCCTCACCAGTGAGAAATTAAGGCACCCCTGGGCTGCCACCCCAGGGGCACTTACACTACGGGCTTTTTCAATCTCAGCCCCCGGCCAGACCGAGTGTAGCCTATCCCCACCAGCAGACATCAGAACCTGGACAGCTTAGAGAGAGCTTACCTACCACTGGGGACAGGCCTTTTGCAAGGCCAGATCAAAACCCAGGAGAGAAAGCCCTCCCCTCGCCATCCTGTTCCTCAGCCCATTACATCCAGGAGCAGTTCCACCGGCCACCCAGTCAGACCGGCTTTCCTGCCCCCTTCAAACTGGTTAGGACAGTTCAACCCATTCAAATCAGAAGGCGGCGGGCCCCACATGCTTTCCCAGATGACCTACTCCCCATACCTCAATACTTAGAGCGCTCCGGGTTTCGGTCATACTGGTACTAGCTAAGGCCCATACCAACTGATAAGAACAGATACTACACTTGATCTTAGCCAAAAGGCCGAGAAGCGAGGGAGTAGTGCTACATTAACATATAATGGAAAGAAAATACATTTTTCAGCTTTGGATAGAGTTGAGAGGGATTAGCATTTTCTTTGCTCCCTGTGCCACAGTTAGGGAGATTCACTCTCTCTATTTGTCCTGTTTATCATTATAACTGAAAGTGAAAATTCCAAATTTTGGGTTGACACCAGAACAGGAAAAGAGGGGGAAATCTTCCAACACTAGAATTGGTGGCAACCAGGGATTCCATTGGGAAGGGAAATCTTCCCAATGGAACACAGGGGGCAAAAAAAAAAAAATTGTGCTACAACCCTCTCTTACCCTTTCGTAATTAAAAATGTTTGCCTTTAATTTTATTTTAATTGCACTTATTACCAAAATTATTGTTTAAAAAATTTGGGGAAAAAAAAACCAAAAACTTTTTAAAATTCAAACCCATATGAGAAATAATCTCTGAGCAGTAGAACAAAGGACAGTGCAGGTAAACCTAAAAAGCCACCAGTATATGTTCTGGTTAAACTATTAAACAGCAGCAGCCACTAGAGGGCATACCTAAAGCCCGTACACACGATCACATTATCGAACGATCTGTCGTCCGTTTTTTGTGGCATGCTAGTCTGATGTGGAAAGTGAAGAGGTTATTTTCATACGAATTTTCTCGTACGACAGAATTCTACTTCAGAAGTGATGTCATGTGCTGGATTGTTTTGTATGTGTTCTTTCGTCTCTGAGCATGCCTAGTCTTGCTCTTAAGATTTTTTTTCTTCGAAATCTGTACTAATGAGACGAAAATCGGACGTTGTTTTGACGGATGACAAAAATTATATAGCCTGCACATCAGGATTTTGTCAGCCGAAAAGTCGGAGTTGGCTGTCGAAAGCACCATACTAACAATCCGAAAATCGACAAATCGGTCGTCGGGCTAATTTTCCCTACAGATTTTCCTTTCGTGTGTACGGGCCTTAAAGCCTAGATGAAATATCATCATCAACTATGTTTAAAGGGTAAATCCGCTTTCGTGGGGAAAAGAAATAGCAAACAAAGAAAAAATAATATATCATATACAATGGCCAAACAAGTCATATTGTAATTAAATGTTATTAAAATTACCTTTCCTTTTCAATCTGCAGCTCTGAAGTTTTCTGTAAAATGCAATGCAATATGGCTACCTGGAGGTGTTTTGTACACAGAATGTGTACTGACCACACCCCAGAAACATAATTTCCTGCTTGTGTGATTGGCTCACTGATTTTCTCAGAAGTCTGCACCAACATACAAGTCAGATTTCAGGCATCCACTGCAACAAAAATGTAATTTTTGGTGAGATACTCCCAATAGGAACATGTCTAAAGGGATGCAGACCCTGCAATTTTCCTCATTAGAACCCTGCAGGCGCAGCTGCTGATTGGTAATTATGAAACCACTCCCATTAGATTCACTTTCCCACATGGACACAGACAAACACACAGGGATTTCTTCAAAATATAGAAGGAATCTGCAACAAACTTTGTTAAAATCCCTGCAACGTAAATTGAACACATAGAGGGGGATGTTTTTTTCTCAACACAAGTGGAGTTACTCTTTAGGCTGCATTCACATATGGTTACTCCGAAAACATGGGCAGAGTCGTGTGTTTCTGTTCGGGTTTTCAGAAAAGCTTGTTTCTGCCCGCATTTTCAGAAATGCATGACGCACTTGCAATGCCATTATTTTCTAATGGCACAACGGCATCCAACGTTGCGACTGTGTTGTGTTTCTTCCATACAACAAAACGCTCATCGCCAAACACGCCTGGCTCAGTGATAAAATTTGGCACATAAGCTTCTTTGGCGCCTTTGTCAAACATAGGGCAGTCTATTGAGACCCAATTCACACCTAGCGATTTGTAATTGCGGCAGAATTAGCGCAGTTCTGCATATAATTCCTAGTTATGCTAAAATTGCTGTAAAACACTTGATGCGCATTTGGGCACCATTCAATCTTATAGGAATTCTTATAGGCACCCCAAACACAGTACAAGTTTGTCATAATTGTCAAAAAGCAGGGCAAATGCAGCAAAATGCGTCTGACAAAATATTGAGAGGTCATTGCCCAAAATGGTGCATGGGCTTCTTTTGCACGACAAATGCGCATAGGGCAGCCCATACAAGTGAATGCATGAAAAAGGAGCAAAAAAAGGGACTGGGAACGTGTGTTCCCGCAATGCGAAATGTGAATGAGGCACTTTGCTTGCAGTATGGAACTTGTCATGAGAAAGGAACGTATGATTTCACATGCAATAGACGCCTGACCACAGCTGAAGATGCATCATATCTTTTTGTACTAGACAGTATAATCTATATTATGGTTGTGGAATTCTACACAAATAGTTTAAAAAGGAATCTTGGAAAAACACATAACTAGGGTATAAAAGATGATTTTGTCCATATGATTGCTTTACCAACACTCCCCCTTATTTCTTTTACCCAAGTAACACACAAGACACCATAACTGGAGTTTAATGGCCAAAGCAGTCTTTTATTAAACCAAGTTGTATAAATAACATATACAAATCATACAAGCAACAGTCAGTACATTCTGAAATTTGGAACCCTAAGGTCCCTGTAGGCACCAGTACTTCACGTACCTGCTTGACCAAACTTAGGCCTCCAGCCACAAAACATTGACTCTGAGACAACACCACTATTAGCAGATACAACGGAAACAAATCACAGGGAGCCGTACCCAAGACGGGTCCATACCAATTTACATTTATCGAATAAAGCACATACAAGGACCTTGTACCCCACCAGCTGCCATGACAGGCCACCAAGGGAAATAGCCCAAAATTGCCCAAGAACTTAACCACCAAAAAAGGAGAGGGAAGGAGGGAAGTTGTTCCAACGTCGTCTCTCTCCTGAGTGAAGACCTCACCAGGATCCTCCTACTGGTCAACCCCTAAAGCCCCACCTGTCCCCTCCACTCCACCAATCCAGTAAGTTTCCCCTTACTATTTACTTTAAACCCTCCTAAAAACTAACACCACTTCAAGCCCCCTTTTAACCCTGACATGTCGGCTTCCGTATAGGTTTTTTTTCCTTACTCGGGGGCTTACCTTGACATTTATTGTGACAGAGAAACTGATATCAATGTTTTCTTTATATAATTCTAGCCCTTGGTTTGTTTTACTGGAATTTGAAAGATTTACTAAAATCCTATGAATTTTGTTGTCAAATTTCTACTTCTAAAGCTGATCAAAATGCAAGATCACCCATGTAGAAATTCTGCATAAAACAGAAAAACAAAATCACACATTAAGAAAAAAATTGTTGTACATATAATTACTTTACACCCTGGCTTCCACCTAGAGAGGGTGCCAACACAGCCCTTCCGACTATCCCAAGTTTTGGCTGGAAGGCCTGTAGTGTCACCCTTGCCTAGGTGCCATGGACGTTACATTAGACTTAGGGTTGTAAGGTAAAAACAATTTTTATGGGTGAACTCCAGTGTTACCTTTATTTCCCACACTTGTAGCAAGTCCTCCTGTATGGAAACTGATTATTGTCATCTCCTTGCAAACTTGCATCTACATAATTTAACTCTTTGAAGCTCCAGAAGCTATATCGAACCAAGCTTCAATCATCATCAATCCCCTTTCCTTCTGATCCATACTGTCATTGGGCTGCCTATCACAGCTACTAGCTTTCTCTGCCATCAATCATTTGTACTCTTTATCATGTTTGGGCATCAATCACTGTACTTTAGGGCTGGCATCAATCACTACACTACGGTTCTCAGTATTATCCCTTAGGACATGCATGCTTAAAAATTAGCCATGGAATCCGCTAATCAGTTGCTTGATTGCACTCTGTTAGTTTTTTTGTTCAGGTGGAATGACCTATGGTTGTAGCTGAATGCTAGGCAGAGTGGAGCATATTCGTGATCCTATATTATAAAAAGGTGCATATTCAGATTTTAGCTGTGTGATCTGCTGATCAGTTGTTTAATTACACTCTAAGTTTCAAGCATCAATGCATGCTAAGTCCTACAACAGGACTGCAAGGCAATTGAAACCTTTACAGGAGGGAGATAAGTTCATGAAGCAAAAAGAAATAACATCTAGATTAAAAGCTTAGATCTTACCAGGTACAGACTTAAGGGCCATACACACTATAAGATTTTCTGAAGACTTTTTCCTTTAGACTTACCAAAACCATATAATATGAGGTCAAACCCAAACACTTTCAACTTGTATGCAATCAGGCAGGCCCTTGCACTACATAGAAAAGTTAAATCTGAAGGAAAAAGTCTTCAGAAAATCTTATAGTGTGTATGGCCCTTTAGGGCAGTAGTATGTATAAAAGGAACATAAAAAAACTGAAGTGAAGACAATCCTGTGGAACAGAAGATTTAAAAATTGGCCTTTTGTTTTTAACTATTATTTATTGATCATGTATTGTCACAATTGCCACTTTGTTGCCCAGGTATAGTCACACCTGCTAGTGTGTTGCTCATATTTGCTTCACACCCACTGTCAGTATTGCCAATGTGTTGCCCATGTTTTTTGCTTACACATTTTTTTGCATGTGTATCGTCTCTATTGTCCGTTCATTGCCCTTGTATGGTCAAGATTAAAAATGTGTTAACCAAGTATGGTCATAATCACCTGTGAATTTACCATATTTGTTTTTTCACATACTGTCAGAAGTGTGTGTTGGCCAAATACTGAACCTGATCTACTAAAGGAAGAGAGTCAGCTCATTCCGCTAAACAAATGCAATTTACCACGTCTACTTTAAATTTGCAATTATGTGCTGGTAAAAATGCTGTTTAATATTTTAATTTCTCACATGATTGGATATTCAAAGTGAACACAGGTTAACCATATTTACCAATATATACTCTGTAGCATGGACATTGGTCAAACATTTTGCAAGTTGAATATTCACTTTGCTAAGTGGACAGTCTTTACTGCTTTCGTAAATCACCCCCATTGTCAACGTTTTCCTTATATTGCCACAATTGCCTGTATGTTACCTGAATTTTATTGTCATGGCGCTGATTAAAGTAATCAAGTTAGTTCTGTTTGTTTTATGTACAATATTACTATAATTTAAAACCCAAGTCTAGCTTAGGCTGAAAACAAAAATATCACTTCCCAGCATCTCCTAAAAATAAAAAAAATGCATCTTTGGCTGTTATACTCTACCTCCGGCACTTTCCCCCGCAGACTTGCCCACTCACCAATCCAGTGTCACTTCTCCTCTGGACTGCAAAATGCCCAACGTCATTCAACCCACTTTCCGTGAAAGCAGGGCATCAAAGGCCCACCATCAGCCCTGGACCAAAAGAAGAAAGCTGCAAAGAGTGCTGCCATGTTAATATGTCTAAAAACACCTTGAAAATGGTAAGCGCACAAATATTTTTTTAAGAGTTCAAAGGTGCTCCAATGAAATAGGGTTAGTGTTTTCTGAACCCAGGGTTCGATTTTTAATCCCTTCTCTTGCAGGCTTGTCACTATCAAATGGCAATGTTAATAATTGTGATATTTTACCCATGTCTTGAAATCAGTCTAGGCACCATCTCCCCCTGTAGAATTTCCGGCTTACAGCTTTACAAAGGTTCTCAGGTATGGACATACACTGCACAGTAAACATAGATGTCGGTAAAACCAAGCATCCCCCAAGGGTCTTATTGCTAAGAAATAAAAGATCCAATACCATTGTGCATGTCCAGCTCTATATTCTGTCCTGAGCGCTCTAGACAGCCAGCTTATCTCCCAGCCGTAATATAAGTCAGCCCCTCCGCCGATCTAACCTGTATTAAATTCAAATTTTGTTCTTTGTGGGAAAACTTGTGCTTTTCCAGAGCATACAGAAATAAATCTGCTGCTTGTGTTTATCCATTTATCTTCCCTCCCACCCACACAGCCGTGCCCTGGGTACAGCCAGGCAGTCTCACTTTTCCTCTGCTAAAAGTAGGCTAACTGCCAATTTCTCGACCTTTTCCTCTCTTTCGTAGCTCTTTCAGTTTGCTTCATTTGTGTTTGTTATTTTAAGTGGAACACATCGCACTGGAAACAAATTCGAAGGGCACCAGCAACTACAGCACAATTACATATATTACATGATTTGATTTAAAACGTTTCCACTTCAACATAATTAGACTAAGGTTTGTCTATTTTTTCTTGCTTTATATTCGGGAGAAGTAGAGATAAAAGATGTTCGAAGAGCTATGGCTGTGCTGTGGTTTTCTAGTGAAGAGTTGCGGCTTTTCCTTTTGACTGTAGAACTGAATTGAACAAAAGAGGCCATCGGAAGTTAATGATCCGGGGTTTGAGGGTTAACCATCAAAGAAAAATTATGATTAATTATTTTAAAGGAGAAATAAATTATAAATACACCATTGATGTTGGCTGTTTTACTTGCCAAAAAAGAGTTGTGCCTCCTTTTGTGAAATCGTCCTTACTGTGCTTTATGACTAACCTGCCTTGTGGTTGATGCTTCCAATCAGGGTGTCGTCATTACAATATCCAAAGAGAAACTTTTCTCTTTAGTTTTGATTAGTCAGCAGTTTCTTGTCTAGTGAAACCGCTGTTACAGGATAGTTGGTAGGGACTTTTTAAAGCCGTAGTGTCCCTAGCTTAAATTTAGTGTTGCAGCTAGGCTGTAGTCAGCCTGATCTCTAATTGAATTGATAGTTATGCTTTCCTTAGGTTTTCCCTAAGCTCAGGGTTAATGTTTGCTTCTGCCTGCTGATGGGAGTGTCCCTGGCAATAGTGTCAGAAGATACAATAAAGATAAACATTTTATCGCCCTGGCCAACCACTAGGAGGCTTGCCAGTGGTGCATGCTGAGGAAAGATGGAAATATTTGGGGTGACCTTATAGTGCCGGTGCCTCAGGCGACTTGGTCGCCATGACAAGTAGCGGACCGTGTTGTGCAATTGGAACCGCTCTAATAGGAATGACTCAAGTTGCTCCGACTTAGAAAAAGGTTCCTGCACTACTTCGGGGCGACATCGGAGTGACTTGCATTGACTTCCATTATGTGAAGTCGTTGCAAGCCGCGCCAAAGTCGCGGTGCACGGGTGACGACATAATTCGCCCGAAGTCGTGTCGCCCTAGTGTGAACCGACACATAAAGTTCCCTTCCCTCCTTTACCAGCTGCCTGGGAAGGGTGTGTTGCTGGAGTTCTCTCCTCCCATGCATGCTGTCTAGGGAGCAGGTCTGCTGACTGGGGAGTTGGTTGCTAAAGAGGGACTGAAGCTTGGACCCTGAAGCTTCCTGCTATCCTGCTGGAGGGTTTATGTGAGGGAGGAGGTGCAGGAAGGTGTCTATCTAGGTTAAAGAACTGAGGATATAACTTTCTCTGCTGAAGCGGAATACAAGCTGTAGGCATTGCAGGGAGTTCTGGTGGCTCATCCAAGTAGTATGTGTGTTACCGTAAAGCTGTTATACTGTTTAAAGAGTAGAGTGCTGGTTTGGCTTAAATCCCAACTCATCGAACCAAAAGAAAAAAAACCCTGCACTGACCTACTCCCCCCACAACTGCAAGGGTTCAATGCACATAATGTTTAGGGGTGCCGTTATTTTGTACTCCAGCAGCAGGCTCCCTCCAGTGATGTAACCAGTCCCATGTTGCACGCTCACCTTCTCCATGTATAACACAAGGTAAATAGGTGACCTCCTGTGTTCACAATGCAGCAGGGCAGCGGCTCGGTAAGGGACCCAGAAGCTATTGGAGACCACTGGAGTAATGTTGTCTACTACAGTGATTTCTAGCTTTTAGAGGAATCCCACAGGCATGGTATATGCATAATTACATTGGTCCAAGCTAGATCAGTGCAACTATGTAAAAATATCCATACCTGGAATGCTTCTTTAATAATGAGTGGCAATAAAGAACAATCCACAAATATGTTACATGAAGAGAGAGGAAAGCAATCGAGAAAAAAGAGACAAGGAGGAGAAAAAAAAAATCTGCAGTTCTGCCTTTGACCTTTTCTATTTCCTGTAGCCTAGACTGCTTCCCATAGCAGCAGGGGTTGTGCTTTAATTTCTACGATGTGCAAACATAATAAATTGTCACCTTAATGATTTGATTGTGTGTCAAGAGGAAGATTGTATTGGGTGTATTGTCACCAATAGCTCTCCTGGAATGCATGTTATCACCCCGCAGCATCATGGGAAAATAGCGTTGAAATCATTTCAGAGAAAACTAAACAGGATGCTGACAATTAGGACTAGACAAAGGACAGAGTGTCACATTCTGCTAATCTCTCTTGCTGCCCTTGGTCCTGTCATCATCATCTACTTCATGTTATCCATCCTCACACTGTCTACCTTACTGCGATCCACTCTCATCCCCTCTAATCTAACCTTTCGCTCTGCAGCTTCTTCTGTCGTGTTCCAGCACTGTGCTGATAGACAGGCGAGGTTACACAGCAGCGGGAAATTCACACTGCTGTCCTCTTAACTAACACGCAGGAAAAAACAATATAGCACCTCACTAGGCAGTGCTGTGAGGGATGGTTCACTAAACTGCGGTAGCCAGGTGATGGTGGCAAAACTGTTATACGTTTAAAACTTGCATTGTAGGACAATCAGTGACTTTGGAAATTATATATATATGTTTTAATGCAAATGTACCTGCTTAGTGCGCAGGTAAACATATCAAAGTGATTGACATTAAAACAAAAAGTGCATTTCTCCATTTTGGTTAGAGAGGGGCAGATCTGAACTTTCTTGGGGTATTTTTTGTCATCTGAAAACTTGGTGTGGAGATCTCCTAACCATCTGTAAGAGAACGTTTGCTGTGCAAAGACGTGTTCCCGTTAGGAACTTGACAATGGCTAATGCGCATGCATGGACTCGTGCAGTCACGCACTCACGTTCGCGAATACGCAACGTGCGTTAGACACTGGTGCCAAATGGGCTATTTAAACCCAGCCCTTACACTGCTCCAGTGCTGCTTTGTCTTCAGCCTTGGATACCTGTTACCTGTTTACCTGCATCTTGTTTCTAGTTCCAGACCCGGCTTGTCCTGACGATTCTCTGCTCTCCGCCTGCACCGACCTTGGCTTGTCCTGTGACCTCTCCTCCTGTCTGCTCCTACTGGCTTCTACATTACCGATTGACTCCAGACCCAGCTTGTCTTACCACGCTCTTGTCATTCGCAGATCCATCCATCCTGCCCAGGAGGCTCACCAGGCTCCTCCTGTTGTCCAGGACTCCTGCCTCCAGCACCTGCTGCCTGCTCATCGTCCTGCTCACCGGACTTCCCTGGCAACCCTCACCAGTGGCCATAGTCTGCTTCAAGCAACCTCCAGGCGCTCGTGCTACTCTATACTCCGGTGCCCCCTGTCTGCACTATCAGGGGTCCCGAGTCAGAGGCGCAAGAGAGGCCTCCCTCACAGTATCAGGCTCATCTCCAGGTACGTGATACCATCACTGTATATCCTAACCATCACTGTAATGGCTATAACAGATGTAACTTGGTTTTCAGCCGAGAGTCTTGAATTACTAACCTGTAAGTTTTTCACTTTTTCCTATAGAGAATCCACTAGAGGGAGCATGGCACAGTCCTAATAGAAATATATGGTAAACTCATCGGTACAGATGATAGCTGTCTTTTGAACAGTTGAGTTGAGTATGCCAGGGTGGTGTCAAGAAAATTTAGTGTTCAGCCATGTCCAGAGATCTACATATGTGTATATTACAGCTCGGGGTCAGCTATACAGGGTCAAGGTTGTGCATACATCCATATGTGTTATTGCTTGTGCTCCTGTACATGCATTAGGGTGAATGAGCATGCATGTCCAGCACTAGCTTTGGCACCAAGAGCCCTGTTTAAAGCACAGATGAGGAGAATAGTTGAATAGTAATCAGCTCTGATACAAAAAAAAAGGTGTATCGAACTGTGCTAACAAAATAAAAATATGTATACACTGTGAAAGTGAAAATAGCAGCTAGCACTCCAACCCCGACATAGATTGTGACAAGATAAAATATATAAACAGTGCAGCGCTAAGAAAGCAAATAAAAGAAAATGATAATGTATACACAAAATGAATTGTTATACACGATAAACTGAAATAAATAATAAAGAGGTGGTAATAAATCTTGGATTCTGGAGATGATTGTTTGCTGCTTTCTTTTTTGTTTTGACACATAATTCTCAATTGAGTCCCATGACTTGGAGGGGAGGGTTCTTTGCTTTGTGGAGAGCTGCCAAAGCCAAGCCATTAGGCATAGCTAAGGATTCTTCATTACAGGTCAAAAATCTGAGTTCAGTACTCCTCCCCCTATCTTTATTTGAAGGCATTATTGCCGTCTGTGCCCCCCTTTGGGAAGATTTCCATGTAGTACACAACAGAAACTGAGAGGTTATCTGTCAGGACCTGGATCACCTGCTGGTCACACTGAGGTTTCCTATGTGGAGGGTTGTAGTTCCAGTGTCTACCAGAGGGTCTCTGCCAGCAGATCCCAGTAGTCAGTCTCCACCTGTGCTGACTGCTGGGAGAGTATTTAGTTTCTTCTCTACTAGTGTCTTTCTCCTCAGTGTTTTGCCTACCAGCCAGACGCATGCTTGTTGTTAAATCCTGAGCCTGATTCCTGTCTGACTCTGACCCTGCCTTTTATATCTTGCTCCTGTCTAGTACCCTGCTGCCTTGCACCAGCTTCCGTTATTTCTGATTCCAGTCCTGATTCCCCCTTTCTTTTCATCTGTGGTACTACCCTGTTTGTCTGTATTCCCAATTTTGTATAAATCCTATATGGTTAGTTGCTAGTTAGGCTTTCTGTTACATAGTTAGATTTATTGTTAGGTATTTTTGTCAGTTGGTTATGGTTCACTTGTATTTTCAGGTTTGATGTGTATTTTGGTTGCTAGTTTTTGAATTTGTTTTAATTTCACTGTTAATAAACTTGCTTAATACATAGTCTGGTCTCAGTTTCCTAAATGTAACAATGCAGATTTGGCCATCCCTGCTGCTGGATGCCAGCAAGATGGTTTCCCAGAAATAACATTAAAGCACCAGGGAACAGTAAAGGAGAAACAAAATACCCTCCCAGCAGCCAGCACCAGGTGAAAACTGATTACTGGGATCTGCTGGGTGCTGGGAAACACCCACTGGTGGACACTGGAACTACAACCCTCCATTCAGAGAACAACAGTGCCACCAGCAGGTGATCCAGACCCTGACAAAATCTCTGCAAAGTTAAAGGAAATCATATCCTAGAGGGTTGGCACAGATAAACTGTCCCCATTGTAAGCTACCTTCTCTAAAATTATAGGTTGCACTTCACTTTCCTTCTCTTTGTGGCAATTGTCCCCTAAGCAAACAATGAGGTTGAATATTTTCAATGGGGACACAGACAAGCCTATCAGAGTAATTTTAAACCTTGCCTGTTCTCTCAAAAACTAGAAAGAAATGTTTTGTCTAAAATTATACTTTGAGGCAAACTACCACCAATATATAAGATATGTTGCTGTAAATTACAGTATGATGTTTTAATTAATTTTGTCTTTTTTGGCTATCAAAATTGGGGCCAAACTACTCTGGGTTTGACCTCCAACGCCATCCATACATGTGGCAATTTTTAGTAAATTTTAACCACTTTTCAATCACCAGGTACCGCAAATGAAATTCCGAATAATCATCAGAGACTAAGTACTCTAACACTCAAGTTCAATTGACCACCAGAATACAACTGTTTTCTAAATAGACAGATTCACTAAAGTTTATTGAAAGATCTAACTGAAATGGATTAGAGACTGTAAAAAAAATAATGGCAATTTCATTTAAAGTAAATCAGATTTTTCCGTTGTGTTAGATTGGGGCAAATTCGATCCCATCTCCTTGTAGTCGATGAAACCCAACATTACATGTCTTTGATGCTTTGCTATTTTTGCAAAAATGGAATCAAAAGTTTGATCATTCCATCAAATTACCATGTGCATGACCAGTTTGAGAGTTACAATTAAATTACCTAAATGCAGTTGGCGGATATAGGGTGGCCGGCAGCTATATGGAAACAGACAAATATAAGTATATTTTTGCATTGGGAATCATGTTTGACAACTATAACGCTCTGCCTGTCTGTGTGAGATTCACTGCTTATTAGCGTCTGTTAAAGTTAATGAAAAGGTTAAAAGATCCTTTCCCCTTCTGACTCAGTAACGGTATATTCTGTCCTTATGTGATTATCTGACTTTGAAGTTGGATCGGGAGCGAAGGCTACAGCTGGAATGGAGAAATAAAAAGCTTATCTTAAAAAGGCCAAACATGTGAAAAGATATGACCTATATTTGAAATGCAGACACATTGGATCTTTCTTTAGTCAACACAGTTTACTAGGTACAAGTGGATGCCCCCCTTCCCCTTCAATCCTAAGCTTCTGCCTTGGAAAAGAAAGTTAGTATAAATTATCAAAAATGTTGCATGACAGAGGAACAAGCAAGACAGATCTGTCCCATTCCTTTTAAATACAAGCTGTGAAAAGCAATTTGATGAAATAGTAAATTGCTAATTTTGATACTCCCAGAGTACATGCAAGCAAATGCATCCAGTCTGCAGAGAATCATCCAGCTCATGAACCATAATGGTAATGACTTGGATTCCGGGGTTGTGTATTTCTCAGCTGAATCATTAAGATAAATTCACAATTGAAATACTTGCATGTAAAATTTATTTATTAAAAAAAAAAAAAAATTCGAATCCAGCACTTCTCCACCTTTTTTAATGCACGGCACCCTTACAAGAAATGCAAAATCTTGAGGCACCCCAGTCTAAAATGGAGTCCCCTATTACATTAGAAACCACTCCATTAATATCAGAGTATTAAAGCAGAGTTCCACCCTAAAATTATACTTACCTCCATCTTCTTGCTCCGGGTCACCTGAAAAACAAATGGATAATCGCAATTTTTTTTTTTTTTTTTTACTTACCACGTTTAGAAGAAAATATACTTACCTTACTTCCTCTTCCTCCCCTCGGCAGCCACGGCGATTCGTCACTTCCTGCCTTGCAATGATTCCTGGGAGCTGAACGTCATCGCTCCTAGGAATCAATGCGCCTGTACCGGCCCCGACGTCAGTTCCGGTGCAGGCGCCGTCATACCTTGCTAAACAGCTTCTGGGCATGCCCAGAAGCTGTGCAGGGATGACGCTGCAGCCCCGGAAGTGACGGCGGGGCCGGTGCAGTGCATCGTGGGACCGAAGAAGACGGAAGAGGACGCAGAAGAGGATCGCGCTGGTTTCAAGCTGCCCACACCTGAGATGGCAGCGCTGGAGAATACATTTTCAAGGTAAGTATTTCTTCTAAAAGGTAAGTGCAATCCAGGACAGATCAGAGGCTAGCCATTGTGGAATGCACTAGCCCTGACTGTCCCGGGGGTATTTTTATTAAAAAAAACGTTCCCAGGGTGGAACTCCGCTTTAAGCTCCAACCACCCTCTTTCAAATCAGGGCCCTCAGCTTCCCCTTCTACTTTCACTCCTCTTCAGATCATAGTCGCCCTCCCACACCTTTTTCACAAAGGAGTCTTACCTCCAAATCTTCCCCATAGAGCAGTTGTGGAAGTTATGGCATTGGGTGGAAGGTGGAGCAGGATAAACGGAGGGAGGCTTCCATCGCCTTTTGAATTATGGGGCTACTTGAATGCCACCCACCCTGGATTAGCACTGAATTAGCATCATGTATTTCCATGGTGCTAAGGGCTGGGTGGCCTCCAAAATGTAAATGTCTGAAACTGTGCAAGATTAGACCCAGCATACCACCCTTGACGAGCTGCGATGGCACACCTGGGTGCCTTAGCATCCTGGTTGAGAAGCGCTGTTCTAATTTATCAAGTAGAAGTAAGGTGTGGGTGCTGGCTCTCTTGAAGCAGTAAATGTTCACAACCAGGTCTTAAAGAAGATGTACAGCCGAAGCTCGTTTGGCTGTACATCTCTTATGGATCACAGGAGTGCAGTTTGTTCTGCCTGAAGTTTGAATATAAAGAAAAAATAATATAGCGTATACAATTGTGACACAAATCGTATTGTAATTGAATGTATTAAAATGACCTTTCCTTTTCAATCTGCAGCTGTTGTAATTTTCTGAAAATGCAATGCAATATGGCCGCCTGGAGGTGTTCTGTACACACCCCAGAAACATCCCCTTCACTAGGAAATCACATCTAAGGGGATGCAGGCCCAGCAGCTTTCCTCATTAGTGCCCTGCAGGTGCTGCAGCTGATTGATAATTATGAAACCACTCCCATTAGATTCACTTTGGACACAGACAGGGATTTCTTCAGAAAAACAAAAAGTAGGAATCTGCAACAAAGTTTGTTAAATCCTTGCAATGTACAGAGATCACCCAGGGGGAATTTTTTTTTTTTTTTTTTAACAAAAGTGGAGTTACTCTTTAAATCAAGTATTTCAGGTGTATTTTTAGCTTGTAAACTGGTCCCCCTAATACTTTCTATTGGTTAAAATAAAAGCCTGAAGTTTGAATACAATGCAAAACACTTGAAATACACTTCTAAATCACAGTTATATGTGTGCAAAAATGCTCAAATAAAATCACAGAAAAATGCCTGAACGTTTTTGTGCTCAGATGAGAATGAAGCAGAGGAAGATTGCAAGTCCAAAATATTTTGTGCAGATCAATTTAATTTGATGTTGCAGAGAGTAAAAAAAAAAAAAGCCAAAGTGTTTCTGGAGTTCCCTTTTAAAAGCAATAAGGATACATATCCAAAGAGTAATATATGAGTAAAATAGTAAAATATTATTAATAACAATTTCTAATATATAAATATTATATATTATAATATTATATAAATATGTATGAATGATACTATTATATAAATATAGTATGCAATAAATAATATAATAAAAAAGTAAAATATAAGTAAAAATTGTAAAAAAAGAGGACCTTTTCCAAGGTGACAGAATGAAACATTCACTTTAATCCCGGGCTTAAAGGAGCTCACAGTCTGAAGTCTCTACCACAGCCATACACACACTTTAGAGCCCAAATTTGTTGGCATCAGTTAACCTAGCAGTAGGATTTCTAGGCACCCTTGAGCCCTTGCGGTGTTATTTTAATGAGAGATGAGGATTTAAAAATATTGGAAACAACATCTGTTATTACTTTTAAGCTGAACTACATGCAGATAAAAAGGCACAAATCAATTCAGCTCTCTAAAAAATACTACAATACTAAATTTATTTTTAGTGCAAGTAGTTTAAGTACCTGAATTTAAATTGGTTTCCGACTTTTGCAATCTACTGTATAGCAGAGCTCAGAGTGGGTGAAAGTGCAGCAGTACAAGTGGCCAATCGGGTGCGCTGCAGTGAAAGTAGCATGATGATAGGTGGAGAGAGCAAAGTGACAGAGAGATGGGCTCATCGGTGTCCAGCTTATCCTTAAACTGTCCAGTCACAAGGAGTGAAAAAGGCCTGAAACTGCAGAAGAGAAAGATCAGCCCCCTCCTCTGCCAAACAAAACTGCACTGTGTGGCCGAGAATTGATTTCAGGAGTAGATGTACAGAAATACAAGTCAGATGGCAGGTTATACAGCTTCCATATACAGTATGTATTTTGCCCATTTGCCTGGAGTTCAGCTATTACATGGTAAAGGTAACATGAGATTTTAGTAACTGGGTTCACATATTGCTTAACCACTTCAATACTGGGCACTTTTACCGCTTTCCTGCCCAGGCCAATTTTCAGCTTTCAGCACGGTCACACTTTAAATGACTATTGCGTGGCCATGTAACACTGTACCCAAACAAAATTTTTAAAAAACATTTTTCCCAACAAATAGAGCTTTATTTTGGTGGTATTTGATCACCACTTGGCTTTTTATTTTTTTAAAAAGGTTGTCTTTGTTTCTGTTATACATTTTCTGTAAATAAGTAAGTTTTCTTCTTTACTGACCTGTACTGATGAGGCGGCACTGATGGGCACTGATAGGCAGCACTGATGGACAATGATAGGTGGCACTAATGAGCAGCACTGATAGATGTCACTGATAGGCAGCACTGATGAGAAGGCACTGACATGCATTACTAATGGGCACTGATTGGCATCCTTGATGGGCACTGATTTGCATCCTTGATGGGCATGGGCATTGATTTGCATCCCTGGTGGGCATGGGTTGGCACCCCTGGTAGGCATGGGTTGGCACCCCTTGGTGGAAACAGATTGGCACGCCTGGTGGGCTCTAGTAGGCATCCCTGATGGGTCTGCATTGATAATCAATGCGCTAATTATCAGCGCAGACCCCCCCCATTAGTGCAAATAGAGGAAAAGCCGATAAAGAGCACTTCCTGGTTACGATGTGACCAACTGTGATTGGACACAGCTGATCACATGGTAAAGAGCCTTAGCTCATAGGCTCTTTACCAAGATCGGAGATGCAGTGTGTCAGAGCAACACACCGCACTACCGATTGCTGAGCTGCGTGCAGCTTATCCTGCTGGATGTCCTATGACGCCCACTCAGGATAATACAAACACCCTGCGGCTATCCTTCTGAATACAGCGGGCGGGAAGTGGTTAAGTCTGGTCATACACGGTTCCAATCTCAGCCAGTTCCTGCTGAACTTCGAACAGTTAACAGGCGGGCTGCATGCACCAAGTTGATCGATCAACTTGGATACCACCAGTCTGCCAGATTCTCTTGTGATTATCGCCAATGGCTGCCACCAGAAGAAGACAATTGCTTGGCAGGAGGGATTGCCCTGTCAGCACTGTCTGTGTTGATGGGTGAATTGTGCAAATTTATTTCCTGCAACCCGGTTTCAGGAAAGGAATTTGCACCGTATATGGCCGGCCTAACAGTTGCTTTCCCAAACAGGACTTTGCTGTGTTGTACCTTTTTTATTTTACTACAAGCATTTTGATATATGTTAGAAACTGTACAAAGAATTTGCAGCTAGAAGATTTTGTGCTTGAACTGTGCCCTAAACCATCAGCTGCAGTAAATATATTTTATTCACTGCAAAGTTGGCATTCATGACTTCTGTGCTCGGTTTGATGAAGGCTCCATGATCCCTCTTGTTTCCTGCCGGCCATTCTTCCAATATTGTATTGAGGTCGAAACTAATATTGCACCTGTTGCCATTGCCAGTGCCATTAATACATTATTATTATTATTATTATTATTATTATACAGGATTTATATAGCGCTGACTGTTTAAGCAGCGCTTTACAACCTGAGGGTAGACAGTACAAATACAATATATTTTAATACAGTAGGAGTCAGAGGGCCCTGGTTGTTAGAGCTTACAATCTAAGAGGCAGGGTCAAGATATACAAGAGGTAATAACTATGGGGGATGGGCTGATGGAGAAAATACAAGTACAGTTGTTAGGTGGATGCCAGATAGGTACATAGAAGATTGCATTATTTTGCAGAATAGATGACAATTTAGTTGCATGCCAATACGCTCTGGTGTTTCTTTTTTGGTTTATCTCTAGATTATAATATATCAGCTGGAGGGATGGAGGGTCCTGGATTCCTGGCTGGCTCAGATCTGTGGTTATATATTATTGTATGTCCACCATATCTTAATGATAAAGCCTAAGTTTACCTAAAACAAAAAAAAATCATCACAAAGGACATTCCTTACCTTGTCCTGTGTCCTACCACCAAAATCTTCCTCCTCTGTACCCTTATTATCTTCTGGTGTGGTGGGTGTTAACAGAACTATGGGGCTGTGACTATGCCTATCCTTTCCATCCAGCTCCACCATTCATAGAAGCATTAACTACAGCATCCATGAATGAAACAAGATTTATGAATGGAGGGGGCAGACCTTTCAATCATCGGCTCATCCTCCATTCATAGATCATGTTTTACTAATAGAAGCTTTAATAACGGCCTCTATAAACAGAGCATACAAGGAGCAGTGGGAATTGCAGCTATCTAAGTGCAATTAGTCTAAAAACAATTGAAGCCAGAATTTTAAAAAATGTGGCACTCAAATTTGGTGAAATTGTAAAAACATGTATCCTGGAGGAAACTGTAGAGCTTGTCAGGGTTGCAGCTGGGTCTCCACCATCAGGTTTTGGGAGCCGCTGGGAGAGGACATCCCTTTGGCCGGTAAGGTGCTGTGAATGGTGACAGGTCAGCCACAAGATGGAGACAGCAGGAGACTCTGGAGATCAGCTGAGGGGATGTACAGAGGGGATGGAGGTCCAGTCGGCTGTCTGCGGTGACTCTGCTGATGGAGACTCTGAGAACGGTGACTGATCAGTCACGTGGCAGTGGCAGCAGGAGTCTGTGGCAATTGGCTAGCTGGGTGCATTGCAGGGATGCTAGCCCTGTCAGCAGGCTGGGATGGTAAAGCTGATTTCCAGGAATAAACCAAGGCTAGAGGTAGCAGTGTTTCAAGACTCGCAAGTTCAAAGAGAAGGACACAGGTGGCGTGGAGGCGTGGCTATGCATTTCGGGGCAACAAGAATCACCCCTTTGTCAAACCAATTTTTTTGCAGCTGGATAGAAAGGGCAGACTAAAGCCCAGTACACACGCAATGATTATCGGCCGACCGATTGTCCGTCTTTTGTCCAGAGTTGTGTTTTGTTGGTTGGAATGTGCCTAGACTGCACACAAATTTTCTCGTCCAACAAAATTCTACTTCAGAAGTGATGTCATGTGTTGGTTTGTTTTCTTTGTGTTCTTTCTTCACTGAGCATGCCCAGTCTTGCTCATCAGATTTTTCCCTGTCGAAATCTGTACTGATTGCACGAAAATCGGCCGTTGTGTTGACGGCCAACAAAAATTTTATAGCCTGCACACCACATTTTTTTTCGGCCGAAAAGTCGGAGTCGGTTGTCGGAAGCATCATACTAACAATCCGAAACTCTGCAGATCGGTCGTCGGATGAAAATTCCCTGCCGATTTTCGACGCGTGTGTACGGGGCTTTAGTTGGGCTCTCTTGATGAGCGGCTGTCACAGTTGTATTAACCCCCCAAGCACCAGAAGATTAACCACTAACTGCCCAACGCAATTCTGACCCTTCTCACGCACATGTAAAAATCAGCAATTTTTTTTTTTCTAGAAATTTACTTAGAACCCCAAATATTATATATTTTGTTAGCAGATGACTTAGAGAATAAAATGTTAGGTGTTGCAATTTTTGATGTCACATAATATTTGTACAGCAACTTTTTGAAGGCCATTGCTTTTACAAAAAATCCACTTTAATTTATTTCAATGCACAAAAACACAATATAATACCCAATTGTTCGGTAAAATAAAAAAAAATGATGTAACGGTGAGTAAAAAGATATCTAACATGCTTTAAAATTGCGTACTCCTGTGGAATGGCGACAAACTATGGTACATCTCCATAGGCATTGGTTTAAAACACTTTTTTTTTTCTTTTTGATCAACTTTATTGCTATCATAAGGGATGAACAGCATCCTCTGTAATAGCATAGGCAATGATAAATACTCTTATCTGAGACATCTGGGGTCTGTTAGTCCCCAGATCTCTCCTCTACACTGAAAGCATCTGATTAAACCATCAGTTTGATCATATGCTGTACAAGCCAGTAACGGCTTATAAACAACAAACCAAAACCGGAGCTGACAAGATCCTCATCACTGGTTTCATAAACCATATACTTGACCAGGGCATGTAAGTTCCTCCTTCATCTCTATGGACAGCCGGCGGTGGAACAGGAGGGCCCAGGAAGGCGGTGAGGTAGGGGGGATCACCTTCCGTCACATGTAAAGGTGATCCAACGGCTGTTTAGCTGCTTGTATCATTTGAACATTATTCAGAATCTTCAGCTGAAAAAAAGGAAACCGGGGTCATGACTGCAGCCATGACCCTGATATAGCCACTGAAACCCAAGGACATACGGATACATCTTAAGGGCAACAAGTGCTTAAGGTGGACCGGGTGGGTGGCATCAGAGGAGAAAGATTTCTGCACAAGGAAGACACAGCAGCACAAGGGACAGATTTCCCTGAAAGTAAGTGATGTCCATTGTGCTGATTTTATATTTTTTGTTTTGGGTGAATCTAGGCTTTTATAATGTAGTGTTACAGCGTCAAAGAAGATATGCAAATCTGTGTCTAATGTTCTTGTTCTTTAAAACCAACCTTCAGTGTCCATGTTGTTATATGTAATGTGGGTTTAACCTTTTTCTTCCCTGCAGATATACACTTTATTACCAAAAGTATTGGGACGCCTGCCTTTACATGCACATCCCAGTCTTATTCTGTAGGGTTCAATATTAAGTTGGTCCACCCTTTGTAGTTATTACAGCTTTAACTCTTCTGGGAAGGCTGTCCACAAGGTTTAGGAGTGTGTCTATGGGAATGTTTGACCATTCTTTCAGAAGCACATTTGTGAAGTTAAGCACTGATGTTGGACGAGAAGGCCTGGCTCACAGTCTCCGCTCTAATTCATCCCAAATGTGTTCTTTTTTTTTTAAAATGTTCTTTTTTATTGAAATTTAACAACAAACAAAGAATACATTCAGGTACATTGCAATAGCAAAAAAATGCAACAGTAATTGGGGAAGAGGAAGGGGAGGGGGGGGGGGGGGAGAAGGGGAAGGGAATCCGACATAAGGACTAATACAAATTACCATCAGCAATATAACAAAAACAGAAAGAAAGGAGAGACTCCAGTATTAGCATACTAGGTAGACACATCCCATGTGGAAAAAAAGCCCGTAATAGGGAGGAGCAAGAGCCACCCCCACAGCCCCCCGTGGGAACATACTTGCCATGGGGGAGGCCCCCGCATCCCCTCCATACATCTAAAGTACATTCAGGGATAGTAACTCCAGCACTGCCACACCTTCAGAAATTGGTTATATGAAAGAGAGTTCACTGCCAACGCCTTTTCTAACATATAGTTGTTGTTGACAGTCGATACTACTTCAGAGAAATTAGGGACTTCCAAAGAACGCCATCTGCGTAGGATCAGAGCCCTGGAAGCTAGGAGGATATGGGTAACTACCTGTCTATATTGGGCGGGATAGAGCTCAATACCCACGTTCAACAGAGCTAGTTCCTTCCTAGGGGGTCCCAGTATACCCGTACATTCCGCTATACAACGAAAGATCCTATTCCAATAACTTGTCAACGAGGGACATTCCCACAGAACATGTGCCAGCGTCCCTCTATGTCCACATTCACGCCAACATAGATCAGGAACAGATGGAAAGATTTTCGACAGTCTATGTGGGGTATAATACCACCTATTAACAATTTTCAACATCATCTCCCAATGCGAAGTACAGTGGGAGTATTGGTAAGTCGAGGTGAGGGCCCTGGACCATTGTTTCGGGGTGACGGTAATGGCGAGATCTCTCTCCCATCTCTGCATAGAGACGGAGACCGGAGGGTCCGGCCTGCTCAGGAGCAGATCATAAAACAGAGAGATGCCCTTGGCCTTTTTTAATGAGTGGTAAAACGCCCATGCTTTCATAGGGATTTTTACGGTCTGCAGGGGGTGCTTCCTGAGGAAGCTACATATCTGCAGAACTGTAAGAAAGAGGGAAGGGGGCACTCTGAAGCGGTGCATCATCATCTGGGGGGTCAACAAGTCACCATCGGCATAAAAATGGGAAAGTTCGGAGATGCCTAGGTTCAACAAACGGGACACTGACAGAGAGGGTATATGTGCGGATAACACAGTCACAGGCAAGGATGAAGAGGAGTGGGGAGCCACCCCATCTTCGCCCACGCATGCGTCCCCTAACCTCCTCCACGAAAGTAGGGCCTCCCGCAACGTCGGGGGGAGCCCAGATAGCGGCCAGCGTATCCAAAGGTCACTCAAGAGCAACAACCGAAGGTCTTTGATAGGCGCCATGTGACCCTCCAGAGACTTCCAAGGGAAGCAGTTCCCAGGGTCAAACCAATCACTCAGTTGGTCCAATCTAGTTGACCAGTAATACGTCGAGAGATCTGGGAGTTTGGCGCCTCCCAAAGTCTTGGGCTGGATTAACAGGGATGTAGAGACTCTGGCCCTCTTACCGTACCAGATAAAGTTGCGTAAGCTACGAGACAGGGCGATCATGTACTTCCTGGGGAAGGGGATGGGAATCGCCCTAAATATATAGAGTATTTGTGGCAGGATCATCATCTTATAGGCGGCCATCCGACCGCCCCAGGAAATGTCAGTCTTAGCCATGTCCCCCATCTCTTTATTGATTTTCTTAAGCAAGGGGTCTAGGTTAGCAGGAAGGAGTCTAGCTATACTCGGGGTAACTCTCACCCCCAGATAAGGGATTTGCTCCCCTGTCCATGGGTAGGGATATTTCAGTTGAAGGAGGGCGGCTACCTTCGGGTCAATTCCCATGTTGAGTATTAGGGATTTAGATGCGTTGACCTTGTGGTAGGAAATCTCCCCAAAGGCCAGTAGTATCTTGTGTACCGCCGGTAGGGACCGGACCGGGTTTGTCAGGACAACCACAACATCATCCGCAAACAGGTTAACCTTGTGGACGGTGTCTCCCACTCAGAACCCCTCGACCCCGTCGTCAGAACGAATGGCCTCCGCCAGCGGTTCAATCATCAGATTGAAAATCGCTGGAGAGAGAGGACAACCCTGGCGGGTACCATTGGAGATGACGAACGGGGCCGAGGCAACGCCCGAGGCGAGAACCTGGGCCGAAGGGGATGAATAGAGAGCCAACAGAGCAGACAAGATGCCCCCCGAGAAGCCGAACTTCTCTAAGGTCATCCTCATATAGAGCCAATTCACTCTATCAAACGCCTTCTCTGCATCCAATGTGAGGAGCAGAGAAGGGGTATGGGAACTCTCGGCCAGATGCACCAGGTCAATAATACGCCTAGTGGCATCCGACGTCTGTCTGCCTGGCATAAACCCCATTTGATCATGTTTGATTAGGTGCGGGAGGACGGTCTGTAAGCGGGCGGCCAAGATTTTAGCATATATTTTGGTGTCGCTATTCAGAAGGGAAATGGGCCTGTAATTAGCTGGGAGGCTAGGATCCTTCCCAGGCTTGGGGATGGTAGTGATGTAGGCACCCAACATTTCCCGAGGGAAGGTGGATGTCGACATCGCCTTATTGAAGACCCGAGCAAGGAATGGGCTGAGGGTATGGTTGTGAAGTTTATAGTAGTCGTTGCCTAATCCATCCGGGCCCGGAGACTTGCCAGTAGGAAGGGATTGGATCACCCTGGACACCTCCGATACAGATATCGGAGCCGACAGGGTACTGAGTTGGGTTTCAGATAGGGAGGGGAGAGAGAGCTTGGACAGAAAGCTCTGGATGGCCTCAGCACTGGGTTGGGTGGTGGAGGGGTCTTGGGACAGGTTATAAAGAGAGCCATAGAACGTCGCAAACTCATTTGCGATGTCTTTTGGGTGCGTGAGTTTAGCTTTAGAGGCATGGTGCGTTAGGTGGGAAATGCGGGCAGACGCCCGCCGTTGTTTGACCCGGGACGCCAGAACCTTACCCGCCCTGTTAGCATGCGCATAGTAGCGAAGTCTAAGACTTTTGAGGTGGCGATCATAGCGTTCCAGGAGGTGGGATTTAAGGGACTCACGCTTACGGGTCAGATCCCTAGTCACTGTGTCGGTAGGGGCTCGTTTGTGGATTGTCTCCAACTCCTTAATTTCCTCAAGGAGATCCGTTAACCTTCGGTTGTAAGCCCTGCGCAATCTGGCCGTTTGCTGGATGCACACCCCACGAATGAAAGCCTTATGCGCCCCCCACAGTGACCAAGGATCCGAAACCGAAGGAGCGTTTATATGGAAGTACTCCAACAATTGATTCCCTATAATCTTGCCTGTCCTTGTGTCCTGGAGGACCTTGGTGTCACATCGCCAGATGGAAGTCCGTTCTCTGGGTCCGCCCTCCTCCAGAACCATCTCCACAGCCGCATGGTCAGACCATGTGATGCTTCTGACAGCCGAGGAGGAGACCTTACCCAGTAAAGGGAGATCCGTCAAAAACATGTCAATACGTGCATAGGAACGATGCCTGGAGGAGTAGTGGGAGTAGTCTCTTTCCGAGCCATGCTGGCACCTCCAGACATCGTAGAGTTGTTCCCTGTGGAGGAGGGATTGTAAAGAAAATTGTCGCCCCCGGGCGGGCACCGAGGTGTCAAGCCCTGGGTCGACCACCGTATTAAAATCTCCACACAGTACCAGATTACCATACACATTAGCAGTCACCTGCCGAAGCAGCCTCAAGAGAAACCTTTTCTGATGACTATTTGGAGCATACAATACCACAAGAGTCATAGGAAGAGAGTTGAAGTCCCCTTTCAGGATCAGGAAGCGGCCATCTGGGTCGCAGGTCTGGTCCTTAAGGGTAAAGGCCACAGTGTCCCTGATCGCCACCAAGACTCCTCGCTTCTTCTCCGGAGCGTTGGCAAGAAAGAGATGTGGAAAGTTCCTATGGGAGAATCGCGGCGGCTGGGTGGCTTTAAAATGAGTCTCCTGTAGGGCAACAACATCAGCTCGACTGGTGCACAGTTCAGTCCACAAGGAGTGGCGTTTGACAGGGTGATTCAATCCGTTGACATTCAGAGAGAGCATTTTAATGGTCATGGCGGGTGGCTTAAGGGGGAACGGTCAAGCTGAACGAAAGCAAAGTAACAGAGTTCAGGGTGCAGCATGATGAGGAGCACTGGAGTCAACGAGGTGAACAAATAAGCAAAAAACAATCCAACGTCGGAACAGGAACATGGGGAGGAAGGGAAAGGAACAGGGGCCTCGGGCGGAGCCCGAACCATAAAAAAAAGTCTGAAAGCAGGAGGAGCCTGCAACAGGTAACGAGGGGCCAGAAGGATTAGGGTCATCCTAGGGCTGAGACTAATTTGGAGACTGTGGGAAGACAATCTCACCTCCTAATGAACGTTGCGCTGAGTTGGAACGTTTGCGTGATGCTACTTGCCAATCACTGGGGACGGGCGTCAGTGAGGGAGCCGTAGAGGGTCGAGGGGGGCGACTCCGGAATGATGTTCCACCGTCGCAGCAGAGCCAGACCTTCCTCCATGGTAGAGATAGAAACTGTAGACCCATTGTGGGTTATGGACAGGAAAGCCGGATGCTTCCACTTGTGTGGGATGTGGTGATTCCGGAGGGCCTTAGTCACCGTAGCCAGGTTCCTACGCTTCTGCAGGGTGTGCCTGGACAAGTCGGGAAGGATCTGGAGTTGAGGGTACTCTCCCGGCAGGGACTGCAACTTCCTGGATGCCATAAGCACCTTATCTTTAGTCTGAAAAAAATGGACACGAAGCAGTACATCCCGAGGTAGATCCTGGGCAATAAAGCTGGGCTTGGGTATCCTGTGTATCCTGTCTATCTCAAGCTCAGCTGCAGAGAGAGACGGCACCAATGCAATAAAAAGGGTCTTGGCCATTTTTTCCAAATTTTGCGGAAGCACAGATTCAGGGACACCCCTTAGCTTCAAGTTGTTCCTGCGAGACCTGTCCTCCAGGTCCGCAACTTTGTCCTTCAGCCAGGAGATTTCCTCAGTATGGTTATTATGGGCAGCCACCAAGGTGTTAAGGGAAAGTGAGCACTTCTCCATGGAGGCCTCCACAGTATCCACCCGCTCCCCAAGATGGCGGACCTCACGCCGTGTCTGGGACATTCCCTGCACCATGTCGGCGTGCAAGGAGGTCCACAGGGATCTCATCATGTCCTTCAGCAGGGAAGCTGACACCTGCTGATCTCCCTCCGGGAAGGCCGCAAAGGGATCGGCCATAGCTGCAGGCTGGGTCTGGGATTGAGCAGGAGCAGCAGACATATCCATGTGTGCCCCTCCGTAGCTCTCAGGGGGAGAGGGGCCCCGGCGTGGTTTTCGTTTAGCAGGGCTATTGAAAGTCGGGGATGGCGGGGTAGAGGAGCCCGAGGAGTTCCCGCTATCGGGATTTGCTACTTGCCTGAGCGGCAGAGATCCATCCCCTGGCAGGCTGCGAGATCGCTCCCGTGGAGGCCTTTGTTGCTGAGGCGGACCGGCGCCATGATGCTTGAGACCGGCGGCGCTGGATATCAGAAATCCGTCCATCCGAGCGTACTTGTGGGCACCCTTCTTGCCCTTCGCCATCCGGCACACTACCAGGAGGTAGATGGAGGTGAGAGGGTCGTTCCGTGGTGTCAGTGAAGGCTGTAGTCTCGAGTGGCCGACGGAGCTGCAGGACTATGCGGCCATCTCCAGCGCCGTACGCCACGCCCCTAGTCATCCCAAATGTGTTCTATCGGGTTGAGTTCAGGACTTTGTGCAGCCCAGTCAAGTTCCTCTACCCCAATCTCGCTCATCCATGTCTTTATAGACCTTGCTTTGTGCACTGGTCCAAATCATTTGGTGGAGAGGAGATTATGATGTGGGTTGTTTTTCAGGGGTTGGGCTTGGCCCCTTAGTTCCAGTGAAAGGAACACTTAAGGTGTCAGCATACCAAGACATTTTGGACAATTTCATGCTCCCAACTGGGAACAGTTTGGGGATGGCACCTTCCTATTCCAACATGACTGAGCACCAATACCCAAAGCGAGGTCCATAAAGACACTGATGAGTGAGTTTGGAGGGACTTGACTGGCCTACACAGAGTCCTGACCTCAACCCGATAGAACACCTTTGGGATGAATTAGAGCGGAGACTGTGAGCCAGGCCTTCCCGTCCACATCAGTGTCTGACTAAATGCGCTTCTGGAAGAAGGGTCAAACATTCCCATAGACACACTCCTAAACCTTGTGGACAGCCTTCTTATAAGAGTTGAAGCTGGTATAGCTGAAAGAGTGGGCCAACTTAATATTGAACCCTATGGACTGGGAAGTCATTAAAGTTCACTAGCGTGCAAAGGCGGGCGTCCCAATACTTTTGTTAATATAGTGTGTGTGTATATATATATATATATATATATATATATATATGACCACTGCTGACATGTGCGCTGTTGTGTACACAAAGACTGTAATATAATATAATCTGTGGGGAAGGTAGGAGCAGGAAGCCAAAAACTCATTTAACGTGAGTGAAAAATGTCAATTCCAAGAGAAAGACAGAGGCCTGTGTCTTCAAACTTTCAATCTGCCTCCATTATGTGTGATCAAGGTGGATCCACAGGGGACAGGAATTACTGGTAAGGCCAGGACAAGCGATGAGGCAGTGAATGTAGAAGACATATTAATCATCTTCCCCTTCCCCTCACTGGCGTCAGCCTCTGCCTCCGACTCCCCGGCGCCTGGAAAATGGATTCTCTGTCCCCACAGGTACGAGCGAGAGCTTTCCAGGGGCAAGCCATCAGAATAGTAATTACTGACACGGCTAAGATCAGCCCTAAACAGGCCAAGAGGGAGCTGCATAGCATTGTGGGGAGGAAGCTTTTCTCCAGCTACTTACTTATTACGTATCATGCTTTCCTGTAACCCTGCAGCTTCCAAAGATGGCTTAATAAACAAACTAATGGAAATAAGCTGCTGACCATTTTACCAGTTCACTGCCAGCAGACAAAGTGACACTGGGAGCAGATTTCACTGGCAGGATATCAGAGTGAAATACTAGACTTACAGGAGTGATAAAAGTATACATCAGCATTTTTACAGCCATTACAAAGACATTACGAGAAAATCCTTTTCCTTTTTGCGCAGCTGTAATTTTAAAGCCAAACTGAACCTCCAGTCTAAATCAGCTAAATGCATTTAGTGTGCATCAAAATAAAAGGTCTGCAAAGTGTAAGTCCCCGTTCACACTGAGGCGACCTGTGAGGCGACCTGGTCGCCTCACAGGTCGCCGTAGGTCGCCTTCCATAGGGAAGCTGCGGACCCGTTCTAATAGGAGCGACACAAGTCGCTCCGACTTAGAAAAAGGATTCGGAGCTTCTTTGGGGCGACCCGGAGCGACCGTCATAGACTTCAATGTTATGAAGTCCGTGCCGGCCGCTCCGAGGTCGCGGCGCGCTGCTCGCACCGCGACCTCGGAGGTCGCCCCGGGAAGTCGGATCGCGGCAATGTGAACGGGGCCTTATAGTTTGTTTTATTTAGTAAACAACCACAGGCTGGGTAGAAAAGCCTGTCCCCTGCCAGCATGCTAAAAGCAGAGTTCCGGCCTCGAAAATAACTTTGCACCATACGCTTTCTTTTTTTTTCCTGAAAAAGAATTGGATAGTTTAATTTTTTTTTTTTTAATTTACTTACAGTACCTTGTTTTTAAAGAAAATACCCACATGGAAGAAAAATATATTAAAAATATATTTTAAAAAAACATTTTTAATTTTTTCCCAAATATATTGGAAATATATTTGAAATGCTACAATTTTGGCAATATTCAATATAATTCAAAATATTTTTTCCCTAAATATATTGGAAATACATTTTTCTTCCATATGGGTATACTTACCTTCCTTCTTCTTCCTCCCTCTGCGGCCGCGGCCCACGCCGCCTCTTCCTGCTTGCATTGACTCCTGGGAGATGAGCGTCATCGCTCCCAGGAGTCAATGCGCCTGCATCGGCCCTGCTCATCACTTCCGGTGCAGGTGCGTCATTCCCTGCTAAACAGCTTCTGGGCATGCCCAGAAGCTGTGCAGGGATGACGCGCCTGCCCCTGAAGTGATGAGCAGGGCCGGTGCAGGGCATTTTGGGACTCCGACATCACCGAAGAGGACGCTCCGACTTCAGCTGCCCACACCTGAGATGGCAGCGCTGGACAATACATTTTCAAGGTAAGTATTTCTTCTAAAAGGTAAGTGAAACAGGGGACAGTTCAGAGGCTATCGTTGCTGAAATGCACTAGCCCTGACTGTCCCGGGGGTATTTTTAGCTAAAAAATGTTTTTCAAGGTGGAACTCCGCTTTAAAGTGTGACTCCACAAAAACATTGCACTCTGGGTGATCTCTGTACATTGCAGGGATTTTTAACAAACTTTGTTGCAGATTCCTACCTTTTGTTATTCTGAAGAAATCATTGTTTGTTCCTCTGTGCTGAGTGGGTCAAATGGGAGTGGTTTCATAATTATCTATCAGCTGTGGCAGCTGCAGGGCTCTAATGAGGAAATCTGTTGGGCCTGCACCCCTTTAGACGTGTTCCTATTGAGAGTATCTCACCAAAAATGACATTGTTGTTGCAAGGGATGCCAGAAATCTGACTTGCATCTTAGGCAGACTTCTGGTAAAATTGGTGAGCCAATCACACAAGCAGGAAATAATGTTTCTGGGGTGTGGTCAGTATACATTCTGTGTACAGAACAGCTCCAGGTAGCCATATTGCATTCCATTTTCAGAAAATTTACAACAGCTGCAGATTGAAAAGGAATTATATAACATATAAGCACTTGCCTACTGTGCACTTAAACCCCCTTCCCATCCAGACCAATTTTTAGCTTTCAGCACTCTCACACTTTGACTGACAATTGCGCGGTCATGCTACACTGTACCCATATGACATTTTTATCATTTTTTTCACACAAATAGAGCTTTCTTTTGGTGGTATTTAATCATCTCTGGGTTTTTTATTTTTTACAAAAAAAAAAGAAAAAAGACAGAAAATTTTGAAAAAAAAAAAAGTTTTTCTTATTTTCTGCGAGTAAATTTTGAAAATAAATACATTTTTCTCCTTCACTGATGTGCGCCGATGAGGCGGCACTGATGGGCACTGATAGGCTGCACTGATAGGCACTGATGAGGTGGCACTTATGGGCACTGATGAGGTGGCACTTATGGGCACTGATGAGGAGGTACTAATATGCCGCACTGATGAGCACTGATAGGCGGCACTGATAGGCGGCACTGATGAGCACTGATAGGCGGCACTGATGAGCACTGATAGGCGGCAATGCTGGGCACTGAGAAGTGGCACTGCTGGGCACTGAGAGGTGGCACTGCTGGGCACTAAGAGGCGGCACTGACGGGCGGCACTGATGGGCACTGATATGCGGCACTGATGGGCACTGGCGGATGGCACTGATGGACACTGACGGGTGGCACTGATGAGCACTGATGGGCGGCACTGATGAGCACTGATGGGCAGCACCATCAGTGCCCACACTCAGTGCCCATAGTGCTGCCAGTCAGTGCTCATCAGTGCCTAGATGAGCAGGCACTGATGGGCACTGACTGGCAGCACTATGGGCACTGATTGTGGGCACTGATGGGGAGCACTGATGGCGGGCACTGTGGGCACTGATGGTGGGCAATTTGTGTATGTTTTTTACCTTTTGTAATCAGGGCACTGGTGATCGGTGCCCTGATTACATTCTTCTGTGTCCCCGGCGGCTGATCGGCTCTCCTCCTTCCTCACACTGCAGTCTCCGTGTGAGGAAGAAGCGCTGGCGATGAGAGATATCTCTCATTGGACGGTCCGATCACGTGGTGAATGGCCGCTGTGATTGGCCATTCACCACGATCTGTGATCGGCTGTGTCCAAGGGACACGGCCGACACAGATTCTCCCCGATGCGCGCTCGCGGGAGCGCGCGGGGAGCCTGTTTCTGGGAGCCGTTTAAAGACGGCCTCCCGAAAATGTGAGTCCGCGCTGCAGCCGTACATAGGCTATAGCGCGGACCGGAAGTAGCTAATTACCAATATGATTTGTGTCGCAATTGTATACACTATATTATTTTTTCTTTATTTGCTGATTTTTTTTCCCCACGAAAGTCGAGTTACTCTTTAATAGAAGGACCCATATGTGGAAACAGTGGTCTTTCTGCAGAGATCCGGAACACCCACTTGTAAGCAGGTGTTTCCCAAAATACCCTTTGTGTTTAAAGGTTCTTCTTCTATTGGGGTATGTGATCTACGTTTGTTTCAACTGTATCTGTGTGTAAATTCCATTTGTTATAATGTAAACTTATTAGCCTGTGTCCTTTATTGACCTGAGAATTGGTGGTTCCCAGGAAGGAGGGCTTACCACTGCTGGCCAGACACTTTTCAGGAAGCTAACCGCCTTCATTTTATTTAAATAGGGGCTTCTTATTGCCCAAAGAGGTCGGTTAGGGTAAAGTCTGCCAAAATGTAGCTGTTACTCAAATGCCCAGACGGGGTTTCCAATGGAGTAGAAGACTGTGGACTTACATGGACTTGTGGTAACTGTTGTCTGGGGATTATTACCATTTTCTTATTCGTTTTTTTATTAGTTTTTTTTACTAGTATTATTATTAGTGTGTGGATTTACTGCCAGTTATGGGCTCCTGCACTGTAAAGAACTCTTGTATGAACTTACAGTACTACCTAAACAAGGTATGACTACCTCACAGGCCACTTGATGCTATCAAGGCCTGTTCAAATGTCTCATTTAACTATCTCAGTAAAAGATCATTATTGTCTATCTAAATTCTTGGTCTGAAGTCTTTAACTACTTGCCGTCCAGCCGCCGCCTTCCCGCGAATTACCGGAACCTGTACGGCAGTTCGCGGGAGCGATTCTGGAAGCGCGCGCTCGTGCCCACTCACCAGCGGGGAAGCCGATCCATGGGGCCAGCGGCCGTGATTGCCCCTGGGCACCCAGGATCGCTCCCCGTGAAGTGAGAACGGTGGTCTGCTGTTGTAAACACAGCAGACTGTTGTTCTCTCAGCTATCAACACAGAGCTCCTTTGTTCCTCCTATTTAAAGCGGAGTTCCACCCAAAAGTGGAACTTCCGCTTTAGGGAGTCCTGACCCCCCGACATGCCACATTTGGCATGTCATTTTTTTTGGGGGGGGGGGGGGGGCGGGTACCTAGTTTTGACAGGTACCCGCTCCCACTTCCGCTCGGAGCGCCGCGGCGCCCTGAGCGGAAGTTCTCCTCTCCCCCTCCCTCCCTGCAATCTTCTGGGACACGTCAGAGGTCCCAGAAGATTGCCGGCCAATCACGGCGCGCAGCGTGACTCGCGCATGCGCAGTGGGTACCCGGCTGTGAAGCCGCAAACTGTAACAGCCGGGTGCCCACAGCAGTGATGCCGGCGCCGAGGGAGAGGATCGAGGCTTCCGGCGGCCGCATCGCTGGACCGTTGGACAGGTGAGTGAATGGCTGGAACTCCGCTTTAAGAACACAGATCTCTGTGTTGATTTCACAAGCCCATCCCCACTCACAGTTAGAAAACACCACCCAGGCATACATTTAACCCTTTGATTGTCCCTGTGTTAACCCCTTCCCTGCCAGTGTCATTATTACAGTAACAGTGCATATTTTTAGCACTGGTTACTGTAGTAGTGCCACTGGTCCCCCAAAAGTGTCAAAAAAGTCAGTTTAGGGGTTCGATCTGTACGCCGTAATGTCGCAGTCCTGCTAAAAATAGCTGATCGCGGCTATTACTAGTAAAAAATAAAAATAAAATGACAAATCTTTCCCCTAGTTTGTAGATGCGATAACTTTTGCACAAACCAATCAAAGTACGCTTATTGCAATTTTTTTTTAACAAAAATATGTAGAAGAATACAAATTGGCCTAAAATGATAAAAACAAATCGATTTTTACATTTTTTTTGGGGGGGGGAATGTTACAGTGCTTTGCGAAAGTATTCAGCCCCCTTTAACTTTTCGACCTTTTGCCACATTTCAGGCTTCAAACATAAAGATATAAAACTGCAATTTTTTGTGCAGAATCAACAACAAGTGGGACACAATCATGAAGTGGAACGAAATTTATTGGATATTTCAAACTTTTTTAACAAATAAAAAACTGAAAAATTGGGCGTGCAAAATTATTCAGCCCCCTTAAGTTAATACTTTGTAGTGCCACCTTTTGCTGCGATTACAGCTGTAAGTCGTTTGGGGTATCTCTCTATCAGTTTTGCACATCGAGAGACTGAAATTTTTGCCCATTCCTCCTTGCAAAACAGCTCGAGCTCAGTGAGGTTGGATGGAGAGCATTTGTGAACAGCAGTTTTCAGTTCTTTCCACAGATTCTCAATTGGATTCAGGTCTGGACTTTGACTTGGCCATTCTAACACCTGAATATGTTTATTTGTGAACCATTCCATTATAGATTTTGCTTTATGTTCTGGATCATTGTCTTGTTGGAAGACAAATCTCCGTCCCAGTCTCAGGTCTTTTGCAGACTCCATCAGGTTTTCTTCCAGAATGGTCCTGTATTTGGCTCCATCCATCTTCCCATCAATTTTAACCATCTTCCCTGTCCCTGCTGAAGAAAAGCAGGCCCAAACCATGATGCTGCCACCACCATGTTAGACAGTGGGGATGGTGTGTTCAGGGTGATGAGCTGTGTTGCTTTTACGCCAAACATAACGTTTTGCATTGTTGCCAAAAAGTTTGATTTTGGTTTCATCTGACCAGAGCACCTTCTTCCACATGTTTGGTGTGTCTCCCAGGTGGCATGTGGCAAACTTTAAATGACACTTTTTATGGATATGGCTTTCTTGTTGCCACTCTTCCATAAAGGCCAGATTTGTGCAGTATACAACTGATTGTTGTCCTATGGACAGAGTCTCCCACCTCAGCTGTAGATCTCTGCAGTTCATCCAGAGTGATCATGGGCCTCTTGGCTGCATCTCTGATCAGTCTTCTCCTTGTATGAGCTGAAAGTTTAGAGGGACGGCCAGGTCTTCGGCATTATATAGCAGTCTTGTGACTTCTATCAGTTACTGGTAAAGCTTGTAGGAGGAGTTTTATACTGCACTGAGCTGTCCTATCAGGATCCAAGACCCCTGACCCTCTGTCTGCTGATTGGCCCTGTGCTGACCACATGAACTTTCCCAAGAAAAAAACTTTCTAGCAATATACACCAAACTGAGAATGTGCAGCCTGACTCCAGTAACTCTGTGTTATCCGGAAGTGTTCTGGAGTCAGTGAAAGAAGAAGGGGATCTGTGCATACAGGATCAAACAGCCTTTTTATACAATGCAGAGGATTAACCCCTTGGGTTCCACAGTGAGGGTAACAAGCATGCTTTACTGCTTATGCAGACTGATTTTACTGTTGTGGGTTTAGCAACACTTTAAGGCAATCTAGATCTTAATGATAACGAGTCAGAGTACTGTGAAGAAATACCCCCCGCCAACCACCATCCCACTGGTTACTACCCCAAGACCAGGGGTTGATGCAGCTCAAAAACCGAACTGAACTGTGTTAAAATGAGAAGGAACATTCCCAAGTGCTCAAGCAGTTTTTGACCAGTTTATGAGCTGAAAGTCTACATCTGGAGCCAAGGGGGGTATTTCTATGTTTTAGCTGAAAGAGGAAAAACCCTTTAAATGTGAACCTATGCTTTGCCCATGCAGGCTCACTTTAATGCAGACCTCCTTCACTTTGTCCCCTGACCATTTAGCCCTTGGTAAACTACAAATCATAGCACACACTGAGCTGTGCACCCTGAGCTATGGACTCCCATTGGGAGAAAATTGATTGGCCCATCAGAGGCTACATGGTGTGAGTACCATACTCCTCATACCCAGAAGTATCAGGATTTTTCTTCAGTTTTTTCAGCTCCTGGCACTGAATGGGGCAGTGGGGGAGTAAAAGTGAAGTTAGTATGTTAAGCTGGTGAGTATGACCAGAGGGGCCTGAGATGCTCAGTCTTTGGCCCCATAAATGTATATGGAAAGCTGTTCCACAGACATGTCCAGACAAAATGTCATGGTTTAGCCTGCAGTTTCCTGCCTATAAAATTCTTTCCTCTTGCAGTGATTCTGTTAGACCTTTGATTCTATTTGCATGTGTTGTTCGGCTCACCCAAAGGCATCGCCTGCTATACTGTGGGTTTATATTGCTTTCCCTTTGATCACTTACTGGCCTGTCTCCCAGTTGGCTTCCCTATATAAAACATACTCAGTGCAGCCCGTGTAGCCTGAGCAACTTCCTAGTTCTCTGAGCTCCTGTTTGCCTTTTATTACTTGTATTCATTGTCTGACTTCTGGTGTATCAAACTTGGCTTTGTCTACTGTTTTTGCTTGTCTGCCACCTACCCTGACCTTGGCTAGTTTCCCAGATCCTCTTCTGTCTCCTGCCCTCTGTACTCTGCATTCGTGGTCTCTGTATCATCAGCTGGGTGTACCGGAGGGCTGCAACCTGGTTCCAGCTTACTGCAAGTCCATTCTCAACATCAGAGGCCCTGGTGAAGAAGCAGCCTGGGGCTTAGACTCCAAGCCCTGGGAAACCCAAGTTGGCATTCTACAATGGCTCACTACCATAGAAACCTGACACACAGAAGGCTTTCCACGTAGTCATTGAAAGTTAATTTATCCTTTAAGGGCCAGAACATTTCCAACAGCTTGTCGCAGAGCTGTAAGGGTACCCTGGGTTTCAAAACATCCTCACTCAATACGTGTTCACTGTCCAATAAAATTGTATATTTTGTATATTTTTTATTGCATTTGCTGTGTTGTGTTAAGGGGTAGATGTGTTTGGTACATGCATGAATGAAAATGCATGCTATAATGCATACACCGCACGTTGTTGAGCTGCACAATAATGACCCTTAGAATGTACAGTAGCAAGTAGTATTTTTTATCTTTGTGAATTTCTATGATAGGGAGGTGGGCATTGGTGTCTGGGGAATGGGGGAGAGGAGAGGTTTACCTGGATCAGTCATTTGCAAGGGCCAAGTTAATTAGTTCTACTGGGGTCCAGGGGCACCATTTTACAACACTAGGTGGTAACATTAAATATAACCCACCTTCAGCAGACCAACCATTGGACGGAGAGGCATACCTGTGAATATGGAGATCTAACACACACAACTGTGATTAAAAACTGTCTTAAAAGACATATTCTCTCCAACTGTTTGAAAGTTTCTGAAAATCAAAAACACCTTTGTGTTAGCATCCTCGAGGTAATAAGGGGCTCTACATAATTATCACATTTCTGTTTATTAAAAACACTTGTACGCCAATTTGGTGCCCACAGTGCGGAGGGAGCTTGTAATACCCATCTCTCAATCACAGCCTTTGGCCCTGTCTTTTTGCAGCCACCGGCTCCAGTACTTAGCGCAGTCATCACCGACTGACCCCCATTGGGTCCCGAGGAGTCTCGCTATCTCACAAACGCCGTGAAGCAGAGAGTTATGCAAATTCCAAATGTTCTGTTCTACATAACGACGGCAATTAATGCTAAATATCAACAGTGTCCCTTGGCATTGATTGCATCTGATTTCCATAACAACTGGCTGCCGGAGTGAAGAGACATAGGATTTATCATGAACAATTTCTAATTATTTGCCACGGTAACATGAAAAGAAGATAGAGGCAACCAGAATGCCTGTCAAATCTCCGTGGTCTTCAGAAATTAGATATCGACTGCCTTTTTTTTTTTATCTTCCCACATTTGTTGCAGGAGTAGGCTGTTGTTCTCAAAATGATAGGGTTAATTTAACTATTGGGTGATTATCTGCTTTGCAAAATACTATAATGGCTGTGCATTCATTTAAAATGAACCTGCTAGATATATCAATATGGTCAAACAAGAAGTACGAGTGTGAGTACATTTGATAACTCTCTAATTATGTGCACCAGTCCTGGATGCAAAATACACAGAGAGGCCTTGACTTATTCCTGAATTTGAAGTAAACTCCGCCCCCTCAAAGCACTGGCCTATGCCCTTGCTGGTTAAAATATCACTTCAAGCAAACATCTAAACATATGGGTGAAATACATACATTTCTACTGTTTTACATGCCAAAGGATTGGTAATCTTGGCCAGCCCTTCTTTTGATACACACCCAATAAGGTCGCTTTGATACTTTCTGGTTTCACTTTACAGATTTCTGAGTCACTTGCAAAAGAAGTGGAGTGAATGAAGTTATACAGCTTAACCACTTCAGCCCCGGAAGGTTTTACCCCCTCCCTGACCAGGCCCTATTTTGCGATTCGGCATTGCATTATTTTAACGGACAATTGCGCTGTCATGCGACGCTGTACCCAAATAAAATTGCTGTCCTTTTTTCCAACAAATAGAGCTTTCTTGTGCTGGTATTTCATCACCTGTGTGATTTTTAATTTTTGCGCTATAAACAAAAAAAGAGCAACAATTTTGAAAAAAAAAAAAAAACCACAATATTTTTCCCATTATGCTATATGACATTCTAAAAAAAAAAAAATTAAAAATCAAAATTTTTTAACATTTTAGGCCAATTTGTTTTCTGCTACATATTTTAGGTAAAAAAAAATTGCAATAAGCAATTGCCACCTAACCTTAACCAAAGACACAACAAAGCTCCTAGTTCACTCCCTGGTCATCTCGCGCCTCTACTACTGCAATTCCCTTCTCATTGGCTTACCCCTACACAGGCTATCCCCCCTTCAATCCATCATGAATGCTGCCGCCAGACTCATCCATCTTACCAATCGCTCAGTGTCCGCCGCTCTTCTCTGTCAAGCCCTCCACTGGCTTCCGCTCACCCAACTAATCAAATTCAAAATACTAACAACATCTTACAAAGCCATCCACAGCTTAGCCCCCAACTACATCACTAGCCTAGTCTCAAAATACCAACCTAATTGCTCTCTTCGTTCCTCTCAAAACCTCCTGCTCTCCAGCTCCCTTGTCACCTCCTCTCATGCTCGCCTCCAGGACTTTACAAGAGCCTCTCCAATCCCGTGGAACTCCTTACCCTTATCTATCCGATTATCTCCTACTCTATTAGCTTGTAGGCAATCTCTGAAAACCTTCCTCTTCAGTGAAGCCTATCCTACCCACACCTAACAACTCTACCTCCATTTTATCCATCTGCCCATCCCCCTTGGTTACTGCCTTTTGTTTCACTTGACCCTCTCTTCTAGATTGTAAGCTCTAACGAGCAGAGCCCTCTTATTCCTTCCCTAATTTTGAATTGTACTGTAACTGTATTGTCTTCCCCACACTGTAAAGCGCTGCGCAAACTGTTGGCGCTATGTAAATCCTGTATAATAATAATAATAATAATAAGCGTATTTTGATTGGTTTGCGCAAAAGTTATCGCGTCTACTAACTATGGGAAAGATTTATGTCATTTTTATTGTTTTTTTTTAATTTTTACTAGTAATGGCGGGGATCTGTGATTTTTTGCGGAACTGGGACATTGTAGTGGACAGATCGGACCCCTGACTGACATTTTTGACACTTTTGGGGGTACCAGTGACATTACTACAGTAATCAGTGCTAAAAATATGCACTGTTACTGTAATAATGACACTGGCAGGGAAGGGGTTAACATTGTGGGTGATCAAGGGGTTAAATGTGAGCCTGCAGTTATGTGTACTATTGCCGGAAAAGCAGAAAACTATAGTGCCGCCCAACATGTCCCAAACAACTGATGACATCATCGGTTGGTAGGATGCCGGCGGGCAGCCCGCACAGCTTTCTGCTTTGCCAGCAATAGTACACATAACTGCAGGGAGGAGGAGAAAACACAGAGCAGCGGCCAGACCAATATGTGTCCGTGGCACCCCTGAGACTCTTTGTGTCACCTCAGGAGCCTCTGAGGGCACACTATTATGTAAAACGTGTTGGGCAGAGCTTTGAGCATGACTTGATTGATGAGAGTGTCAGCGGCTTATTATCTGGATTTTAACATATGTAATTGGATTTATTTTTTATCTGTATACTTTTGCTGCTGTTTATAAGTTTGAAGTTTGGCGGTTTTCCATCTTTTGCCTTATGGTGGTTTATGACCAACAAGCAGAATATTGCCCCGGTGGATGTTGGAAGGAGAGCCAGGAATTCCTTTGATGGATGTCTGTTATCATTACTAAAGCCCCGTACACACGCGTCGATAATTGGCCGTGAATTTTCAGCCAACGTCCGATCGGCCGATTTTCGGCTTGTTAGTATGATGCTTCCGACAACCGACTCCGACTTTTCGGCCGTAAAAAAATCTGATGTGCAGGCTATAAAATTTTTGTTGGCCGTCAACACAACGGCCAATTTTCCGTCAGTCAGTACAGATTTCGGCAGACAAAAATCTGATGAGTAAGACTGGGCATGCTCAGAGAAGAAAAAACACACAGAAAGTAAACCCACACATCACATCACTTCAGAAGTAGATTTTTGTTGGCCGAGAAAATTTGTGTGCAGTCTGGGCACATTCCAACCAACAAAACACCACAAAAGTCGGACGATCGGTCGGCCGATAATCGTTGCGTGTGTACGAGGCTTAAGCCCAATTGCTGCTCACTCACCAGGCAGTATCGTTAGGCGGGGAGTGTGCAGTGCATCCGGTGATAGTTGGTGTTTTAAAATACATTTTTTTAAATTGTATTATTTATTTTATTTTAAAAAATGTTACACGGTATCTTTTTTCTTTTTTTTTTTTTCCATCTCTTTTATAATGAGATCAGAAAGGGTGAACAACATCCCCTGTGATAGCATGGGCTGTGACAGGTCATTTTTATGGAGAGATCTAATGTATCTAGATCTATCCTCTTCCCTATAAACATCTAATCAAATTCAAGATCGGTTTAAACAGATGCTTGTTCAAGCTGGAAACGGCTTGTTTACATGAGTCCGAAACCATAAGTGACGAAATCCTCCTCGCTTCCAGAATCTGATGTCACACAGTGGGAGGACCCCCTTCCACCTCCTGAAAAAGTAATCCAGCAGCTTCTTAGCCACTAGGATTACTTCTACATTAAAGGGAATCGCCTGCCCTAAAAATCATTGCTGTAGCGATGACCGAGATATCACCCTTCTTATCAGCAACTGATTAAAAATGAAGTGGGGAGTAGACAGACAAGTAGAACTTCCCTTTTAGGTGAAGTTCCTCTTTAATTTCCTTTAATTTTAATTTGCTGATGTGAGTTTTAGTAAAAGAGGGGAAAGGTCCACTTTGAAGTATAACTAAAGTATAACTAAACCCACACCTTTTTTTATTTCAATAGAGTAAAGTGGGGTTAGAACAGCTGTCAGTTTTTATTACCGTCTGTGCCCCTGTTAGGAAGGTTAAACCTCGCTATTTGTCCTGGTGACTGTTATCACCCAAAATGACAGTGAAAGAAAACCCCAAATTTTGGGTGGTCACCAGAACATAAATAAGGGGAAATTTTTCAATAAGGGCACAAGTTAAAGTAACAAACAGAGATTCCCCTCACTGACTCACGCCCGATCGATCTTCCACTGTCCATGTATTCATTCCCCCAGCTTATTCGTACTCTACTTCCTGTTTCGGGTCACACCATGTCCAATCCATGTTTCACCCTCACTCCATTTTGCATCACAAATGTGGGAGTACTAATACGATAAAAACATGTCTCTTCCCTTCATTGTTCTCCCTGTTTGTATCTGTGTCAGATCTAATTACTGTTTAGCTCTCACCTGCAGAACACTAAACTGAGATCTGTATTTTCTTCATAGGAAGTGTCAGTTCTCTGACTACAGACAGAGATCATGCAATAACTTGTGCAGTCCCATGATGAATGCCTTGTGTTTGAACAAAAATAAAAACACCGGAATGTGAAGATTTATTCTATTATAGCCTGTGTGCATGACAACAGATGCCACCATGAAACTACAGTATCAATGCACATCTTACGCAGGTGAAATACACAAGGCACAGGTAGGAAGGTTTATAATGCCTTTAAAGCTTGGCCTATGGATAATATAGGGTACCAAAGTTTGTTGTCATCTTGCGGGCGCACACAAATTTAAAGCTTGACACGTTGGGTATCTATTTACTTGGTACAACCTCATCTGCCCAAAAAAGCAAAACAGACTCCAGCAGCCAAAGGATACATGAAAGCTACAGAATGAATAAGCTTGAAACACCTTTACAAATGATATGAGCATGTTAAAGCTTTAAATGTATTCCTGTATATGGTTATCACTCCTTTCCTTCTTTGTCCTTAAAATTACCCCAATGCACACTCTGCATAAGGACTCCTTGCCCCTCCTGTTATGTGATCTAATGATATTGAACTATTCCTGAGACACCACTGAAGCACAAGCAATATTATTACCCTAATAAATGTATGCATCTCTCTGCTTCCTTCCAGAAATAGAAAGATTAAACCCTCTTGTGTGACATGTACTTCATTTTTTTTTTTTAAATTGCTAATTTAGATTTGTGCAAAAAAACACACACACATAGCAACCGCAAATAAAGTAATCCAAAGCAACTATCCCCCCCCCCCCCCTCCATTTTTTTTTTTTTTTTTATGCAGCTGCTCTTTAAAGTCAATGTTCCATCCAATCAGAAGGATCTATTGATTTTTCCACTGGGTTTAAGTGGCTTTGGACATTGATCAATGATTTAAAAGAGAAATACTAAATCTTATGGATGGGGCAGGCGCGTAGGGCAGGCCTGTGTGATAAAAAAGCAGGCTGAAGAAATCTGAGAAGGAATATTTAACACAAAGCTGCCGGGATGCTCGCTGAAAGGGTTGCTAATGGATTTTCTGTAACCGTATTTCTTGCAGAAATGATGCGCCAAAGAATAAGGGTTTGCAGCTGTAGCCCGGTCACTATTTGCAAAACGCTGCAAATGTATTAGTACCAGCAATTAGCAAAATCTCTTCTACCCCTGATTAACGTGCTTGGGAATTAGCGATGGGCTGAATATTGATCTGTCGAAATCTGGTTCTTCATCTTTGCCTAGTACAGTCTGTGCAGATAAGTGAGCTCATAAAGGGAATGAATGTGCTTTGAAATATGGGAGCTGCCATTGCTGATTTAATCTCAAAGATGCAGGTTCCAGGGCTATCATTTCAAATCTGCCTTCTTGGCTAGTGAGTCACTGACCTGGAACCTGTACTTCACTAGCTGCATGCTTGCTATCTGTTTACCTGTTGGGGAGATTTTCCATCATTTCCTGCATCTAGTACATGCTATATGGTTGCTTGTGATTGATGTTTTTAAAGTTAAATACAGTCCTAACACTACCTATTCTTTAAACTGCCCCCTCCTACTTATGCTGCCTACCCTGTGAAACAAGATCTGCTTACTTACCTTTTTTTTTAGTCCAGTCACATGATCCTGCCACTTTGGCTCTCCTGTGTCATGGAGTGTGCAACAACAGCTGGGAATTCTGGAAGTGACATCCCCCTTAGGCTCCCATAGTCCAACCATTGTCAGCACTCCCTCCTCTCCCCTGCAGGCACCACTCACTGACACAGGTAAGCTGAAGGTAAAGGAATACATGACTGGACCAGAGTGCTGGAATAAACTCAGTGGAGACCTCTAGGCAGTTGAAACCTACGGTGCCACTGCAGTGCTCATCAATGCCACTGCACTGCTCATCAGTGCCACTACACTGCTCATCAGTGCCCTGCGATGCCACTACACTGCTTATCAGTGCCCTATAGTTCCACTACAGTGCTAATCAGTGCCACTAGAGTGCTCATCAGTGCCACTAAAGTACCCATCAATGAGTGCTTATTTGTGCCATCAGTGCACATTGGTGCCATCAGTGAGTGCTTATAAGTGACCTACAGTGCCATCAGTGCCCTACAGTGCCATCAGAGAGTGCTCATGAGTGCCACCAAAGTGTCCATCAGTGCCACTAAAGTGCTTATAAATGCCACTTCAGTGCCCTATTAATGCTCATTAGTGCCACTACAATGTTCATCAGTGCCACTACAGTGTTCATCAGTGCCACTACAGTGCCCTATTAGTGCTACTCCATGCCACTACAGTGCTCATCAGTGCCACTACAAGGCCCTATTTGTGCTCATCAATGCCCAATAGTGCACATCAGTGCCCATCAATGAGTGCTTATCAGTGCCACCCTATCAGATCGTCATCAGCGCCCTTCAGTGCAGTAGAAATGTGTAAAAAATGCGTTTTAAAAATGCAATTTCATTTTTTTTCCACAATTTCCAAACGCTTGTGGAAAAAAAATGACGTGTTCAAAAGACTCATAGAATATACATTGTGGTGTTTGCTTTCCAAAAAGGGGTAATTTTGTCGGCATTTCTTTTGTCATGGTGCTCCACGGCCTTGAAAAGTGTAATAGGTAGTCAAGAAATTAGATGTGTAAACTATGTCCCTATAACACCTGACGGTGCTCCCTGCATGTTGGGCCGATGTATGTGGCCAGGCTGTGTAAAAGTCTCCAGGAGGAGTAGCAGAATGTGTTTTGGGGTGTAGTTGAGAGAAGACATATGCCATGTGGGAGAAATAACCTCATAATATGACAATTTTGTGAAAATTTGTCTTCTTTTTGCAAAGCATTGTGGGAAAAAAATTACAACTTAAAAAAACTCTTCAATGCCTGTGGTATTTTTTTTTTTTTGGGGGGGGGGGGGTATTTGTACTGTCCTGGCTTTTTAGTGTCTCAATAAATGAGATCAGGTGTGATCAATCTTCAATGGTTGGCACCACAGCTTGTAGACTCTATAATCTTCACATAGACCAAATAATATACACTACTGTATTTTGGATTATTTTTAACATAAAAATGTAGTAGTGTAACTTTTGACCAACATTTATGAAGAAAAGCTACTATTTTGCAAAACTTTATAACAGAAACAAACAAAAATGCATTTTTATTCACAACATTTTCAGTCTTTTTTTATTTATAGTGCAAAAAATATAAAAAACCACATTGTGATTTAATACCACCAAAAGAAAGCTCTATTTGTGTGAAAAAAGGACAAAAAGTTCATATGAGTACAGTGTTGCATGACTGAGTAATTGCCATTCAAAGTGTGAAAGCTGAAAATTGGTTTGGTTAGGAAAAAGGTATAGGTGCCCAGAAGGCAAGTGGTTACTAAAGTGGACCTTGTGTTTCAGTGCGACCATCCCAACTTTCCATTTATCAATGGTGTGCAAACTGGGCTGCCACACACGCTGAAGGAGTGTGGGGTGTTGAACTTGTGAGCCTACCTAGAGCAGCTCTAGCAACCTCTGGAGGAACCCAGAAGAGTACAGGTTAGCCCTTATGTTTGTATTGAGTTGAATTATGTCGCTTTTTGTGTCTCCTGTGCCCTAACCCTCTTTACTTGAGCCTATTATGCATTAACAACTCCGTCCTAAAAAAATTATAAAATGACTGGCACCAAATTTCTTCCACCCTACAAAGAGTCAAGACATTTCTGTGGTTCCTCACCCACCAATCCAGGGGTGCTAGATATGTAATCCTCATGTTATTTTTACTATGAGGGATGGGGTCCTGTGGACAAAGGGTAGGCTTTGATGGAGATAGGGGGCTTGAAACATATTGAGTCTGGAGGTCTGGAAGAAATGAGGTGACTAGACGAGTTCAGGGGACTGCTTCAATCTATAAATCTTGGACGAATGAGAGAGCCAAGATCCTTATCTACAGAGGAAGAGAGACAGGACTTTTTTTCCCTGGGTAAATGGTTAGGACTAACTTCTTCTTGCTAGGGCATACGGTGCTGAGAGGACCTGCTATTAGGGTTGAGCGAACACCTAGATGTCCGTGTTCGACGGGTTCGGCCGAACTTTAAAAAAAAGTCCGGGTCCGTGTCCCGGACTTTTACCGAACTTTTCCCGGACACCGAACCCCATTGAAGTCAATGGGGACCCGAACTTTAAGGCACTAAAATGGCTCTAAAACACCAAAGGAAAGGGCTAGAGTGCTGCAAATGGCAGCAAAACGTAATTAAGAGCATGGCAAGTGCTCTGCAAACAAATGTGGATAGGGAAATAACTTAAAACAACAAAAAAAAAACAGAAAAATAAAACAATGTTCTTCTTCATCTCTGAAGGACGAGGCCCATATGGAGTAGGAGGGAGGTTGAGGTGGTGGTGGATGTGGCGGTGACATAGGCGTGCGCACAGGGTGTGCTGGGTGTGCCTGGGCACACCCTAATCACCTAGGGCACATAGCATTGCCAGTGAGGAGATGGGAAAGATCTCCCTGGGACCTGCTCTGCTCTATTTCTCCTTGCCTACAGGTACATGGCCCCGATACATTACTCTCCCTGCTGGCAAACACATGCATGTGTATTTCAACTTTGGGGTGCACACCTTAATGCAATAGGCTGCGCACACCTATGGGCGGTGTAGGTGGAAGCGGCGGTGGAGGAGGACCAGGGCCGGATTAACAGCATCATGGGCTTGGTGCTGAGGATTTTGAAGGGCCTTAAGGGCCGTGCCTTGCCATGCACCCAGAGGAGGAAGGGTGCAGCCATGCATGCCTAATTCAACATGGGATGCTGTCTCTGAAGCCCATAAACACATCCATGCATCGCCAACTGTCCCTCCTTGTCCGGCCTTCACGCTGTGTGGGGAGGTTCTGAGGGTGCTGCCTGGGGAAGCGAGCATAGAAGCCAGACTTCTGTGTTTACAAGTGACAGAAGAGCGGTAACAGTGAATATGGCCAACCCGGGGCCTATATAAAAGGTAGGGGCCTGGAGCTGCAGCTCCAATAGCCCCTACATTAATCTGGCCCTGAGGAGGAGGACGAGGTAGCCAACACTGCTTCTTTTCAAAAATTTTAAATGAGGGTACACCCCAAAAGAGTGAGAAAGAGCAAAAATGGAACAATGGGTGGGTAAGGTCGGTATCCATTGCTATTCTGCATAAGGTACGGAAAAGTCCCGTGGGATCCATGCCTGGTTCATTTTAATGAACGTGAGCTTGTCCACATTGTCTCTGGACAGGCGGCTGCGCTTGTCTGTTATAACGCCCCCAGCCGTGCTAAATACCCGTTCAGATAATACACTGGCTGCAGGGCACGCCAGCACCTCCAAGGCGTAAAGGGCAAGCTCAGGCCATGTGCCCAATTTGGAGACCCAGAAGTTGAAGGGGGCAGACCCGTCATTCACTACATGTAGGCGTGTGCACACATACTGCTCCACCATGTTGGTAAAATGCTGCCTCCTGCTAAGACGTTCCATCTGAGCTGCTGGTGCTGCTGTTTGTTGTGGCGTGCTGACAAAGCTTTTCCACATTTCGGCCATGCTAACCCTGCCTTCTGAGGTGCTGGCGGTGCCCTGGTTGCGTTGGCGACCTCCTCCTCCTCCTCCTCTGCCTTGTGCTTCCACTGTGGCCCCGCTGTCAGATGGGAATGCCAGCAGCATGGCGTCTACCAGCGTGCGCTTGTACTCGCGCATCTTGCGATCGCGCTCCAGTGAGTGAATTAAGGACGGTACGTTGTCCTTGTAACGGGGATCCAGCAGCGTGGCCACCCAGTAATCAGCACAAGTTAGAATGTGGGCAACTCGGCGGTCGTTGTGGAGACACTGCAGCATGTAATCGCTCATGTGTGCCAGGCTGCCCAGAGGCGACGAAAGGCTGTCCTCTGTGGGAGGTGTATCGTCCGTGTCCTCTGTATCCCCCCAGCCACGCACCAGTGATGGCCATGAGCTGGCCTGGGTGCCACCCTGCTGTGAACATGGTTCCATCTCCTCCTCCAGCTCCTCCTCCTCCTCATCCTCCTCATCCTCCAGGTGGAGTACTCAAAACAGCGCAACAAGGCACACAGGTCTCGCATGGAGGCCCAGTTATTGGTGGTGAAGTGGTGCTGTTCCGCAGAGCGACTCACGCGTGCGTGCTGCAGCTGAAACTCCACTATGGCCTGCTGCTGCTCGCACAGTCTTTCCAGCATGTGCAAGGTGGAGTTCCACCTTGTGGGCACGTCACATATGAGGCGGTGAGCGGGAAGGCCGAAGTTACGCTGCAGCGCTGCCAGGCGAGCAGCAGCAGGGTGAGAACGCCGAAAGTGCGCACAAACGGCCCGCACTTTCTGCAGCAGCTCTGACATATCGGGGTAGTTTTTAAGGAACCTCTGCACCACCAAATTCAGCACATGCGCCAGGCAAGGGATGTGCGTCAAACCGGCTAGGCCCAGAGCTGCTATGAGATTTCGCCCGTTATCACACACCACCAGGCCGGGCTTGAGGCTCGCTGGCAGCAACCACTCATTTGTCTGCTGTTCCATGCTCCTCCACAACTCCTGCGCGGTGTGTGGTTTGTCCCCCAAACAGGCAAGTTGTAAAACTGCCTGCTGTCGTTTACCCCTGGCCGTGCTGAAGTTGGTGGTGAAGGTGTTACGCTGTCCGGATGAGGAGGCGGTAGAGGATGAGGAAGCGGAGTAGGAGGAGTTACGAACAGGAGGCAAACTGAAGCGCCCTGCAATCCTCGGTGGTGGAAGGACATGCGCCAAATTGCTATCCGCCTCAGGCCCATCCGCCACTGCATTTACCCAGTGTGCCGTTAGGGAGATATAACGCCCCTGACCGTGCTTACTGGTCCACGTATCCGTAGTTAGGTGGACCTTGGCACAGATGGCGTTGCGCAGTGCACACCTGATATTTTCCCCCACTTGGTTGTGCAGGGAAGGGATGGCTTGCCTAGAAAAGTAGTGGCGGCTGGGCACGACGTACTGTGGGACAGCCACCGACATAAGGTTTTTAAAACTGTGCGTCTCCACCAGACGGAATGACAGCATTTCAAAGGCCAATAATTTTGAAATGCTGGCATTCAGGGCCAGGGATCGCGGGTGGGTAGGGGGGTACTTCCTCTTCCTCTCAAGTGTTTGGGAGATGGAAAGCTGAACGCTTCCACGGGACATTGTGGAGATGGTTGTTGGTGACCCAGGTGGTGGTGTTGCTGACAGATCGTCTGTTTGCGGGGTGGCAGGTGCCGGTATCACTACAGATGTGGCTGGAGCGGCCGAGACTGCAGCAGAAGAGGAAGCAGGATGAGCCAGAGACGTTTCTTGGTTTTGAAGGTGTGTACTCCACTGCAGCTCGTGCTTTGCACTTAGATGCCTGATCATGCAGGTTGTGCTCAGGTTGAGAAGGTTCATGCCTCGCTTCAAGCTCTGATTGCACAGGGTGCAAACCACTCGTGTCCTGTCATCAGCACATTTTCTAAAGAACTTCCACGCTAGAGAACTCCTTTGAGCTGACTTTGGTGCGCTCGTTCCCTTGCTGCGTTGGGCAGTAGCGGGCGTAGTGTCTAGGGCACGGCCGCTCCGCTTCTGCACCCTGCTCCCTCTTCTGCTGTGCTGGTGGCTCTGTGCGACCACCGCCTCTTCCTCCAAACTACTCAGGTCACCTGCATGACGTTCATTCCATGTGGGGTCGAGGACCTCATCGTCCTCCACATCATCTTCCACCCAGTCTTCACCCCTGCCCTCCTTGTCGGTCTCCACAATGCTGAACGCCGCAGCAGTTGGCACCTGCGTTTCGTCATCATCGGAGACGTGCTGCGATGATCCTTGCATGTACTCATCTTGAGAAATAAGTGGTTGGGCATCGCTGCACTCAATCTCTTCCACTTCTGGGGCAGGGCTAGGTGGATGGCCCTGGGAAACCCTGCTGACAGAGTCCTCAAAAAGAATAAGAGACTGCTGTATGGCTTGGGGCTCAGACTGCTGGCCTGATTTGCAAGGGGGTGAGGTGAAAGACGGTTGGACATTGGCTGCAGGTGCCAACTCTGACCTTTCTGCAGTAGACTGGGTGGGAGACAATGTGAAGGAACTGGAGGCACTGTCAGCAGCAAACCAATCTACTATCGCCTCAACTTGTTCTGGCCTCATCACTTCTAGGGGCGTTTGATGCCCTACCAAATACTGATGCAGGTTCTGTCGCCTACTCACACTTGAGGAAGGTGTTTCACTTGTGCGTGTAGCTGGCACAGATCGACCATGTCCTCTCCTTGCAACAGGAGCTCTACCAGCAGCACCACGACCCAGGCCACGGCCCTTATTTGACGGTCTCCTCATATTTCTGTAATTTAAGATCTTGCCCTAGAAAGGTTTTTATTGAATAGCGGAATAGAAAATATGATCCAAAAAAAGTGTATGTATATCACACGTACACAACCACACTAGGCCCCAATTACTATTGTTTGTTCCCCTAAAAGGCTAGATGAGGAGTAGGGGGAGTATGGAACAGGCAGCACCCTCAAACCTTCAGAAGTATGAGATGAACCCCAACAACTTGGAAAGGTGGATCTCTCTCACACGTACCGACACAGACTATCCCGCAATTCAATTGATCCTCAAAGGTTTTTATTGAATAGCGGAATAGGAAATATGATCAAAAAAAGTGTATGTATCTCGCACGTACACAACCACACTAGGCCCCAATTACTATTGTTTGTACCCCTAAAAGGCTAGATGAGGAGTAGGGGGAGTATGGAACAGGCAGCACCCTCAAACCTTCAGAAGTATGAGATGAACCCCAACAACTTGGAAAGGTGGATCTCTCTCACACGTACCGACACAGACTATCCCGCAATTCAATTGATCCTCAAAGGTTTTTATTGAATAGCGGAATAGGAAATATGATCAAAAAAAGTGTATGTATCTCGCACGTACACAACCACACTAGGCCCCAATTACTATTGTTTGTACCCCTAAAAGGCTAGATGAGGAGTAGGGGGAGTATGGAACAGGCAGCACCCTCAAACCTTCAGAAGTATGAGATGAACCCCAACAACTTGGAAAGGTGGATCTCTCTCACACGTACCGACACAGACTATCCCGCAATTCAATTGATCCTCAAAGGTTTTTATTGAATAGCGGAATAGGAAATATGATCAAAAAAAGTGTATGTATCTCGCACGTACACAACCACACTAGGCCCCAATTACTATTGTTTGTACCCCTAAAAGGCTAGATGAGGAGTAGGGGGGGTATGGAACAGGCAGCACCCTCAAACCTTCAGAAGTATGAGATGAACCCCAACAACTTGGAAAGGTGGATCTCTCTCACACGTACCAACACAGACTATCCCCCAATTTAACTGATCCCCAAAGGTTTTTGATTAAATAGCGGAATAGAAAATATGATCCAAAAAAAGTGTATGTATATCACACGTACACAACCACACTAGGCCCCAATTACTATTGTTTGTACCCCTAAAAGGCTAGATGAGGAGTAGGGGGAGTATGGAACAGGCAGCACCCTCAAACCTTCAGAAGTATGAGATGAACCCCAACAACTTGGAAAGGTGGATCTCTCTCACACGTACCGACACAGACTATCCCGCAATTCAATTGATCCTCAAAGGTTTTTATTGAATAGCGGAATAGGAAATATGATCAAAAAAAGTGTATGTATCTCGCACGTACACAACCACACTAGGCCCCAATTACTATTGTTTGTACCCCTAAAAGGCTAGATGAGGAGTAGGGGGAGTATGGAACAGGCAGCACCCTCAAACCTTCAGAAGTATGAGATGAACCCCAACAACTTGGAAAGGTGGATCTCTCTCACACGTACCGACACAGACTATCCCGCAATTCAATTGATCCTCAAAGGTTTTTATTGAATAGCGGAATAGGAAATATGATCAAAAAAAGTGTATGTATCTCGCACGTACACAACCACACTAGGCCCCAATTACTATTGTTTGTACCCCTAAAAGGCTAGATGAGGAGTAGGGGGAGTATGGAACAGGCAGCACCCTCAAACCTTCAGAAGTATGAGATGAACCCCAACAACTTGGAAAGGTGGATCTCTCTCACACGTACCGACACAGACTATCCCGCAATTCAATTGATCCTCAAAGGTTTTTATTGAATAGCGGAATAGGAAATATGATCAAAAAAAGTGTATGTATCTCGCACGTACACAACCACACTAGGCCCCAATTACTATTGTTTGTACCCCTAAAAGGCTAGATGAGGAGTAGGGGGGGTATGGAACAGGCAGCACCCTCAAACCTTCAGAAGTATGAGATGAACCCCAACAACTTGGAAAGGTGGATCTCTCTCACACGTACCAACACAGACTATCCCCCAATTTAACTGATCCCCAAAGGTTTTTGATTAAATAGCGGAATAGAAAATATGATCCAAAAAAAGTGTATGTATATCACACGTACACAACCACACTAGGCCCCAATTACTATTGTTTGTACCCCTAAAAGGCTAGATGAGGAGTAGGGGGAGTATGGAACAGGCAGCACCCTCAAACCTTCAGAAGTATGAGATGAACCCCAACAACTTGGAAAGGTGGATCTCTCTCACACGTACCGACACCGACTATCCCGCAATTCAATTGATCCTCAAAGGTTTTTATTGAATAGCGGAATAGGAAATATGATCAAAAAAAGTGTATGTATCTCGCACGTACACAACCACACTAGGCCCCAATTACTATTGTTTGTACCCCTAAAAGGCTAGATGAGGAGTAGGGGGAGTATGGAACAGGCAGCACCCTCAAACCTTCAGAAGTATGAGATGAACCCCAACAACTTGGAAAGGTGGATCTCTCTCACACGTACCAACACAGACTATCCCCCAATTTAACTGATCCCCAAAGGTTTTTGATTAAATAGCGGAATAGAAAATATGATCCCAAAAAAGTGTATGTATATCACACGTACACAACCACACTAGGCCCCAATTACTATTGTTTGTACCCCTAAAAGGCTAGGAGTAGGGGGAGTATGGAACAGGCAGCACCCTCAAACCTTCAGAAGTATGAGATGAACCCCAACAACTTGGAAAGGTGGATCTCTCTCACACGTACCAACACAGACTATCCCCCAATTTAACTGATCCCCAAAGGTTTTTGATTAAATAGCGGAATAGAAAATATGATCCCAAAAAAGTGTATGTATATCACACGTACACAACCACACTAGGCCCCAATTACTATTGTTTGTACCCCTAAAAGGCTAGGAGTAGGGGGAGTATGGAACAGGCAGCACCCTCAAACCTTCAGAAGTATGAGATGAACCCCAACAACTTGGAAAGGTGGATCTCTCTCACACGTACCAACACAGACTATCCCCCAATTTAACTGATCCCCAAAGGTTTTTGATTAAATAGCGGAATAGAAAATATGATCCCAAAACAGTGTATGTATATCACACGTACACAACCACACTAGGCCCCAATTACTATTGTTTGTACCCCTAAAAGGCTAGGAGTAGGGGGAGTATGGAACAGGCAGCACCCTCAAACCTTCAGAAGTATGAGATGAACCCCAACAACTTGGAAAGGTGGATCTCTCTCACACGTACCAACACAGACTATCCCCCAATTTAACTGATCCCCAAAGGTTTTTGATTAAATAGCGGAATAGAAAATATGATCCCAAAAAAGTGTATGTATATCACACGTACACAACCACACTAGGCCCCAATTACTATTGTTTGTACCCCTAAAAGGCTAGGAGTAGGGGGAGTATGGAACAGGCAGCACCCTCAAACCTTCAGAAGTATGAGATGAACCCCAACAACTTGGAAAGGTGGATCTCTCTCACACGTACCAACACAGACTATCCCCCAATTTAACTGATCCCCAAAGGTTTTTGATTAAATAGCGGAATAGAAAATATGATCCCAAAAAAGTGTATGTATATCACACGTACACAACCACACTAGGCCCCAATTACTATTGTTTGTACCCCTAAAAGGCTAGGAGTAGGGGGAGTATGGAACAGGCAGCACCCTCAAACCTTCAGAAGTATGAGATGAACCCCAACAACTTGGAAAGGTGGATCTCTCTCACACGTACCAACACAGACTATCCCCCAATTTAACTGATCCCCAAAGGTTTTTGATTAAATAGCGGAATAGAAAATATGATCCCAAAAAAGTGTATGTATATCACACGTACACAACCACACTAGGCCCCAATTACTATTGTTTGTACCCCTAAAAGGCTAGGAGTAGGGGGAGTATGGAACAGGCAGCACCCTCAAACCTTCAGAAGTATGAGATGAACCCCAACAACTTGGAAAGGTGGATCTCTCTCACACGTACCAACACAGACTATCCCCCAATTTAACTGATCCCCAAAGGTTTTTGATTAAATAGCGGAATAGAAAATATGATCCCAAAAAAGTGTATGTATATCACACGTACACAACCACACTAGGCCCCAATTACTATTGTTTGTACCCCTAAAAGGCTAGGAGTAGGGGGAGTATGGAACAGGCAGCACCCTCAAACCTTCAGAAGTATGAGATGAACCCCAACAACTTGGAAAGGTGGATCTCTCTCACACGTACCAACACAGACTATCCCCCAATTTAACTGATCCCCAAAGGTTTTTGATTAAATAGCGGAATAGAAAATATGATCCCAAAAAAGTGTATGTATATCACACGTACACAACCACACTAGGCCCCAATTACTATTGTTTGTACCCCTAAAAGGCTAGGAGTAGGGGGAGTATGGAACAGGCAGCACCCTCAAACCTTCAGAAGTATGAGATGAACCCCAACAACTTGGAAAGGTGGATCTCTCTCACACGTACCAACACAGACTATCCCCCAATTTAACTGATCCCCAAAGGTTTTTGATTAAATAGCGGAATAGAAAATATGATCCCAAAAAAGTGTATGTATATCACACGTACACAACCACACTAGGCCCCAATTACTATTGTTTGTACCCCTAAAAGGCTAGGAGTAGGGGGAGTATGGAACAGGCAGCACCCTCAAACCTTCAGAAGTATGAGATGAACCCCAACAACTTGGAAAGGTGGATCTCTCTCACACGTACCAACACAGACTATCCCCCAATTTAACTGATCCCCAAAGGTTTTTGATTAAATAGCGGAATAGAAAATATGATCCCAAAAAAGTGTATGTATATCACACGTACACAACCACACTAGGCCCCAATTACTATTGTTTGTACCCCTAAAAGGCTAGGAGTAGGGGGAGTATGGAACAGGCAGCACCCTCAAACCTTCAGAAGTATGAGATGAACCCCAACAACTTGGAAAGGTGGATCTCTCTCACACGTACCAACACAGACTATCCCCCAATTTAACTGATCCCCAAAGGTTTTTGATTAAATAGCGGAATAGAAAATATGATCCCAAAAAAGTGTATGTATATCACACGTACACAACCACACTAGGCCCCAATTACTATTGTTTGTACCCCTAAAAGGCTAGGAGTAGGGGGAGTATGGAACAGGCAGCACCCTCAAACCTTCAGAAGTATGAGATGAACCCCAACAACTTGGAAAGGTGGATCTCTCTCACACGTACCAACACAGACTATCCCCCAATTTAACTGATCCCCAAAGGTTTTTGATTAAATAGCGGAATAGAAAATATGATCCCAAAAAAGTGTATGTATATCACACGTACACAACCACACTAGGCCCCAATTACTATTGTTTGTACCCCTAAAAGGCTAGGAGTAGGGGGAGTATGGAACAGGCAGCACCCTCAAACCTTCAGAAGTATGAGATGAACCCCAACAACTTGGAAAGGTGGATCTCTCTCACACGTACCAACACAGACTATCCCCCAATTTAACTGATCCCCAAAGGTTTTTGATTAAATAGCGGAATAGAAAATATGATCCCAAAAAAGTGTATGTATATCACACGTACACAACCACACTAGGCCCCAATTACTATTGTTTGTACCCCTAAAAGGCTAGGAGTAGGGGGAGTATGGAACAGGCAGCACCCTCAAACCTTCAGAAGTATGAGATGAACCCCAACAACTTGGAAAGGTGGATCTCTCTCACACGTACCAACACAGACTATCCCCCAATTTAACTGATCCCCAAAGGTTTTTGATTAAATAGCGGAATAGAAAATATGATCCCAAAAAAGTGTATGTATATCACACGTACACAACCACACTAGGCCCCAATTACTATTGTTTGTACCCCTAAAAGGCTAGGAGTAGGGGGAGTATGGAACAGGCAGCACCCTCAAACCTTCAGAAGTATGAGATGAACCCCAACAACTTGGAAAGGTGGATCTCTCTCACACGTACCAACACAGACTATCCCCCAATTTAACTGATCCCCAAAGGTTTTTGATTAAATAGCGGAATAGAAAATATGATCCCAAAAAAGTGTATGTATATCACACGTACACAACCACACTAGGCCCCAATTACTATTGTTTGTACCCCTAAAAGGCTAGATGAGGAGTAGGGGGAGTATGGAACAGGCAGCACCCTCAAACCTTCAGAAGTATGAGATTGTGTTCACTGTACCCCACAAAGATTGAGTTCACTGCACCCCACAATGATTGTGTTCACTGCACCCCACAAAGATTGTGTTCACTGCACCTCACAAAGATTGTGTTCACTGTACCCCCCAAAGATTGTGTTCACTGCACCCCACAAAGATTCTGTTCACTGTACCCCACAAAGATTGTGTTCACTGCACCCCAAAAAGATTGTGTTCACTGCACCCCAAAAAGGATGTTGTTCACTGCACCCCAAAAAGGATGTTGTTCACTCCACCCCAAAAAGATTGTGTTCACTGCACCCCACAAAGATTGTGTTCACTGCACCCCAAAAAGATTGTGTTCACTGCACCCCAAAAATGATTTTGTTCACTGCACCCCAAAAAGGATTTTGTTCACTGCACCCCAAAAAGGATGTTGTTCACTCCACCCCAAAAAGATTGTGTTCACTGCACCCCAAAAAGATTGTGTTCACTGCACCCCACAAAGGATTTTGTTCACTGCACCCCAAAAAGATTGTGTTCACTGCACCCCAAAAAGGATGTTGTTCACTGCACCCCAAAAAGGATTTTGTTCACTGCACCCCAAAAAGATTGTGTTCACTGCACCCCACAAAGGATTTTGTTCACTGCACCCCACAAAGATTGTGTTCACTGCACACCAAAAAGGATTGTGTTCACTGCACCCCAAAAAGATTTTGTTCACTGCACCCCAAAAAGATTGTGTTCACTGCAGCCCAAAAAGATTGTGTTCACTGCAGCCCAAAAAGATTGTGTTCACTGCAGCCCAAAAAGATTGTGTTCACTGCAGCCCAAAAAGATTGTGTTCACTGCAGCTCACACACAGAAAAATGGATGTGGATCACTGACACCTGCCTATCTCCAATCCCACACCACACAGCAATATCGATTGTAGTTTGTAGAACACAGTTTCCCTAAAATTCAGCAGACTCTGTCCCTAACAGGATTGAGAAGAGATCGTAGATCAGGATTGAGTGCAGACCCCACCCCCCACACAGCAATATCGATTGTAGTTTGTAGAAGACACTGACCCTATAATTCAGCAGACTCTATCCCTAAAATGCCTACAACTCGCCCTGCCTAAACACTCCGACCTGTCCCTCAATTCTATCCGGACACAAATGGTTTTTTCCTGCCTATCTTTCCCTAATCAGCAGCCAGCACGTTGATGTGTGCTCTGTCCCTGAATCTAAGCAGCATAATGACGCCGCTGCGGCTGCCTCGAACTTATAAAGACTTGGTCACATGCTTCAGACGGCCAATCACAGCTACTGAGACATTTGCAGGCATGGCTGGGATGGCTTAAGGCACACCAGTTAAACGATTGTTGATTGGCTGTTGAAAGCCCGCCATGAAAAGAGCGCCAAAGCATGCAAAACCCGGAAATAAAACGACCGAACACGGATTTTTACCCGAACATACAGTAAAGTGTCCGTGTCCGTGTTCGGGTACAAAAAATCCAATTATTCGGTACGAACACGAATAATACAGTCCGTGTTCGCTCAACACTACCTGCTATGGGAAGAGCGGCCACCTCAGAGAAAAAGAGTGCCACACAAAGAGGTCTTGCTGCCGGTGTCTGACTGCCTACATCTGAGAGAGGATAGTCCAGTTGTCACAGCTTATCAGAGTCAAGGAATCAAGTCTCTGGGACCTGATGTCTAGAATGGGCAAATGTGTGTAACGGGACCTGTTGCCTGCCTGCTTGTGGAGAGGACGTTTTTCCTGATTGGAAGGTGCTATTTTGGGTCAGTTTGTTCCCCTGAGGATATCTTTGCATCCTGCTGGCATTTCCATCCGTGTGTCCCTGTACCCTGGAGTGTAAAGTGGATTTTTATGTCTATGTATCAGGTCCTTAAGGTGAGAGGCTAATTCATGAGGTGGAGGCACTGTGAATACCTGTTGCTCTTACCAAGAGGAGCGTGTATCCAGCACCTTTCTATCACGGGCCTTCTTGCATGGACTATTATATTTACTTTTATTTATATAGTAGGTTAATTGGATCCTGTATAAAATTGGCCCTACTGTGTAAGTATGTGAGTTAAGGCCCGTACACACGATAAGAAATTCGGAAGGGAAATTTCGTCCAACGACCGATCTGCCGATTTTCGGATTGTTAGTATGGTGCATACGACAGCCGACTCCGACTTTTCGGCTGACAAAATCCTGATGTGCAGGCATTAAAATTTTTGTCCTCCGTCAACACACGTCCGATTTTCATCTCATTAGTACAGATTTCGATGGGGAAAAATCTTATGAGCAAGACTAGGCATGCTCAGAGATGAAAGAACACATAGAAAGCAATCCAACACATGACATCACTTCTGAAGTAGAATTCTGTCGTACGGGAAAATTCGTGTGCAGTCTAGAGCACATTCCAACCAATGGACACCACTCTGGACAAAAGATGGACGACCGGTCGGCGGAAATTCGTTGTGTGTGCACGAGGCTTTAGGGACCTTAGATTGTAAGCTCCTTGAGGGCAGAGACTGATGTGAATGTGCAATGTATATGTAAAGCGCTGCGTAAATTGACAGCGCTATGTACAGTAAGTACCTGAAATAATAATAATAATAATTTATGTTTATGTATTTTTATACCGCTACACTATTGTATTGTGGAAGTTGATATACTGTTTTTTTGTAATTTGAGTGCACAGCAGCTTATTTTTATCCATTGCATTTGGGGTGTTGCGCCGATATATTTGCCATTTATATTGGCAGGAAACATAGAGCTGGGCACTGGACTGTGTGTGACATGTCTTATGCGTTCTTTGGTGGTTAGTGTTAAGCCTTGTACACACGCATCGATTGTTGGCCGACCGATCGGCCGTCTTTTGTCCAGTTGTTGTGTTGGTTGAAATGTGCTCTCGACTGCACACGAATTTTGTCGGCCAACAACAACCAACTTCAGAAGTGATGTCATGTTCTGGTCTACTTTTCGTGTGTTTTTTCTTCTCTGAGCATGCCCAGTCTTGCTCATCTGATGTTTGTCGGCCGAAATCTGTACTGACTGACGAACAATCGGCCGTTCTGGTGACGGCCAACAAAAATTTTATAGCATGCACACCAGATTTTGCAGTCGGTTGTCGGAAGCATCATACTAACAAGCCGACAATCGGCCGATCGGACGTTGGCCGAAAATTTACGGCCAACAATCGGTACGTGTGTACGGGGCTTTAAGCTTCATTAAAGCAGAACACTTGGCACAGTTTTGCTTTGCATTGCATCCCATTATGGCCTACATAGGACTAGAGAGGTGATCATTGGAAAGATACTGAAGATGCAGCAGGGTCTATACCGATTATTCACTTTAGTTGTACAAGCTCTTTTCTCATTTAATGCCATTTACCAAATATTACCAGGTGGCTTTTAGTGGATGATGTCTCCAGCAAGCACAGAGTTAAGACGACAATAAACATCCTAAGCCTTCCTGCCCAAATGTCAAGGGAAAACTCCCTGTACTATTGTTACAAACAGCAGATGCTGCCAATTAACTTAAAACTGCATCCAAGAAAGCCTTTTGTTTGCCTTTTTTTGTGACATTATGCACAGTGTCACCTTTGCTAGAGAGAACATGTTTCTTCTTTTACTGTCAATCAATTGACCCCTATAAAGCTGACAAGTACAAACTATATAAGTACTAGATGAAAGTGATATATATAGATTTGATTTTTTTTAAATGTGATGGTTGACACAGCTTTCTTGGAGTACATTTATAAAATGACTGTGAGCAAAAGGAGGCTGCTATTAAAAGGGATTTCCAAGAAACATAGAAGATTCACATTTGCCACCTGGGCATTACTTTACATAGGGTGTATATATATATAAAAAAAATTAGCATAGATGTAGGCCGATCGAAAATAATGCAAACTCTGTCTGAATAGGGCAAAATTGAATGTTCTTAGGTTATATTTTCGGCCATCTCTTATGTTATTCATTAAAAAAACTGTGTGAATGGGGTAACATACCACGCTATGGTACCAAGTAGATGGCCCTGAGTATCATAGCGAATAATTGTGCTCTCCTACTCCATCTAGTGGCCATAATGGATTATTTTTCCCCATTCAATCTGCAGAGAAAATACCCTGGAAGCATTTCATTTTCCTCAACTTGCACAGAATAAATTTACATGCAATTGCAATGGACAACCAGCTATGCTAATATTTTATAAATACACCCCATAAAGGCTGAATTTTTAGCTTGAGCCAGACTCATCTAGTTTACCTTGCTCTTAATACTGCCATGCACACTTCAAAGCAGGAAAACAGTGTTTAGAGCAACCCTAGGTTCGCACATATGCGTTTTTTTAATGTGCTTTGCAGTTTGCAGAAATGCACTACAGTCCATTTTCTATGGTTTCCTATGGTACACGTTCACATATATGCGTTTTTCAGCCAGTGTTTTTTTGCAAAGGGTCAGGGACTTTTTTTTCCCGCAGAAGATTGCGTTTTGCATGTAATAGACTTCAATGGACCCGGACCAAAAATGCAAGTGTTGCGTTTTTATGTGTTTTTTTACATGTGTTTTGCATTCTGCATATTTTTTTTCTTCTCCATAACACACTGTGTATAGCTGGTTGTTAAGGAGCCAGCTTGGAGGCTGGCCACTGTGTCCTTAACAACCAATGAGTCATCAGCCATCAATGAGCTTCCCCAAAAGAACAATTGCTAGAAATAAAAAAAAAAAAACAGCAAAAAAATGGCGTAACCCCCCAAAATCCATACCAGATCCTTATCCGAGTATGCAGCCCAGCAGGCTAGGAAAGGCAGGAGACAAGCGATCGACCCCCCCACCCCCTCCCTCTGAACCATACCAGGCCTAATGTCCTCAACAAGGGGGGGCTCTTTGGGGACAAGGGACTCTTCCCCACAACCCTGGCCGGTGGTTGTGAGGGTCTACGGGTGGGGGGCTTATCAGAATCTAGAAGCGGCCCCCAGATCCCAGCCCTCAGATTGCAGGCCCCCCAATGTGAATGGGTATGGGGTACCCGTTAACCAAAACAGTGAAAAAAAATGAGTAAATACACAACAGGAGTTTTTGACAAGTCCATTTTTAAAAATTAAAAATAATCCATCATCAATCACGATGCCCACCACACCGTCAGGCCCAAAAAAAGAGAAAAACAAAATTATTTTTATATTCAGCTGTCAGCGGGGAAGCAGCCCCCCCGCTGTCAAATGGGCATGCTGGAAAACCAGTGCTGATCAGTGCGTTTTGGCAGGGGGGGGCAGTTCAGAATACAATCGCACAGCAAGGAAGATCATCACAATAGCTAACCCCCACTGGGTTGAACGAAATACAATTTCTAGTCTATGCCTAACTTTAGGCAGTTAAAAAGGCAGCAATTGTAAGACATCAAGTCATGTCTGACCCCAGAAACTACACGCTGCTCTGGGCTGCTGCTCTCATGCTCACTACATAACACTCCTCCAGAAGGTACATGCCTGGCCCATCAACCGTTACTTTAACCCACGAATAAGATGGCTGCACTCTTCATACACTTTATTACAATATACACAGAACAGACATTACAAAGCAGTGGGGGACAGAAGATGGATAACGCGTTTCTTTCCACCTGGTGTTTAATTGTAGGCAATGTGCTATCCATTTTTCTGCCCCTACTGCTTTGTGACGTCCGTCCTGTGTAATAAACTATGTAAGGAGTACAGCCATCTGGACTTATTTGTGTGCTATGATATCTGACCCCAGAATTCTCAAGACTAAAGGTCAGACTCACATACAACATTTAAAGTTACATAAGGGAACCAAATATATTAATTCCTTCCTTTTTTTTTGTAAGGCTTTCAGATACGCATTGCCACTTACAGATATCACAATACTCCTCCTGACAATGCCTTTGACAATCTGCTTTTTGCTCCATAATGATGCAGCCATCTTTGTTCAAGCATCACCCAGCAGCAAATTTCTGGACTGAAATGCTAGCTCAGAGTTTACATAAATAAAGTGGTTTTAAAGGCAGAGGGTTTTTTACTTCATGCATTCTATGCCTTAAGGTAAAAAACCTGGGTGCAGCTCCCTTCCTTATATTCACCTGAGCCTGATCTTGATCCAGCAATGTGCACGAGGGCTAAGACTCTCTCAGCTCTCTTACTTTTCATTGGCTTAGAGACAGCAGCGACAGTGGCTCCTGCTGCTGTCAATCAGAGTAAGTGAGGTGGGAATGGGGTGGGGCAGAGCTGTGCTCTGTGTGTCTTATGGACACACAGAGGCAGCTCAGGAGCCAGCCCAGAGGAGTGCTCCTATAGTAAGAGGCTTGCTATGGTGGGCTTGCTGTGGTGGACAAGGAGGGAGGGGCCAGGAGCACCAGCGGGGGGGGACCCCAGAAGAGGAGGGTCAGGGCTGTTCTGTGCAAATCCATTGCACAGGGCAGGTAAGTATAAAATGTTTATTATAAAAAAAAGCAAAAACAAAGTCACTTTGAGTAAATCCTGGTGCCTGTCCAGTTATTGGCTGTGATCCCAAATGTCTGACACAGATCAGTGTCTGCTGCTGCATTTCACCCTGTGACTTTCTACAAAGTTATAATGTTGCAGCCTAGTCAATGGGGGAGAGGAATTGGAAGAAATGCTTCCTCCTGTCTGCAGCACATCGATGACATTATCTCAGCCTATGCAAAAACTGTTTTGCCCATCTTCTGGTTTGAATGATGCTCTGTGTTATTCAGTTTGGAACAGCAATAGCACTGGAGTATAGAGTAGAGTGATAAGTGGCCGGGGAAATCGCTAGAGAGAAGGTGAGTACCTCAGCAAAAGCTGCCTCTTGTTGCTGCCTCTTATTTTAACAGATGGTGGAAGATTATTATTTTTTTAATATTTCAAAAGCTGGATTTCTGCTTAATCCTAGCCCTTTAACCTATCCCCTGACCCTTAACCTAAATATCGCTTTCCATTAACCAACTTCCTAGGGTATATATGAAACCAACATTGTGAACTGGCCTAAAACTTACTTTATGTAGCGGCCTACTAGATAGGTGCTAGGATTAGGTACATTTCGTTCTGGCTCACTGTGTCCAGTGGAGCTGCTTTTCATTGTTAGGCAAATTTCGTTTTGGCTCACTGTAATCAGTGTGGCTGTGTTTGATTGTTCTGGCCTGTTTTGTGTTTCAGTGGCTGCAGGATTGACTGCTTCCCCCTGGCTGGTCCAGAAATGTTCTAGAAGTTAGTGGGCAGGGAGAGTCTTATCAGCAGCTGAATATTCATACAGCCCTGGCTAATCCCTGGTGAAAGGTGCCCAGATGGTAACTGGGAGACTATATAAATACCCTGGGGCTGAAAGCAGCCTTTTCTTTTTCCCTGAGGAGGAGATCACAGCCTTGGGGGGCTGCTAGCCCACTAGGCAATTCTGTCATGTGTCTGTGGTCTGTGACTGAAGGACTACTTCTCTGAAGAGTGACTATGTATTTAGTTGCAAAATACTAGGAAAAGGACCCTTGTAATTTACTTAGCGGCCTCTATGGGGGTTGTGCTACACTTATATGCTGGAAGTTCTGAAATTCACTTCTCCCTATTCTGTAACGAGAAATAGCATCACCAATGTACTAGCATTGAAAACTCATGATATACTAATTGTAGGTGGGACATTGAAAGATTAAAGACTTCTACTTAGAGCTTCCCTGTCGAAAGAATATCTGAATTCAAGTGTCAGTCATCTATGGCAGGGAACATGGTGACACAAGTTTTCAGGCACTTATGTGGACATTTCAGAGAAGCCCACCCCTGCCCAGATAGTGGCACTGTAGGTTGTTCAGACATGCCAAATCTTTTTATTGAACCAGTTGCACCATCATGGTGGAACATAACTGAGCAAAGATTGGGAGACCCTAAGCTATAACATATTGAGCTCAAGCTATCTTTCTGCCACTGTGAGAAAAAATGTGAGAAAGGCCCACCTTAAGGTAAGTGATTATATATAAATCATAATTCTGCAAGAACTGGCACACAATCGTTCAGCCATTAAGAGATTTATTAAGGGATTTGACAGATCTTTAGATAAGCAACCTACTTTAACAGCTCTTTGGATAAAGCAAACTCCTTTACTACAGTTTCCAAAACTGTTTGGGAAAGATATCAGAGCTACATGATTAAAAATCAAATTTCTAAGTGGTAGAGGTTAGAAGAGACTTTAAACAGGGCAAACATAGATCAGATTAATACAAAGATTCTCAGATAACTGATAGGTCATGGGGTCCTTTCCTGACATTTCAAGTTTTTCAACTTCTGAGCACTTCTGTCATTAATGGTTTACTTTGTGATTCAGGTCTCTTCAAGGTCACAGCTACTCTGAAATGCACCTCAGTGGTAATTTTTTGTTAAGAGCTGTCCAACCCAAGTTGTATTTTCAGAGGGATATGTGACTTAATGGGGTTAGAAGGGCCGGGATGTATTCCCAGTGGAGACCTGTTCAAGGTCAACAGAAATCAAATCACGTTTCTTGTCTGTTCCAAGCTGTCACATCCAAACATTTGGATTGAAAGCATTTGTTCTTGATGTCACCTTCTGCTTTTTAGGAGATGTTTTATTTTCTGAACTTTTTCAATTTAAATAAAGAGACGAAGGAGCCAGCTGGATACAGCAGCTCCAACTGGGACATGTTACTGACAGTCAACTTCCCTGACCTTGAACAACTGCTTTACTCTCAAGTCCCAAGACCATACAGTAGAGTGGAAGGCTGCTTAAAGCCCAACTTAACTTTTAATTGAATCCAGAAAAATACATTCCAAGTCAGGCCCAGACTGGGATAAAAAACAGACCCGGGCATTCCAGACCAAGCAGACAATTTCTCAGGGAGGGGGGTGGGAAGGGGACAACAGAAAAGTCAGCACCCCCAAAATGCAAAGAGGCACTGCGACACAAAAAGGGACAGCATTGCAAAGGAGCACCACAATGATTACAGTGCAGCCTCTCTTATATCACAGTGCCCCCCCACACCACATCACCCCTAGCAATCACAGCCACAACCACAATGCCTTCTCCACACTATAGTATTCCCAGCAATCACAGCCACCCACCACAATGCCCCTTGCAGCCAAACCCCCCCTCTCTTTAACCACAGAGCTCCCCAACTCTCTACCTCCCTTGCACAGTCCCACCTCTGGCAGAGCAGAGGCAGGATTTAGCCTGCTTATCCCACTCTCCATGCTGATCTCCAGCTGCTCCCACCCCACCGACAGGATGGCACCAATGGCAGGGCGGGAGAGCTGGGAGAGGAGGCACAGGCATGGTTGCACTGCAGGAGGCAATCGGCAACCGCTACTCAGGTCCACCACCTGCCTCCTGCCATGTGGTCTGATCACCAACAGGCCGCTCCTGCCAGGACATGTGGCCCGGTGGCCCTTGTCCTATGGCCAGTCCAGGCCTGTTCCAAGTGCATCAATACAAAGGGCAGGCACTTTGTTTTCTCTAGAAAGAAGCAATAGTCTGAGTAAAAATGATTGTCCTCTGCCAGCATGCTGCAGAGAAGGATTCTTGCTCTCTGTGTGGAAGTAGGGGGTCTTTCTGCAGAGGTCCAACTCCTCTACTGAGCCAGAGTTGAGCTCTCCAATCAACAAGAAGCATGAGCTTTTCTGACAGCAGAGCTATAGGTCTGACTAATGAGAGGGCTGTGTAGTGTTGATAGGGGAATCAGTTTGTCCATCTGCACTGTATAGTGTTGATGAAGGCACAAAAATAAGTGTATGGTCAGCCTTAGTTCTAAAGTTTTTAAAACTGCAATTTACTATTTTATAATGGCAATGGCAATAAAGTGAATTCATTCTCTCTCACCAGCAAATGTTCTTAGCTAAGTGAAGTTGTTTATCCAGCCAGGTTTATGTGTTCCAATAAAATGTTGGTGAATTAAAAAGATTGGGCTATTTAAACAAAATATAAAGGTTACAGAGAGGAGCCTAATAATACATTATAGCTTGCAGCTTGCTGCTCCTGCGCCAGCTTTACTCTGGGAAAGAAGCAGGAGTGTATCAGTACCCTGCATAGCTAGCTGATGTTTTTATAAGGACACTATACACAAAATCCTACTTTACCATGAGCTTCAGTGTCATTAACCGCTTGCCAACTGTATACTGTATATACAGTATCTCACAAAAGTGAGTACACCCCTCACATTTTTGTAAATATTTTATTTTATCTTTTCATGTGACAACACTAAAGAGAGGACACTTTGCTACAATGTAAAGTAGTGAGTGTACAGCTCAAAATAACTCAACACACAGTCATTAATGTCTAAGCCGCTGGCAACAAAAGTGAATACACCCCTAAGTTAAAATGTCCAAATTGGGCCCAAAGTGTCAATATTTTGTGTGGCCACCATTATTTTCCAGCATTGCCTTAACCCTCTTGGGCATGTAATTCACCAGAGCTTCACAGGTTGCCACTTGAGTTCTCATCCACTCCTCCATGAGACATCACGGAGCTGGTGGAGGTTGGAGACCTTGCGCTCCTCTACCTTCCATTTGAGGATGCCTCACAGATGCACAGTAGGGTTTAGGTCTAGACATGCTTGGCCACAGGCACATGCAGAGGGGGGTGTGGGGTGGGGGGTTGGTTTAGAGGGTGCTTGAGCACCTGCCCCTTTTCTCCTTGATGCCCAAAGTGCCCTTTTGTCAAGGCAGACATCCCAAGTCTCCCATGAGGTGCCAGAGTCTCCCGCATTTGGGCTGCGGCTCCCTGACACATGCAAGATGTGCGTGATGTCCCGGCTGTCAACTGTCAGCATATCCGTGAGTCAGAACGGGGCCAATGCTTCCTGTATAGTTCCAGCTCTGTCCTGTTGCAGGTGGAGTGATATCAAATGCACTCTGCCTGTAAGAAGAGAAATAAAGGAAGTATTGGCTCTACATGCTTCCTCCAGCGCCGCACCTCATACTCTGGCAGTGATGTGCCTCAGAGGAGCCAACATTTCCCACCAGCAGTACCCGCCAGTAGTACCCACCACCAGTACGAGCCAGCAGTACCTGCCAGCTGGTAGATCGCAGTGCATCCGTGTGAAAGCAGGCTTAGGCCCCTTTCACACAATCGGTCTGTGCATTAGCATATGTAAATTGTTGCAAGATATTTTTTTAATACCTAGTGTTCTGTCATAATAAATTGTCATGTTCTTTTTCATACACGTACGAACATTACATTTTCTGGCTGCCTAAGTCACATGTGCTAGGAGTGCAACTAGCCCCCAGCCCATAATTGTAAATATCCCAGCATGTGCAGTTTTTCTGACTCCTACATTTTTCTGCCCTATAAATACAGAATCATCTGTATCGATACGTGTGTCAGGAAGGAATACATCACAATACATTGCTGTATTAATATTTTGAGCACAGCGCTATTTAAAGCCCTGTTCCATGTGCCCCTTTTATACTTTGAGCACCTGCCCCTCCAAAGGTTTCTGCACAGCCCTGCTTGGCCAGTCCATCACCTTTACCCTCAGCTTCTTTAGCAAGGCAGTGGTCGACTTGCATGTGTGTTTGGGGTCGTTATCATGTTGGAATACTGCCCTGTGGCCCAGTTTCCGAAGGGAGGGGATCATGCTCTGCTTCAGTATGTCACAGTACATGTTGGCATTTATGGTTCCCTCAATGAATTGTAGCTCCCCAGTGCCGATAGCACTCATGCAGCCCCAGACCATGGCACTCCCACCACCATGCTTGACTGTAGGCAAGACATACTTGTCTTTGTACTCCTCACCTGGTTGCTGCCACACATGCTTGACACCATCTGAGCCAAATAAGTTTATCTTAGTCTCATCAGACCACAGGACACGGTTCCAGTAATCCATGCCCTTAGTATGCTTGTCTTCAGCAAACTGTTTGCGAACTTTCTTGTGCATCATCTTTAGAAGAGGCATCCTTCTGGGACGGCAGCCATGCAGACCATTTTGATGCAATGTGCAGTGTATGGTCTGAGCACTGACAGGCTGACTCCTCCACCCCTTCAACCTCTGCAGCAATGCTGGCAGCACTCATACATCTATTTCCCAAAGACAACCTCTGGCTATGATGCTAAGCACATGCACACAACTTCTTTGGTTGACCATGGCGAGGCCTGTACTGAGTGGACCCAGCCCTGTTAAAGCGCTGTATTGTCTTGGACACCATGTTGCAGCTCAGTTTCAGAGTCTTGGCAATCTTCTTACAGCCTATGCCATTTTTATGTGGAGCAAAAAAATTTTTTTCACATCCTCAGATTTTTTTGCCATGAGGTGTCATGTTGAACTTCCAGTGACCAGTATGCGAGAGTGAGAGCGATAACACTAAATTTAACCCACCTGCTCCCCATTCACACCTGAGACCTTGTAACACTAACGAGTCACATGACAACAGGGAGGGAAAATGGCTAATTGGTCCCATTTAGGACATTTTCACTTAGGGGTGTATTCACTTTTGTTGCCAGTGGTTTAGACATTAATGGCTGTGTGTTGAGTTATTTTGAGAGGACAGCAAATTTACACTGTTATACAAGCTGTACACTCACTACTTTACATTGCAGCAAAGTGTAATTTCTTCAGTGTTGTCACATGAAATATTTACAAAAATGTGAGGGTTGTACTCACTTTTGTGAGATACTGTATAAGGTGTCTCTTCTGCACAGGATCACGTACCTAGTATGTGATCCACCACTTTGGGGCGCTTCCATTGTGATTAGACACAGCGGAAGCTGATTGGCGGGTACGATGGACTTGATGTCGCAGGCACCTGCCTGTGCTTCAGTACACTGACATAAAGGCAGATCGCTGTTCTATGGAATGAGTATCAGCGCTGCTCTTATTTGCGATACCTCCCTATGAATATATAAAGTGTATAATTCCTGGTGCTAGGCTGCTGCTGATATAAGGCAATGTGGTCCTTTAAAACAAGCAATGTGTGTATCAGCGTTGATATACAGATCCATGTTCTGTCACTACAGAAGACATGGATCCTATGTCTCTGCTAAGCAGAGGCACCAATTAGTGCCTTCTCCTAATACAAACACCTCCCCCACAGTAGTAAAGCACACGTTAGGCACACATTGAACTACTTTGATCACCCTGATGTTAACCCCTTCCCTGCCAGTGTCATTAGTACAGTGACAGTGCTTATTTTTTAGCACTGATCATTGGATTAGTGTTACTGATCCCCAAAAGTGACAAAAGTTTCAGTTAGTGTCCCAAATGTCTGCTGCAATATCGCAGTCCCACTACAAGTCCCTGATCACTGCCATTACTTATAAAAATAAAAAAATAATTAAAACATAAATAAAAATATTCCATAGTTTTGCGCAAACAAATCAATATACGCTTATTAGGATTTACTTACGAAAACTATGTAGCAGAATACATATTGGCCTAAATTGATGAAGACATTTTTTTAGATTTTTTTAGATTTTTTTTTATTGGATATGTTTCATAGCAGAAAGTAAAAAAAAAAATAGTTTTTTCAAAATTGGTGGTCTTTTTTTGTTTATAGCGCAAAAAAATAAAAACCGTCAAAGCAAATGCTACATAAATCATCTGCCCTTAATCAAGATGACTACTTCCGGTGCTTTTCAAATTGATTACTCTTGATGGATTGGTGAGTTTGCTTTGAATATTAAAAATGAAATAAATAGTGTTTTTGGTTTGTGGTGCTCATGCAGTGTGCAGTGTAGTTCCACTTTAACCACTTCCCTCCCGTCATATAACAAAATGACAGCCGCAAAGTGGTTGCTCTATCCTGACTGGGCGTCATATGATGTCCAGCAGGATAGACCACTCTGCGCTCCCCGGGGTATGCGCATTGCGGTGATCAGTGGTGCAGTGTGTCACTCTGACACACCGTATCGCCGATCTTGGTAAAGAGCCTATGACGTAGGCTCTTTACCATGTGACCAGCTGTGTCCAATCACAACTGGCCACATAGTAAATAGAAAATAGGAAGTGCCGTTAATCGGCTTTTCTCAGTTCGCGCCTGCCAGGCGCGAGTAGAGGAGAGACGATCGGCGGCTCTCCTGATGGAGGGGGGCCTGTGCTGGTAATCAGAGCATTGATTACCAGTGCAGACCCTTGGGGGATGCCACTAGAGCCACCAAGGATTGCCCACCCATGGCCACCAGGGATGCCCACCCATGCCACCAGGGATGCCAATTAGTGCTCTGGGAGCCTGTCAATGCCTTCCTCATCAGTGCTGCCCATCATTGCCATCTATCAGTGCCACCCATCAGTGCCCATCATTGCCATCTATCAGTGATGCCTATCAGTGCTGCCTATCAGTGCCCATCAGTGCCACCTATCAGTGCCCATAAGTGCCACCTATCAGTGCCCATCAGTGCTGCCTATCAGTGCCCATCAGTGCTGCCTGTGAGTGCCAATCAATGCTGCATATCAGTGCTACCTATCAGTACCACATATCAGTGCAAACTATCAGTGCCCATCAGTGCTGCATATTAGTGCCTCATCATCAGTACCACCCCATCAGTGCCTCCTCATCAGTGCCTCCTCATCAGTGCCTGTCAGTGCGACCTCATCAGTGCTCATCAGTGCAGGAAAAACATATTTATTTACACAATTTTATAACATAAACAAAAAAATTTTCCTTTTTTTTCAAACTTTTCGATCTTTTTTTATTTGTTTAGCAAAAAAGGAAAAACCTTGTGGTGATCAAATACCACCAAAAGAAAGCTCTATTTGTGGGAAAAAATGACATAAATTTGGTTTAGGTACAGTCTTGCATGACCGCGCAATTATCATTCAAAATGCAACAATGCTAAAAGCTGAAAATTGACCTGGGCAGGAAGGGGGTGAAAGTGCCCGGTATTGAAGTGGTTAAGCAGTTGTTGTTTTTTTTTCCTTTCTCCAAATAAAGGTTTTTCCATTAAATGAATAAAAGTTGACCATTGTAAGCACCCCTATTCTGTTGTCTTATTTTCTATTCTATTATTTTGGATCCCATTGTTTTGGAGTCTATTTTAACCTATTCTATTCAAATTTGAATATATTCTATTTAAAATTTTGAATTTCGGAAGATGGTCATACTCTATTTTATTCAATTCAATTCTATTCTTTACATACTATCTTTATATTCTATTTTATTGTACTCTTTTTTTTTTTGAAAACCGATTTCAATTTTTTAAAACACAAGTTTGAATCAAATTTCAATATTTTGGATTTGTTAAATTCATTACTTTTGTAATTCAGTAATTTGGAGACATCCGGATTTATGAATAATGAAAAATGTGTCTGAATTTTGATTCAAACTGAAACGAACTGCACATGTCTACATGCTAATAGGAGCAGAGAGCAGAGTGAGAGAAAGATAAACTCATCAGTCTGCTGCTTCTTCTTTCACTCTCCAGTCACAGACTGGGGGCAGGGCCATCTTTAACGCAGGGCAAAAGGGGCAGCTGCCCGGGCCCAGTCATTGTTGTGGGGCCAAAAGCAGCTGCCCTTTGAGCCCTCATTGCCCGAAAACAGTTGATACCTGGATTCGGGTGGGCCCAAGAAAATGTTTGCCCAGGGTCCAATCAATGTTAAAGATGGCCCTGACTGGGGGAGGGACAAGACCTGTAAGCGTTACTGAACTACAGCAACTTAAAATTGGGTCGTCTACCCTGCCAGACAGAGCTGTGAAGCGAGGCAGAGCTGTGTATGTTCCAGAACTGGATGGATAGCCTTGACATTAAATTAGGCAGAGTTCAATCAAACCATCAGAACCATCGCACCATCTTACTAAAGAGTTTTGTGCACCAAAAAAACAACAAATTGAAATTAGCTGAGTTGCAGTGGCAGAAATTCACTTGGAATACTATTTTTTAATATAAATCCTGATCCCCTGAAGCGAGCTGCAGACATACAGTGCGACTGTATTTATATTTTTCATTAAATGTAATGTGATTAATTTCACAAGTTAATTTACTTCCCCTGTCGGAAGAGGAAAATTTAAATTAAATATTTTACTGCTCAGAGATATTAAAAAAAAACTCTTTTGCTGAAAATAGAAATTTGTTTTAGGTGTATTCGGCTAGGATGTGCCCGTTAAATAAGAAACCATTACTGTCACCGAAAGGTATCTGTGCATTTGGATAAAGTGATACAAACGAGGTGTTTAACAAAACACCGCATATAATCCATGAACCACTTTCAACATATTGTTGTGATCTCGGGAAAGGCAGCCAAAGACAACGTAACCTGCTGCACTTTGCTCAGAATTATCACCTATTTGTCATAGTTATTTGTAAACCGATTAGTTCTGGTTCATGCAGACAGACAGGTGAGTAAAACAGTCACTAAATATTACTTCCAGTTATTATATAGCGTTAAATGTATGGGGAACATGGGAGCTGTCATTGCTGATGTCCTTCTGAAAATGCTAATTGTATGGCTGTCATGCTGACCCTCTGGCTTACCCATGGGTACTAGCATGTACTGTATATACTTTTTTTTTTTTCAGTTTTAAGAGCTGTGAGGAGTTTGACTGACAATTCCTCGGTCATGCAACACTGAACCAAAATTAATTTTATATCCTTTTTTGAGACACATAAAGCTTTATTTTGATGGTTTCCAATACCCACTGTGTGATATATATATATTTTTTATTCTTTACTAAAAAAAGAGAAAAAGAAAAAAAAATTGGTTTGCCTACATTTACTTGTCATTTACAGTGCCTTGCGAAAGTATTCGCCCCCCTTGAACTTTGCGACCTTTTGCTACATTTCAGGCTTCAAACATAAAGATATAAAACTGTAATTTTTTGTGAAGAATCAACAACAAGTGGGACACAATCATGAAGTGGAACAACATTTATTGGATATTTCAAACTTTGTTAACAAATAAAAAACTGAAAAATTGGGCGTGCAAAATTATTCAGCCCCTTTACTTTCAGTGCAGCAAACTCTCTCCAGAAGTTCAGTGAGGATCTCTGAATGATCCAATGTTGACCTAAATGACTAATGATGATAAATAGAATCTACCTGTGTGTAATCAAGTCTCCGTATAAATGCACCTGCACTGTGATAGTCTCAGAGGTCCGTTTAAAGCGCTGAGAGCATCATGAAGAACAAGGAACACACCAGGCAGGTCCGAGATACTGTTGTGGAGAAGTTTAAAGCCGGATTTGGATACAAAAAGATTTCCCAATCTTTAAACATCCCAAGGAGCACTGTGCAAGCGATAATATTGAAATGGAAGGAGTATCAGAGCACTGCAAATCTACGAAGACCTGGCCGTCCCTCTAAACTTTCAGCTCATACAAGGAGAAGACTGATCAGAGATGCAGCCAAGAGGCCCATGATCACTCTGGATGAACTGCAGAGATCTACAGCTGAGGTGGGAGACTCTGTCCATAGGACAACAATCAGTCGTATACTGCACAAATCTGGCCTTTATGGAAAAGTGGCAAGAAGAAAGCCATTTCTTAAAGATATCCATAAAAAGTGTCGTTTAAAGTTTGCCACAAGCCACCTGGGAGACACACCAAACATGTGGAAGAAGGTGCTCTGGTCAGATGAAACCAAAATCAAACTTTTTGGCAACAATGCAAAACGTTATGTTTGGCGTAAAAGCAACACAGCTCATCACCCTGAACACACCATCCCCACTGTCAAACATGGTGGTGGCAGCATCATGGTTTGGGCCTGCTTTTCTTCAGCAGGGACAGGGAAGATGGTTAAAATTGATGGGAAGATGGATGGAGCCAAATACAGGACCATTCTGGAAGAAAACCTGATGGAGTCTGCAAAAGACCTGAGACTGGGACGGAGATTTGTCTTCCAACAAGGCAATGATCCAAAACATAAAGTCAAATCTACAATGGAATGGTTCACAAATAAACATATCCAGGTGTTAGAATGGCCAAGTCAAAGTCCAGACCTGAATCCAATCGAGAATCTGTGGAAAGAACTGAAAACTGCTGTTCACAAACGCTCTCCATCCAACCTCACTGAGCTCGAGCTGTTTTGCAAGGAGGAATGGGCAAAAATTTCAGTCTCTCCATGTGCAAAACTGATAGAGACATACCCCAAGCGACTTACAGCTGTAATCGTAGCAAAAGGTGGCGCTACAAAGTATTAACTTAAGGGGGCTGAATAATTTTGCACACCCAATTTTTCCTGTTTTTTGTTAAAAAAGTTTGAAATATCCAATAAATTTCGTTCCACTTCATGATTGTGTCCCACTTGTTGTTGATTCTTCCCAAAAAATACAGTTTTATATCTTTATGTTTGAAGCCTGAAATGTGGCAAAAGGTCGCAAAGTTCAAGGGGGCCGAATACTTTCGCAAGGCACTGTATTTACCTTTAAAAAAACCCATAATCTTTGGCACTTTACCCCTTAACACCACCTCCCAGTGGCCCTTTAGATGGGCTTTAATGCACGTGGCATGGCTTCTCGATCATGTGACCATGATTTTTGTACTTTCTTACACTTTCTGGTATGTGAATGTGCCTTCAGTGTTATATTGTGTTTCCCCGAAAATTAGACCTACCCTAAAAATAAGACCTACTGTTATTTTTGGGGAGGGATGAAATATAAGCCCTACCCTGAAAATAAGCCCTAGTTTAGAGTTTGTAAAATCTTAGAATCAACTTTTTTACGGTTTCATATAATGTCCAGTGTGTGTTTCTGTAATCTAATAGTGTTAAATATCTTCGGTACAGCGCCGCTCAGCTGATTCCCCGCTCTTCTCTTCTCCTCTTCTCATAGCTGTCAGTAGGGGATCTTAGCCCCACCCCTCTGCAGTGTTCAGAGCGGGTCACAGAAGTGCCGAGCATTATATTATAATAGTGCTCGGCACTTCCCTGACCCCCTGCTGTCAGCGGGGAAGAAGAGAAGGAAAAGCAGCGGGAAATCAGCTGAGATCTCCTATTGACAGCCATGAGAAGAGAAGGAGAGAAGAGCAGAGCGGGAGATTAGCTGAGCGACACTGTACTGAAGGTATTTCACACTATTAGATTCCAGAAACACACTGGACATTATATAAAACAGTCATAAAGTGGACGCTAGGATTTTAAAAACACTAAACTAGGTTCACACAGGGGTATCCTGTCAGGCAGGGGAAGATAGCACATTACACATAAGACCTACCCCGAAAATAAGCCATACTGTGTCTTTTGGTGCCAAAATAAATATAAGACCCGGGCTTATTTTCGGGGAAACACGGTAGCTGTATATAAAACTAAGCCTCTGCTACCTCAGTCTGCTAGTCTCAGGAGATTTGGAAGTTTCCAGAATAGGACCGATGTCAGTAAAGGGGAGTTGATGGATCTTATGTGCTAAAGCAGCACTGAATTATTGGTCCCCTGTACCCAGAAATGGTAGTGGTGAGGGTCCTGGCTGAGGGACCTAGGTGAGTGTAGCCTACTTCAAAAGGCAAGGAAACAAAAAGGTCTGGCAAGATGGGTTAGAAAAACATCTTAAAATGTAGCTTTCATTTACACAAATGTGGTCTGGGTTTTACAGTCCACTGCCTAGGCAAAGCAACACTAAAGAAGAATCAACCAACTCTGGACTAAACATTGAACTAGGAGTTTTGCGCTCTGCAGAAACCGTTTCTCTTGAAGTTAGCTGTGTGTAGTTTAATTAGGATTTACTGTTAATCAGAATCATTCATCTGTGTTGTACTGTGTATATCTAAATTCCCCCATACCCATGACAACTCAACCTTTATCACAAGTGATAAGTAATATGCAATCTGGCTCCCTTCCACAAAAAGCTTAAGGCCAAGAACACAAGCTACAAAACAACACAGGAAGTTTTGCTGTGACCGGCCAACTGTTTAATTGCATTCAAGACTGATCAATAAGTAGCTCTAGCAAAGAAATATTTACAGCCTATTTAGATATAGGCGGTGGAAACAGCCAGAGAAGCAACTCGTTTAAAATAGTCTTGGCTATGCAAAAGTTTTGTTTTAAGAAACTACAGTTTTAGAAGTTAAAAACTAGCTGTACTTTTACAGAAGTTACTGGAAAAAATAGATACAGCTTATTCAACATTTTGCAGTAAAAGCTGTTAAATCGACAATATCACCAAAATTGTTGTACTCTGATCCATAGGGTTCAGCCCAACTCCAATTCAATTGTCCACTCCCTACTATTGGATCACTCTTGCACTGATAAAAAAAAAATTCCTTATACTTACCTTTTCAGGTCACTTTAGTCCAGTCTGGAAACCAGTCTTCTTCGTTATCTTTTTACCTATGGCTTATAACAGTGGTCGCCAAATGCGGCTCTTTGCTAGCCTTTATCCGGCCCTTGTGGCACTATTTCTCCCAAATGATAACAGGCACTATTCCTCCAACTAACACTAAAAGTGGGGCATAATTCCTGCCACTGACACTAATAATGGGGCACTAATCCTCCCACTAATATCAATGGTGGGGCACTAATCCTCTTACTAATATCAATAATGGGGCATTCAGCTTCTGACGAATATCAATGGTGGGGCACTATTCCTCCTCCTGACACCAACATTGGGCCACAATTCCTTGCACTGATATGATTGATGGGGCACTATTCCTCACACTGATACGAACGATGGGGCACTATTCCTCCCACTAATACCAATGATGGGGCTCCACTCCTCATAGCGACCACCAACCCTGAGGCAATGGGTATTCTCACTGATGCTGGGCTGGGACATTTTTTACCCCCCACTGGCCACAATCAGGCCCCCCTATAATCTGAAGGACTGTAAACTGGTCCTATGTTTAAAACAATTGGAGACTCCTTGTTTAGAAGAATAAGATACTAAATCCTTTTTTCTGTGTTTTATTTCATTTAAGGAACCCTAGACTTACTGTACTTTGTAGAAAGGAAGCCAACTATACTTGCAATGTGCCTTTTTTTTCTCTGCTGGACCCTGAACCGCTGCCCCTTCCCACACATACACTCACACAACCCCACTGTCTCCTCCAGCTCCAAAGCTGGTTGCGGAGGACCCAGAGGAAGTAGCAAGGCACAGTAGGCAGTAGGTGAGTATTTGGGGATGGGAGGGGGGCTGATGGTGTTATTAATGTACTGAGGAATTTTTTACCCTAATACTCTGAATACATTAAACAATGCTTAGGTTTTATTAACACTTGAAATACTTAGAAGTATTAATTATCTTTCACAAGGATCACATTCCCTTTGACAATGCCTTCATCTGCTTTACCATAGGGCAGGACAATGCCATCTTTGTTAAAGCATCATCCGGTATTCCATGGCCTGACATGCTAACCTATAGAAGAGTAGTCAATGATATCCCTAGTGCTTCTGCAGTTCTTCCACCTAGAGATGTGCTATGAAGCTAGACTGTACTGTCAGATTGATCACTAGAGGACAGGAAACTGATAAATTACATCCTCTCCTTCTGCAGCAGATTGATGACATCATCTCAGCCTAGGCAATGACATCTCAAGGTCTTTGTATATAGGCTTTATTTTATAATAAAAAGAAGCTTAAAAATTATATATATACATAGGCGTGCGCACGGGGTGTGCCGGGTGTGCCTGGGCACACCCTAATCACCCTGTGTCTGTTAGTGTAGGGCCGGCTTCCTCCCGAGATCTCCATCTTTGGCACTGAGGGTAGTGAGATACTCGGTGGAGAGGCAGCTGTGCTGTTGGCTCCAGCAGACAGTGAGGCTTGCCATGTGTGTGACACTGTCAGGTAATGTTACTGCTTGCAGGGAGAAAGACAAGCTGTCAAAACTCAGCTGGTGATGTCGGGGATGGGCGGGATCGAACAGCTATCAAACACCAGCCAATGGGATGGGGTCTGGGCGGCTGCTTCATTTATGTGGCTCCGCCCCTTTCTTAAGCAGCCCAATCATTGGCTGGTGTTTGACAGCTGCTTGATCCCGCCCACCCCCGACATCACCGCTAAGTTTTGACAGCTGGTCTTTCTCCCTGCAAGCAGCTACATGACAGTGACTGTGTCACACACACAGTGGGGTACCAATAGGGGGGCGCACTGGGGGGTATCAGCCAGCGTCCTCTGAGAGATCCTGTATGGCAGTGTGAAGGCAGCTGCAGTGGCAGCTCCTTCAATCCATGCTGCATGCGGGGGTTCCAGTGTTCTTATCCGCCCTCAGTGCTCTTAACCCCCCCCCCCCAGTGCACTAGACCCCCTGTTCTTTAGCCCCCCCATGCTCTTCAGCTCCCCACAGTGCTTTTTATCTCCCTCCCCCTATGCTCCCTGCCCCCCCAGTGCTCTCCACCCCCCTGGTTTTCCCTGCCCGCCCCCCAAGTGCTCACCTGTCCCCCCCAGTGCTCTTCACCCCCCTGGTTTTCCCTGCTCGCCCCCCCAGTGCTCTCCACCCCCTGCACTTTCCAACCCCCCTACAATGCTTTGCAAACCCCCTCTTAATTCTCTCCTGTCCCCCCCGCCCATCGTGCCCTTCACCTCCTCCAGTGCTCTCTGCTTCCCCTGTGCTCTCCGGCCCCCCTAGTGCTCTTCTATCTTCTATCATGTCCTCAGTCTCTGAGCATCTTCTGTATCACATCCGTAGTCTCTGACCATCTCCTGTATCATGTCTGCAGTCTCTGACCATCTCCTGTATCAGGTCTGCAGTCTCTGACCATCTATTGTATCATGTCTGCAGTCTCTGACCATCTACTGTATCATGTCTGCAGTCTCTGACCATCTCTTGTATCATGTCTGCAGTCTCTGACCATCTCCTGTATCATGTCTACAGTCTCTGACCGTCTCATGCCAAGGTTCGCCATCACTGCTCTATATATATATATATATATATATATATATATATATATATATATATATATATATACACGCATGTGTGTTTGAGCTTTGGGGTGCACACACTAATGCAATAGGCTGCGCACGCCTATGTATATATATATATATATATATATATATATATATATATATATATACAGTGCACAGCATAAATAAGTAAACCCCTTTTGAAAAGTAAGATTTTAATCAATATCTCAACACAAGAATAATTTCCAAAATTTTGAAAAAACTGAGTTTTATAGAACATTTGATTAGCTTCATTACATGAAAGTAAGGTTAATAATATTTACTTAGATTACAAAATCTTCAGTTTTACTCATATTAGTTGATGCAAAAATGAATACACCCCACAAAAAAACTACTACATCTAGTATTTTGTATGGCCTCTATGGATTTTAAGGACAGCACCAAGTCTTCTAGGCATGGAATGAAGAAGTTAGTGACATATTGCAACATCTATCTTTTTCCATTCTTCAAGAACAACCTCTTTTAGAGCCTGACCGATGGATGGACAGTGATGCTCAACTTGTCTCTTCAGAATTCCCCATAGATTTTCAATTGGGTTCAGATCAGAAGACATACTTGGCCACTGAATCACTTTCATCATGTTCTTCTTCAGGAATGCAAATGCTTACATGTGTGATTTGAATCATTGTCATGTTGGAAAAGTGCACGACGACCAAGGGCACAGAGTGATGGTAGCATCTTCTCTTTTAATATAGAGCATTACCTCTGTGAATTTATGATACCATCAATGAAATGCAGCTCCTCGGCACCAGCAGCACTCATGCAACCCCACAGAAGTACACTGCCACCACCATGCTTCACTGTAGGCACCACATATTTTTCTTTGTACTCCTCACCTTTGCAAAGCCATACAGTTTTGAAGCCTTTATTTTGATCTCATCACTCCAGAGTCCCAGTATTCTTTTTCTTTTTCAGCATGGGCCCAGGCAAATTCCCAGGCAGGCTTTTTTGTGCATGGACTTTAGGAGAGGCTTCATTTGTGGACGAATGCCATTCCTCTGCAATGTACGCCGTATTCCATCACAGGAAACAATCACTCCAGCTTTCTACTTCTTTAGCTAACTGCAGTGAACTTGCATGGAGATTTTCCTCAACCTTTCCCATCAGAAGATGCTCCTGTCGAGGTGGTAACTTCTGTGGATGGCCTGGACGTCTCTGTGAGATGGTTGCAGTTCCATCTTTGTTAAATTTTTGTATTACTTTTGCTACGGTATTCTGACTGATAATTTAAAGCTTTGCTGATCTTCTTGTTGCCTTCCCCTTTCTTGCATAAACAAATAATTTTCTTTCTCAGGCCTTGTGACATTTTTCTTCCATGTGGTGTCATTGCTGAGTTAAGTAACACCCTTTTATAATCAACTGCCTGCTGGACAGTCTAATGAATAATTAGACTCACTTGTAGTTGAATTTTTGGTTAACATATTTTTTATTGAAAACATAAGCATTACAAAGAAAATAGATTAAAGAACACTAAATTACAGTAGTACAATCATACTTTTGACAGTTTTCCATAGGCATAGGTAATAATTTGGCTTACTTCCTAATTTGGTGAAATTGTAGCTCCCTAATACTATAACATACATAAAATGTTTTGCATGTTGATGGCCCACCCAAAACCGCACTCGGACACCCCAATGGGTACAAACTCTGTCAAGGTGTGGAGGGCACCACCATTAAAGCTATAATCATGGAAAGCTTCTAAGTTCTAAAGGACGTATCACCAACTCTACATCTAGAATATATGTTCAGTTGTTTCTTCTTCTAAAAGTGAAGGCAAGCAGAGGCTCTGGGGTGGCATATCTACCGCGACCTTTCAGTCTGGAGGTTGGACACTTTATGGTCTTTAAAGGCTATTAATTTTTCATATTGACATTGCACATTAATCCGGGTTATAAGATCTTCCAGAATGGGAGATGTATTGGATTTCCAATGGCTAGTAATGGTAATTCCAGCAGCAAAAGAATATGTAATATTATTGTCCTGTATTCTTTGGGGAAGGTGTCAATGCCCAAATTCAGAAGGGCTAAAGGATTGCCTATGATTTCAGTAATAAGGTTCTCAACTGATCTCCAGAATGTTTAAATAACTACACATTTCAATAGGGTATGATATAAGTTCCCTATACCCCGACATTGTCTCCAACATAGTTGAATTCTTGTTAATTAGGATTTTGTTGTCTAAAATTTAGCTTTGCTCCTAAGACTTTTTTTTTTTTGGAGCGTATTCATTTTTGGCCTTGAATGAATTTGTTAGAAAAAATACTTTTTTGTGTGTGCAAATGATCAAACCTTGGTTGGGTTGTAATCAATGGGCCGCATTTGTGGGAGTATTTTGTAGTATAGTTGTCCAGTAGAAATTGTTGATTCTGAAAGGAAAGTATAGGTTGTCTGACAAACCTGTTGGGGGGTCTACTCATTTATGCTGAGCACTATATATACATATATCTATATCTATATCTATATCTATATATATATATATATATATATCTCCATATATATATATATATATATATATATATATATATATATATATATATATATATATATATATATGTATATATATATACTGTACATACATATATATATATATATATATATATATATATATATATATATATATATATACATATATATATATATATATCTATATACACATACTGTTGCATATGGTGACATGCCGTGTGCATTTATTAATGCAGACTTATACAATTACTCAAATGTCCACTGTAACAAAATAAAGTATAAACTACCAAAATGTATTTTGCCACTTTTATATTAAACATTGACATGGTGACAGCGACTTATTTCTTCTTAGAAGGAAAAGGTGCAGTAGACTACCTCTCTGCCATGTGCGGTTTTTGCTCTTTTTATCTCAACCCTCAGGATTATCAGAGAAAATAGGAAGATGGAGATACATAACAGTTTGGGGTCTGGGCTTCCCGCTGGTACACCTTTCAAATTTCTGAGATTCCAACAGTGGGAAACACACTGGCAGCCGGGAGAAATCATCTCTGTAATAAGCACTTGGAGATGTAAATTCACAAGTTGAATTCATCTCTCTTATTACAGGAGTTTTTCTACCCACTGATAATAAATTAGACATTCAGCTAGCCTCAGTGACATTTTCCGAGCAATGACTGCTGCATTAACTTATTGCTGTCATATCTAATCTTAGGTGAAATAATGGTGCAGTCAGGCAAGGCTTTCTCACAGCCTGGAATTCCAGAGACTGAATAGTTAAAGCTAAACTCAGTTTATGGAGCTGACAAACACTGGTGCTTAGTCCTCAATCTGCTCCCGCCCAATCTTTTTTTTAAAGTGTATATATGGTCAAAATGTAAAATGATATATTTATTTCCACATTGTATTTCATTTCTTTTTAGCCTATTCCTATTATCTGAATGACTTTGAAGTTTGTAAACTCACTTTGTGAAGCTCTCCACACATTTACTTTCTTGTAATCTGTGACACGTATTCACTATGCACTGCTGTGTTACGGAATTCACAGAGCCTGCCTTCTGAACTACAGAGGTGCTGAGAGGAGGAGTTTCAGGAGGCGGAGCCAATATAGGAATCACAGATTGCAGGCAGTAGGTACCATGGGATATGTAGCTGAGGAGGAGCTGCAAAGCATGCACGTTATCTAGGAAATTACGGAAAGAGATGGCCAGCAGACAGGCAGAACTCATAAGATAAAAGGAGAATTTTTAAGTACTTATATCGGATTGTCAAATGTAACTATTGTTTGTATTGCTATAAATGTGCCTAAAATGAAAGGGTATGCTACTTTAATTAACCACTTCTGGACCAGAAGATTTTCCCCCTTAACCACTTTAAGACCGGAAGGATTTGCCCCCTTAATAACCAGACCCTATTTTGCGATTCGGTACTGCGTTACTTTAATGAACAATTGCGCGGTCATGCAACACTGTACCCAAACAACATTTATGTCCTTTTTTCCCCAGAAATAGAGATTTCTTTTGGTGGTATTTAATCACCTGTGTGAATTTTATTTTTTTGCGCTATAAACAAAAAACGAGCGACAATTTTGAAAAAAAAAACAATATTTTTTACATTCTGCTATATAACATTCCCAAAATAAAAAATGTAAAAATTAAAATGTTTTAACATTTTAGGCCAATTTGTTTGCTGCTACATATTTTTGGTAAAGAAAATCACAATAAGCGTATTTTGATTGGTTTGCGCAAATGTTATCTACTAACAACGAGAAAGATTTATGCCATTTTTATTGTTTTTTTTTCTTTTTTTCACTGCAACATTGCGGTGGACAGATTGGGCCCCTAACTGACATTTTTGACACTTTTGGTGGGGGGGGGGGGGGGCAGGGACATTACTACAGTAATCAGTGCTAAAAAAATACACTGTTACTGTCATAATGACACTGTCAGGGAAGGGTTAACATTGTGGGTGATCAAGGGGTTAAATGTGAGCCTAGGGCTTGTTTCCAACTGTGGGGGGCGTGGCTTGTGAAATTACCATAGAGACCTGTGATCCTATATAGAAGGATCACAGGAGCTCTATTATCATTCCAGGGAGAAGAACTGTGTGTTTACAACAGCTGACCGTTCTTCTCTCTCAGCGGGGAACAATCGCGGGTGTCAGGCGGCAATCGGAGCCGTCTGACCCGTGCATCGGCTTACCCGCTGACAAGTGGGGGGGCGGGAGTGTGCCACCGGAGGCACGCACTTGCCCCCTAGCTGCCTCCAAGCGACCAACGTAGCCCTACGTCGGTTTGCGTGGGAGAGCCACCCTGCTGCAGTAAAAAGGCGGCGTGTGGTCGGCAAGCGGTTAAAGTACAACTAACGTCTCCTCCTCCTCCTTAACTGAGTTACTAAGTGATGCACAAAAGGGAATAAAACACTTCCTTTACCTACACTGACTGAGCCAAATTCTTTATCGTTTGTGTCTCACTTGCTCCCCCAGACACTGCAGCTCACAGTGGGAGGATTTCATAAACAGAGTGTAGCGCACCCCCTAAGGAGCCGCAAGTGTAAAGGGATCCCCCACACTGCACAGCCAAGCACACTGCATCTTCACAGCACACTTGAGTCAGAAAAACAGTCCAGTTGTCAGGGAACAAACATCAGGAGAAGGGCTCTAGGACCCAGCAGCGCTATCAGCAACTTAGCAGGAGAAGGACTTTAGGACCCAGCAGCACTACCAGCAATTTACCTGGGCCTATATAAGGAAGTCTGCCAGTGATTTTAGTTGCTGCTTGATCTTCGGCTCCTCCAGTGTGTTATCCTTGTGATATTCCAGTTCCTGTTTCCTGTTACCGACCCGGCTTGTCCTCGACCTGTCTCCTGATTGCTTCCTGTGTTTGACCTCGGCTATCCACCTGACTACGCTTGCTCTGACATCCACCTGGCTCCTGATCTTGGCTATCCACCTGACTACGCTTGCTCTGATATCCACCTGGCTCCTGATCTTGGCTATCCACCTGACCACGTTCCAGTCTCAGCATTATCCGAGTCCTGCAAACACCTCACGGGCGCCACCTGTCTGCTGATCCCACTCCAGCACTCCAGCTGTACTCTGGATCCTTCTGCACACAGTCCAGCAGGTGACCCGTGCTACTTTGGGCCTGACCTCTCCTGTTCTCATCCTCAGGGGGGGTCTGGAACTTAGCCGCAAGGGAAGCCCTCTCTCTCCATTGGCCTCCAGCACCAGGTACGTGATAGTATCAAGCAGCCAAGATGTCTGAGGCCGAGAGAGGTGCTTCCGCATTAGAGGCCCTATGTCAGCAGATTACAGCTCTTACACAAGCAGTCCAGAGCTTACAAGATGGCTACTTTCAGCTAGAAGGACGCCTTCACTCTCTCACTACCTCTATGACTCCTGTGGATCCTAACCAAGCTACTAGCTCCACTGCCTCCGCTCCAACGGCCAGTTGTTCTGCTACAGCCGCACCTGCAGTGGGTTTACCTCCTCCGGAGCCCAGAGTCCCCACTCCTGATCGCTTTTCAGGTGACCGTCGGAAATTCAGAGCTTTCAAGAATGCTTGTGACCTTTACTTTGCCCTACAACCAAGGACTTTTTCTCTTGAGACTGTCAAGGTGGGTTTCATCATTTCAATTTTATCTGATGAGCCACAGTCCTGGGCTCATAATCTCCTTGAGCAAAAGAACTCAGTCCTGGATTCAGTTTCCACCTTCTTTGAAGCTATGGCTACCCTATATGATGATCCACAACGGACTGCCACTGCAGAGTCGGCCCTTCATGCTCTTGTACAAAGCAGACGACCAGTGGAGGATTACATTGTGGAATTTCGCAAGTGGTCAGCTGATACTGGGTGGAATGATACCGCCCTAAAATACCAGTTCCGGCAAGGCTTATCTGAGTCTCTCAAGGACGAGTTGGCTAGGATTGAGGCTCCCGCCTCTTTAGAAAGTCTCATCCAAGTCTCTATCCAACTAGACCGACGGCTGCAGGAGAGAAGGTCCGAACGCACTCAGACCCTCCGACCCACATGGGTAATGCCAAAGGTCCCAGGACCAACACCCCCAGTCTCTGTTCCCCAGTCCATGAATACGTCCGATGGGGAACCCATGCAAATTGGCCTACTCCGCCCTGCTTTAACCCCTGAAGAGAGAGCACGCAGACGACAAGATAACTTGTATCTCTACTGTGGGACTTCGGGCCACTTCCTTCGCAGTTGTCCTGTTCGCCCAAGTAAGTCCAGCCTTCCATGCCCCTCATACCTCCAGTTGTCTGGGACTATATCCACTCATTTAATTCTTCCCATCTCTCTGCAGGTGGATGGAAAGGAAGTAAAGCTGCGGGCGATCATTGACTCTGGAGCCTGTAGTTGCTTCCTGGACATCAACCTAGCCAAGAACTTGCGCATACCCCTGAAACTGAAGGAACAAAGACTTGATGTACATTTAGCAGATGGCACTGCTCCTAGCTCTGGACCAGTCACTCAGGAGACTATCCCTGTCCTTGCCACAACAGAAGCAGGCCATCGGGAATTCCTCCGCTTTGATGTCATCAGGTCTCCTATATTCCCAGCCATTCTAGGGATGCCCTGGCTACGGGCCCACAACCCGCAAATTGATTGGCCCAAGGGAGAAATCATCTTCTCATCTTCCTACTGTCATCAACACTGTGGCGTCCCCATGCCTGTCAACTCTTCAGTGTGTCTCTCCGTTCAACCTACACCGGATCCCTGTCATGCTGTTCCTTCAGTCTACCTTGACTTCCTTGATGTGTTTGACAAAAGAGGTGCCGATGCCTTACCCCCACATCGGTCCTACGACTGCCCAATTGAGTTGCTACCTGGAGCAGAAGTACCCTTCGGGCGCATCTTTCCTTTATCCGAGCTGGAGCTGGAGGCCCTCCGACAATATATAGATGAAAACCTTGCCAAAGGATTCATCCGCCCTTCCTCGTCACCTGCTGGAGCCGGCATTTTCTTCGTCGAGAAGAAGGATCGCTCTCTTAGACCATGTATTGATTATAGGGACCTTAATAAAATTACTATCAAGAACAGATACCCACTCCCTCTCGTCCCCGAGTTATTCCAAAGATTCCGAACAGCCCAGGTCTTCACAAAGTTGGACTTACGGGGGGCCTATAACCTGGTTCGTATTAGGGAAGGGGATGAGTGGAAGACCGCCTTCCGAACACGCTTTGGTCACTTTGAGTACCTTGTGAAGTAATGCCCCCGCAACATTCCAACATTTTGTGAATGATATTTTCAGAGAATACCTTGACCTGTTCTTAATCGTCTATCTGGACGACATACTAATTTTCTCAGCCTCGCTTGAACTCCATCGAGAGCACGTCAGAAAAGTGTTAAAGACCTTAAGAACCCATGGCTTATATGCTAAAGCAGAAAAGTGTGAGTTCGAGAAACAATCTATCCAGTTCTTAGGACTCATAATTTCCACGAAAGGGATTTCCATGGATCCTCAGAAGGTATTAGCAATCTTGGAGTGGCATGCACCTTCTGACAAGAAAGGGGTCCAGAGGTTCGTGGGCTTCGCTAATTTTTATAGGAAATTTATTCGGAATTTCTTGACTATTATTGCCCCGATCACCCAGCTCACTCGCCTGCACTCACGCTTCTCCTGGAACCAGGATTCTCAAGCGGCTTTCGAAAAACTGAAGGCTCTCTTCACCTCTGCTCCCGTGTTGCAACATCCGGACCCAGCTCTTCCCTTTGTCCTTGAGGTGGACGCATCCGAAGTAGCTACGGGAGCCGTGCTCTCTCAGCGTCAGGGCCCAAAGGCCCTGCTTCACCCAGTAGCCTTTTGCTCCAGGAAGCTGAATCAGGCCGAAAGAAACTATGATGTGGGTGACAGAGAACTCCTGGCAATTAAAGTGGCTCTCGAAGAATGGAGGTACCTGCTGGAGGGCGCTAACCATCCAATTATGATCTTCACAGATCACAAAAATTTGGAATATTTAAGATCTGCAAAACGCCTAAGACCTCGACAAGCCAGATGGGCCTTATTCTTTTCGAGATTTAATTTCCACTTGACATACCGCCCAGGTTCCAAAAATGGGAAAGCCGATGCCCTGTCCAGGATGTTCCCCGAATCTACTGAATGTACTCCTCCAAGCACTATCTTATCTGCCCAAAATTTTTTGCTGATTCAACCAAACCTAAAGGCATCCATTGAACAAGCTTCTGTATCGTGCCCCGAATCCGAACATGACTCGTTAAGGCAGGGTGGATTACTTTGGCACCAGGACAAAATCTTTGTACCTCAAGAAGCTAGGTCTCTGGTTCTCAGGGCATTCCGAACCACCAACTTGCAGGGCACTTTGGGGCCCGTAAAACTAACAAGCTCATTCAGCGGTCCTTTTGGTGGCCTAACCTCAGTCGGGACTGTAGATCCTACGTCAAGTCATGCACGATATGTCTACGCAGCAAAAGCGACAAAGTCAAAGCCTGGGGGTTATTGAGACCCTTGCCTATCCCTAATCGCCTCTGGGAAATGATTTCAATGGATTTTATTGTTGATCTTCCTCCCTCTGAAAGATTCATGACCATCCTGGTTGTTGTAGACCGATTATCAAAAATGGCCCACTTCATACCAATGATTGGTACTCCCTCTGCAGCGGAAACCGCTCACACATTTATCAAGGAGATCATAAGACTTCATGGACTACCAAAGAACATTGTTTCGGATCGGGGGGGTGCAATTCACCTCTAGGTTTTGGAGAGCCCTTTGTAAAGCCTTGGAAGTGGAACTCTGCCTATCATCTGCCTACCATCCCCAAAGTAATGGGCAAACAGAACGCACCAACCAAACCCTCGAGCAATACCTCCGATGCTTTTCAGCTTTTTCCCAAGATGACTGGGCATCCCTGCTTCCACTGGTGGAATTTGCCTATAATAACTCTGTCCATTCAGCTACAAACCAGTCCCCATTCTGGGCTAATTATGGATTCCACCCTGCTGCCCTGCCTGAAATCATGCCTGAAACTTCAGTACCCACCTTGCAGGAAAGACTTGTTTTCATTCAAAACAATTATCAGGTCCTCCGGGAGTCCATACAGAAAGCCCAAGTGGATTACAAAAAACACTTTGATCGGAAACGGAGGGGAAATCCTTACTTCAAGGCTGGGGACAAAGTGTGGCTGTCTACTGCCAATCTAAAATTGGCCTGCCCTTCACGGAAGCTAGGGCCAAGGTATATTGGGCCCTTTCAGATCAAACGGGAAATTAACCCAGTGGCTTACGAACTATCTTTGCCTGACTCATATAGGATCCATCTAATTTTTCACACCTCCTTGTTCAAACCAACTGTTCCAGATCCATTTTCAGGGAGAGCAGAGCCACCTCCGCCGCCAGTGACAATTGGTGAGGACACAGAATTTGAGGTGGAAGCAATCCTGGACTGCAGGAAGCGAGGGAGACAAACCCAGTTCTTAATTAAATGGAAAGGGTATCCACCCGAAGAAAGCTCATGGGAACCCGAAGCCAATGTACATGCCCCCAGACTCCTCCAAGAGTTTCAGGACAAAACCCCGGAGAAAATTGCCCAAATGGGCATCCGGAGGCTGCCCGTCAGGGGGGGGGGGGGCACTGTCAGGGAACAAACACCAGTAGAAGGGCTCTAGGACCCAGCAGTGCTATCAGCAACTTAGCAGGAGAAGGACTTTAGGACCCAGCAGCACTACCAGCAATTTACCTGGGCCTATATAAGGAAGTCTGCCAGTGATTTTAGTTGCTGCTTGATCTTCGGCTCCTCCAGTGTGTTATCCTTGTGATATTCCAGTTCCTGTTTCCTGTTACCGACCCGGCTTGTCCTCGACCTGTCTCCTGATTGCTTCCTGTGTTTGACCTCGGCTATCCACCTGACTACGCTTGCTCTGATATCCACCTGGCTCCTGATCTTCGCTATCCACCTGACTACGCTTGCTCTGATATCCACCTGGCTCCTGATCTTGGCTATCCACCTGACCACGTTCCAGTCTCAGCATTATCCGAGTCCTGCAAACACCTCACGGGCACCACCTGTCTGCTGATCCCACTCCAGCACTCCAGCTGTACTCTGGATCCTTCCGCACACAGTCCAGCAGGCGACCCGTGCTACTTTGGGCCTGACCTCTCCTGTTCTCATCCTCAGGGGGGTCTGGAACTTAGCCGCAAGGGAAGCCCTCTCTCTCCATTGGCCTCCAGCACCAGGTACGTGATACCAGTGCTTTGTTTTTTTTTGTTTTATTGAGGGGAATAAACTTGGATAGGGATAGGGATATTATGGGATTCCCACTTGACTTTGAGCAAAAGTATTATTTAGGGACACACCTATATACAGACCACACAGCCTGATTGCAGAACTAAAACTCCCAGGACCAGCTGGCACACTGTTGGATGCTCTGTCAAAAAGGCTCAGTCAGATAAAAAGCAGTTACAGACAAAAAGCAAAAAGCTTTACAGACAAAGACCGCGGGCCCCTTGTTTGTGTAGCAAAGTCTTAGTGTCCAGCTGTCCTCCTGTGGCTACTGATCCCAGCACCACCTCTTCAGGTACTGCCAGCCCACCTGGCTGAAGCTGCCCCTTTCATTAACCCTTCTGGCTATTCTTCCACAGTCTTCCCAGACTGACTCTGCATCCATCCCAAACTGCTCTCTCCCAGTCCTCTCAGGCATGCCTTTCAGTCCTCTCCCAACTGTAACATGCACCAGCCCACCTGGTTGTCTTCCTCCCTCGAGATTTTCCCAGCAGTGTTCTCCTGCTGCCCTCCTCCTGCTCCTGTGCCTCTGGTCAGGACTACTCTGTTTGTTGTGAAGAGGGTCCCTTCCACACCTGAGCCCAGGCCCAAGCCCCCCTCCCCAGACTAGGGGGCATCCTCAAGGGCCACTGACAGCCTAACACTCCATCTCCAGCTTCCACCCGAACCTCACTGCCCTAGGTGGGCTGACTCAGAGTATTTGAGGGGGCCTTCCCTCTGCCACCCCATCTGTTGGACATTGATCAGGGCCCTCATGAATACTGCAGACTGCTCCTCCTTATCTCTACTCCCATTCTTCTGGAAGTTTCTAGAAATTTCCAGAAGTGGGGGAAGGTCTCAGTGATGCTCCCTGTGAACGCTCACCCAACCCAGATTAAACACAGGCTTGGATGCCAGCCAAGCCTGAACATTTTTCCTACACCTACAAAAACCTGACAATACCTATTCAAGCACACTAGAGTGTGCTACAAGAGGCAGTGTTGTCAATCCAGAAAGTATTGGGCAGGACTAGGTGGGGCCAGGTGCTGATGGACAAGCTGCAGGCTTGTGAATCAGCAGTGACAATGCTGATAGACATACCCCCTGCAACATTGTCTCATCCCACTGTAGTGCAAGCAGGCTCAGAATACATAAGCATGACAGCTCTGCCCTGAATCCAGGAGCAGTGCAACATTGCTGCCACACCATGACAGGAAGCTGTATTAGTTGGACTTCACTGGCAAAGATCAACGTGTATTTGTGGGATTTTGCAGGAGGACTAAGAGAAAACTGTAAGTGCAGGTACACTTCTAACAAAGTGCTGTAACACATCATTTTTAAAGGGATGTAATGGATCTACTTTAGGTGTCTATGGACCATGTCACACTAGTAATCTTGCCAATCAAACCAGCAAGGGAGTGAAATTCTGTTCATCCAGCCAGCAAGGGAGTGACATGTTAGTGAGTATTTCTCTGGCATGTGTAGCACTGTCTAATGATCGTGCTGTTATGTGTTATTGACATCAGCCTATGACCCATTCATACTTACCTTCATCCACAGTGCAGTGTCCCAGTTATCCAGTCTTCAGCACTTCTGCAGAATAGGGGGAAACACCCACTTCCCAAACATGACATGAAAGATACTCATTTGCTCATTTGGACAGGAAACACTGTGTAGGGGCTGGGGAGTTTGTACCTACCCCATGTGAAAGTGCAGTCTGCCTAATTAGCCAATGTCCAAGCTTCAGTGATGTCATGTGGGAAGAAGAAGAGTGAGACACATGCTCCCCACACCCAAAAGTATGGAGTCCTTTTTTACTCTAGGTGGCAGAAAAGAGTGGTGGGTGAGCAAAGAGAAGATAATGGCTATGGTGACCATGTTCTTCATCCTCCACTGCTGTTGGAATCTGTGTGATCACAACTGTAAAATAACAGTCACAAAAAATTCCCTAAGAGTGCATGAAGGGAACATGCCATCAAAGAAATATGTGAGCCTCCACTATTCACTTTTATTTTTAATGGTGCAAGCTTAATGGCTGCTATCCTCAGCCTTGCCTCACTACCTAGGTAATCACTGACCTGGAACATGCATAGAGACATTGAGGTTCAAACTCCATTACAGACCTACATATTTTCCTCCTGTAGCACCCTCCTAGGTAGGTGCTAGAGAGAGAGTATAGTTTTGGGTCTATTATGCTTACCAGAAAGATTGCCAGGTAAATCTATATTGTTCTCTGCCTACCAGAGAGCAGGATCTGCTAGTGAGGTCTTCTCATGGTGCTCAGGTGCAGCTCAATTTGTCTGAAGTGTTTCACACTGGTCCAAAAGGGAGGCATATTGGACAGTGGGAGGAAACCTGACAAGTGAGTGCACAGGCATTTAGTACAGCCCTGGTGATTGACAGAGGAAAGTGCCTCAATGCATGATGGGATACTGTATAATTGCCAAGGACACATGTGCTCTGGGTCTTTCAGCTGGAGAGTGGAGCCCCAGAGGGAGGGGGCGGCTGCCTCCACCTTTTGTAGAAGTTGTCATGTAGCCTCAGGTAGTCAACCTGAGGGCCTAAAGAGTTAGAGAGAAACTGAACCCAGAGGACCTGCAGAGCTGACTGGAAGGGAGATACTGGAAAGGATCTGATTCTGCATACAGTGAGTACAGATCTGTGTCAAGGGGCCTGTCCCGAGGGGGGTCATCCCTTCAACTAGAAGAGTCAGTGGAGGGTGTCAGTAAAGGGGATGCTAGAGAGTGTCATGAAGATAACGTAGTTTATCAAGTCTGTTGCTGGAGAGAGAGCAAGAAGACTTAACCCCTTCCATACAAGTGGCAGAATGGTTAAAGCAGTGTGACTGCTTCCACAAGTAACCGGGGGAGGCCAAGTGAGAGTTGTCCTTATTGACTGTAATATGTTCAAGTTTGAGTATCCCACTATCACCTTCCCCCATCCAAGTTCCACAATAAATAACAAAAACCAAAACCCCTGGACTGTTTATTGAGTAACAAACCATTGGGAGTAAGGATGGATGAATGAACTGTCCTTAAGGCTAGGTTTCCACTAGTGCGGCTACGAAGTCGTGCTACTTCTAGCACGACTTCGTAGCAAAAGTAAACCGCGGCTTCAGTTAGACTTGTCCCTCATATATAGAGGGAAGTCGCGCTCAAAAGTAGTACACGATTTACTTTTGAGGTCGCGGCAACTGAAGCCGCGGCAGTGGAAACGTGCCCCATTGAAAACAATGGGGTTTGACTTGCTGTGCGACTTGACATGTGTCAAGTCGCACCGCAAGTCGCACTAGTGGAAACCGAGCCTTAGTGACTGTCTGCAGGTAATCAGAGGAGGCCCAACAAGTCATCACACAGCAAGCCCTAAGGGGACAATGCTACACTCCCAACTTTCTGTAACGGACACCTATTAGCAAAAGTACATAGGCACGGGACACACCCCCTTTCACGCCACCTTTAACCACTTTACTACCAGTCACGTAACCTCTACGTCGGCTGACTTTGAGTGGTTATACCGGGATGATGCCTCTAGCTAGAGGCATCATCCCGGTACCGTTGTTTGAAGCCGACGGTCGGCTTTCCGTCGGTAACGATCGATGCGGCTCGGGAGCCGCTCGATCGTTACCCGGGGGGGCGGGAGGGGACGTCTCCCGCCGCCTTCCGCGGCTTTGCTCGGGGCTACCGTCCCACCGGGAGCCCCGAGCACCCAGCCGGCACGTCCGCCGGCTGGATGGAGTCCCGATGAATGCCGGAAATGGCATCGATCGGGTCTCCGATGACGTAACCCGGAGGCGGCGTCCATGACGTCACGTCCGGGTTACTGTGCTGCAAAAGGCGGCAGATTTGAAAAACGGCTGTATGCAAAAATGCCGTTTTCGGCGTTTTGCATACAGGGAAGTGTAGTGGAGGGGTCTAGGGTCTTTTAGACCCTCGATCCCTCCATAAAGTGTACCTGTCACGACATATTGCTGTCACCAGGGATGTTTACATTGCTTGTGACAGCAATAAAAGTGATCAGATTTTTTTTTTTTTTAAAAACCTGTAATAAAGTTTAAAAAAAAGAAAAAATAAATAGGAAAAAAAAAAAAAAAAAAATTTAGCCGTCACCGTTAGCTCGCGCACAAAAAAAAACGTATACGCAAGTCGAGCCGCAAATGAAATCGCTGTTCAAACCACACATGTGAGGTATCGCCGCGATCGCCAGAGCGTGGGCAATAATTAAAAAAAAAGAGCTACACTCTAACTCTAAACTGGTAACCGTTAAATAAATTTAAAGCGTCGCAGATTGAGATCTCTATTGACCGTAGTTTGTCGCCATCCCACGGGGGGGCGCAATTTTAAACCGTAACATGTTTGGTATCTATTTACTCGGCGTGACATCATCTTTCACAATATACAAAAAAAATGGGCTAACTTTACTGTTTAGTATTTTTTAAATGCAGTGAAATGTGATTTTTCAAATTTTTTCCAAAAAAATGGCGTTTTAAAGACCGCTGCGCAAATACCGCGTGACAAAAAATTTTGCAATGACCGACATTTTATTCTCCAGAGTCTTTGCTAAAAAAATATATATAATGTTTGGGGGTTCTAAGTAGTTTTCTAGGAAAAAATACTGGTTTTAACTTGTGAACAAAAAGTGTCCGAAATAGGGCTGGGGCTAAAGTGGTTAAAGGAGAACTGTACAAAAAAATGATTGGTTAAACCCACAAGTGCTTTTTTACCACTACTATTCCTTTATATTGGCTTTTGGAAATTTCAAATGCAGCGATTTAGAAACTGAATGAAAGGTTTAGCACTGGGAAACACTTTGATAGATAAGTAGTGCATCTTATAAACAACTATATAGATCAGACCAAAATGAGGGACAAATGAAGAGGAAAGAGGGACAGAGGGACTTTTTTTCTGAGTGAGGGACAGTCCCTTGAAATCAGGGACAGTTGGGAGGTATGTACATACCCAGGATCAGTAAGCAAGTATACAGATGATGGCTCAAAAGCAGGCACTTCACTGTGATCTCTCTAGAGTTGATTATCAGTTCTGACTTTTCATTCCTTTTGCACTGTATTCCTCTGCATAGAGGTGGCCATATTAGTATAGAGACAGGACTTACCGACCTCATGTGAGAGTTTCCAGCTATGAGATCAGTGGCAGTGACATCTTCAAATCTCATTCCTCATACTAGCAGTCAGAGACATTGGTGCCTTAGATCTCACACTGCAGATATACAGTTATGAGGCTGTAGGTAGAGGAGTGCCTAGGCACACTCACATACCAAGAAGTGCTCTGCTAATTTCAGAGCTGTGGTCTGTGAGTTGTGGCATCTAAAATTGACAATCAGCTTTGCAGGATGGTGCAATAAAAAAAAAATTACAGTGGGGCTCTATAAAGAAGCCACTGTCAATCGAGTGTTTTTAACCACCCTTTGAGGCAATGCTGCCTGTGACATAGGAAGCTGGAAGCACAGTAAGCTGTAGATACTTTAAAAAAAAAAATACAGATCCAGAGCATACAGTGGCAGTGACATTGATGCAGAAGCTATGTGAGCCTGCATAATATTGCCACTGCACAACAGGAAGGATGAGCCACTGGCAGGATCAACAGATATTATCAAACAAATGCAAACAGTATAAACAAAGGAACAGTCTGTTATTACATTTTATTTGGGTGGTTGTAATATGTACTTTTTTATTTTGGGTTTACATCCACTTTACTGAAAATATTGTAAATGTAGTAATTAAGGATGAGCAAAATGAAAGACTATTCCAGAAGACAGACCCTCCAGATGTCTGCCTGAGAAACTTCCAGTTAGTAACCCCCATGTCCTGCCTTGTCACTAGAATGAGAAAATCAGCATTGTCCTTTTTCTGGAAAAGGTGAACTTAGCCTTTAAAAGTGGTAGTAAACTCTGTTACACTACTTGTACCTACAGGTAAGCCTATTATAAGGCTTAAGTGTAGGTACTGTGAATATCTCCTAAACTTGCTCAGTTCAGGAGATATTCATTGCATGCAGCCGGTGACACCATTGGTGCATGCGCTCTGAAGGTCCAGCTTGCAGTACCGGATCTTCAGAGCCCATGCCGTAAACTTAGGTGCGGGAGTGACATCATCACGCCCCACCACTCATGTAGCCGGAGGCTGTGAAAGCGGAAGGAAGACCGGGGAAATATATTAGCCCTCTCAGCGGTGACAGCGCAGCGCTGGAGGGCTTCGTACTAAGGTACGTTTCGCATAATGTGCTAGTATGTGATGCAAACTAGCACATTATGACATTTCCTTGCGGAGAATGTTTTTTTTTTTTTTTTTTTAACCACCTGCGGTTTACTACTGCTTTAGAGTGATTCTAAAGGAAAGAATTAAAAAAAAAAAATACAAACATGTTATATTTACGGTACCTGCTCTATGCAATGGTTATTCACAGAGAAGCCCTCATCCTCTTCTTATTGGGTCCACCACCAGTGGTCCTGGCTCCTCCCCCATGCCGAGTGGCCACAACAGCCACCTTGTTTTTATGGGGGCACTTTAGTAGGCTCACTCTCGAGCCATGCTCGGTGTGTCCATTCACACACAGAGCATGGCTTGGCCCTTCCCTTTGCTCTCTCCTCATTGGTTTACTGGCTGTGATTGACAGCAGCAGGAGCAGGGGGCGTAAATACAGGGGTTGCAGGGGTCGCAATTGCAACCGGGTCCCATGCTCCAGGGGGCATATGCGGCTTCCTTGTGCACCTGGATAGGAGGGGCGGCGGGGGCAGCATGTAGAGAAATAACTGTCCTCCTTTTTTCTCCTGTAGCTGCAGGAGGAAAATGGAGGAGATCTATTCCTCTGTATGCTGCCCCCGCCGCTTCTCCTATCCAGTTCACTTGTGTTCCGCTGTCTCTGGGCCCCTGTGTGCTTCCCTGACCCCCCCCCCCCCACTGTGCTGCCGGCTTCTCCCCCCCCCCTCTCCTGCCGGCTGCTGCAGGGGATGTGTCTCAATAGAAAACCAGGAAGGGGTCGGTAAATATGTAATTTACCAGCTCCTTCCTTTTCTGAATGGACAGAGTCATAGTCAGTGACATTGTAAAGAAATCAAATAAAATGATAAAAAATAATACAAATAAAATACCAAAAAAAGGTCACACTTGTGACCAGACCCTGGCATTCCACCGTCGTGGGGAGGCCCCAAGATGGCAGGAAGGGGGCCCACTGCAGAACTTGTGAAAGGGTCCCGCTGCGGGACCGTAATAAAGGGCCCCATAATGAGAGTAAAGGGCCCCAGGATCAGTGGGAAGAGCCCCAGGCTTGAAGGGAAGGGCCCTGGCAGGGGTCCGGGGGGCCCTTCATGGTTTCTTGCACCGGGGCCCTGAAGGTTCTAGTTACGCCTCTGAGCAGGAGCCAATGGCTCCCACTGCCTAGCGAGCCAATGAGGGGAGAGAAAGACCTGGGCTCAGGTAAAGATAAGGGGGAGGATTTGTATCTTGAGGGTCACAGAAAATGTATTCAACAACCCTACAGTAAAATAAAACGTTTGAAGCAACACTACATAAATAATAAAAGTAAAAACCCGCAAATGCAAAAACCGATAAATGAAAAACTAAATTCCCCCAAAAACACACCCCCTAAATAAACAAAAAATAAAGAGCAAACAAAATGGAAAGTTTTTGCTTTTACAAAATGACTCCACTCATCCATAGTAGGAATCAATTACAACAAAATAATTTTTCACATTTCCCCAGCACCGGGTGGAGAGAACACTGAAGAGTAACTGTGCTTTAAAAATGATCATCTTTGGAATTGTAAGCCAGCATACTGTTTTTTTTTTCTCTGCTTCTTCTAAATGTTATTTACAACCTCTTGGGAATTTCATATACATAAATGAAACTTCCAGTTATAGTGATTTTACCAAAGTGTCTGTTTGCCTCATACTAGTTAAATTATCTTGACAATTTCACAAAACCACTGTCTGAGATAATTTTCAGGATGCTGTTTATGTAGCTGAAGCATTAGTTTACAGCTCAGTGGAGTCTCCCCTGTATTTCCTCTGCTGGTTTTTTTTTTTTTCACTAATGGATAAACATCACAATTCTTTGGAGAAAGCAGAGTATGGTGCCCTCCCTCTACTAAGTAGCTGTGTATGCCAGTATGCCACTGTTACAAACTGCTCTGCATCACAGCTCTATGTACCATAATATAGATCTTTATTTTTTATATGTATATTCTTTATTAATTATATTTAAATACATTCAAAATTGTATTTCTTTTAAACCAAGTACATATTTATCACTTGCAGCCAGCAGGTGGCAAATGCTCCAGCACCAGCTTTCTGCAGGGTCATAAGTAGTGTTGAGCGAACACGGACTGTATTATTCGTGTTCGTACCGAATAATTGGATTTTTTGTACCCGAACACGGACACGGACACTTTACTGTATGTTCGGGTAAAAATCCGTGTTCGGTCGTTTTATTTCCGGGTTTTGCATGCTTTGGCGCTCTTTTCATGGCGGGCTTTCAACAGCCAATCAACAATCGTTTAACTGGTGTGCCTTAAGCCATCCCAGCCATGCCTGCAAATGTCTCAGTAGCTGTGATTGGCCATCTGAAGCATGTGACCAAGTCTTTATAAGTTCGAGGCAGCCGCAGCGGCGTCATTATGCTGCTTAGATTCAGGGACAGAGCACACATCAACGTGCTGGCTGCTGATTAGGGAAAGATAGGCAGGAAAAAACCATTTGTGTCCGGATAGAATTGAGGGACAGGTCGGAGTGTTTAGGCAGGGCGAGTTGTAGGCATTTTAGGGATAGAGTCTGCTGAATTATAGGGTCAGTGTCTTCTACAAACTACAATCGATATTGCTGTGTGGGGGGTGGGGTGAATCTGCACTCAATCCTGATCTACGATCTCTTCTCAATCCTGTTAGGGACAGAGTCTGCTGAATTTTAGGGAAACTGTGTTCTACAAACTACAATCGATATTGCTGTGTGGTGTGGGATTGGAGATAGGCAGGTGTCAGTGATCCACATCCATTTTTCTGTGTGTGAGCTGCAGTGAACACAATCTTTTTGGGCTGCAGTGAACACAATCTTTTTGGGCTGCAGTGAACACAATCTTTTTGGGCTGCAGTGAACACAATCTTTTTGGGCTGCAGTGAACACAATCTTTTTGGGCTGCAGTGAACACAATCTTTTTGGGGTGCAGTGAACAAAATCTTTTTGGGGTGCAGTGAACACAATCCTTTTTGGTGTGCAGTGAACACAATCTTTGTGGGGTGCAGTGAACAAAATCCTTTGTGGGGTGCAGTGAACACAATCTTTTTGGGGTGCAGTGAACAAAATCCTTTTTGGGGTGCAGTGAACAACATCCTTTTTGGGGTGCAGTGAACACAATCTTTTTGGGGTGCAGTGAACAAAATCCTTTGTGGGGTGCAGTGAACACAATATTTTTGGGGTGGAGTGAACAACATCCTTTTTGGGGTGCAGTGAACAAAATCCTTTTTGGGGTGCAGTGAACAAAATCATTTTTGGGGTGCAGTGAACACAATCTTTTTGGGGTGCAGTGAACACAATCTTTGTGGGGTGCAGTGAACACAATCTTTTTGGGGTGGAGTGAACAACATCCTTTTTGGGGTGCAGTGAACAACATCCTTTTTGGGGTGCAGTGAACACAATCTTTTTGGGGTGCAGTGAACACAATCTTTGTGGGGTACAGTGAACAGAATCTTTGTGGGGTGCAGTGAACACAATCTTTGGGGGGTACAGTGAACACAATCTTTGTGAGGTGCAGTGAACACAATCTTTGTGGGGTGCAGTGAACACAATCATTGTGGGGTGCAGTGAACTCAATCTTTGTGGGGTACAGTGAACACAATCTCATACTTCTGAAGGTTTGAGGGTGCTGCCTGTTCCATACTCCCCCTACTCCTCATCTAGCCTTTTAGGGGTACAAACAATAGTAATTGGGGCCTAGTGTGGTTGTGTACGTGTGATATACATACACTTTTTTGGGATCATATTTTCTATTCCGCTATTTAATCAAAAACCTTTGGGGATCAGTTAAATTGGGGGATAGTCTGTGTTGGTACGTGTGAGAGAGATCCACCTTTCCAAGTTGTTGGGGTTCATCTCATACTTCTGAAGGTTTGAGGGTGCTGCCTGTTCCATACTCCCCCTACTCCTAGCCTTTTAGGGGTACAAACAATAGTAATTGGGGCCTAGTGTGGTTGTGTACGTGTGATATACATACACTTTTTTGGGATCATATTTTCTATTCCGCTATTTAATCAAAAACCTTTGGGGATCAGTTAAATTGGGGGATAGTCTGTGTTGGTACGTGTGAGAGAGATCCACCTTTCCAAGTTGTTGGGGTTCATCTCATACTTCTGAAGGTTTGAGGGTGCTGCCTGTTCCATACTCCCCCTACTCCTAGCCTTTTAGGGGTACAAACAATAGTAATTGGGGCCTAGTGTGGTTGTGTACGTGTGATATACATACACTTTTTTGGGATCATATTTTCTATTCCGCTATTTAATCAAAAACCTTTGGGGATCAGTTAAATTGGGGGATAGTCTGTGTTGGTACGTGTGAGAGAGATCCACCTTTCCAAGTTGTTGGGGTTCATCTCATACTTCTGAAGGTTTGAGGGTGCTGCCTGTTCCATACTCCCCCCTACTCCTAGCCTTTTAGGGGTACAAACAATAGTAATTGGGGCCTAGTGTGGTTGTGTACGTGTGATATACATACACTTTTTTGGGATCATATTTTCTATTCCGCTATTTAATCAAAAACCTTTGGGGATCAGTTAAATTGGGGGATAGTCTGTGTTGGTACGTGTGAGAGAGATCCACCTTTCCAAGTTGTTGGGGTTCATCTCATACTTCTGAAGGTTTGAGGGTGCTGCCTGTTCCATACTCCCCCTACTCCTAGCCTTTTAGGGGTACAAACAATAGTAATTGGGGCCTAGTGTGGTTGTGTACGTGTGATATACATACACTTTTTTGGGATCATATTTTCTATTCCGCTATTTAATCAAAAACCTTTGGGGATCAGTTAAATTGGGGGATAGTCTGTGTTGGTACGTGTGAGAGAGATCCACCTTTCCAAGTTGTTGGGGTTCATCTCATACTTCTGAAGGTTTGAGGGTGCTGCCTGTTCCATACTCCCCCTACTCCTAGCCTTTTAGGGGTACAAACAATAGTAATTGGGGCCTAGTGTGGTTGTGTACGTGTGATATACATACACTTTTTTGGGATCATATTTTCTATTCCGCTATTTAATCAAAAACCTTTGGGGATCAGTTAAATTGGGGGATAGTCTGTGTTGGTACGTGTGAGAGAGATCCACCTTTCCAAGTTGTTGGGGTTCATCTCATACTTCTGAAGGTTTGAGGGTGCTGCCTGTTCCATACTCCCCCTACTCCTAGCCTTTTAGGGGTACAAACAATAGTAATTGGGGCCTAGTGTGGTTGTGTACGTGTGATATACATACACTTTTTTGGGATCATATTTTCTATTCCGCTATTTAATCAAAAACCTTTGGGGATCAGTTAAATTGGGGGATAGTCTGTGTTGGTACGTGTGAGAGAGATCCACCTTTCCAAGTTGTTGGGGTTCATCTCATACTTCTGAAGGTTTGAGGGTGCTGCCTGTTCCATACTCCCCCTACTCCTAGCCTTTTAGGGGTACAAACAATAGTAATTGGGGCCTAGTGTGGTTGTGTACGTGTGATATACATACACTTTTTTGGGATCATATTTTCTATTCCGCTATTTAATCAAAAACCTTTGGGGATCAGTTAAATTGGGGGATAGTCTGTGTTGGTACGTGTGAGAGAGATCCACCTTTCCAAGTTGTTGGGGTTCATCTCATACTTCTGAAGGTTTGAGGGTGCTGCCTGTTCCATACTCCCCCTACTCCTAGCCTTTTAGGGGTACAAACAATAGTAATTGGGGCCTAGTGTGGTTGTGTACGTGTGATATACATACACTTTTTTGGGATCATATTTTCTATTCCGCTATTTAATCAAAAACCTTTGGGGATCAGTTAAATTGGGGGATAGTCTGTGTTGGTACGTGTGAGAGAGATCCACCTTTCCAAGTTGTTGGGGTTCATCTCATACTTCTGAAGGTTTGAGGGTGCTGCCTGTTCCATACTCCCCCTACTCCTAGCCTTTTAGGGGTACAAACAATAGTAATTGGGGCCTAGTGTGGTTGTGTACGTGTGATATACATACACTTTTTTGGGATCATATTTTCTATTCCGCTATTTAATCAAAAACCTTTGGGGATCAGTTAAATTGGGGGATAGTCTGTGTTGGTACGTGTGAGAGAGATCCACCTTTCCAAGTTGTTGGGGTTCATCTCATACTTCTGAAGGTTTGAGGGTGCTGCCTGTTCCATACTCCCCCTACTCCTAGCCTTTTAGGGGTACAAACAATAGTAATTGGAGCCTAGTGTGGTTGTGTACGTGTGATATACATACACTTTTTTGGGATCATATTTTCTATTCCGCTATTTAATCAAAAACCTTTGGGGATCAGTTAAATTGGGGGATAGTCTGTGTTGGTACGTGTGAGAGAGATCCACCTTTCCAAGTTGTTGGGGTTCATCTCATACTTCTGAAGGTTTGAGGGTGCTGCCTGTTCCATACTCCCCCTACTCCTAGCCTTTTAGGGGTACAAACAATAGTAATTGGGGCCTAGTGTGGTTGTGTACGTGTGATATACATACACTTTTTTGGGATCATATTTTCTATTCCGCTATTTAATCAAAAACCTTTGGGGATCAGTTAAATTGGGGGATAGTCTGTGTTGGTACGTGTGAGAGAGATCCACCTTTCCAAGTTGTTGGGGTTCATCTCATACTTCTGAAGGTTTGAGGGTGCTGCCTGTTCCATACTCCCCCTACTCCTAGCCTTTTAGGGGTACAAACAATAGTAATTGGGGCCTAGTGTGGTTGTGTACGTGTGATATACATACACTTTTTTGGGATCATATTTTCTATTCCGCTATTTAATCAAAAACCTTTGGGGATCAGTTAAATTGGGGGATAGTCTGTGTTGGTACGTGTGAGAGAGATCCACCTTTCCAAGTTGTTGGGGTTCATCTCATACTTCTGAAGGTTTGAGGGTGCTGCCTGTTCCATACTCCCCCTACTCCTAGCCTTTTAGGGGTACAAACAATAGTAATTGGGGCCTAGTGTGGTTGTGTACGTGTGATATACATACACTTTTTTGGGATCATATTTTCTATTCCGCTATTTAATCAAAAACCTTTGGGGATCAGTTAAATTGGGGGATAGTCTGTGTTGGTACGTGTGAGAGAGATCCACCTTTCCAAGTTGTTGGGGTTCATCTCATACTTCTGAAGGTTTGAGGGTGCTGCCTGTTCCATACTCCCCCTACTCCTAGCCTTTTAGGGGTACAAACAATAGTAATTGGGGCCTAGTGTGGTTGTGTACGTGCGATATACATACACTTTTTTGGGATCATATTTTCTATTCCGCTATTTAATCAAAAACCTTTGGGGATCAGTTAAATTGGGGGATAGTCTGTGTTGGTACGTGTGAGAGAGATCCACCTTTCCAAGTTGTTGGGGTTCATCTCATACTTCTGAAGGTTTGAGGGTGCTGCCTGTTCCATACTCCCCCTACTCCTAGCCTTTTAGGGGTACAAACAATAGTAATTGGGGCCTAGTGTGGTTGTGTACGTGTGATATACATACACTTTTTTGGGATCATATTTTCTATTCCGCTATTTAATCAAAAACCTTTGGGGATCAGTTAAATTGGGGGATAGTCTGTGTTGGTACGTGTGAGAGAGATCCACCTTTCCAAGTTGTTGGGGTTCATCTCATACTTCTGAAGGTTTGAGGGTGCTGCCTGTTCCATACTCCCCCTACTCCTAGCCTTTTAGGGGTACAAACAATAGTAATTGGGGCCTAGTGTGGTTGTGTACGTGTGATATACATACACTTTTTTGGGATCATATTTTCTATTCCGCTATTTAATCAAAAACCTTTGGGGATCAGTTAAATTGGGGGATAGTCTGTGTTGGTACGTGTGAGAGAGATCCACCTTTCCAAGTTGTTGGGGTTCATCTCATACTTCTGAAGGTTTGAGGGTGCTGCCTGTTCCATACTCCCCCTACTCCTAGCCTTTTAGGGGTACAAACAATAGTAATTGGGGCCTAGTGTGGTTGTGTACGTGTGATATACATACACTTTTTTGGGATCATATTTTCTATTCCGCTATTTAATCAAAAACCTTTGGGGATCAGTTAAATTGGGGGATAGTCTGTGTTGGTACGTGTGAGAGAGATCCACCTTTCCAAGTTGTTGGGGTTCATCTCATACTTCTGAAGGTTTGAGGGTGCTGCCTGTTCCATACTCCCCCTACTCCTAGCCTTTTAGGGGTACAAACAATAGTAATTGGGGCCTAGTGTGGTTGTGTACGTGTGATATACATACACTTTTTTGGGATCATATTTTCTATTCCGCTATTTAATCAAAAACCTTTGGGGATCAGTTAAATTGGGGGATAGTCTGTGTTGGTACGTGTGAGAGAGATCCACCTTTCCAAGTTGTTGGGGTTCATCTCATACTTCTGAAGGTTTGAGGGTGCTGCCTGTTCCATACTCCCCCTACTCCTAGCCTTTTAGGGGTACAAACAATAGTAATTGGGGCCTAGTGTGGTTGTGTACGTGTGATATACATACACTTTTTTGGGATCATATTTTCTATTCCGCTATTTAATCAAAAACCTTTGGGGATCAGTTAAATTGGGGGATAGTCTGTGTTGGTACGTGTGAGAGAGATCCACCTTTCCAAGTTGTTGGGGTTCATCTCATACTTCTGAAGGTTTGAGGGTGCTGCCTGTTCCATACTCCCCCTACTCCTAGCCTTTTAGGGGTACAAACAATAGTAATTGGGGCCTAGTGTGGTTGTGTACGTGTGATATACATACACTTTTTTGGGATCATATTTTCTATTCCGCTATTTAATCAAAAACCTTTGGGGATCAGTTAAATTGGGGGATAGTCTGTGTTGGTACGTGTGAGAGAGATCCACCTTTCCAAGTTGTTGGGGTTCATCTCATACTTCTGAAGGTTTGAGGGTGCTGCCTGTTCCATACCCCCCCTACTCCTCATCTAGCCTTTTAGGGGTACAAACAATAGTAATTGGGGCCTAGTGTGGTTGTGTACGTGTGATATACATACACTTTTTTTGGATCATATTTTCTATTCCGCTATTTAATCAAAAACCTTTGGGGATCAGTTAAATTGGGGGATAGTCTGTGTCGGTACGTGTGAGAGAGATCCACCTTTCCAAGTTGTTGGGGTTCATCTCATACTTCTGAAGGTTTGAGGGTGCTGCCTGTTCCATACCCCCCCTACTCCTCATCTAGCCTTTTAGGGGTACAAACAATAGTAATTGGGGCCTAGTGTGGTTGTGTACGTGCGAGATACATACACTTTTTTTGATCATATTTCCTATTCCGCTATTCAATAAAAACCTTTGAGGATCAATTGAATTGCGGGATAGTCTGTGTCGGTACGTGTGAGAGAGATCCACCTTTCCAAGTTGTTGGGGTTCATCTCATACTTCTGAAGGTTTGAGGGTGCTGCCTGTTCCATACTCCCCCTACTCCTCATCTAGCCTTTTAGGGGTACAAACAATAGTAATTGGGGCCCAGTGTGGTTGTGTACGTGTGATATACATATACTTTTTTTGGATCATATTTTCTATTCCGCTATTTAATCAAAAACCTTTGGGGATCAGTTAAATTGGGGGATAGTCTGTGTCGGTACGTGTGAGAGAGATCCACCTTTCCAAGTTGTTGGGGTTCATCTCATACTTCTGAAGGTTTGAGGGTGCTGCCTGTTCCATACCCCCCCTACTCCTCATCTAGCCTTTTAGGGGTACAAACAATAGTAATTGGGGCCTAGTGGGGTTGTGTACGTGCGAGATACATACACTTTTTTTGATCATATTTCCTATTCCGCTATTCAATAAAAACCTTTGAGGATCAATTGAATTGCGGGATAGTCTGTGTCGGTACGTGTGAGAGAGATCCACCTTTCCAAGTTGTTGGGGTTCATCTCATACTTCTGAAGGTTTGAGGGTGCTGCCTGTTCCATACTCCCCCTACTCCTAGCCTTTTAGGGGTACAAACAATAGTAATTGGGGCCTAGTGTGGTTGTGTACGTGTGATATACATACACTTTTTTGGGATCATATTTTCTATTCCGCTATTTAATCAAAAACCTTTGGGGATCAGTTAAATTGGGGGATAGTCTGTGTTGGTACGTGTGAGAGAGATCCACCTTTCCAAGTTGTTGGGGTTCATCTCATACTTCTGAAGGTTTGAGGGTGCTGCCTGTTCCATACCCCCCCTACTCCTCATCTAGCCTTTTAGGGGTACAAACAATAGTAATTGGGGCCTAGTGTGGTTGTGTACGTGTGATATACATACACTTTTTTTGGATCATATTTTCTATTCCGCTATTTAATCAAAAACCTTTGGGGATCAGTTAAATTGGGGGATAGTCTGTGTCGGTACGTGTGAGAGAGATCCACCTTTCCAAGTTGTTGGGGTTCATCTCATACTTCTGAAGGTTTGAGGGTGCTGCCTGTTCCATACCCCCCCTACTCCTCATCTAGCCTTTTAGGGGTACAAACAATAGTAATTGGGGCCTAGTGTGGTTGTGTACGTGCGAGATACATACACTTTTTTTGATCATATTTCCTATTCCGCTATTCAATAAAAACCTTTGAGGATCAATTGAATTGCGGGATAGTCTGTGTCGGTACGTGTGAGAGAGATCCACCTTTCCAAGTTGTTGGGGTTCATCTCATACTTCTGAAGGTTTGAGGGTGCTGCCTGTTCCATACTCCCCCTACTCCTCATCTAGCCTTTTAGGGGTACAAACAATAGTAATTGGGGCCCAGTGTGGTTGTGTACGTGTGATATACACACACTTTTTTTGGATCATATTTTCTATTCCGCTATTTAATCAAAAACCTTTGGGGATCAGTTAAATTGGGGGATAGTCTGTGTCGGTACGTGTGAGAGAGATCCACCTTTCCAAGTTGTTGGGGTTCATCTCATACTTCTGAAGGTTTGAGGGTGCTGCCTGTTCCATACCCCCCCTACTCCTCATCTAGCCTTTTAGGGGTACAAACAATAGTAATTGGGGCCTAGTGTGGTTGTGTACGTGCGAGATACATACACTTTTTTTGATCATATTTCCTATTCCGCTATTCAATAAAAACCTTTGAGGATCAATTGAATTGCGGGATAGTCTGTGTCGGTACGTGTGAGAGAGATCCACCTTTCCAAGTTGTTGGGGTTCATCTCATACTTCTGAAGGTTTGAGGGTGCTGCCTGTTCCATACCCCCCCTACTCCTCATCTAGCCTTTTAGGGGTACAAACAATAGTAATTGGGGCCTAGTGTGGTTGTGTACGTGTGATATACATACACTTTTTTTGGATCATATTTTCTATTCCGCTATTTAATCAAAAACCTTTGGGGATCAGTTAAATTGGGGGATAGTCTGTGTCGGTACGTGTGAGAGAGATCCACCTTTCCAAGTTGTTGGGGTTCATCTCATACTTCTGAAGGTTTGAGGGTGCTGCCTGTTCCATACCCCCCCTACTCCTCATCTAGCCTTTTAGGGGTACAAACAATAGTAATTGGGGCCTAGTGTGGTTGTGTACGTGTGATATACATACACTTTTTTTGGATCATATTTTCTATTCCGCTATTTAATCAAAAACCTTTGGGGATCAGTTAAATTGGGGGATAGTCTGTGTCGGTACGTGTGAGAGAGATCCACCTTTCCAAGTTGTTGGGGTTCATCTCATACTTCTGAAGGTTTGAGGGTGCTGCCTGTTCCATACCCCCCCTACTCCTCATCTAGCCTTTTAGGGGTACAAACAATAGTAATTGGGGCCTAGTGTGGTTGTGTACGTGCGAGATACATACACTTTTTTTGATCATATTTCCTATTCCGCTATTCAATAAAAACCTTTGAGGATCAATTGAATTGCGGGATAGTCTGTGTCGGTACGTGTGAGAGAGATCCACCTTTCCAAGTTGTTGGGGTTCATCTCATACTTCTGAAGGTTTGAGGGTGCTGCCTGTTCCATACTCCCCCTACTCCTCATCTAGCCTTTTAGGGGTACAAACAATAGTAATTGGGGCCCAGTGTGGTTGTGTACGTGTGATATACATACACTTTTTTTGGATCATATTTTCTATTCCGCTATTTAATTTAACTGGGCCTCCATGCGAGACCTGTGTGCCTTGTTGCGCTGTTTTGAGTACTCCACCAACATGGCCAGTGGCAATGACGCCGTTCTCAGCTTAACTATCCCACTTCTATGCCTCCTTGAAAAAACAATTCGGGCGATGATGGAAGAGGATGCGGCACAGGATGAGGAGGAGGAGGAGGATGAAGAGGTAACATTTCCAAGGCTTTCAGGGCAGTCATTCGCAAGGGGCTCCGAGGGTGGGTTCCTGCACACGCAAACGCCAGGGACGCAATTGTCCAGCAGGGGCACAGTTCTGGAGGATGAGGAGGATGAGGAGGAGGAGGAGCTGGAGGAGGAGATGGAACCATGTTCACAGCAGGGTGGCACCCAGGCCAGCTCATGGCCATCACTGGTGCGTGGCTGGGGGGATACAGAGGACACGGACGATACACCTCCCACAGAGGACAGCCTTTCGTTGCCTCTGGGCAGCCTGGCACACATGAGCGATTACATGCTGCAGTGTCTCCACAACGACCGCCGAGTTGCCCACATTCTAACTTGTGCTGATTACTGGGTGGCCACGCTGCTGGATCCCCGTTACAAGGACAACGTACCGTCCTTAATTCACTCACTGGAGCGCGATCGCAAGATGCGCGAGTACAAGCGCACGCTGGTAGACGCCATGCTGCTGGCATTCCCATCTGACAGCGGGGCCACAGTGGAAGCACAAGGCAGAGGAGGAGGAGGAGGAGGTCGCCAACGCAACCAGGGCACCGCCAGCACCTCAGAAGGCAGGGTTAGCATGGCCGAAATGTGGAAAAGCTTTGTCAGCACGCCACAACAAACAGCAGCACCAGCAGCTCAGATGGAACGTCTTAGCAGGAGGCAGCATTTTACCAACATGGTGGAGCAGTATGTGTGCACACGCCTACATGTAGTGAATGACGGGTCTGCCCCCTTCAACTTCTGGGTCTCCAAATTGGGCACATGGCTTGAGCTTGCCCTTTACGCCTTGGAGGTGCTGGCGTGCCCTGCAGCCAGTGTATTATCTGAACGGGTATTTAGCACGGCTGGGGGCGTTATAACAGACAAGCGCAGCCGCCTGTCCAGAGACAATGTGGACAAGCTCACGTTCATTAAAATGAACCAGGCATGGATCCCACGGGACTTTTCCGTACCTTATGCAGAATAGCAATGGATACCGACCTTACCCACCCATTGTTCCATTTTTGCTCTTTCTCACTCTTTTGGGGTGTACCCTCATTTAAAATTTTTGAAAAGAAGCAGTGTTGGCTACCTCGTCCTCCTCCTCAGGGCCAGATTAATGTAGGGGCTATTGGAGCTGCAGCTCCAGGCCCCTACCTTTTATATAGGCCCCGGGTTGGCCATATTCACTGTTACCGCTCTTCTGTCACTTGTAAACACAGAAGTCTGGCTTCTATGCTCGCTTCCCCAGGCAGCACCCTCAGAACCTCCCCACACAGCGTGAAGGCCGGACAAGGAGGGACAGTTGGCGATGCATGGATGTGTTTATGGGCTTCAGAGACAGCATCCCATGTTGAATTAGGCATGCATGGCTGCACCCTTCCTCCTCTGGGTGCATGGCAAGGCACGGCCCTTAAGGCCCTTCAAAATCCTCAGCACCAAGCCCATGATGCTGTTAATCCGGCCCTGGTCCTCCTCCACCGCCGCTTCCACCTACACCGCCCATAGGTGTGCGCAGCCTATTGCATTAAGGTGTGCACCCCAAAGTTGAAATACACATGCATGTGTTTGCCAGCAGGGAGAGTAATGTATCGGGGCCATGTACCTGTAGGCAAGGAGAAATAGAGCAGAGCAGGTCCCAGGGAGATCTTTCCCATCTCCTCACTGGCAATGCTATGTGCCCTAGGTGATTAGGGTGTGCCCAGGCACACCCAGCACACCCTGTGCGCACGCCTATGTCACCGCCACATCCACCACCACCTCAACCTCCCTCCTACTCCATATGGGCCTCGTCCTTCAGAGATGAAGAAGAACATTGTTTTATTTTTCTGTTTTTTTTTTGTTGTTTTAAGTTATTTCCCTATCCACATTTGTTTGCAGAGCACTTGCCATGCTCTTAATTACGTTTTGCTGCCATTTGCAGCACTCTAGCCCTTTCCTTTGGTGTTTTAGAGCCATTTTAGTGCCTTAAAGTTCGGGTCCCCATTGACTTCAATGGGGTTCGGTGTCCGGGAAAAGTTCGGTAAAAGTCCGGGACACGGACCCGGACTTTTTTTTAAAGTTCGGCCGAACCCGTCGAACACGGACATCTAGGTGTTCGCTCAACCCTAGTCATAAGGCAGTTTACCATTCTACAACATATCAGAATACTTACAGCTCAATGATGGACTCCGCTCACTCTTTTTTTTATATAGAGAGCTCCTTCACACTGGGGGTATTCTTACTACCTCCTGAAAATGATCCAGAATGGATCTTTTTTTCAAGGGGCAGTGTAGCAGTGACTGGCAGACATTCAGGAGGTGCTTCTTGATGCCTCTTTTTTAATTTTTTACATTTCCAAATAGCAATTTTACATTGCAGGGCCATGCCACAACTGCGAGTCAAGCGTTTGGCTCTTGGTAGCAGTGTGGCCCCATTGATCTCAATCTGCAAGTTTGACAGACGGTGCCACCTGTCAAACTGCAGCATGAACTAAAATTTGCAGTGGCCAGCTTCTAAAAACCTGGTGGTTCTAAAGGCAGAAGGTTTTTCATCTTAATGCATTCTTTGCATTGAGATAAAAAACCTTCTGTGTATAGCAGCCCCCATAATACTTACCTGACCCCCATCTCAATCCAGTGATGTTGCACGAGAGCCACGAAGTCTAGGGACTCTCCCTCCTAATTGGCTGAGACAGCAGTGGGTGCCATTGGCCCCCGCTTTGGTCAATCAAAGCCAGTGACCCAATGGGGAGAGAGAGGGAGTGGGGCCTGAGCCACAGGTCCGTGTCTGAATGGACACACAGAGCAGGAGCTCAGCTCAGGTGCCCCCATTGCAAGCTGCTTTCTCTGGGGGCACTCAGCAGGAGGGAGGGGCCAGGAGCGCCGGTGAGGGACCTGAGAAGAGGAAGATCTGGGCTTCTTGCAAAACCATTACATAGAGCAGATAAGTATATGTATGAAGAATAATTTAAAAAAAAGATGCAAAAGACACAAAGCAAAGCATCGCAGCCACGGCATAGGTACAGCCCTGTATGGGTGTACTGTCAGAGAATGGGTGGGTGATTCTGTCACCTGTTTTACCTTCCCTCATCCCGGACACTGGTGTAAAAGAGCCTATGGTGCTTGTCCAAAATATGTCCAGGAGAAGTCAACAATTAAAGAGCTAGTCCAGGTTTTCTTATTAGGAAATTCTAGCATGCTCTACAAAGTAACATAAAAAGCATCCTACATTAAACATTTCCAAGATTTAAAAAAAATAAAATAATATATATATATATATATATATATATATATATATACATATAGGGGGAAAGAGACCATTTCATCAGTTTTTATAGTTGTAACGTTTTATTAAAAATGTATTTGAAACAATTTCAGCTTCCCTTTGCGCTGCTGAAAACATGTTACAATGCCTAAAGATTACTTAAAGCATAACTCCACTTTTGTTGGGAAAAAAACGTTCCCCCCCTGGGTGATCTATGTACATTGCAAGGATCTTTAACAAACTTTGTTACAGATTCCTACAGCTTGTTATTCTGAAAAAATCCCTGTGTGTTTGTCTGTCTCCATGTGGGAAAGTGAGTCTAATCAGTCTATAATCTAATTTATCCCAAAGGTGTTCTATCGGGTTGAGGTCAAGACTCTGTGCAGGCCAGTCAAATTCCTCCACCCCAAACTCGCTCATCCATGTCTTTATGGACCTTGCTTTGTGCACTGGTGCGCAGTCATGTTGGAACAGGAAGGGGCCATCCCCAAACTGTTCCCACAAAGTTTGGAGCATTAAATTATCCAAAATGTCTTGGTATGCTGACGCCTTAAGAGTTCTCTTAACTGGCACTAAGGGGCCAAGCCCAACCCTTTGAAAAACAACCTGACACCACAATCCCCTCTCCACCAAATGATTTGGACCAGTGTACAAAGTAAGGTCCATAAAGATATGGATGAGCGAGTTTGGGATGGAGGAACTTGACTGGCCTTCATAGAGTCCTGACCTCAACCTGATAGAGCACCTTTGGGATGAGTTTGAGAGCAGACTGTGAGCCAGGCCTTCTCATCCCCATCAATGCCTGACCTCACAAAATGCGCTTCAGGAAGAATGGTCAAACATTCCCATAGACACACTCCTAAACCTTGTGGACAGCCTTCCCAGAAGAGTTGAAGCTGTTATAGCTGCAAAGGATGGGCCAAATCAATCTTGAACCATACGGACTAAAACTGGGATGCCATTAAAGTTCATGTGCGTGTAAAGGCAGGCGCCCCAATACTTTTGGTAATATAGTGTATATTACAGCTTATTACACATCCCCCCCCCCCCCCATGGCACCCCCCCCCCCCCATAAGTGTTCTGCATTGCCTTGTTTAAGCTGAATTCTCACTTCCTTCAGGATACAAGACTACCTCTAGTGCGCCAATGATCATCCACAGGGCCCGAATGTTAGCTGGCAGAAGATGGATTCTAGAGCCTGCCCCTTTTACCATGGGCCTCTTTCTTCTTCTTCTTCTTTTTTTCTTTTTCATTTTTCCTTTACATTGTTTATGCTGTTTAACACTGATTGTGTTCATCGAACCAATCTAGGCCTAGCACAGCCACCATTAGGACACAATGGCAGTAAAGCTCTGGGATTGCTAAATAAGGTCTACTCACTGCCTATTTCATACTCTGGGTGACATTGCTACTGTTTATACTGTCATTGAGGTCATTAAGCTGCATATGCCCCGCCCTATCTCTCTCTTGTTAACTACTCAGTGTGTTGGAATATGTAGCTGTTTTATTATCCAAATAATACAACATAAGTTCACTTTTATCCCTTTTACTCAAAATGGCCTTGGTACTAAATGTGAGGAAAATATATTGCACTGTTCATTTTCCTCTTTTGCTCTTTAGGCCAGGGCCACACGGCGCATACTCCGAAACGCATCGCAGTTCATTGATGTCACTGGATCTTGGTTGCGGTTCACTGTGCGGTCTGGCCCCTCGTTCTCGTCCACTCACAGAGAAAGGAAGAGGATAACATATTACCGGATCCACTACAGGCACCAGAACCGATCTGCCCAGGATGCCATAGAGGAACTGATTGCCCCCCAATCTTCAGGCTCATGTACTTTTTGAAACATGTGAGTGCATCTATATGTTTTATGCTTAATAAATTGTCTACAGTCTACATTTAGAGGTGCCTTGTTGTCTTCTCTTTTTTTACATATCTGGAAGAATCGCTTCAGTGTTTTTCCCCCAACTACAAATGGCTGCCTATAGACTTGTGGACTCATCCCCTTATGGAGCCTTTCAAATTCCACAGGACACTGTAAGTTCCATCAAGGACGTCATAACAATCAGAACTAGTGCCGATCCATTCTCTATTGCATTTCCTCTTTTGGCCTGGTATGTCAGAAGGATTGAGGCATCTAAAAGGTCGTGACTGAGAACAGAGAACCCATCTACACCAGCAGCTCCTTCAGGGGTAGCGCTACACAACAATGGTAATCATCAGTACAATAATGGAGAACTGGAGGTGGTGGTGTTATACATTTCAAATACAGGGACTATTGAAGTTTTAATTTAAAACATATACAGTACCAAGCACATTTTAACCGATAGCAAGTTTGAGGTTAATTTTTGAGTGACGTTTTGTTTTAACTCTGTTCTGTTTACATCAGACACAAAATCTACTATACTCTAGATGCGGTTTATAAACACACAAGCACCAACCTAGGTAAAGACTTTTAAGAGGATTTTGGCAATTCCTAGTTGAATGAACTGGCACATATTGACTTTGTTTCTGAACCGACAAAAACCAAAGTCTGCCGAGCAGCCAAATTATCCTTGGGTAATGTGACAGCTGTAAAAGCAAAGCTTGCTGTCTCACATCCATGACATATATTTGCTCTGTTCTGTAATACTGAGAGGTCAGCTTTGCCAACTGTAGATTTTCAGGTTGGATCTGAAAGCTAGTAAGACAATTGCTGCATTGCCTTAATGCTGCACGCCTCTTGTGGGTAAGCAGATGGATTGTAGGAATGTTTTTGAACAGCAAGACTCCTTAGTGCCAAGTCAACTTCTTTCTTTACCCGTGACACAACTGCTGCCCATTCTTGTTTCCCACTTGTTGTCAGCGCGTCTGTGGTAGTGAGCCCTTATAGATTCCAGCTCAGGATTCCCCAGGGCATGGAGTCTAATCCCCAGCCTGCTTCTTCACCAGGGCTCCTGATGGTGGGGATAGATTTGCAGCAAGCTGGAACCAGGTCGCGGTCCCCAGGTAGGCCCAGCTGAAGATGTGGAGACCGCTGGCGTGTGCAGAGTAAGTAGCAGTAAGAGACAAGCTGAGATCAGGACAGGCAGCAAATGAACACAGACGGAAAAATGAAGCCGGGGTCTGTACACAGTAAATCAGATCTAGTAGCCTAGGGGTAAATGGATGGGAGCTAGAGAACAGTGAAGTTGCTCAGGCAAGAAGCAAACAGGGAGGTGACCCAGGAAGTAATTGAAAGCAAAAGGATATAAACCACAGTGGAGACTGTAGCTGACTGGCTGCGGAGGGTGGACAGGATTTCCCGTATGGAAGACCTCACCTTTCAAGCCCTTGACACAACATCCAAGTTTTATGATATTTAGGCCCCTTGGATTGACTTTGCTTCATCGGATGAGTACCGCCGACTGCGGAATATCTAGACTGGACATATGATGGCTTAACACCCCTGTCTTCCGGCCGAAGTCTGGGGCAATGCACCCACATTCCTCTTCTCCTTCCCTCTCTATCTCTATTTTCCATCCCTCTCTCCCCACATAGCCTGTTTTTCCTACTCTCTCCTCTCCCTTACATATTCATCCATCCCACCCACTGCTTCGGAACGCCTCCGGCGTCCGCCTCCCCTTTTTGTTTATCCCTGTCCTCCCTCCATTATTCCTTAACTCCCAAGTCCCCCTGCTCAACGAGGAGCAGTCCTTTCACATTATTGGATGGTCGTCTCCCGGTACTAGACACAGTGAGCTCCCCTTGGGGGTGTCCATTCCGGGGGTGTACCATCTAGAACTGCCAACTTACCGCCTCCCTACGGCCCCCTTTTATATCTCTCCAGGTTAATGGGACAGAGTTTGCACCTTCCCCCTACTTTGTTCTGTTTTGTGTTTCTCCCTCTATCCCACTTGAGAGCACTTAGACCTACAGCAAACTTGTTTTGGCTCATGTAGCTGCATCGGCTCCTCCATGTACTGTACTGTACCTAGGTGTTGATCATATACATTACGCCTTGTCCTACTATGACATGTTTTGTTTATCCTCTATATACTAAGGATTCCGGTATTTGGGTACAGTTTATGTTGCTCTCTGTTACGTTATGTTATTTTACTTTGCATTAGTTGGCCCCGCCACCTTGCTACTGCTTGTCATTGTTCCTTTTACACTCCGTTCACACTAGGTCACTCCGACTTAGGGGGCGACCTGTGAAGTCACGTGCAGCACGACTTCAGCGCGACTTGCACGGACTTCATAAAATGAATGTCTATGCAAGTCGCCTCCAGGTCGCCCCGAAGTAGTACAGGACCCTTTTTCTAAGTCGGAGCGACTTGTGTCGCTCCTATTAGAACGGCTCCTGTACTACACAATGGGAGCGTGACGGACCGCGAGTTGTCAGGCTGACAAGTCGCCTGACAAGTCGGATCAATGTGAATGCGGTCTTATACTTTTTCAATAAAATGTTTATTCAAAATAAATAAACCACAGTGGAGCAGAAGATGCCCATAGGTGAACAGAGAAGCCAAACACCACATGTGAAAAGAAGCAAGATTGAAGCACTGCAGCAAGGAGGTAAAAGTATACAAACAAAACTACAGGCTAACTTGTGACACTTGTATTTAAATACATGTTTCCCCCTTATTCAACTGTACACCTTCATCCTTCTGATCCTTTCCAGGTCTTTCAAAGCTAAATATATAAATATACAGAACAAAATGGCTGCTAAAAGTCACTTTTAGCATCCTCAGCTACAGCTTACAATAGCCTGTTCACATGATCTGCTCACCAGACATTTCCTCCATCAAACTCAGTTCTGGTAAATAAAAATTAGAGAAAGAAACCTGAATCTGATTAGTTCTTCTATACTGTATCAGCTGTGAAAAGGAAAAGGTTGAATAAGAGAAGGCTCTGTGTCACATGTTGCAGAGACATTGCTACTAAGGATGAGCAGAACACGAGGGTACGGCGAATATTACTGAAGTTCGGGTGCAAAATTCAAACCCCCTGAGGTCAATGGGAGCTGGAAATTTAAAAAAATGTAATGACCATTTTTAGACGAATAGGCAGGGGACAGTTGCAGCATCACACCAATGCTGCAGCATGGAGGTGAGCATAGATGTTTGTTTTTTAAACCCCAAATTTCTCCTTTTGATTGCCAGTAAGTAACAGTTCCCAGCCGCTTACTTCTGTTTGTAAACAAAGATGAAGTTATAATATAATGACTCTATGTAAAGGAAAAATAAAACAGCAGTGTAGGGTACCACCTAAAAATACATACCAGGCCCTTATCTTTGATGAGGGTCTGGTATTGATGGTAAGGAGGACCCAACACAACAACACAAAAAAATTACTTATGGTCCACCCAAAACAACATACCAGATCCTTTTGACAAGCCCTTAAAAGGTCCCGCAATGTAAATGTATTATCAATCACATCATCTAGCGATGCAGATCTACAACAATTATGACGAACAACACCTGCCGACTCACTGAATTAAAAAAAAAACAGTCAACATACATGTCTGATCCTTTCATTACAATCTCCATGAATGACAGCTTCAGTGCCCACCAGTAGATGTAAACAGGGGAAGGGTATACCCAGTGATGTCATTGACCAAATCCAGCCATGACCATGTGGCTATATTTGGTCATAGATGTCAGCGCTTACCCTGGTTCTTTGTTTATATACCTAGGGATGCCTAACCAAAAAAAAATGGTGCCGAGTGTTATCACTAAGGTTGTGGCTGCCTCCTCTTCCTCCCTCACAGACATAGCCAGAAATGCTCAGAGTGCGCACAGTTATGCTTCAGTCTGGCCAAAATGTATTTTAATGTTTATCTCCCTTATGTTCTAATGAAAGGTGACCCCTAAAACCCCATACATCCAGCTTTATTATGTGCAGCCATAAAGAAGGTAATCTTGCCATCACAGTGGCAGCACTCACTCGAAAAGGTAGCTGGGGGGACTTTTTCTGTCAAGGCTCTTCTTGTCACTTCCATATCTAGATGCCTTTCCTGGACCTTACTTTTTCTGCCTTGTTTCTCCTCCCATGCTTTAATCTTAAGTGTGCCAAAGACATTCACTATCTAATGGTTTAAGTTAATATTACCCTTGGGCTTTGCACAGGTGTGTGCCCACCCCATCTAGTGGCTTTAGTCAATAATACTTATTTGGAACTTCCCTGGTGCTCCTGTAGACAACTTCCCTAAATAATATAAAAGGAAGTGGTCAGCTTCAACAAGATGCCTAAGCATATACAGTATGTTCCCAGTGTTAATTTGTGTAACCTGTGCCCTGTTTCAGCTTCAAGTACTTTGTTCCTGCATCCTGTGCCATGATTTAGTGCTTTACCCTTCGCTTATGTTTGTTGTCAATCATCTCCAATGGGGTGAGTCGGGGATTCACTCCCTTGGGTAGTCCACAGAACAAGACCAACATCCCATGGGGGTGCCCTAGTAAAGACGAGACTTTCTTTGAGGCTTGCATGTCTAGGTAAGCCCACAATATCCCTGGGAAACACAGAGCGTGCAGCTCCAGTACAGAAACGTGACATCCCCCTTTCCCCCTTGCCAGTCATTATCTGGGATCAGGCAGCAATTGTCTAAACTATATAATGTCTATGGGTACTCTTAGATATTTCCTACAAAAAAACATGTGAACATCACTTCTTGTGCCAAACTCTTCGATAAACAAGGCTCGTTTTTGTGTAACAAACCAAGCCTAAGCTCTTGGGAAATAACTTTAATAGACTACATCCAGAGCCATTGTTTGGATCACTTTATCATATGGCAACATGATAACAAGGCCTCCTAATTGACTGCATCTCACGGACTTTAAAAGTGTCAGAACAATTTAGCCTTTAAAGAAGCACATAAAATATTTTATCACATCTCTGCCTCAGTAAGTTTAATAAACTACACAGCCTTCGGGGAAAAGCTTCTTATAAATTAACTGCCTTCAACTTGGAACACAAGGGTCTTTATCTCTTGTCAGCTTAATTATGTGTTTAATTTTATTTTTAACATTTTTTAAAATGACCCACACCATGAGGAGCCAAGATTGTTTAATTAAACAAATGAATATGGTTATATCTACCATGATCAAAGCACTAATTTGTCATGCTAATGTTCTATACAGCGATGATAGCTCCATTGTGGTAATGATACAATAGTTTTACCAAGGTTTATCTGACAATCACACAAAGAATCCTATTCCAGTCTTAGTATTTTTCAGGAAAAAAAAAAGTCAATGGCCTAGATGTTAAGGTACCATCAAAATAATAGTAAGGGATTAGATTAAGTACAAAAAAATATAAATTAATTTTACTGAAGTGGAAGTAACAATTGCAAGAAGGCCTAAAGTTTCACTATATTAGTGGTAAGGTTTAGGTCCCTCTTAAGCTTTAATGTGTAACTCCAGGTTTTTTTTTTTTTTTTTACAAAAACGCAATCCTCTCTAGGATATAATTATGCATTACAAGGATTCTTAGCAAATTGTGTTGCAGATTTCTATCTATTTTTGTCCAGAAGCTGTTCCACTATATCCTTTCTAAACGAATGCACAAATAGATAGATAGCTTTCATTATAACTATCTGAGCAAATCACAGTTTTCTAATTAAAGAAGCTGTAGTGTCTGCATCCCTTTAGAAGTAAGCAAGAGAGGGAGAAATTGTAGCCAAGTGGGAAACTTACTCCACATTCTACGGGGATGCAAAAAACTTCAAAAATGTTGGCAAGCTGTGTCCCAGATAATCTCAGAAGTCACGGGTATATGCAAACCTATCACACCAGCATTGGCGCTTCTCAGTATAGGAGTGGAGTCTCTACCCTTAAACATGAGAACTGTGGTGTTAAACATATTATTTGCTGCTTGTATCAGCATCGCAAAAGAACGAAAGACAAGTTCTCCACCACTTACTCAGGCAGTGGTCAATAGAGTTAACTATTAGCATACAAAGAGCATATTGCTCCAGCCTATCATAGGAAATGGGATAGTTGGAGGGTTTATTTTACCACTTCTGGACTGGAAGGATTTTTCTGCCCCCACTCATCAGTGGGGACTCTGATGCATGAGGCCATGAGCTTCGATTGCCGTCTGCCACCCACGATCGCTCCCGCCGAGAGAGAAGAACGGTTAGCTGTTGTAAACACAGCTGACCGTTCTTCTCTCTGCAATGATCACAGAGCGCATATGATCCTTCTCTATGATCATTTCAAAAGCCCAACCCTCATTCAGTTAGAAACACTCCCCTAGGCTCACATTTACCCCTTGATCACCCACAGTGTTAACCCCTTCCCTGCCAGTGTCATTATTACAGTATATTTTTAGCACTGATTACTGTAGTAATTCTCACTGGTCCCCCCAAAAGTGTAAAAAATGTCAGTTATGGGTCCGATCTGTGCGCCGCAATAAAAATCGCAGATCGCCGCCATTACTAGTAAAAAAAAAAAAAAAAAAGTGACAAATCTTTCACGTAGTTAGTAGACGCGATAACTTTTGTGCAAACCAATCAAATACGCTTATTGCTATTTTTTTTTACCAAAAATATGTAGCAGAAAACAAATTGCTCTAAAATGTTAAAAAAATTTTGATTTTAATTTTTTTTTTTTTTTTGGGAATGTTATATAGCAGGAAGTGAAAATTATTGTTTTTTTTTTTTTCAGAATTGCCTTTCTTTTTTTTTTTTTTGTTGTTTATAGCGCAAAAAATACAAATCGCACAGGTGATCAAATACCATCAAAAGAAAGCTCTATTTGTGGGAAAAAAAGAACATCAATTGTATTTGGGTACAGTGTCGCACGACCATGCAATTGTCCGTTAATATAGCGCAGTGGCGAATCGCAAAACATTGCCTGGTCATAAAGGGGGCAAATCCTTCCGGTCTAGTACTGGTTAAACACGTCTATACTTGTTGCTTGCTCTGGTGTTTATTGTCACTTCTGAGTCTTGTAATCACATGAGGGTCAGTAGTTGAAACCAGTGAAACCAGTAGGGACACAGGCACCTAACACTCCCGGAAGTACTAAATGTCAAAAAGGCTTTGCAAGGCTGTAGCACTGGAACAAAGGAGAGGTAGAAGAAATAAGTAACTGGAGATGTGACCTGACATTGTCTCCTTAAATCTGTATGTATCATTGCTGGCATCTAGGCAGCCTATCCAACCCCTGTAAATTGTGAAATCTTATTCCTGGTAATACATTGAGCTAGGGTTGTATGGATTGTGTGGTTGGGCAGAATTAAATATCCTACAGCAAGTAAAAAATGTCAGATATAACTATTTTGGCTGTTTGTATGACATTCAACTTGAAGGATGTTCCTAGCTATTCAACATAAATGTACATTTCGAACCCACAATGTGTTACTTGGAGAATTTTGCAATCCAGTAATGGTTTATAACTGAATACAGAATTGTCATTTAATTCAGAAATGTTCAGGAATTAGCGAATATGCAAAGAAAAAGCTGACATTTTCACCTAAAGCAAACATACTCAAAATGTATCATCATTAGTCATGCTCAAGTACCTGCAAATTTTACTGTTTAATAGTGAAATACGCCAACAAGCGCAAAGCAAGGAAAAAGAGATCTTGTCCTATGCTGCAGGTATTAAGAAGACATTAGAAGTTACTGAAAACTGCATTAACTCTTCACAAATTTGCATTAAATTAGCTTGATGGTGCATAAGGCAAAAAAATAAATCTCGTACTTTTTAAAGAAGTTTCACTTTAACTGGAAAGTGAAATATAATCCCATTTATCTACTGTGCCTTAAATCTAAAGGAAAAATAACCAAAATGTCAAATCACCACTTTCTCATTCTTCTCTAACAAAGTGGAGTTTTTGAGCCGCTATATCTCTGTTTTAGTGGTAAGTGAAAGACATAACGGGACAGAATGAAAAGGCGCTGATTTTCCAATGAGGGGATTTATTGCACTGGCATTTTATTCCTCTTCATAACTGATCAGATGGATGAGCTGATTCTGTCACATTAGGCTTTGTTCATTTAAATACATTGCAGGCACCTTGGAAATGTTTAACTGGTACTACAACACAGCAAAGTGATCTCAATCCACTGAAGAAGTAGTAGAAGAATGATGATGAGAATGGATGGAAGATTTGGCTTATTATTTTTTTTTCTTTATTATTAATACATGCTCAACCTATGTTTAGTTACTTAAATCAAGGACTACAAGGTCCAACTAAACAACCATTTGATAAATGAACTTCACCTCTTGACTCTTTGCAATAAAACCACAGACACTACTCCTTGTACCCAGTTTCGTCTTCCATCTACACTTTCCCCATACCAGCCTATTTCCAATTAGAGAAACAAAGCATTGTAACGATAAAGAGAAGTAATCAATAAATAGGGAAAATGATAAAATAAAATAAAGATAAAAATGTTGCTGAAGAAGGAAGGGATGTGGACAATGTGGAGGTGGAGCTAAGAAGAGTCAATAGGGGTGTGGTGGGTTAAGAATAGGAGATAAATGGAGCCAGAGCAGAGGCTACATAGACAAGTAAAACCAGAGCAAGTGACACGAAAAGATGTGGGAGGTTAGCTAAAAGAACACACCTCCCCGGCTTACTTACCCCCCCCCCCTCCCCGATCATTGTGTCCCTAGGTTGGTCCTCTTTCAACCTCCTCAGGGGCATGCTCGGGGGTCTTGGGCACAGTGTGCTTCCTCTTGGGGTGCCTGACCCCCCGATCGTGTGCCTGGGGACCCCCCCAATTTCATTCGCAGGGTCCACCTTTTGACCGTGATCATTTTTCTATGGGGAGTACTAATACTTTCAGTTCTGACACTTATTGGTACTTGAGTGCTGCTTACCATGCACAAGACACCCTATCCCTGGGGCTTTATTTTATTTTTTGCTGTTCGCTTTTGTGTTCCCCCCAATTGAACATAACTTTTACTAGTCATGAGTTACATATCATCCGGTACTTGTTATTGTCCTAACTAATGATGTTTGTTGACACTTGATCATACACTCTTTGTAACCTTACCTGTATGTTTATAAACGTTTTCAATAAAATGTTTATTAAAAAAAAAAAAAAAGAACACACATGCTGGGCCATTGGAGAGAGCACAGCCAGGTAGGACCAGAAAAAGTGACCTAAAGAGGAGTGGGGGCCAAAGAAGGGGACAGGGATAGAGATGAAACTAGATGAGCGAACAAGGAGACATGGTGAGAGAGTAGAGGACATATGGCCAGGTTGGACCAGAACGAGTGACAAAAAAAAGAGGAGGGAGCTGGAGAAGGGGATAAGGAGAGAGGTGAGCCCTAATAAGGCAAAACAGACAGGTGGGGCCAGGGCAGAGGACAGAGGACACATAGTCCGGTAAGGCCAGAGCATGTGACACAAAGAGAGGTGGGGGCTAGAGAAAAAGGGACATAGAGAAAGGTGAGAAAAGAGAAAGCAACATGATTAAATTAAACAAGTAAAAGGAAAAGAAAAGAGAGGCATCCACCAGAAAAAAAGGACGAGGAGAAAGTATGGAGACATATAGGGGGCCTTAGGGACAGATGGTTGGGGCCAGAAAAGGGGACATTGAGAGATGTGGTTCCCAGATAATGGGACAGGGAATAAGGAAGAGTTAATAAATGAAGTTGTGGAGAAAGGAGGCTTGCAGATATGCGAGTTTTGAGAGGGAAACATTTAGAGATTCAGAATGTCCTCCTACATAACAATTTTGACACTGCTCAACAGTTTAGGATGAACTTAGATCCCAATGAGCCAGGAAGCAGCTTACCAATTTATTTTTACTGCACAACTGCAGAAGTTGTTTCAGCCTTGTGTTGACTCAAATGGATATTGCCTGTGGAGCTAACAAGGAGAATTCCAACATATGTCAAGTCATTCTCCATTCTCCATTTGTATATGTTAATGTATTTCTTGTTACTCAAATTAGACAGTAAAGAAATGTAAAATGAACTACACAAATGATCCTTTTTTTATTGCTACCCTCAGCCTCAAAGACAATCTACCATCCCACATGGGACTGAGACCATCTAAAGTTAACTTGTGGAATTGTTTTATTACTGAAGTGAGAAAGATAACAGGAGCAGTGAGTTCTTTCCTCTGCTAAATTATCATGAGTGAAAGCATTAAAAAAATGCTGCTTGAGCTGCCTGCCTACCAGCATGCTGGGCAAAACACTGGGAGAGGGCTTGGATACAGTGAGAGACGGCATGAAATTCTGAAACTTGCAGAACTTCACAGTGGGATTTAAAATAAGAGCAAATTTCAAATTTGCTAAGGCTCCCTGATCAAATAAACAAGACAGGAAAATGACATGTCGATATTATTCTTGTAATCATAATCTAGAACTACAGAAAATAAAAAGAAAGGATGTGCCCAACCATGAATACAGCCATCATAGTGTGCTGCAAAAATTCAAGTTTGTTATTGACCCCAGATTTATGAAAATGTTTCATTTTTCTCCATGTGGTGGATTTCTTTAGTATGGTAATTTGTTAGGTCTTCCTAAATATATTCGTTAAGAGTCACAAATGAAAAGCATGCACTACACATAACTGTAACCACCTTTTTTGTTTGTGAATTTTACCTCTGAGCACCTGAGGACCCCCCCGCCCCCCACCACCACCACCACCACCACCACCACCAATCAAAATAGTTAACTACAGCTTTGACTTCTTTAAATTCAAAGCTGCGCCCTTAACTCTACTCATGGCTGATCAACTATACAACAAGAGCATCTTATCAGTCAACCATTGCATTTTCATTAAATATCTGGATTGCTACAGTGTGCACCCAGGGTCACAAATTAGCTTGGGCGAACCAAAGTGTGTTTGACGAGTAATAAAAGCAGCTGCATCTCTAACATTGAATAATGAGGTAAGGACACCTGAGAGGTTCACTTTATAACTGAAGTTTAATCTGCCTATATTTTGACTTCCCTGGTTACTCCTTTCCCCTCACCAACATGACCTTTTTAACCGGTTGCCGACCGCCGCAAGTACATATACTGCGGCGGTCAGCCCCGGCCAGGCAAAGTAACGTATGGGTACGTCACTAGCCTGTAAGCCAATAGGGGGCAAGCGCGCGCCCCCGGAGGCACGCTCCCACCCCGGCTCGTTCATGGACACCTCCATGCGTGTGACTGGTGGACCCGATGTCCGCCGGTCACTTGCGATCGTCCGCTGTGAAGGGAGAAAGGCAGGCGGCTAATGTAAACAAAGCCGCCTGTCATTCTTCCCTGTGTAACAGCACAGATCATAAGTTCCTGCTATGCAGGACCGTTGATCTGTGCTTTTAGATGTAAAGCCACATCCTTAGATCTGTTAGATGTAAAGCCACACACTTAACCCCTCCTTCCCCAATAAAGTTAACCCCTTCCCTGCCAGTGTCATTTTTACAGTAACAGTGCATATGTATAGCACTGATTACTGTAGTAATGTCACTGGTAACCCTAAAAGTGTCAAAAATGTCAGTCAAGGGTCCGATCTGTCTGCCACAATGTCGCAGTCCCGCAAAAAAAATCGCAGATCGCCACCATTACTCGTTAAAAAAAAAAACAACAAAAATGACAAAAATCTTTCCCTTAGTTAGTAAACGCAATAACTTTTGCGCAAACCAATCAAAATACGCTTATTGTGATTTTTTTTTACCAAACATATGTAGCAGAAAACAAATTGTCCAAAAATTTTAAAAAAATTTGATTTTTACATTTTTTGGGGGGAATTTCATTAAAAAAAATTTGCAAAATTGTCGCTCTTTTTTGTTTATAGCGCATGATCATAAAATCGCACAGGTGACCTAATACCACCAAAAGAAAGCTCTGTTTGTGGGAAAAAAAGGACAAGTCACATGACACCGGGGAGGGAAGATGGCTAATTGGGCCCAATTTGGACATGTTCACTTAGTGGTGCACTCACTTTTGTTGCAAGCGGTTATGACATTATTGACTGTGTGTTGAGTTATTTTGAGGGGACAGCAAATTTACACTGTTATACAAGCTGTACACTCACTACTTTACATTGTAGCAAAGTGTCATTTCTTCAGTAATGTCACATGAAAACATATAATAAAATATTTCAAATAATGTGAAGGGTGTACTCACTTTTGCGAGATACTGTATATATAATCCTAAACTAGAAAATGTAAATATTTGACATTGCAGTACCAGTGGCTGTGTTTTCTTTAGACATACAGTAGTATATTGTTATACGTCCAGGGCACAGCGACGGACCAACTCATAAACAACTCAGTAAAAAATAAAATGAACACTTCCTTTTCCCTATGGAAAATCCTAAAATAAAGACTGTAGCTCACTAGAGGGAGATGATACATTGTTTCCAATGCATACACAATAGACTTGTGCATTGAATTAATGTATTTCAAGCTGAGCTGTATTTGACGATCTCAGCTACTAATATTGTGGAATTCTTAATTCATTTTGCAGTCCCCCTCGGACCTCCAGAAAATGACTGGCAATTTTCCCTGGTGCTTCTCCCAAGCCAGAATGTAATAGGGTATTAGCAAATTACTAATGTACTGCAGGCATTCATGCATATCCTGAGGATACTGCTTGTTTCCAGAATTAAACAACATGCATTTGGTTCACTATACAGTTCAGTCTTGTAAAAAAAAAAAAAAATAAAGAAAGATTTATCCCTGTAATGCAACTGCAATGTGGAGAATAATGGACCTATTGGTACCACTGATTATGACAGCCATACTTCTCTCGGCTAGCAATGGCACCACTATTAAGCAGTAGCCCATGGCATGGGGCAGAACAAATTGGTTTAATAGCTTTGGATGCTGGAAGTTGTATGCCTGTCTTTTTCCCATTACATTTATTGTTATTTATGTTATATGTATTTATAAATATATGAAGATATCAGAAGAAATTAGAAACTGAAATGCATTTTTGATGCTGTTTAAAATATATCTAAACTTAATCACTGTGTGTCATATAATCTTTAACCACTTAAGCCCTGGAAGATTTTACCCCCTTCCTGACCAGGGCCTATTTTGCGATTCGGCACTGCGTGACTTTAACGGACAATTGTGCGGTCGTGCGACGCTGTACCCAAACGAATTTGATGTCCTTTTTTTCCCACAAACAGAGCTTTCTTTTGGTGGTATTTGTTCACCTGTGCGATTTTTTGATCATGCGCTATAAACAAAAAAATAGCGTCAATTTTGCAAAAATAACAATATTTTTCACATTTTTTTATAGGAAATTCCCCCCAAAAAATGTAAAAATCAAAATTTTTTAACATTTTTGGCCAATTTGTTTTATGCTACATATGTTTTGTAAAAAAAATTGCAAAAAGCTTATTTTGCTTGGTTTGCGCAAAAGTTATCGCTTTTACTAACAAAGGGAAAGATTTTTGTCATTTTTGTTGTTTTTTTTAACGCGTAATGGCGGCGATCTGCGATTTTTTTGCGGTACTGCGACATTGCGGCGGACAGATTGGACCCTTGACTGACATTTTTGACACTTTTGGGGTTACCAGTGCCATTTCTACAGTAATCAGTGCTATACATATGCACTGTTACTGTAAAATTACACTGGCAGTGAAGGGGTTAACTTTTTTTGAGAGGGAGGGGCTATGTGTGTCCCTAGGGGCGTGATTCTAACTGTGATTGGCTGTGGCTTGAGATGTATGAACAGTGATCAATGGTTCTACATAGTAGAACCGTATGATCACCATTCATACATCGGGGAGAATGACAGGCGGCTTGTTTACATTAGCGCCCTGCCTTTCTCCCTCTCCACCGACGATCGCGAGTGACCGGCGGATGACTCGGGAGCCGGGGCGCGCGCTCGCTCCCTAGACCCTCACAGGCTAGCGACTTAGTACTACGTCGCTCTGCCTGTGAGGGGCTGACCGCCGCAGTAAATAGTCGTGCGGCGGTCGGCAAGTGGTTAACATGACAAGGTATTTTAAAAGCTATTTTAGTTTTTTTATGTCCATAAATGTCCATGTTTGGGCACTTCCTGTTATTAGGGATGAGAAATTGTGTTTGGGTCATGGGGGGATTTTTCAAATCAATTGTGAAGTCCAAAAACTGCGAACCCTAAACGGAGTCTTTGGGGGATGAACTCTGAAAATTACTCCTGGCTAATAGGGATTGTCAAAAAAAAAAAGGACACTGGGAGCTGGGCCCAGTCTGAATTCAACCTAGATAGTTTTGTCTGCGGCACTTGATTCTTTATCCAGCGGAAATAGACCTGAATTGACTGGTAGAAGGAGCAGCTACAGTAGTGATAAAAAATGTAGTAAAATGTACTCTTAAATATAGCTTGAGCCATCAACTTTGTACCAACTGTCCAGTGGCAAAACAGTTTATGAGCTTATTTTTTCACAGTATTAACCACTTGCCTACAGTGCACTTTCACCCCCTTCCTGCCCAGACCGATTTTCAGCTTTCAGCGCTCTCACACTTTGACTGAGAATTACTCAGTCATGCAACACTTTACCCATACAAAAATTGTGTCCTTTTTTTCACACAAATAGAGCTTTCTTTTGATGGTATTTGATCAATACTGGGTTTTTTATTTTTTGTGCTATAAATAAAAAAAGACTGAAAATATTGTGAAAAAACGCATTTTTCTTTGTTTCTGTCATAAAATTTTGCAAATTAGTCATTTTTCTTCACAAATTTTGGCCAAAATTTATACTGCTACTTATCTTTGGTAAAAAAAACCAAATAAGTGTATATTATTTGGTCTTTGTGAAAGTTATAGAGTCCACAAGTTATGGTGCTATTCATTGAAAATTGATCACACTTGATCACACCTGATGTACTGAAGGCCTATCTCATTTCTTGAGACACTAAAAGGTCAGGAAAGTACAAATACCCCCCAAATGACCCCTTTTTGGAAAGTAGACATTCCAAGGTATTTAATAAGGGGCATGGTGAGTTTTTTGAAGTTGTAATTTTTTCCCACAATGCTTTGCAAAATGAAGATTTTTTTTTTTGATTTTTTTTTTTTTACAAATTGCCGTATTAACAGGTTATTTCTCTCACACAGCACATGTATACTTGCAACTACACCCCAAAACACATTCTACTACTCCTCCTGAGTATGGCGATACCACATGTGTGAGACTTTTTCACAGCCTGGCCACATACAGAGGCCTAACATCCGAGTAGCAGCGTCCGGCATTCTAGGAGCACAAATTACACATATCATTTCCTGACAACCTATCGCACTTTTGAAGGCCCTGGAGCACCAGGACAATGGAAACCCCCATAAAATGACCCCATTTTGGAAAGCAAACAGCCCAACGTATAATTTTTGAGGCATAATGAGTCTTTTGAATATGTCATTTTTTTCCACAAGTTTTTGGAAAATGTGGAAAGAAAATGAAAACACATTTTTTTTTTACACAAAGCTGTCCATTTATGCAATATTTCTAACACATCGCATGTACATAGCAAAACTTGCACCCCAAAATACATTCTGCTATTCCTCCTGAGTATGGCGATACCACATGTGTAACACTTTTTCACAGCCTGGCCACATACATAGGCCTCACATCCAAGTAGCGCTTTACACAAAGTTGTCCATTTATCCACTTTAAGACTGGGCCTATTTTTGACACTTGGTGTTTACAAGCTAAAATCATTTTTTTTGCTAGAAAACTACTTGGAACCCCCAAACATTATATATTTTTTTTTAGCAGAGACCCTAGAGAATAAAATGGAGATCGTTGCAATATTTTTTATCACACCATATTTGCGCAGCAGTCTTCCAAATGCGATTTTTTTGAAAAAAATTCACTTTTTTGAACTAAAAAATAAGAAAACAGTAAATTTAGCCCAATTTTTTTCCATAATGTGAAAGATAATGTTACGCTGAGTAATTAGATACCCAACATGTCATGCTTCAAAATTGCGCATGCTCACAGAATGGCGCCAAACATTGGTACTTAAAAATCCCCATAGGCAACATTTTAAAAATTTCTGCAGGTTACTAGCTTAGAGTTACAGAGGAGGTCTAGGGCTCAAATTATTGCACTCGCTCTAACGATCGCGGCGATACCTCACATGTATGGTTTGAACACCGTTTACATATGTGGGCGGGACTTGCGTATGCGTTTGCTTCTGCGCGCGAGCTAACGGGGACAGGGCGCTTTAATTTTTTTTTTTTTCCTATTTATTTTATTTATTATTTTTTTATTTTTACACAGTTTAAAAAAAAAAAATGTTTTGATCATTTTTATTCCTATTACAAGGAATGTAAACATCCCTTGTAATAGAAATAGGCATGACAGGTCCTCTTTATTGTGAGATCTGGGGTCAAAAAGACCTCACACCTCACAACTACACTAAAAAAGAAAAAAAAAAAAAAATTGTTGAAAGAGGAAAAAAAAAAAAGCAAAAAAAAAAGCGGCCCTTTAAACCTGTTGCTAGGCAACGTCTTTTGACGTAGCTCCGGTCCTCCAAGACCATAGAGTTGAGTGAGGGCCATCTTGCCCTCACTCGACTTCCTGTCTCTGAGGATCCGGGACCGGATAGTTTTCCCCGCTGCCGGCGGGTCCGGTAAGCTGGGAAAACGTCTGGGACGCGGCAGGAGGGGGGGGGGGCACCTCTTCCCCTGCACCGTAAGGGTAATTCCGCGGCGAATCCGCCACTGGGACCACCCTTATCTGAAAGCCGACCGCCCACCGTTTCAAAAAATACCGGGGTTATGGGGGCTATCTGCTGCCATAACCCCAGTATTTAGCTTTTAATGGCCGACGCATATAGTCGTTAGGCGGTCAGTAAGTGATTGCATGTATATGGCAAACAGGTGACGATGACTGACGGGGTGACAGGTGACGATGACTGATGGGGTGACAGGTGACGATGACTTATGGGGTGACAGGTGATGATGACTGATGGGGTGACAGGTGACGATGACTGATGGGGTGACAGGTGACGATGATTGATGAGGTGACAGGTGATGATGATTGATGAGGTGACAGGTGACGATGATTGATGGGGTGACAGGTGACGATGATTGATGGGGTGACAGGTGACAGTCACTGACGGGGTGACATATGACGATGATTGATGGGGTGACAAGTGACGATCACTGATGGGGTGTCAAGTGACGATGACTGATGGGGTGACAGGTGACGGTGATTGATGGGGTGACAGGTGACGGGCGATGGTCACTGATGGGTGACAGGTGACGGGCGATGGTCACTGATGGGTGACAGGTGACGGGCGATGGTGCACGGCGGTACTGATGGCAGTCTCTGGTGACCGGTGAACTTTCGGGCTACGTTCACATGTGAGCGTAGCGATCATGGGCGGAATCACTGCGATTCTGCCCGTGATCCAGAAATCATTGCAAATCGCGGGACGCCTGTGCGTTGCCCGTGATTTGCAATAGCACCCCAAATGCTGTGCGATGTTGCTGCGATTTCTGCCTGCCGAATCGCAGTAACATCGCGCAAACAACGCATTACGCTCCAAAGAAGCTCTTGTACCTTTTTTGGGCGTCATGCGATGTTTGCGCGATGTTACCGCGATTCGGCAGGCGGAAATGGCGGCAACATCGCACAGCGTTTGGGGTGCTATTGCAAATCAGGGGCAACGCACAGGCGTCCCGCGATTTGCAATGATTTCCGGATCGCGGGCAGAATCGCAGTGATTCTGCCTGCGATCGCTGCGCTCACATGTGAACGTTATGGGTGTCAATATCTGGGCACTGATGAGGTGACTGTTGGGTGACAGGTGACATTGGGGGGGGGGCTGAGGACTGTGTGGGGACCTTTATTAGTGTGATTTTTACTTTTGACAGGTGTACAGATCAGTAACTCACTGTTTCTAGCTCTTCTCCCCTCATACTGGAAACTGTATGAGGGGAGAAGAGCTAGTAACACTGAGTTACTGCTCTTTGTTTACATTTTGTGATCGGCTGTGAATGGATTCACAGCCGATCACATAGTAAACAATCACTGTCAGTGACTGTTTACTACCGCCGGTGACAGCTGTGTTCCTACGGAACACAGTGCCACCGACATGACCGCGCTGCGCGCTCCCGATCGCGCATGCGCGGTCATCTGGTGGGCGCCTTCATTGTGATCGGCTGTGTCATTGGAACACAGCCGATCACGTGGGAAACAGCCACGCCCATTGGCTGTTTCCCCCCTGCCGGTGACGGGGGGTGTCCCGGGGACACCCCGACACCGGCAGTGCAGGGCGGCGCGCACGCGATCGCGCGCCTGCCCTGCTTAAAGTGCCGCCGTCATATGACGGCGGCCCAGGATAATGGTCGCTCCGCTCCGCCGTCATATGACGGCGGGCGGGCGGCAAGCGGTTAAACTATATTGTCTATTATTGTAAAAACAGAATATACAAAAACACTTCAAAACCACAACCCAACATTCCACAAAATCCCTATCATAAATTGGCCATCTGAACTACATGCAAAATCTAATCCTGACCTCTGAACTCTGTGCATTATTCAACCCTATCCCCTAAACGTTGTGTATTGCTTCATCCTGGCTCCTGAACTCTGTGCATTACTTAATATTGATCTCTGAAATACGTACTTAATCCTGACCTCTGAACTTTGTGTGTAGCTTAATCCGAACCTCTGAACTATGTGTGTAATTTAACCCCCGAACTCTATGAAAATTGAATGTTTATGCTACCTAATCCTTACCCACTCTACACTCTTTGGACCCATAGCAACATAGGTTCAGTTTTAATTTAACCATACTGTTTTAATCCCTACCCATTGTTACCACAATTTGGCCACACCCACAATTTGCTGTGATGTCCTACATGCACCACAACAGTTTCCTTCTGCTCTTTTTTTTTTCAGTTAAAAAAAGGGTGTGGCTACAAATCAGGGTGTGATTATGTAGGAGTGGTCAATAGGGTGTCCCCAGATTTAATCTTCAAAATATGGTAACCCTACTTTACAGCAAATGGAGCCCTATGTAAATAGTGGGCTCAAAGGCTACCTTCATCCAGTCTTCATAGTTCTAATAAGGCTATATACTGTACATGTGTTTATATTGTAAGATATTCATTGCAGTCATGGTTTCTAAAGGGCTATAGATTGACTATGTTACAGTGCTGACCTATCGCCATCACATCAAGGGAGTCACATACTCCATACCAGGAATGGGGCATTTTCTTTAGCTCACAATACAGAATGGTGTGAAAGCAGAGCAAAGGAATGGTAAGTATGTGATGGAGATGTATGGAAGATTAAAACAAACCAACAGGTTTGCCATGAATAGGCAAAGCACAGGTTTACTTTAAGCCGAGGGATGGAGATAGGTGATTGAAAGGCTGTAAATACCAACATCACATGATTTTTGAGCATTTAACCACTTAAGCCCTGGAAGATTTTACCCCCTTCCTGACCAGGGTTTTTTTGCGATTTTTTTTACTGCGTGACTTTAACGGACAATTGCGCGGTCGTGCGATGCTGTACCTAAACGAATTTCACGTCCTTTTTTTCCCACATACAGAGCTTTCTTTTGGTGGTATTTGGTAAAAAAAATCGCAAAAAGCCTATTTTGATTGGTTTGCGCAAAAATTATCGCGTTTACTAACAAAGGGAAAGATTTTTGTCATTTTTGGTGTTTTTTTTTTAACGAGTAATGACGGCGATCTGCGACATTGCGGCGGACAGATCGGACCCTTGACTGACATTTTTGACACTTTTGGGGTTACCAGTGACATTACTGCAGTAATCAGTGCTATACATATGCACTGTTACTGTAAAAATGACACTGGCAGGGAAGGGGGTTAACTGTATTGGACAGGGAGGGGTTAAGTGTGTCCTAGGGGCGTGTTTCTAACTGTAGTGGGACAGGTCTCCTATTGTAAAAACAGAGATCAACGGTTCTACATAGTAGAACCGTCTGATCTCCATTTTTACACAGGGGAGAATGACAGGCGGCTTGTTTACATAAGCCGCTCCGCCTTTCTCCCGCTCTACCGACGATCGTAGTGTGACCGGCGGACATCGGGTCCGCCGGTCACACGCCCGGACTCCTCTGTGAATGAGCCAAGGCGGGCGCGCACCTCAGCGGGCGCGCGCTCGCCTGCTATTGGCTCAAAACCCGGTGACAGGCTAGCGATGTAGATCTAAGTCACTCTGCCTGGCCGGGGGGCTGACTGCCGCAGTAAATATACTGTGCGTAGTCGGCAAGCGGTTAACCTATCTTGTGTTTATTTAAAAATATGAGCATCAGAAAATGGCAGAAGTGGTAATGTGATATTCGACAAAAACATAATTTAACAGGGAATTTTCCTCTAAATCCTAACACCACAGAAATTCTTTTATTCACAAATCCTTCCTTTTCCATACTTTATAACAGGTCCACTTAGAGCATTGCAGCAGGTTCCTCCGTCTCTTTTACAATACAAAATTAGATTTGGCACTAGCTATAGAGAAGCATTTGGAAGAAAAAGGGTTAAAAATAAGGGTTGGACTGCTATCTACACAGGCAGGAATTGTTAGGGTAGGTGGCTCTGAATAATTAATTCCCAGTTTGCAGAACACATATTATATTCACAGCCCTAATGTTCCCTTTCAGGTTTTTCGCTTGCATTTGGACAAACATCATCTTGCAGACAATCTGTATAAAATGTAGTTCATTTCATAAAAAATTGACAAAATTGCCTTTTTTTCCCACAATTTCCATCCAGATTGGCCACTTTGCTAAATTCCAGCCTATTTGGATCAATTTCCAGTATTTTTTTTTCCCACAGAGATTTTTTAACAGTAGAAATCATTCTTAAAAAATAAATATCCGGTTTAAGAGAACAGATTCTACTGATTTGACTTTACTGCAAAGTAAAAGAGCGTAGCACTCGTAGTCGGGATATTAGAGGGAAGGGCAAATACCTCCCGTCACATTCAAAAGAGAGGAGCTGAAAAAGAAACCACAATTTGCATCACCTGTATTCCGGCAGGTCTCGGTGTTATGTTCCAAACAACGATATTTCTCAAAGAAAAGTATGGGAACTTTCAACTTCCAGTTCTTTTTAACATGACAATTCAGCTAAAATGAAAAGTATCTAAAATCCATTGGCCAATTACCATTTCATGTGGGCAAGCTCGCTTTTTCTCATAGCATGGTAAAAATTATTTTACTTTACTGGAAAATGTTCTAGAAAAAAAATGAATCTAGAATACTAAACAAAAGAAGACTTTCTGATACTGTACTATATAGATGACATTTGTGCTTCTTCTCACATTGTCCACACATACTCCTCTGGTCTTGGCTGAGGCTCCTCTTCCTAGCTGAGTGACGTTCAGTGCCATTCAGCCAAATTTGCTGCCATTAACACACCCCCTGTGATTTCACCATCCTGTTGGCCTGGGCTCTCAGGAGAATGCTGCAGAGAGCTTTATATTATTCAGAACCAACCGTCCTGGAGAAGAACAGAAGAGGAAGAGTACCCCACACATCATGTGACTGATGACTAGACTCCTAGATATAACATATGTATAATGGATATATATATTTTTTTCATAATGAACTGTGGGGGGAGGAAGGGGCATCTACAATGTGGAGATTTGATTTAACCTTTTTGCTACTGCAGCCATTTTTTTTCAGATTTCTTTTTTTTTTCACACATGTTAACCACTTTACCACTAGAGGATTTTGCTGTCTTACGTCTGGGCCACTTTTTGCGATTCGGCGCTGTGCGACTTTAACTGACAATTGCGCGGTCGTGTGATGCCATACCCAAACTAAAATTACGTCCTTTTTTTCCCACAAACAGAGCTTTCTTTTGGTGGTATTTGATCACCTGTGCGATTTTTACTTTTTACGCTATAAACAAAAAAAGAGCGTAAATTTTGAAAAAACAACAATATTTTTCACATTTTTTTATATGAAATTCCCCCCAAAAAAATATAAAAATCAAATTTTTTTAAAATTTTTGGCCAATTTGTTTTCTGCTACCCATGTTTGGTAAAAAAAATTCACAATAAGCGTATTTTGATTGGTTTGCGCAAAAGTTATTTCATTTACTAACTAAGGGAAAGATTTCTGTCATTTTTGGTGTTTTTTTTTTAACGAGTAATGGCGGCGATCTGCGATTTTTTTTGCGGGACTGCGACATTGCGGCGACAGATCGGACCCTTGACTGACATTTTTGACACTTTTGGGGGTACCAGTGACATTACTACAGTAATCAGTGCTATATATATGCACTGTTACTGTAAAAATGACACTGGCAGGTAAGGGGTTAATTTTATTGCAGAGGGAGGGGTTAATGTATGCCTGGTGCTTACTGACGTGTGTGGGGGGAGGTGACTGTGTGACACAAGGACAGATCCAGGGTTCAGCTATGCTGAACCCTGCAATCTGACCCTGCCTGTCACTTAGGAGATCCGCCCGCTTGTGTTTACACAAGCAGGCGGATCTCCACACTAGATCCCGACGATCGGGGAAGAGCAGCGGCGATCGCCGCTGCTCCTCCCCTGGCCCGACTCCCGCTGTGACTGAATTCAGCGGGGAGTGTCTAATGACGTAGATCTACTTCGTCAGACGATAACAGACCACTTTGCCACAGTACTATCAATGTAAGCAGACGGCAAGTGGTTAGAATGCACATTTTAGACCTTAAGATTTAAAAAAATGAAACAAAAAACTGCGCTTGGGTCTATTAAATAAACAGCTGCTGCACATATGCTGGATAAAACATAAAAACAGTAAAAAATTGAAAAGCAGCGCTATATAAAAATTCCAGGTATAGGTAGGGTCCAGCTGATTGGTCTCCTTGAAGTGCCACCACCAGAGAGAGAGAGAGCAACCCCGATCACACTGCCGCTTACCGTCCCACTAATAAAAGAAGGCTCAAAGGTTCCACCAAACTGCTCCTCCAGAAATCCTAAGCGATTCCAGGATCAAGCCAATTAGGTGCGACTCCATACAGATGGTACAAGGCAGACTGATCACTCATATATACCAGAAAAAAGCAAAAAAGAAAACCATTGTGCAACACCTAGTGAACCACCATTTAATTTTCTTATGTCAAATAAATGCTTACAGGTAATAAGAGTAAAAAGAGCTTATCTGCCAGAAATGTTTGACTGCCAACGAGATGACTGATGCTTCACTCCGTAGCGACGTCCCGCATTTGGGCGGGACCTGTGATACATTTATCTACATCTTCATATTCCACATTTTCCCAGCTCTTACTGTGAAGAAGCCTTTCTGTATTTGGAAATTAAATATGTTTTCCTCCAGACATAAAGAGTGCCACTTTGTCCTCAGTGATGACCATAAGGTGAATAACTCTACACCAAGTTCACTATATGGACCACTTATGTATTTTACTAAGAGACTGTTGGACTTTGTTGGTGTGAGGTACCTGGGGTGTTCCTTCTTTATATCACCTCAAAATATGCCTTCAATTTCTGTCCCGGAGACAAAGGTAAGAAATGAAGTGAGAGTAAATTTCTCAAATAGGGATACAGACAACAATAAAAACCTACTGAGCAACAATGGCAGCTACGCGGATTATTTTTAAACTAGCAAAAGGGAAAAGGATGAATATGGGCTTGGCAATATCTAGAGCAACACAGACATTTCTCAAAATGTCTTTTTAGCTAGTCAACATGAAAATCTTACCAAACTTTTTCAACATCTCAGATTGAATTCAGAAGTTTAAAGCGGAGTTCCACCCTAAAATTATACTTACCTCCATCTTCTCGCTCCAGGTCACCTGAAAAACAAATGGATAATCGCAATTTTTTTTTACTTACCTCGTTTAGAAGAAAATATACTCACCTTACTTCCTCTTCCTCCCCTCGGCGGCCACGGCGATTCGTCACTTCCTGGCTTGCAATGATTCCTGGGAGCTGAACGTCATCGCTCCCAGGATTCAATGCGCCTGCACCGGCCCCGACGTCAGTTCCGGTGCGGGCGCCGTCATACTTTGCTAAACAGCTTCTGGGCATGCCCAGAAGCTGTGCAGGGATGACGCTTATGCACCGGAAGTGACGGAGGGGCCGGTGCAGTGCATCGTGAGACTGAAGAAGACGGAAGAGTACACAGAAGAGGATTGCGCTGGCTTCAAGCTGCCCACACCTGAGATGGCAGCGCTGGACAATACATTTTCAAGGTAAGTATTTCTTCTAAAAGGTAAGTGCAACCCAGGACAGATCAGAGGCTATCCATTGTGGAATGCACTAGCCCTGACTGTCCCGGGGGTATTTTTATTAAAAAAAACTTTCCCAGGGTGGAACTCCGCTTTAAGTTACATAAGTCAGCAAATACATGTGCAGCCACACAAGCCACACAATATGTGGCTACAAATGGGTGGCCAACTTGACAGTATCTCATCAACAGAGCAAGCTTTCCACTAGTAGAATTACAGGCTAAGCAACATTTTAAAATCTTTACTAATTATCCCACCTGTGACAATCAGAAGGGAGCATAAATGCTCCCTATGGACTAGTTTGGGAAACAGATTTTTTTTTTACAAATCCAGAACATCTTGTAATGTGATGAAGTCATAATATTCTTTTAAAAGCTACATAATTAATCAAACCTACATTTTTTAAATGTAATGGCAAGTCACCAAACCTGTCTTTTTTTTTTTTTTAAAGTCAATCTACATATTTTAATAATATGATACATTGACAAATGAGGTTCTATGCATTTAATTGGCATAACTGTGCTGGGAAAGTATAATTGGCAAAAAGTGAGAATTATAGAAAATGCAAATTCCTCCACACTTTTAGGACACAAAGTCCAATTTACAACACCATTCTAGACATCTCTTAATAAGGAAGAATGACACATTTACAGTCATTAATCTGAGCTTTCCCATGGTCCAGGTTTGGTGCCAAGTAAGGTAAAAATCTTTTAATCTTTTACTAATCCATTTAAGATGCCTTTGTTGAATCTCAGAATTCCCAAGTTGCTGCACTAAATGCAAATTAATATATTCCACAATTCAAATATCTGACAAAATTAAGAAAACTTCTGAAACTGTAGCCAGGCTAAAGACACCGAGTGATTAAGGGTACTGTGCTGCAGTGTTGTTTGTGCTCCCAATGGTCTTTAGCTTTAGCTGAAATGGTTAACACAATCTCCCCTCCATCCACCAGGCGGTGCTGACAAGCAGAAGGAGCTCAAGAGACTTGATGGTTGGTAGCAATGAATCATGGTAGATGAAGTTTGGAAAGTAAACTTTACTATGGCAGTCTATGGACCATTGGACTTCGATTTCAAGTGTGAGCTGAGTATAAGGAGAGAGAGAATTGTATATTTTTAGACTGAATACTGAGGAACTTTCTCCTTGCTGAGAGGAGACTGAGATATGCACATCACAGTGCACATCAACCTGCCACAAGCCCAATGCCATGTGCTGAGGACCTGAGTCACTCCAGGTAGCTCCTGAAATTAGCTGACATCTGAACAGTGAGACCCCTTCTGCTGTATTGTTGGGACTGGTGGGAGGACACTGCTGCCATTAACCTGTTGCTACTAGCGGAGACTGAGTACATAGGGACTGGCAATCTAACTAGCAGCATTATTTATGTGTATGAAGTGAAGACATTCCTGGGACTGTACTCATGTGCACCAACGTAAAGACTATCCCCCAACGCTAGCCGGCTAAAGCTGTTTCAGAAGAACTTTGCCTGTTTCCCATAGTAAGAGGTACATGTTTAGGGAGTGTTAAATTTCCTCTTTGCTGTTTAAATACAGAACACTCTAAAGTGGACATAGCCCACTGTTTATAGAGGAGTTATTACAGTATTGATTATCATTGCTTTTACTGTTTTATAATGCCATTATTCATTGCTGATTTTGTGGATTACCAGATTTACTCTAATTTAGCTGCATTGCTTTACATTCTATGTTTCTATAGACTAGTGAACATATTGTCCAGTTAACTTTGATTAACCTAATCCTTTACTTTCTTATTTATGTACATTCTGTAAGTTACCGTAACCCGTGACAATATATTGGGTTCATTTACCACTAACCAGTCTGATGTTTTCTTTTTGATACTGAACCTTAGTTGTGTGCAGGTTATCTATCCCTGTAGCAGTGCAGTACCCATTTGCTTAACCTGGTGTGTCAGTGGGGCTGGGGTTGTTCAGGAGTCAAGGCAGAAGAACAGAGAACTCTATATACCCAGTGGCTCCTGCGGGGGTAGTGCTACAAAACGAACACTGAATGGGGGAAAAAACGTTGGGTTTAAAGGTGCAAGTTTTTGCCCGATGTGCCAAAAATATTTTGTCTATGGGGTACTGTCCTCGTAGAGTCATAATACTGTCCTCATGAGAGTCCTATGTGTTACTGACATGATAAAATGACTAGACATTTAGAAAACCTTAAATAATTATTTTTTCCATGAAAAACTAGTCCTGGAATAGTCTGCAATAAAATAAGCCATTGCTTTCAAACTCTACTCCTCTGTCTAAGCAAAGATGCTTATAGGACCCAAGAAGTCCAAGTTTGGGACAGAAACAGTGCTCACAGCCATTAAGATGTGATGGATTGTGCATGAAAAGTTTTTGGATCCTTATAACTTTAAAGCTGATTCCTAGGCTAACAATTTAATATGCCAAAGGATTTGTTTTCATTTCCATCTAGTCCTAAGATTCACAGAGCTCTGCAACATAGCACACATGCCACAACTAATCCTGAGATTCACAGAGCTTTGCCACATAGCACATATGCCACATCTAGTCCTGGGATTCACAGAGCTCTACCACATAGCACACATGTCACATCTAGTCCTGAGATTCACAGAGCTCTGCCACATAGCACACATGTCACATCTAGTCCTGATATTCCCAGAGGTCTGCCACATAACACATATACCACATCTAGTCCTGAGATTTACAGAGCTCTGCCACATAACACACATGCCACACTTAGTACTGAGATTCACAGAGCTCTGCCACATAGCACATATACCACACCCAGTCCTGAGATTCACAGAGCTCTGCCACATAGCACATACACCACATCTAGTCCTGAGATTTACAGAGCTCTGCCACATAACACACATGCCACACTTAGTACTGAGATTCACAGAGCTCTACCACATAGCACATATGTCACATCTAGTCCTGAGATTCACAGAGCTCTGCCACATAGCACATATACCACATCTAGTCCTGAGATTTACAGAGCTCTGCCACATAACACACATGCCACACTTAGTACTGAGATTCACAGAGCTCTACCACATAGCACATATGTCACATCTAGTCCTGAGATTCACAGAGCTCTGCCACATAGCACACATGCCACATCTAGTTCTGAGATTCACAGAGCTCTGCCACATAACACATATACCACATCTAGTCCTGAGATTCACAGAGCTCTGCCACATAGCACACATACCACACCTAGTCCTGAGATTCACAGAGCTCTGCCACATAGCACATATACCACACCTAGTCCTGAGATTCACAGAGCTCTGCCACACAACACACATGCCACACTTAGTACTGGGATTCACAGAGCTCTGCCACATAGCACATATACCACACCTAGTCCTGAGATTCACAGAGCTCTGCCACATAGCACATATACCACATCTAGTCCTGAGATTCACAGAGCTCTGCCACACAACACACATGCCACACTTAGTACTGAGATTCACAGAGCTCTGCCACATAACACACATGCCACATGTAGTACTGAGATTCACAGAGCTCTGCCACATAGCACATATACCACATCTAGTCCTGAGATTCACAGAGCTCTGCCACATAGCACATATACCACATCTAGTCCTGAGATTTACAGAGCTCTGCCACATAACACACATGCCACACTTAGTACTGAGATTCACAGAGCTCTACCACATAGCACATATGTCACATCTAGTCCTGAGATTCACAGAGCTCTGCCACATAGCACACATGCCACATCTAGTTCTGAGATTCACAGAGCTCTGCCACATAACACATATACCACATCTAGTCCTGAGATTCACAGAGCTCTGCCACATAGCACACATACCACACCTAGTCCTGAGATTCACAGAGCTCTGCCACATAGCACATATACCACACCTAGTCCTGAGATTCACAGAGCTCTGCCACACAACACACATGCCACACTTAGTACTGGGATTCACAGAGCTCTGCCACATAGCACATATACCACACCTAGTCCTGAGATTCACAGAGCTCTGCCACATAGCACATATACCACATCTAGTCCTGAGATTCACAGAGCTCTGCCACACAACACACATGCCACACTTAGTACTGAGATTCACAGAGCTCTGCCACATAACACACATGCCACATGTAGTACTGAGATTCACAGAGCTCTGCCACATAGCAAATATACCACATCTAGTCCTGAGATTCACAGAGCTCTGCCACATAGCACATATACCACATCTAGTCCTGAGATTCACAGAGCTCTGCCACATAGCACACATGCAACAATTAGTACTGAGATTCACAGAGCTCTGCCACATAGCACATATACCACACCTAGTCCTGAGATTCACAGAGCTCTGCCACATACATAGCACACATACCACATCTAGTCCTATGATTCACAGAGCTCTGCCACATAGCACATATGCCACATCTAGTCCTGAGATTCACTGAGCTCTGCTACATAGCACAGCCTTTTCTGACAGGTGAGGAGACCTGCATTTTCTCTGCTGCTGCTAAGTAAGGCTTAGATGTTTTGTTCTCCCACCCAAGCTTGTGTTTGGACAGTGAAAGGAGAGTCAGTAGACCAAGGAGCTCATCTTTCTGTCACTCTGCTTTCTCCTCCTATCTGTATATGTATGCTCCTTGTTAGCACATAAGCATGACGGACTGACTCTTTGTGTTACTTTTCCCATTTTTTAGTCTGAGCTCTGTTGTACTTGGATTGCTAAAGGCTGATAGCAAGAATACACTGCTTGTATTAAAAAAAAAAATAATAAGATTGTTAATAATTACAGACTTGTATTTATTTGTGGCATTCATATCTAGAGCTCAGGTTTAAAGTGAATATGTCACTAACCAAACAATTCAAAATGAGCATTCTGTATAATGTAAAAAAGGGATATATAGAGGTTACTTGGATGAAAACGACAGAGCCAGAGCTATAGCAGCTGATATTATGTACAAACCTTCAATTTTCCTGCAAAGTTGAGCTGCCCCATCTCTGGAGCCTTATCATTAGTGAGTAAGACCACTAATCACTAGGGATGAGTAAACCATGCAAACCATGCAAACCCAGGAAAAAAACCTGCTAGACCCCATTAAAGTCTATAGGAACTGTTAATTTTTTTTTTTTTCTGCCATTCTTTAGGACCAATTTGCAAGCTTTTGTTAGGGCATGGGTAGCTGCTGTCATGTGGAACATGTACAAAAAAAAAAAAAGAAAAATACGTGGGGGAAGGGTCTTTTGGTGCAGCATAAAAAGCAACAGAAACAATACATGAATCCTTTAAATAAAATGCTTTGATTATGCCTTAAACCTGCGTGTGAAGTTGTGGAGCAGTAGCATTTACTCCTTCAAAATGATTGGAGAGCTATCATTTATCAGTGGTAACACCACTGCTGCTAAATCCCCTGGTTTGCTGACAAACACAAGCCAGCAGAGATCTGTCATTTAACCACTTAAGCTACGGAAGATTTTACCCCCTTCCTGACCAGGGCCTATTTTGCGATTCGGCACTGCATGACGTTAACGGACAGTTGCGCGGTCGTGCGATGCTGTACCTAAACGAATTTGACATCCTTTTTTTCCCACAAACAGAGCTTTCTTTTGGTGGTATTTGATCACCTGTGCGATTTTTTGATCACGCGCTATAAACAAAAAAAGAGCGTCAATTTTGCAAAAATAGCAATATTTTTCACATTTTTTTATATGAAATTCCCCCCAAAAAAATGTAAAAATCAAAATTTTTTAACATTTTAGGCCAATTTGTTTTATGCTACATATGTTTGGTAAAAAAAATTGCCAAAAGCGTATTTTGATTGGTTTGCGCAAAATAGTAATGGCGGCGATCTGCGATTTTTTTTGCGGGACTGCGACATTGCGACAGATCGGATCCTTGACTGACATTTTTGACACTTTTGGGGTTACCAGTGACATTACTGCAGTAATCAGTGCTATACATATGCACTGTTACTGTAAAAATGACACTGGCAGTGAAGGAGTTAACTTTATTGGACAGGGAGGGGTTAAGTGTGTCCCTAGGGGCGTGTTTCTAACTGTGATTGGCTGTGGCTACTAGCGTAAGAACAGAGATCAACGGTCCTACATAGTAGAACCGTGTGATCTCCATTCTTACACAGGGAAGAATGACAGGCGGCTTTGTTTACACTAGCCGCCTGCCTTTCTTCCGGTGTAACGGAGGTCCATGACCGCGCGGGAGCGCGCCTCCGGCGGCGCGCGCTCACTCCCTAGAGCCTCACAGGCTAGCGACGTAGACCTACGTCGCTTTGCCTTTGAGGGGCTGACCGCCACAGTAAATAGTCGTGCGGCGGTCGGCAAGTGGTTAAGCCCGTTTCACACTTGTGTGACTTGTCCTCCGACTTGGGACTGCAAAGTCGCATGACAAGTTGTACCCCATGATTTCCATAGAGTACCATTCATATCTGTCTGACTTCAAGTCACAGCGACTTCAAAGTATTCTCTGCACTACCTTGGTCCGACGTTGATGCGACTTGAGGTCCATAGACCTCAAGATTACACAGGCATTGCTTCAAGTCCTGTCAAAGTCGCGTTAAAATTGCATCAAAATCGCACAACTTTCAGGTCGCACAAGTGTAAAAGGGGCATGAGGGGCAGTTTATTTATTTATTTATTTTTTTCTCTAATAAAGGACTTTTTCACAGTGTGATTTTTTTTTATTTACTATTTACATTTTTTGTGAATGAGTTATAAGGACTACTGTGTACTAGTGATCGACCGATATCGTTCTTTTATTGCCGATACCGATACCGATATTTTGGTCATCACATATCGATATCGGCCGATATTTTCGTACATTACATTTTTTTTTTGACAGGTACTGTTGTGGCGGGATCCGGGGGACTAAAAGACCCCAAGCCCCTCCTCTGCATCAAAGCCGCATTCGGCTTCGTCTTCTCTTCAGCGGCCGTGCAGGCTGGTTGCCCTGGGTCTCCTGGTGGGACAGGAACCCGGGCAAGCCACGGAAAGGCAGCAGGAGAGGGGAGACGTCCCCTTCCGCTCCTTGTAATGACAGCCGAGCGGCTTCTCAGCCGCATCAGTTGTCATTACAAGATAGCCGATCGTCTATGGACGCAGTTACCGGGGTGATGCCTTTAGCTGCAGGCATCACTCTAGTACAAGCACTTTCCCAAAAAGTAACCTAAGGGGCCGATTCCAATATATCGGTGAAAGTGCATATCGGCCCTCGATATATTGGCTTTGCCGATAATGGGTCGATCCCTACTGTGTACCCCATACATTTTCATCTGCAGGGGGGGAGAGGGCAGATATGTGTGGCCCTCTTATTACTGTATAAAGGAGGCTTCCATATTATATGAGGTCATTTATGATCATAAAGGTATAGTGTGGAGGTGCATGCGCGGCAGCTCCCCGGATGGCAGCTTGACCAGGGAGCTCCGTCCCGCACCGGCATCGTAGGCGTCCCTTCTGCCACTGAAAGCACCGCTCCGCCTCCACACCGGACCCGCCTCTCCCCCACACACCAGGGATCTCCCGGGGACACCCGATGATCGGATCGCAGGTCCGGCGGGACCTCACTCCGCAACTTAATGCGGCGGAGACCCGGCCCTGCAGTCCCAAGATGGCGGCCGCTACTAACCTCCTGCCAGGACCCGCTGAGGGAGAGGACATTACAGACACCCCATCACCTCCAGATCGCAGCAGGTCAGTCCTCCTCAGCCCCTCGGACCCCCCAGATCGCCCCCTGCTCCTCTCACCAGCCTCTACGGTTTCCCTTCTGGAAAGAACCATGGAGGAATTACTCCAGTCCCCGGCTGGGGCCTACACTGCTCTGCAGGGTTTACCTCAGGGCTCCCTGCCACCTCCTCCAAACATCCCACAGGACCTCACATACCTCATGGCTTCTTTTTCTAAAATGCTGTCTGTAGGCCTAGCCCAGACAGCCTCTCAAATTACGTCAGCTATACACTCTGACCTGTAGAGCCTGGGAGCTAGAATAGACGCTATAGAACTTAAAACTGACCAAACTGTCCACAGAGTTAATCAGAACTCGGCAAGGATGCAGGACCTCCATGATCAGCTGGATACAGCCTTGTCTAAGATTGATGAATCAGAAAATCGATCCAGGAGACAAAACTTCAGGATCAGAGGCCTGCCTGAGTCTATTAAAGATGTTGAAGCTGTAGTGACATCCTTCATTCAGGAATTAATTCCTGCTATACCGCCACATCACCTTGAATTGGATAGAGCACACAGGGCCTTGAGGGCCCCCCTCCCTGATGGCTCTCCAAGAGACATTATTGTAAAGCCCCATTTTTACAAAGTGAAGGAGGAAGTTATGAAAATCTCCAGATCCTCTAATCAGCTTCTCCTACAAGATCATCCTGTACAGATTTTTGCAGATCTTTCACCCACTACTATCCAAAAGCGGAGGGCTCTTAAACCACTCCTTCAGGTGCTGCAGCAAAAATCCATCAAATATTGGTGGTCCTTTCCTTTCCGCCTCACTTTTCTGTATCAACATAAAACACACAGCTTCTCATCTTTACAGGACGGTGAACAAATTCTTCTTTGCCTGGGACTGCTCTCCCTAGAGCCACCTTCCTCATCCACGGCCAGGAATTCAAGCTCCTTCAAGCGCCCCTCACCCCAGAGCCCTCTGGTCCCCACCTGGGAGAAGCAACACTTCAAAAGGTCTAAGGAGACCAGACCTCCCTAGAGGCACCGGTCCCCCAGCCGGTATCCACCTTCTTTCTGCAGGAGTCACACTTCTGAGACGGATTTAATCGAATATTCCTTTCACTTCAGGACTGCAGCGGTCACCTGGAGAGGTTCTTCCTTCCACCTTTGCCATAAAATGAACACAGACTAAACTTTTCCTTTTTGGGGGGGAAAGATAATTTTTGTTCTTTTCCCCATTATATGACAGTTTTTCTCTAACACAAAAATTTTCCTTTTTTTTTTTTTTTTTTGAGGTTGCCTCTACCCTTCGGCTTAACCATTTATGCAATAGGCGGCTATGATAGCCCCAAGGACGCCTGGCCGGAGCGGGATATCTGCTGCGCCTCGCCCCTCACTCTATAGAGGTATGGTGCACCTCTGTAGACACAGGCGGATGCCTTCCCTGAGTATAGGCATCTATGGGTCTCAGGGACGGAAGGGGTGGGCCCTTCCTCCCCTGACTGGGTTATGGGTTTTTACTGATAGCCATTGTATGCAAATTTTCATTGTCTTGTGGTTCTTTGTGTCTTCCTCCTCTCCTTCTGTTCTCCTCCCCTGCTGCTTCCATCTCCTCCCACCCTCAGTCACCGGGGGTCCCTCCCTCTCTCTTCTACAGGGTTTAGTCAGAATACGCATCTTCCCCTCATTGGGTCTCGCAGAAGTCACCGACTTGCCCCTTCTCCATCGCTTCTCCCCTCTGCCACGGAATGAAACCACCAGATGATTCCTCTCGACCGTTGAAGCTCTCATCACAGAACGTCCAGGGGATCAACTCTCCTCCTAAGAGGCGTAAGCTTTTTAACTTATATCATTCCCATCACGTAGACATTGCACTAATCCAAGAAACGCATTTTCCAGCATCTTACAATCCCTTGTTCGTTCACCACAAGTACCCGCAATTCTATTTGGCGAATGCTCCAGACAAGATCAGCGGGGTGGGGATCTTCTTTGCACGACATATACAATTTGAACTCAAAAGTAAGCTTGTGGACAGTGAAGGCAGATACCTCTTACTGGTAGGTGAAATTGGTGGCAATACCTTCTCCTTCCTATCTTATTACGCTCCTAACCGAAGACAAGACACATTTTTTCTACACCTAGCCTCTCATGTGCTTCCCCATGCAGCAGGTACGCTGATAATGGGAGGAGATTCTAATGTGGCTCTTGACCAAGGGCTGGATAAATCTCGCCCAGGGAACCCCTCCTTTTGTCGCCCCCCCAGGCAGAGCACCCGAATTGCCAAATTACTCTTGACGGAAGGACTGGTCGATGCCTGGAGAGAACTCAACCCCACAGCTAGGGATTACACTCATAATCGGCCTCTCATAATGTTCTCTCCAGGATAGACCACATCTTCATCTCTAGAGCGCTTCCCCAGACCGTTAAGGCCTTCAATCGGGAATCTCCTCTTTCTGACCTTGCTATGGTCATCCTTCTTTTTCACCACACTCCGACTCAGGGCAGGGAATTCCACTGGCGACTCAATGAGGCTCTCCTGAGCTATACTACCCAATGCACTATCCTGACTAAAGAATTGGAGTCTTACTTTTCACTCAATGACACTCCAGAGGTCTCCCCCGAAACCGTCTGGGCTGCCCAGAAAGCCGTTATCAGAGGGAAAATAATCCAAATCTCTTCCAACCTTAAGCGCCAGAGGAAAATGGATGTTCTTAAGCTGGAAACTGAATTTTTCAAAACTAGTAAAGCCCATAAACGTAATCCCACTCCGGCTTCCAAGACGCTTATGGAAGAATCCAGATTGCAATTGAATTTAGCTCTAACGACGGAGGCGGAAAAACAGCTCCGCTGGTCTGGGGCCAGGTTTTATGCCTCGTCGGATAGAATAGGAACCAAACTGGCAGTCAAACTCTCACCTAAATTCCGTGCTTCCACGATCCCCAAAATTAGAACCCCCCAGGGCACCTTATCCCAAAACCCACTCCTTCTATTCTCAACTTTATGACTGTGACTCCACATACTCCCCCTCCCATTCTCATAGTTTCCTGGATGATCTCCCGTTACCTCGCCTTACTCGAGACCACAGGGAACTACTTGAGGACCACTTCTCTGAACTCGAGGTATTGAGTGTGATTGAGGGACTGAAGACGGACTCCGCTCCAGGCCCCGACGGGTTCCCCACGACTTATTATAAGACCTTTGCCATGACCCTAGCTCCCCGGTTATGTAAATTTTACAATTCACTTCAGCAAGGGGGCACTATTGAGAAGACTTTGAACTCGGCTTATATCTCGGTTATTCCAAAGCCGGACAGGGATCACAGTGACGTAAGCAACTATAGGCCTATATCTCTTATTAATGTAGATCTCAAGATCCTGACAAAGATACTTTCCAATAGACTGTCCAGCTTTATCAGCAATTATGTCCATAAGGACCAATCAGGCTTTATCCCGGGGAGACAGGGTCCAGACCTTATTAGAAGAGCGATAGACCTAATTTCCATGACTAAATCCAGATGGGTTGGGGGCCCTCCCCAAGAAGCTTTGCTCCTTTCCCTAGACCTGCACAAAGCATTTGACACTATATCATGGCCTTACCTCTTTGAGACCCTCCGCAGATGGGGATTTGGACCTAGGTTTGTCAACATTCTACAGGCACTGTATTCCTCCCCCTCGGCACGGATTCGCATCTTAGGCCACTATTCAGACTCACTGTCCATCAAACGGGGTACCCGACAGGGATGCCCCCTTTCACCCTTAGTTTTCGCAATCGCTATTGAATCTCTGGCGATAGCTCTCCGCCACAGCCAGGACATCCATGGCATTCAATGTGGACCGACGGAACATAAGTGTGCACTCTTTGCAGATGATGTCCTTCTTTTTGTCACTTTCCCAACCGTCTCGGTCCCCAACATCCTTGCCCTGCTCCGTGATTTCTCACTAGCCTCCGGCCTCACGGTGAACATCTCGAAATCATCGGCTTTGAACATCACAATTCCGTTAGCCATGCTCGAAGCCCTCAAACCCGCCTTCCCGTTCCAGTGGTGCAAAGTCTCGCTCCCTTACTTGGGGATACGGCTTACCTCGTCAATTGAGACACTTTACCAAGCCAATTACCCACCCCTGTATAACAAATTAACTGATGATTTGGCGAAATGGGGTCTCCACAATCTTTCGTGGCTAGGCCGCATTAATTCTATAAAAATGACACTTCTTCCCAGAATCCTTTATCTTTTTAGGTCACTCCCTATACCTATTAATAAACGCCACCTGCTTAGTTTCCAATCCAAACTGATTAAATTTGTTTGGGGTAGGAGGGGCTATCGTTGTGCACGTTTGGTCTTATATAGACTGAGAACACAAGGAGGATTAGCTCTGCCCAACCTTTGGAATTATTACAAAGCGGCTCAATTAGCCCAGTTTTCCAAGATTTACGCTAGAGGACCAAAACCTGACTGGCTCCACATAGAGAGACAGGCCACTCCCAACCACACCCTGGACTATATTGCTTGGTGCCCACCTAAATTGCAGCCGGCAATTCTGGCGCCGACCCTTTCACATTCGATCGGGCTCACCAGAAGACTGTACCATCTCCGGTCTTTGGTTTCACCCCTCCGGCCTCTGTCCCATATATTTCTCAACCCCCTTTTTCCCCCAGGACATGACATCAGAGCTTTCAAGTGGTGGACGAACAAGGGGTTATTTCGTATAGGGCACTTCCTGTCCTCCACAGGCCCTCTGACCCTTTCTCATTGTGTTAATAAACTTCAGATGCCGTTGACGGAAAAATTCAGATACCTCCAAATTTATCACTTCCTCTGTTCGTTATGGTCGGACAAGAAAGAACCCCCTTTCCTAACTAACTACGAACGGTGGTGTTCAGAAACAGAGGACATGAGAGGGGGCATCTCGGTCATATATTCTGCTTTACAGGATTTTCCCCGAAAAACCTGCATATGCCGTTAAGTGGGAACAGGACCTACAATTGGACCTCACTAGGGACGCCTGGCACAGAATCTTCCATAAAGCTTTCAAGGGGATTGTCAATATCACACTTATTGAGGCGAATGTCAAAATTATCACTCAATGGTACTTGGTCCCAACCCGCCTAGCACTTATTTTTCCCAACACTTCCTCGCTCTGCTTTAGGGGGTGCGACCTCCAGGGATCCTTAATGCATACCTGGTGGTCCTGCCCTAGAATCCGGTTATTTTGGAACAAAATGTTTCACTTGATGCGTTTGGTCACGGGGCTCCGGATTCCTCAGACACCTCAGATAGCGTTTTTACACGACTTTCCCGATGATTACTCTAAAAATTTATCAACATTAATTACTTTTATGCTACTGGGGGCCAAACTTACCCTTGCCAAAGCGTGGAAGAGGCCATCGGTCTCCTACAGCCTGGCTAAAAGGAAAATTTCGTGGATAATGACACATGAAAAAATTGTGGCTATTTTGCATAACCGGGTCCCACGATTTGAGAGTGTCTGGGAACCTTGGGCCCAATTTCTTCAGATTATGTTGTGATCTTACCCTGAGTTCGCCCGTTTTATGCCCCCGGTGACTTCTCTCTTCCACTCTTCTCCCCCTTTTCCCCCTTCTATCTCCGGCCTTCCCTCCCTTTCACATCCCCGCTTCCCTTTCCCCTGCCTCTCCCTCGCTACCCTTCTCCACTGGGTTTACGGTGTAATTTAGCAGATTGTAGCTCTCCCGGCTTCCTCACTATTAGCCTCCACCCTCTTCATGTGTGCAAAATAGCCGATGGCTCCCTGCCGTTCTTGGGGACGCTGTCTTGCGTTGGTGTGTACCCTGTTCCCCGAATTTATCGCAACCCTACGGGGTGCTCGGGGGCAGGGATCTAACCACCGATGCTACTGTTCTCCTCATCTTGTATTCATCTTGGAGACTCTTAGGGGGAATTTGGGACAGCACTTACCTAAACTTCAGTGTTCAATGTTACGGACTCTCCAAGAGTTACTTCGTTCTTAGTTATAATTCCTTTACGACTCTTTGTTATAAAGAATTCCTCAATAGTTGCCTGGTTTCCAGGCCCATGGTTTTTCACAATGTTTGTTGGAAGATTACTTTCATGATTCTTACTCTTGGAGAATTGTACCTTACATAGTTTCTATGCGTATATCTGTTTTACAACATTCTTTATGATACTTATGTTTGCTTGTACTTATTTTTTTTCTCAATAAAAATGATTGAACGGGAAAGGTATAGTGTACCACCACCAAAGAAAATGCGAATTAGCATCATGAAAAACTAACACTCCCACTCTCCCACTCTGCCCCTTAGGCATAATAATTAATTATCTGAATTTCTATATTTACCAGATTCTGGTTTATGCATATCCAGAGGCATGAATAACTTCCATAAATTATTTTCTGTCCAACACAGGCCTCAAACCAGCTAAAGGGAGAGTTCTCTCTCCCAAATGTTATGTTTCTTTGTTATCTCCAGCTTTGCCATGCCCTTTAAGCTCAGTTTCTTGATGGGTAACCAAGGGTGGGTGGTCCCTTTGCTGGAGTTCATTTGTTGTACCAACTCAAAAAACGTACCTCCACTTTTTTCAATAGCCTCTTACTATATTCAGCTTTTACAATATTTTACAAAACAAAAACACATTGGGGGTGGATATGGGAGGTCTGGAAGATGGGGAGTGGATAGTGCAAAGTCCTGGATAATTGTAAATTAGTTTCCCCTAAACTCTCTGACCTACTAACACATTGATATATACTGCATAGGTCCTATTTGACTCCAATTTGACTGTCTAGGTATCACCCATCTCATAGCCCTCTCTCTCTGAGATGCCCCAATGCCAGTGGTACCTTTTGTCATTTATTATGGACCTGCCTCCTGATTCAAGGTTACTGGACCTAAGTGAATCAATTCTTACATGATCAAACAATGTATATTTGGGATCTTCCTGGACCCTGACACTACCCGGTATATGAGAACCTGCTTATTGTGAGAAAGTTGGATACAGGCCTTTTCTCTCACTTTGCAATTCTGGGTAGCGGTGGTCAATGCCACACTTCCGTACAAGAAGCTTATAAACGTATAATCATAGAGGATGCCCTGCTAGATCCCATAAAGTTTGGGACTGGTGGTTGGAGCATTTAGCCATCTGTACGGGAACCTTGGGTCCTGTTTGAGACTGGACAAAGACTTTCACACTGGGGTAGATTTACTAAAACGGGTGCACTCAGAATCTGATGCAGCTGTGCATGGTAGTGAATCAGTTTCTAACTTCAGCTTGTTCAATAAGGCTTTGGCAATAAAATCTGGAAGCTGATTGGTTTATTTGCAGAATTAAGCCTGATGGTTAGTAGGCACAATGGTTTTTCACCCTTTTATTTTATGTGAAGGTTAAAGCACATCTACTACTCCCATTGAGACTACAACAGTTTATCATAAGCTGACTGCCATATAGCCCTAGCTTGATATGTCATGTCAGTCTTGTGTATTTCCAATTGTCTTTACCTAAACTTTTTCTTTTTAGCTGCACAACCTCCAACTAGTTTCTTTTTGGAATTTTTCTATTGTATACTTACCAATTACTTCCTGGATATGGTTATTGATAGCCGCTTCTCATAATATGCCCTTTTTACTATTGTAATGCTTACGCAATCTTCAGTGAAGTTTGTTTCAATGTAAAAATACAGCCACAAAATTCACTAATATAAGTTCAACATCAACCATGTTATCCAGCGATGTAGATCCAGGCCAATCACAATGAGCGATGCTTAAAATGTTGACCTTCTACCTCGGTGACCCACTGTGACTAAATATCTGAATAATTGCTACTCCCATCTCAAATTGCATATACCCAGTGCTGCTTTATTGGGACAACCCTATAAATAGAGGGAAGAACAGAGGGGGGGGGGGGGGGGCGCCATTTTGACTCCAACCAGTTTGGTCCCCTCACTTTTCTCTCTTTATCTTTTGACACTTTTACTTTGGTGCATTTATTTTTCACTCCTGACAAAGCTTATTTACTAAGCAAAACATTTGGAGTTTTAGTTTTTTGGGAGTACTATTATCATTTGGGGTACAGCATGGTTTGTGGGGAGGGTGTTTCTTTACAGTTGACAGACTTTACCAGTGCTAATAGCATTTCGTTTTTTTGATGAGGCAGGCTTGATCAGCTTTTCTAGCCTTCAGAATTATACTAGGCAGGACAACATTTGTCAGTCTAATTGTCAGCCAGCCATCCTTCTTTGAGAGCAGTAGATATTAGGATGGCTTGATGAGCAAGAGTAGCCAGCCAATTTAATAGGGTGTGTAGTTATCCATTCTGACAGGCTATATTCTCTGAGACAAACTTGACAAGAGAGCTTATGAGAGAGAGACTTCATATGAGTCAGGTTTGAACAGCTGTTCTAGCCTTCAGATTCAGACCAGGCAGGTAATATTTGCTGCTTCAAATGTTAGACAGCCATTAAGCTTTGTGAGCAGTGAACATAGAGATACTAGCTCCAGTGGACAGCTTTGCTACAAGAGAAGATATTTAGGATAGATATGAGCCAGAGAGATAGAGCCTTACGGCTTTTAGATTGACTTGATGAGTAGCTTAACTAGTAGTGCGTAGCTACCTAGATTTTTTAAAGACCATCTTGTCTAGACAGGCACTATTCAAGACTCCATAGGAGAGAGTAATTGTCTTCTCTTTTCTCATTATCTATCTTCTCTTTTGGCTTGATTATTCATCATTGTGTGCACTCAATCATATACAGTCCAGACGATGTTTTATAGTTGAATAAAAGTTATAGACAAAAGTAAACCAAGTCTAACAGGTGGACCCTATGAGCGAGGTGGATGGGGATTTTAGTGTGCCCAAGAGTATCAATTAGATAAAATACAGATTATAAAAATATAAAGTTTATTGAAGGCAAGATAGTAAAAACATCATACGAGAATACAGTATCCAGAAGGTGTATTGCAGCACATCCTGTAATGCGATGGATCAACGCGTTTTACCCACATTTTGGGCTTCCTCAGGATTCAGATGTGCCGCAGGCTTTCTCAAATTATATACAGTGTATATATATATATATATATATATATATATATATATATATATATATATAAAAAGGTGTATATATATATATAGATACACCTTTTAGTGAATAAAGCAACATATATAATCAACATCCACATATATATATGAAAATATGGATACACATTTTTTTTTTTTTTTTGCAGCCTAGAAATGCCCCTCCATGTTATTCTATGGCCTCATGCACACACAGGCTTTTAGGAGCTGTAAGTGGTATAGGTGTTTTCAAACTGCAAAAAAAAAACAAACAGGGCCAGCACTGAGAACCGACGTTACAGCTGTAAAAACTAGAGATGTATAGAACTGTTCGCCGGCGAACAGTTCCCGGCGAACTTAGCATGTTCGCGTTCGCCGCTGCCGGCGAACATATGCGATGTTCGGTCCGCCCCCCATAAGACATCATTGAGGCAAACTTTGACCCTGAACTTTACAGTCAGCAGACACATTTCCAGCCAATCAGCATACCTCCCTCCCACACCCTCCCACCTCCTATAAATAAGCAAGGGCAGCATCCATCTTAGATCATTCTGAAGCAGTGTGTGTAGTGAGAGTAGGGAGAGAGCTGCTGCTGCTGCTGCTGCTGCTGCTGCTGCTGTTAAGCTAGGGACAGTTAGTCAGTGTTCCTGGTCTTGCAGTGTTCTTGGTCCACTACTGCTGTAATATCAGCACCCCAAAAATCCCTTCTAAGGGCTGGTATTTGTGTTTTTTATATATATATATATATATATATATATATATATATATATATATATATATATATATACCTAGGGTCCCCAAAAGCCCTTTTAAGGGCTGGTAATTGAGTTGTTTCTTCTTATATATATATATATATATATATATATATATATATATATCTATATCTATCTAGTGTCCCCAAAAGCCCTTTTAAGGGCTGGTAATTGAGGATTTTTTTTATTTATATATATACATATATATATATATATAGTGTCCCCAAAAGCCCTTTTAAGGGCTGGTAAGGTAATAGAGTTTTTTCCTTATATATATATCTATATATATCTATTGTACACTGCAGTTGCCTGCCCGCTGTGTGTGAGAGGCCACAGACCCACCACAGACTGTACTGTGTGCACACCACACTCATTTCGGGTGGCACAGGCACAGTACCTTGCATTTTAAAAAATATTTTTTTTTTCCTCTGTCATAATTGCAGTGAGTGCTGTGTCAGGTCCACAGAGTGCACTGTACCCACTGCAGTGCACTGCCCACCACTGATATATATACGGTGGCACAGCATCTTGTTGCAATAAATTGAAAAAAAAAATATTTTTTATTATTGCAGTTGCCTGGGCTGCCAGTTACTGTCAGGTCCACAGAGTGTACTGTGCCCACTGCAGTGCCACTGTGTGCCCACCCACCACTGATATATAAGGTGGCACAGCAGCTTGCAAAGTAAAAAAATATATATATATTTTTTAATTGCAGTTGCCTGGGTGCCAGTGACTGCTGTCAGGTCCACAGAGAGTGTACTGTGCCACTGCCCACCCACCACTGATATATAAGGTGGCACAGCAGCTTGCAAAGTAAAAAAAAATATATATTTTTTTAAATTGCAGTTGCCTGGGTGCCAGTGACTGCTGTCAGGTCCACAGAGAGTGTACTGTGCCACTGCCCACCCACCACTGATATATAAAGTGGCACAGCAGCTTGCAAAGTAAAAAAATATATATATATTTTTTAAATTGCAGTTGCCTGGGTGCCAGTGACTGCTGTCAGGTCCACAGAGAGTGTACTGTGCCACTGCCCACCCACCACTGATATATATGCCTGCAAGAGAAAAAGCCAGCCGCAGAGAAGCCGTATTCCTGAAAATATAAGAAAAATGCTGTTTTTTAGGGGTTCTGGACATGCTACAGAGCTGAAACTTGACAGGTACACTTTTTAGACCCCCCAGACACTGAATACAAAAAATGACATGCCTGCCTAAAAAAATGCCCGCTAAATGCCTGCAAGAAAAAAAGCCAGCCGCAGAGAAGCCGTATTCCTGAAAATATAAGAAAAATGCTGTTTTTTAGGGGTTCTGGACATGCTACAGAGCTGAAACTTGACAGGTACACTTTTTAGACCCCCCAGACACTAAATACAAAAAATGACATGCCTGCCTAAAAAAATGCCCGATAAATGCCTGCAAGAGAAAAAGCCAGCCGCAGAGAAGCCGTATTCCTGAAAATATAAGAAAAATGCTGTTTTTTAGGGGCTCTGGACATGCTACAGAGCTGAAACTTCACAGGTACACTTTTTAGACCCACCAGACACTAAATACAAAAAATTACATGCCTGCCTAAAAAAATGCCCACTAAATGCCTGCAAGAGAAAAAGCCAGCCGCAGAGAAGCCATATTCCTGAAAATATAAGAAAAATGCTGTTTTTTAGGGGTTCTGGACATGCTACAGAGCTGAAACTTGACAGGTACACTTTTTAGACCCCCCAGACACTAAATACAAAAAATGACATGCCTGCCTAAAAAAATGCCCGATAAATGCCTGCAAGAGAAAAAGCCAGCCGCAGAGAAGCCATATTCCTGAAAATATAAGACAAATGCTGTTTTTTAGGGGTTCTGGACATGCTACAGAGCTGAAACTTCACAGGTACACTTTTTAGACCCCCCAGACACTAAATACAAAAAATGACATGCCTGCCTAAAAAAATGCCCGATAAATGCCTGCAAGAGAAAAAGCCAGCCGCAGAGAAGCCATATTCCTGAAAATATAAGACAAATGCTGTTTTTTAGGGGTTCTGGACATGCTACAGAGCTGAAACTTCACAGGTACACTTTTTAGACCCCCCAGATGCTAAATCCAAAGAAATTTTTTATTTTTATTTTTTTTTAATTTTTCCAATAATTGGCTCTCTATCAAAAAATTATAATTTTTAAGAACTTTTTTTTGCGTGATCCCTCTCCGGCATGCCACAGTCCAGGTGTTAGTCCCCTTGAAACAACTTTTCCATCACTATTGTGGCCAGAAAGAGTCCCTGTGTGTTTAAAATTCGCCTGCCTATTGAAGTCTATGGCGGTTCGCCCGGTTCGCCGGTTCGCGATCATTTGCCGATGTTCGCGTTCGCCGTTCGCGAACGGCAAATTTTAGGTTCGCGACATCACTAGTAAAAACGTCTGATGCTGCTAAAGGCTGTGAAATGTGGCTTAATGCTGGGTACAGCGTTAAGCCGCATCAAGCGATTTTTTTTTTACATGTCAAAGTCAATGGTTCCTTTTGAGAGCCCATTGATTTGAGTGGAAAAGGTGCATCCAAGTCGGATCATGATGATCCGACTTGTGGTGTGACTAATGCTCAGAGGATCTTGAAGAGGAAACCCCACGCCAATTTTTTTTTTTAAACGGCATACCCCACTCCTGGACCATACCAGGCTACCCGCGCTTAACATAGGGAGGTAGGTGCTTTGGAGTGAGGGGGGTTCTGTACCCCCCACCCCAAAGCACCTTGTCCCCATGTTGATGAGTCCTTTATTAAAAATCTACCTCCTTCTCAAAACCGTCTCTTGTCTTTTATTATACTATACTGCCTATTTTGGAGAAAATGGGTGGAGGTACAATATACCCCATACTCATGTAGATATATAAGTTCATGGAGATCAAGACACATAAGATAGTGTCAGGATGTGCATCTAAAATTCTCTTGTGGGAATTGTGGCTTTGCCTCCACTGCATGGGTTAACTGCCCCTTATTGTCTAGGGGAGAGGAGACCTGAGATATAATTACATAATTCTCCAATCCTCCCAGCATAAGACTGGTCCAGCACACCGATGTTCCAGCAGTCTTGAATAGTGGACGGTTCCTGATGACATCATGCCCAGAGCAGGATGATTAGACCAGAACAGTCCACCACTGTACGTTGGGGAGTGAGTATAAGCTTTGTGCTCACCCCTAGACAAAACCAGCAGTTAACCCATTCAGTGTGATGAATGGCCACGCCCCTGATGACAACAACTCTGTGACGAAACGTGTTGGGTGGGACCAGATGTGACTTTCACCACGCCCCCAAGCCGTCTCTTCCATTATACGAACGCTGCAGGCTTTTGGAATTTAATACTATCTGGAGATACAGATTTGTCTGAATGTCCTCTACTTGTGAGTGCAACTAGTTTTAATTAAAGTGATTACTTTTAAATGGTAATATGCTATGTGCTTTTGTCATTCCTTTCCATTCATGTGGTTCCTATGTGCCTCCCTGCAAGTACATCCCAATAGCCATTTCTGAGGATTTTGCACCTGGTGGCTGATTACTCCCTACAAGCGTATTTGGCTTTCCCATTCATTTGGGTGGCCATAAGTATCTGGTAAGCAGCAATTATTGTTTTTTCCACTGGTGGCTTCTTCCCGTTTGTTGTGAGGAATATATTCATCTGCATGCTGGGACCTGTGGTTCTCCTCAAGCACAATTTTTTTATTTTTGGATTCACTTTCCCCTCTTTTTTATGGACTTTTATATGGACTTTGCACATTGTCTTTATTAAGTTTATGTGTTTATACCATGAGGTTTCTTTTCAATACATACCATTATTAGAGCTACACATTTTTTATATATTTGTGTAGACTTTATCTATAGGTCTGTGTGAGCTGCTATAATTATCACAGTTTGTTTATGCATCACATTATTTTATTCAACATATTTAGCGCCGAAATTCCTTGTTTGTTTATTAACCCATTCAGTGAGGCACAGCCCCACTGCATGGGAATTTTTTTTTTTACCAGTATTGGGCTTTAAACTCTTTTTTTTAAAACTTTTGTTTTAAACTTTTATTTCAGCCACAAGGTCATTTTAGCCTGAGCGTTTGTAGCTCTTATCTTAACTAATATTTTTTTAAAGTATATCAGTCTTGAGAGAAATGTGCAGGATGCCATTACTGGCCTCCTTCTAAATATGCTAATTCCCCGGCTGTGCCTGGCATCACAGACAAAACACTCAAGTGCAGGAAATGAGCAAAATAGAATTCCTGTTCCCTGTGTTTGTTCTAGGTCAGTGAATCGGCTACTAGTTGATTTTTAAATTGTGCAATTGAGCTTCCCACAAATATAAAATATCAAACTCAAAAAATGATGACAATATTAACCACTTGCCGACTGCCCACAGTATATTTACTGCGGCGGTCAGCCCCTCACAGGCAAAGAGACATAGGGCTACGTCGCTAGCCTGTGAGGCTCTAGAGGGCAAGCGCGCGCCGACGGAGGCGCGTTCCCGCCCCCATTCGTTCACGGACCCCCCCCCCCCGCGCGTGTGACCGGCGGACCCGGATGTAAACAAAGCCGTCTGTCATTCTCCCCTGTGTAAGTGCAGAGATCGTACGGTCCTGCTATGTAGGATCGTATATCTTTGTTGTTACACAACAAGTCACATCCCTTCACAGTTAGAAGCACGCCCCTAGGGACACACTTAAAGAAATAAAATTAACCCCTTCCCTGCCAGTGTAATTTTTACAGTAACAGTGTATATGTATAGCACTGATTACTGTAGTAATGTCACTGGTAACCCCAAAAGTGTCAAAAATGTCAGTCAAGGGTCCAATCTGCCTGCCGCAATGTCGCAGTCCTGCAAAAAAAATCGCAGATCGCCGCCATTACATGTTAAAAAAAAACCAACAAAAATCTTTCCCTTAGTAAACGCAATAACTTTTGTGCAAACCAATCAAAATACGCTTTTTGCAATTTTTTTTTTTACCAAACATATGTAGCAGAAAACAAATTGGCCTAAAATGTTAAAAAATTTAGATTTTTACATATTTTTGGGGGGGGGGAATTTCATATAAAAAAATTTGAAAAATATTGTTATTTTTGCAAAATGTATGCTTTTTTTTTGTTTATAGCGCAAAAAGTAAAAATCGCACAGGCGATCAAATACCACCAAAATAAATCTCTGTTTGTGGGGAAAAAAAGGACGTCAATTTCCTTTAGGTACAGCATCGCAATTGTCCGTTAAAGTCACACAGTGCCGAATCGCAAAATAGGGCCTGGTCAGAAAGGGGGTAAAATCTTCCGGGGTTTAAGTGGTTAATGCCAAAAATCATCCAGAAATGATACAAATAAACAAACAAAATTGTTAAAGTATACATGAGATACACATCATTTGCAATCATGATAATCCAGTGCATTTGTGACTCGCATCTCTGTGAAAGCTAAAATACAAAATAGTTTATCTATCCAAAAAACAGTATGATAAGCATGTGCATTTTCAAACAAACCAAATAAAAGTGTAACATGCAGAATATATGTATATTAAGGTCCAAGTCCATAAGGATATATCCATAGAGTATGCAAGGCAATTGTTCCTCCACCTTATCCCACCACTTTGTACACGCTCAGTCTCTTACTGGGAAATGTTGATCTCTTTTGCATCAGAGATCAAAAAACATTCAAAGTGTGTATTATCATTGTTTTTATGTTATTATACAGGATTTATATAGTGCCAACAGTTTGCCCAGCGCTTTACAATGTTGGGGCAAACAGTACAGTTACAATACAATTCAATACAGTAAGAATCAGTGTCCTGATCATTAGATACAGTATTTGTTTTCACCTGGATCTCAGTAAGTATACATGTGTGGAGGAGGAGGGTGGGATTGGTTGGTTCAGAGCAAAGGGGTACAAATGATAAGTGTGCTTTGTTTTGAAGTGCACTCATCCTTTAACCACTTAAGCCCCGGAAGATTTTACCCCCTTCCTGACCAGGGCCTATTTTGCGATTTGGCACTGCGTGACTTTAACGGACAACTGCGCGGTCGTGCGATGCTGTACCTAAAGGAATTTGACATCCTTTTTTTCCCACAAACAGAGCTTTCTTTTGGTGGTATTTGATCACCTGTGCGATTTTTTGATCATGCGCTATAAACAAAAAAGTGCGTCAATTTTGCAAAATTAACAATATTTTTCAAATTTTTTTATATGAAATTCCCAAAAAAATTAAAAAATCAAATTTTTTTAACATTTTAGGCCAATTTGTTTTATGCTACCTATGTTTGGTAAAAAAAAAAATCGCAAAAAGCGTATTTTGATTGGTTTGCGCAAAAGTTATTGCGTTTACTAACTAAGGGAAAGATTTTTGTTGTTTTTTTTTTTTAACAAGTAATGGCGGCGATCTGCGATTTTTTTTGCGGGACTGCGACATTGCGGCGGACAGATCGGACCCTTGACTGACATTTTAGACACTTTTGGGGGTACCAGTGACATTACTACAGTAATCAGTGCTATACATACACACTGTTACTGTAAAAATGACACTGGCAGTGAAGGAGTTAACTTTATTGGAGAGGGAGGGGTTAAGTGTGTCCCTAGGGGCGTGTTTCTAACTGTGATTGGCTGTGGCTACATGTGTAAGAACAGAGATCAACGGTCCTACATAGTAGAACCGAGTAATCTCCGTTCTTACACAGAAAAGAATGACAGGCGGCTTTGTTTACATTAGCCGCCTGCCTTTCTTCGGGTGTAACAGAAGATTGCGAGTGCCCGGCGGACCCGATGTTGGTTCCGCCGGGCACACGCGCGGGAGGGTCCGTGACCGCGCGGGAGCGTGCAACCGGCGGGGCGCGGGAGCTCCCTAGACCCTCACAGGCTAGCGACGTACCCCTACGTCGCTTTGCCTGTGAGGGGCTGACTGCCAACGTAAATCGGCGTGCTGCGGTCGGCAAGCGGTTAAAGTAATAAACCCTTAAATATACCCAGTGAAGTGACTAGCCTCTGAGATGAAGCAAAATGCCCTTGAAAGCCACCCATGGGAGCAAATGCAGTCCTCTGGAACGCCAGCCACCCAGACAGCAAAGGGTTGATAGCACATCACATATGAGATATTCAACCTCAGAAAGGAACCAGAGGAGCCATCAGCATTACACCGCAAAACAAGTTTTATTTGGCAATTGAACCATAGGCTTATGCTTACACAATCCAGGGGACATAATTGTACAAAAGTAAGAACAGCCACACCATCCCCTTTCGTTGGCGTGTCACCGGCTAGGCCCAGCACTGGCTAGTTTTGGTATTCCAACTATCAGTGTGTTGCGTCCTCCTACATTTACAGCCCAAAACATTTTCTTTTCACATGTTTTTTCAGGAGTCAGCTACTAATAAAGCCAGACAGCCAAAAAACTAGCATTTTCAGAAGACGAATCAGCAAAGGGCAGCCAACATATATCTTTCATGACAAGTTTCCTTTAAATATGTAAAGCCTTAGATCCAAGACCTGATTGCCTTACTTACAGTTTGCACAGAACACAAAGGAACACACCAGAAGCAATTAGATGGTGTTCATCTCTGCTCCCAGTCTGTCCTCTCATCTCACTTACTGTCAATTTTATGTAGAATCACTATTTGGCAGTCAGGTGGAAAATGAAATAGCTTTTTATTCTAATACACATGGATACTCAATTGATCTCTGTGACAGTTACAAAATATAATTACAAAAGTAGAATACATTGCCCAGAGACGAGCACAATAGCAAAGATAGAAGCTGGAATGCAGTAGAGATTGGGACGGTAGCACTTGGCTGATGACTAGACATCCAAATCTTAAGATATTAGAAAAAAATGTGACATCTCTCCTCACTCACTGTGATTGCTGTACCCATGAGTGCAAACCCAGCTGGTTCTAGTCCCAAGCAGTAATTTGATGAATCGGGTCATACAGCGCTATTCAAATATTCTAGAAATGTAGACTTTGTTTCTGGTATTAAAGCAACCTTGTCAGCGGAGGGTCACTTGTATGTAAATCATTCCTGCAAAAATAGGCTGCATATATTTACCTTTCCAGTGGTCTGCTGCTTCGCTGCTCCTTGTCCTCTACAAGTTTTCAGACAGTCAGAAAGATTGAAAATCTGTATCTACCGCCATTCCTTATGGTTGTTTAGTGGTCTATGAGCCCTGCAGGAGCAGGGCTGTGCAGAAACCTTTGGAGGGGCACATGGAACAGGGCTTTCAATATGGCTGTGCTCAAAATATCAATACAGCAATGTATTGTGTCAGGCATTCCTTCCTGATACACGTATTGATAGGGATGATTCTGTATTGATAGGGGAGAAAAATGTCGGAGTCAGAAACATTGCATATGCTAGTATATTTACAATTATGTGTTGAGGGCTAGTTGCACCCCTAGCACATATGACTTAGGTAGCCAGAAAATGTCATGTCATGTCCTTGTTCATACATGTATGGGAGGCGATGAAGAATCATCACACTGCCTCCTCACTGCCTGTCAATTGCCTGTGAAAACTATTCTGAACACGGATCACTTTTCAGAAGAGGGGCATGTTTAGATGCACATCTAATTCTAGCCTAAGGCTGGGTTCACACATATGAGAATTGGATCCGGGTTTTCACCGCATCCAATTTGACCAGCTCTCAATATAGCCGTTTCACACAGGTCCCGGGCGGCCACAGTCCGCATTGAAAAAGGGTCCTTTGCGTCTTCTGGTCTGATTCAGGTGCGAAATCGGGCAAAAATTCAGACCTGATTTGCAGCTGACCCGGTGAACAGGGATGCACTGGACCCCAGGCTGCATATGTGTGAACCCAGCCTCAAAGATGTAAATGTATTGTCCTAACTGGTAAAGGTATTTTTAAGCCCTTCTTGAACAGAAGTCATTGAAGTAGTGATCGACTGATATCGGATTTTCGTTGCTGATAACGATACCGATATTTTGACCATTGAATATCGGTATCGGCCGATATTGGCCGATATTTTTGTACATTTAAAAAATATATATTTTTTATTTTTACACTTGACATGTACTCTTGTGGAGGGATCTGGAGGTCTAAAACACCCCAAACCCCTCCTCTGCACTTAAAAGCATTCAAAACAGCCAAGTCATTTTTTTTTACTCTGGCACCGAATACCCGGAGATTTACATCGAGATCCGATCAGAACCGAATGTTGCTTTGATCGGGTCTTCTCTTCGGCGGCCGTGCAGATAGGATGCCCGGGTCTCCTGGTGGGACGGGTGACCCGGGCGAGCCGCAGATGTCCCCTCCCGCTCCTTGTAATGACAGCCGAGCGGCTTCTCAGCCACATCAGTTGTCATTACAAGACAGCCGACCATCGGCTATGGACATCGGTACCAGGGGGTGATCCCTCTAGCTGCAGGCATCACCCTGGTACAAGAACTAGCCCGAAATATCGGCAGTATCGGTAACCTCAGGGGCCGATTCCGATATATCGGGGAAAGTGCAGATCGGCCCTCGATATATCGGCTTTGCCGATAATCGGTCGATCCCTACATTGAAGTATACAGTAGATTCTCAGACCAAATTTAGCATCATTGCATACATTAGTTAACGTGACAATAATCCTAGAGTCATAATTAGAAAGCAGTGAATGTGACATTCCCCGTATATTCACTACAGGTGATTCTTCCCAGGGAATATGTTTTAATATAGAGTGAACAATTGCCTATCAGTGCCCCATTGCCTGGTTTATAATTATGCCCCAGTGACTAATTTGTCTACCTACAAAATGTGGATACAGTATATGGGGCTTTTACTTGGTATATTGTTTACCTACTACTGGACTCTTGGTGCAGAAGATATGCCACAAAACTTTTGGAAAGTTCCTAGTGTGCATCTCTTATGGTTTGGTCCTTGTCCCCTGCTACTGCTCCCTGGCTGCTGTTTCTGACAATTCCTGGCTGTCAAAATGACAGTAAGAACTGTACGAACAGTAAAGGCCATTACTGTCTGCAAAAGTATCTGCAAGTGTCATTGAGAAATACAGTGTAACAACGTATTGTTCCCTTCAACTGCAAGAAAAAGTATGTGAACCCTTTGGAATGATATGGATTTCTGCACAAATTGGTCATAAAATGTGATCTGATCATCATCATCTAAGTCAGAACAATAGATAATCACAGTCTGCTTAAACTAATAACACACAAAGAATGAAATGTTGCCATGTTTTTATTGAACACACCATGTAAACATTCACAGTGCAGGTGGAAAAAGTATGTGAACCCTTGGATTTAAGAGGCTGTGTAATGTAAAGGGGTCCAGAGGCTTTCACTCATGTGTATAGAAAATTACATCCTGAAGACCATTAACTTCAAGCCAATTATAAAAGAATTCTCTACAAAGCATCACAAATGTAATAAATAATTCATAGTGCTTTCGTACTGTGCAATTTCAGACTGTAATTTCTTGTTTTTCAATTTCTTGTTTTTCAAGCTCAGGTTATAAATGTTGTGTTAATGTTTAAAAAACTGATTTTGTTGGAGGTACCAATAAATATCGCCTTATCGATAATTTGAATTTTAATTCTCGTGGGTGATTGTGTAGGCAGGGCCCCAGTGCACTGCATTGCCCAGGTGCCTATAATGCTCTTAAGAAGGCACTGGCTAAATGGTGAAAACTTCTGCCTAGCAGCACTAGAGTCATCAGTAGTGTTGAGCGAACACGGACTGTATTATTCGTGTTCGTACCGAATAATTGGATTTTTTTTACCCGAACACGGACACGGACACTTTACTGTATGTTCGGGTAAAAATCCGTGTTCGGTCGTTTTATTTCCGGGTTTTGCATGCTTTGGCGCTCTTTTCATGGCGGGCTTTCAACAGCCAATCAACAATCGTTTAACTGGTGTGCCTTAAGCCATCCCAGCCATGCCTGCAAATGTCTTAGTAGCTGTGATTGGCCGTCTGAAGCATGTGACCAAGTCTTTATAAGTTCGAGGCAGCCGCCGCAGCAGCGTCATTCTGCTGCTTAGCTAAGGGACAGAGCACACATCAATGTGCTGGCTGCTGATTAGGGAAAGATAGGCAGGAAAAAACCATTTGTGTCCGGATAGAATTGAGGGACAGGTCGGAGTGTTTAGGCAGGGCGAGTTGTAGGCATTTTAGGGATAGAGTCTGCTGAATTATAGGGTCAGTGTCTTCTACAAACTACAATCGATATTGCTGTGTGGGGGGTGGGGTGAATCTGCACTCAATCCTGATCTACGATCTCTTCTCAATCCTGTTAGGGACAGAGTCTGCTGAATTTTAGGGAAACTGTGTTCTACAAACTACAATCGATATTGCTGTGTGGTGTGGGATTGGAGATAGGCAGGTGTCAGTGATCCACATCCATTTTTCTGTGTGTGAGCTGCAGTGAACACAATCTTTTTGGGCTGCAGTGAACACAATCTTTTTGGGCTGCAGTGAACACAATCTTTTTGGGCTGCAGTGAACACAATCTTTTTGGGCTGCAGTGAACACAATCTTTTTGGGGTGCAGTGAACAAAATCTTTTTGGGGTGCAGTGAACACAATCCTTTTTGGTGTGCAGTGAACACAATCTTTGTGGGGTGCAGTGAACAAAATCCTTTGTGGGGTGCAGTGAACACAATCTTTTTGGGGTGCAGTGAACAAAATCCTTTTTGGGGTGCAGTGAACAACATCCTTTTTGGGGTGCAGTGAACACAATCTTTTTGGGGTGCAGTGAACAAAATCCTTTGTGGGGTGCAGTGAACACAATCTTTTTGGGGTGCAGTGAACACAATCTTTTTGGGGTGGAGTGAACAACATCCTTTTTGGGGTGCAGTGAACAAAATCCTTTTTGGGGTGCAGTGAACAAAATCATTTTTGGGGTGCAGTGAACACAATCTTTTTGGGGTGCAGTGAACACAATCTTTGTGGGGTGCAGTGAACACAATCCTTTTGGGGTGGAGTGAACAACATCCTTTTTGGGGTTCAGTGAACAACATCCTTTTTGGGGTGCAGTGAACACAATCTTTTTGGGGTGCAGTGAACACAATCTTTGTGGGGTACAGTGAACAGAATCTTTGTGGGGTGCAGTGAACACAATCTTTGGGGGGTACAGTGAACACAATCTTTTTGGGGTGCAGTGAACACAATCTTTGTGGGGTGCAGTGAACACAATCTTTTTGGGGTGGAGTGAACAAAATCATTTTTGGGGTGCAGTGAACAACATCCTTTTTGGGGTGCAGTGATCAAAATCCTTTTTGGGGTGCAGTGAACACAATCTTTTTTGGGTGCAGTGAACAAAATCCTTTGTGGGGTGCAGTGAACAGAATCTTTGTGGGGTGCAGTGAACACAATCTTTGGGGGGGTACAGTGAACACAATCTTTTTGGGGTGCAGTGAACACAATCTTTGTGGGGTACAGTGAACAGAATCTTTGTGGGGTGCAGTGAACACAATCTTTGGGGGGTACAGTGAACACAATCTTTTTGGGGTGCAGTGAACACAATCTTTGGGGGGTACAGTGAACACAATCTTTTTGGGGTGCAGTGAACACAATCTTTGTGGGGTGCAGTGAACACAATCTTTGGGGGGGTACAGTGAACACAATCTTTTTGGGGTGCAGTGAACAACATCCTTTTAGGGTGCAGTGAACACAATCTTTGTGGGGTGCAGTGAACAACATCCTTTTAGGGTGCAGTGAACACAATCTTTGTGGGGTACAGTGAACAGAATCTTTGTGGGGTGCAGTGAACACAATCTTTGGGGGGTACAGTGAACACAATCTTTGTGAGGTGCAGTGAACACAATCTTTGTGGGGTGCAGTGAACACAATCATTGTGGGGTGCAGTGAACTCAATCTTTGTGGGGTACAGTGAACACAATCTCATACTTCTGAAGATTTGAGGGTGCTGCCTGTTCCATACTCCCCCTACTCCTCATCTAGCCTTTTAGGGGTACAAACAATAGTAATTGGGGCCTAGTGTGGTTGTGTACGTGTGATATACATACACTTTTTTTGGATCATATTTTCTATTCCGCTATTTAATCAAAAACCTTTGGGGATCAGTTAAATTGGGGGATAGTCTGTGTTGGTACGTGTGAGAGAGATCCACCTTTCCAAGTTGTTGGGGTTCATCTCATACTTCTGAAGGTTTGAGGGTGCTGCCTGTTCCATACTCCCCCTACTCCTAGCCTTTTAGGGGTACAAACAATAGTAATTGGGGCCTAGTGTGGTTGTGTACGTGTGATATACATACACTTTTTTTGGATCATATTTTCTATTCCGCTATTTAATCAAAAACCTTTGGGGATCAGTTAAATTGGGGGATAGTCTGTGTTGGTACGTGTGAGAGAGATCCACCTTTCCAAGTTGTTGGGGTTCATCCCATACTTCTGAAGGTTTGAGGGTGCTGCCTGTTCCATACTCCCCCTACTCCTCATCTAGCCTTTTAGGGGTACAAACAATAGTAATTGGGGCCTAGTGTGGTTGTGTACGTGTGATATACATACACTTTTTTTGGATCATATTTTCTATTCCGCTATTTAATCAAAAACCTTTGGGGATCAGTTAAATTGGGGGATAGTCTGTGTTGGTACGTGTGAGAGAGATCCACCTTTCCAAGTTGTTGGGGTTCATCTCATACTTCTGAAGGTTTGAGGGTGCTGCCTGTTCCATACTCCCCCTACTCCTAGCCTTTTAGGGGTACAAACAATAGTAATTGGGGCCCAGTGTGGTTGTGTACGTGTGATATACATACACTTTTTTTGGATCATATTTTCTATTCCGCTATTTAATCAAAAACCTTTGGGGATCAGTTAAATTGGGGGATAGTCTGTGTTGGTACGTGTGAGAGAGATCCACCTTTCCAAGTTGTTGGGGTTCATCTCATACTTCTGAAGGTTTGAGGGTGCTGCCTGTTCCATACCCCCCCTACTCCTCATCTAGCCTTTTAGGGGTACAAACAATAGTAATTGGGGCCTAGTGTGGTTGTGTACGTGTGATATACATACACTTTTTTTGGATCATATTTTCTATTCCGCTATTTAATCAAAAACCTTTGGGGATCAGTTAAATTGGGGGATAGTCTGTGTTGGTACGTGTGAGAGAGATCCACCTTTCCAAGTTGTTGGGGTTCATCTCATACTTCTGAAGGTTTGAGGGTGCTGCCTGTTCCATACCCCCCCTACTCCTCATCTAGCCTTTTAGGGGTACAAACAATAGTAATTGGGGCCTAGTGTGGTTGTGTACGTGTGATATACATACACTTTTTTTGGATCATATTTTCTATTCCGCTATTTAATCAAAAACCTTTGGGGATCAGTTAAATTGGGGGATAGTCTGTGTTGGTACGTGTGAGAGAGATCCACCTTTCCAAGTTGTTGGGGTTCATCTCATACTTCTGAAGGTTTGAGGGTGCTGCCTGTTCCATACTCCCCCTACTCCTCATCTAGCCTTTTAGGGGTACAAACAATAGTAATTGGGGCCTAGTGTGGTTGTGTACGTGTGATATACATACACTTTTTTTGGATCATATTTTCTATTCCGCTATTTAATCAAAAACCTTTGGGGATCAGTTAAATTGGGGGATAGTCTGTGTTGGTACGTGTGAGAGAGATCCACCTTTCCAAGTTGTTGGGGTTCATCTCATACTTCTGAAGGTTTGAGGGTGCTGCCTGTTCCATACTCCCCCTACTCCTCATCTAGCCTTTTAGGGGTACAAACAATAGTAATTGGGGCCTAGTGTGGTTGTGTACGTGTGATATACATACACTTTTTTTGGATCATATTTTCTATTCCGCTATTTAATCAAAAACCTTTGGGGATCAGTTAAATTGGGGGATAGTCTGTGTTGGTACGTGTGAGAGAGATCCACCTTTCCAAGTTGTTGGGGTTCATCTCATACTTCTGAAGGTTTGAGGGTGCTGCCTGTTCCATACCCCCCCTACTCCTCATCTAGCCTTTTAGGGGTACAAACAATAGTAATTGGGGCCTAGTGTGGTTGTGTACGTGTGATATACATACACTTTTTTTGGATCATATTTTCTATTCCGCTATTTAATCAAAAACCTTTGGGGATCAGTTAAATTGGGGGATAGTCTGTGTTGGTACGTGTGAGAGAGATCCACCTTTCCAAGTTGTTGGGGTTCATCTCATACTTCTGAAGGTTTGAGGGTGCTGCCTGTTCCATACCCCCCCTACTCCTCATCTAGCCTTTTAGGGGTACAAACAATAGTAATTGGGGCCTAGTGTGGTTGTGTACGTGTGATATACATACACTTTTTTTGGATCATATTTTCTATTCCGCTATTTAATCAAAAACCTTTGGGGATCAGTTAAATTGGGGGATAGTCTGTGTTGGTACGTGTGAGAGAGATCCACCTTTCCAAGTTTTTGGGGTTCATCTCATACTTCTGAAGATTTGAGGGTGCTGCCTGTTCCATACCCCCCCTACTCCTCATCTAGCCTTTTAGGGGTACAAACAATAGTAATTGGGGCCTAGTGTGGTTGTGTACGTGTGATATACATACACTTTTTTTGGATCATATTTTCTATTCCGCTATTTAATCAAAAACCTTTGGGGATCAGTTAAATTGGGGGATAGTCTGTGTTGGTACGTGTGAGAGAGATCCACCTTTCCAAGTTGTTGGGGTTCATCTCATACTTCTGAAGGTTTGAGGGTGCTGCCTGTTCCATACCCCCCCTACTCCTCATCTAGCCTTTTAGGGGTACAAACAATAGTAATTGGGGCCTAGTGTGGTTGTGTACGTGTGATATACATACACTTTTTTTGGATCATATTTTCTATTCCGCTATTTAATCAAAAACCTTTGGGGATCAGTTAAATTGGGGGATAGTCTGTGTTGGTACGTGTGAGAGAGATCCACCTTTCCAAGTTGTTGGGGTTCATCTCATACTTCTGAAGGTTTGAGGGTGCTGCCTGTTCCATACCCCCCCTACTCCTCATCTAGCCTTTTAGGGGTACAAACAATAGTAATTGGGGCCTAGTGTGGTTGTGTACGTGTGATATACATACACTTTTTTTGGATCATATTTTCTATTCCGCTATTTAATCAAAAACCTTTGGGGATCAGTTAAATTGGGGGATAGTCTGTGTTGGTACGTGTGAGAGAGATCCACCTTTCCAAGTTTTTGGGGTTCATCTCATACTTCTGAAGATTTGAGGGTGCTGCCTGTTCCATACCCCCCCTACTCCTCATCTAGCCTTTTAGGGGTACAAACAATAGTAATTGGGGCCTAGTGTGGTTGTGTACGTGTGATATACATACACTTTTTTTGGATCATATTTTCTATTCCGCTATTTAATCAAAAACCTTTGGGGATCAGTTAAATTGGGGGATAGTCTGTGTTGGTACGTGTGAGAGAGATCCACCTTTCCAAGTTGTTGGGGTTCATCTCATACTTCTGAAGGTTTGAGGGTGCTGCCTGTTCCATACCCCCCCTACTCCTCATCTAGCCTTTTAGGGGTACAAACAATAGTAATTGGGGCCTAGTGTGGTTGTGTACGTGTGATATACATACACTTTTTTTGGATCATATTTTCTATTCCGCTATTTAATCAAAAACCTTTGGGGATCAGTTAAATTGGGGGATAGTCTGTGTTGTTACGTGTGAGAGAGATCCACCTTTCCAAGTTGTTGGGGTTCATCTCATACTTCTGAAGGTTTGAGGGTGCTGCCTGTTCCATACTCCCCCTACTCCTCATCTAGCCTTTTAGGGGTACAAACAATAGTAATTGGGGCCTAGTGTGGTTGTGTACGTGTGATATACATACACTTTTTTTGGATCATATTTTCTATTCCGCTATTTAATCAAAAACCTTTGGGGATCAGTTAAATTGGGGGATAGTCTGTGTTGGTACGTGTGAGAGAGATCCACCTTTCCAAGTTGTTGGGGTTCATCTCATACTTCTGAAGGTTTGAGGGTGCTGCCTGTTCCATACTCCCCCTACTCCTAGCCTTTTAGGGGTACAAACAATAGTAATTGGGGCCCAGTATGGTTGTGTACGTGTGATATACATACACTTTTTTTGGATCATATTTTCTATTCCGCTATTTAATCAAAAACCTTTGGGGATCAGTTAAATTGGGGGATAGTCTGTGTTGGTACGTGTGAGAGAGATCCACCTTTCCAAGTTGTTGGGGTTCATCTCATACTTCTGAAGGTTTGAGGGTGCTGCCTGTTCCATACCCCCCCTACTCCTCATCTAGCCTTTTAGGGGTACAAACAATAGTAATTGGGGCCTAGTGTGGTTGTGTACGTGTGATATACATACACTTTTTTTGGATCATATTTTCTATTCCGCTATTTAATCAAAAACCTTTGGGGATCAGTTAAATTGGGGGATAGTCTGTGTTGGTACGTGTGAGAGAGATCCACCTTTCCAAGTTGTTGGGGTTCATCTCATACTTCTGAAGGTTTGAGGGTGCTGCCTGTTCCATACTCCCCCTACTCCTCATCTAGCCTTTTAGGGGTACAAACAATAGTAATTGGGGCCCAGTGTGGTTGTGTACGTGTGATATACATACACTTTTTTTGGATCATATTTTCTATTCCGCTATTTAATCAAAAACCTTTGGGGATCAGTTAAATTGGGGGATAGTCTGTGTTGGTACGTGTGAGAGAGATCCACCTTTCCAAGTTGTTGGGGTTCATCTCATACTTCTGAAGGTTTGAGGGTGCTGCCTGTTCCATACTCCCCCTACTCCTAGCCTTTTAGGGGTACAAACAATAGTAATTGGGGCCTAGTGTGGTTGTGTACGTGTGATATACATACACTTTTTTTGGATCATATTTTCTATTCCGCTATTTAATCAAAAACCTTTGGGGATCAGTTAAATTGGGGGATAGTCTGTGTTGGTACGTGTGAGAGAGATCCACCTTTCCAAGTTGTTGGGGTTCATCTCATACTTCTGAAGGTTTGAGGGTGCTGCCTGTTCCATACTCCCCCTACCTCTCATCTAGCCTTTTAGGGGTACAAACAATAGTAATTGGGGCCTAGTGTGGTTGTGTACGTGTGATATACATACACTTTTTTTGGATCATATTTTCTATTCCGCTATTTAATCAAAAACCTTTGGGGATCAGTTAAATTGGGGGATAGTCTGTGTTGGTACGTGTGAGAGAGATCCACCTTTCCAAGTTGTTGGGGTTCATCTCATACTTCTGAAGGTTTGAGGGTGCTGCCTGTTCCATACTCCCCCTACTCCTCATCTAGCCTTTTAGGGGTACAAACAATAGTAATTGGGGCCTAGTGTGGTTGTGTACGTGTGATATACATACACTTTTTTTGGATCATATTTTCTATTCCGCTATTTAATCAAAAACCTTTGGGGATCAGTTAAATTGGGGGATAGTCTGTGTTGGTACGTGTGAGAGAGATCCACCTTTCCAAGTTGTTGGGGTTCATCTCATACTTCTGAAGGTTTGAGGGTGCTGCCTGTTCCATACCCCCCCTACTCCTCATCTAGCCTTTTAGGGGTACAAACAATAGTAATTGGGGCCTAGTGTGGTTGTGTACGTGTGATATACATACACTTTTTTTGGATCATATTTTCTATTCCGCTATTTAATCAAAAACCTTTGGGGATCAGTTAAATTGGGGGATAGTCTGTGTTGGTACGTGTGAGAGAGATCCACCTTTCCAAGTTGTTGGGGTTCATCTCATACTTCTGAAGGTTTGAGGGTGCTGCCTGTTCCATACTCCCCCTACTCCTCATCTAGCCTTTTAGGGGTACAAACAATAGTAATTGGGGCCCAGTGTGGTTGTGTACGTGTGATATACATACACTTTTTTTGGATCATATTTTCTATTCCGCTATTTAATCAAAAACCTTTGGGGATCAGTTAAATTGGGGGATAGTCTGTGTTGGTACGTGTGAGAGAGATCCACCTTTCCAAGTTGTTGGGGTTCATCTCATACTTCTGAAGGTTTGAGGGTGCTGCCTGTTCCATACTCCCCCTACTCCTAGCCTTTTAGGGGTACAAACAATAGTAATTGGGGCCTAGTGTGGTTGTGTACGTGTGATATACATACACTTTTTTTGGATCATATTTTCTATTCCGCTATTTAATCAAAAACCTTTGGGGATCAGTTAAATTGGGGGATAGTCTGTGTTGGTACGTGTGAGAGAGATCCACCTTTCCAAGTTGTTGGGGTTCATCTCATACTTCTGAAGGTTTGAGGGTGCTGCCTGTTCCATACCCCCCCTACTCCTCATCTAGCCTTTTAGGGGTACAAACAATAGTAATTGGGGCCTAGTGTGGTTGTGTACGTGTGATATACATACACTTTTTTTGGATCATATTTTCTATTCCGCTATTTAATCAAAAACCTTTGGGGATCAGTTAAATTGGGGGATAGTCTGTGTTGGTACGTGTGAGAGAGATCCACCTTTCCAAGTTGTTGGGGTTCATCTCATACTTCTGAAGGTTTGAGGGTGCTGCCTGTTCCATACTCCCCCTACTCCTCATCTAGCCTTTTAGGGGTACAAACAATAGTAATTGGGGCCCAGTGTGGTTGTGTACGTGTGATATACATACACTTTTTTTGGATCATATTTTCTATTCCGCTATTTAATCAAAAACCTTTGGGGATCAGTTAAATTGGGGGATAGTCTGTGTTGGTACGTGTGAGAGAGATCCACCTTTCCAAGTTGTTGGGGTTCATCTCATACTTCTGAAGGTTTGAGGGTGCTGCCTGTTCCATACTCCCCCTACTCCTCATCTAGCCTTTTAGGGGTACAAACAATAGTAATTGGGGCCCAGTGTGGTTGTGTACGTGTGATATACATACACTTTTTTTGGATCATATTTTCTATTCCGCTATTTAATCAAAAACCTTTGGGGATCAGTTAAATTGGGGGATAGTCTGTGTTGGTACGTGTGAGAGAGATCCACCTTTCCAAGTTGTTGGGGTTCATCTCATACTTCTGAAGGTTTGAGGGTGCTGCCTGTTCCATACCCCCCCTACTCCTCATCTAGCCTTTTAGGGGTACAAACAATAGTAATTGGGGCCTAGTGTGGTTGTGTACGTGTGATATACATACACTTTTTTTGGATCATATTTTCTATTCCGCTATTTAATCAAAAACCTTTGGGGATCAGTTAAATTGGGGGATAGTCTGTGTTGGTACGTGTGAGAGAGATCCACCTTTCCAAGTTGTTGGGGTTCATCTCATACTTCTGAAGGTTTGAGGGTGCTGCCTGTTCCATACTCCCCCTACTCCTAGCCTTTTAGGGGTACAAACAATAGTAATTGGGGCCTAGTGTGGTTGTGTACGTGTGATATACATACACTTTTTTTGGATCATATTTTCTATTCCGCTATTTAATCAAAAACCTTTGGGGATCAGTTAAATTGGGGGATAGTCTGTGTTGGTACGTGTGAGAGAGATCCACCTTTCCAAGTTGTTGGGGTTCATCTCATACTTCTGAAGGTTTGAGGGTGCTGCCTGTTCCATACTCCCCCTACTCCTCATCTAGCCTTTTAGGGGTACAAACAATAGTAATTGGGGCCTAGTGTGGTTGTGTACGTGTGATATACATACACTTTTTTTGGATCATATTTTCTATTCCGCTATTTAATCAAAAACCTTTGGGGATCAGTTAAATTGGGGGATAGTCTGTGTTGGTACGTGTGAGAGAGATCCACCTTTCCAAGTTGTTGGGGTTCATCTCATACTTCTGAAGGTTTGAGGGTGCTGCCTATTCCATACTACCCCTACTCCTCATCTAGCCTTTTAGGGGTACAAACAATAGTAATTGGGGCCTAGTGTGGTTGTGTACGTGTGATATACATACACTTTTTTTGGATCATATTTTCTATTCCGCTATTTAATCAAAAACCTTTGGGGATCAGTTAAATTGGGGGATAGTCTGTGTTGGTACGTGTGAGAGAGATCCACCTTTCCAAGTTGTTGGGGTTCATCTCATACTTCTGAAGGTTTGAGGGTGCTGCCTGTTCCATACCCCCCCTACTCCTCATCTAGCCTTTTAGGGGTACAAACAATAGTAATTGGGGCCTAGTGTGGTTGTGTACGTGTGATATACATACACTTTTTTTGGATCATATTTTCTATTCCGCTATTTAATCAAAAACCTTTGGGGATCAGTTAAATTGGGGGATAGTCTGTGTTGGTACGTGTGAGAGAGATCCACCTTTCCAAGTTGTTGGGGTTCATCTCATACTTCTGAAGGTTTGAGGGTGCTGCCTGTTCCATACCCCCCCTACTCCTCATCTAGCCTTTTAGGGGTACAAACAATAGTAATTGGGGCCTAGTGTGGTTGTGTACGTGTGATATACATACACTTTTTTTGGATCATATTTTCTATTCCGCTATTTAATCAAAAACCTTTGGGGATCAGTTAAATTGGGGGATAGTCTGTGTTGGTACGTGTGAGAGAGATCCACCTTTCCAAGTTGTTGGGGTTCATCTCATACTTCTGAAGGTTTGAGGGTGCTGCCTGTTCCATACCCCCCCTACTCCTCATCTAGCCTTTTAGGGGTACAAACAATAGTAATTGGGGCCTAGTGTGGTTGTGTACGTGTGATATACATACACTTTTTTTGGATCATATTTTCTATTCCGCTATTTAATCAAAAACCTTTGGGGATCAGTTAAATTGGGGGATAGTCTGTGTTGGTACGTGTGAGAGAGATCCACCTTTCCAAGTTGTTGGGGTTCATCTCATACTTCTGAAGGTTTGAGGGTGCTGCCTGTTCCATACTCCCCCTACTCCTAGCCTTTTAGGGGTACAAACAATAGTAATTGGGGCCCAGTGTGGTTGTGTACGTGTGATATACATACACTTTTTTTGGATCATATTTTCTATTCCGCTATTTAATCAAAAACCTTTGGGGATCAGTTAAATTGGGGGATAGTCTGTGTTGGTACGTGTGAGAGAGATCCACCTTTCCAAGTTGTTGGGGTTCATCTCATACTTCTGAAGGTTTGAGGGTGCTGCCTGTTCCATACCCCCCCTACTCCTCATCTAGCCTTTTAGGGGTACAAACAATAGTAATTGGGGCCTAGTGTGGTTGTGTACGTGTGATATACATACACTTTTTTTGGATCATATTTTCTATTCCGCTATTTAATCAAAAACCTTTGGGGATCAGTTAAATTGGGGGATAGTCTGTGTTGGTACGTGTGAGAGAGATCCACCTTTCCAAGTTGTTGGGGTTCATCTCATACTTCTGAAGGTTTGAGGGTGCTGCCTGTTCCATACTCCCCCTACTCCTCATCTAGCCTTTTAGGGGTACAAACAATAGTAATTGGGGCCCAGTGTGGTTGTGTACGTGTGATATACATACACTTTTTTTGGATCATATTTTCTATTCCGCTATTTAATCAAAAACCTTTGGGGATCAGTTAAATTGGGGGATAGTCTGTGTTGGTACGTGTGAGAGAGATCCACCTTTCCAAGTTGTTGGGGTTCATCTCATACTTCTGAAGGTTTGAGGGTGCTGCCTGTTCCATACTCCCCCTACTCCTAGCCTTTTAGGGGTACAAACAATAGTAATTGGGGCCTAGTGTGGTTGTGTACGTGTGATATACATACACTTTTTTTGGATCATATTTTCTATTCCGCTATTTAATCAAAAACCTTTGGGGATCAGTTAAATTGGGGGATAGTCTGTGTTGGTACGTGTGAGAGAGATCCACCTTTCCAAGTTGTTGGGGTTCATCTCATACTTCTGAAGGTTTGAGGGTGCTGCCTGTTCCATACCCCCCCTACTCCTCATCTAGCCTTTTAGGGGTACAAACAATAGTAATTGGGGCCTAGTGTGGTTGTGTACGTGTGATATACATACACTTTTTTTGGATCATATTTTCTATTCCGCTATTTAATCAAAAACCTTTGGGGATCAGTTAAATTGGGGGATAGTCTGTGTTGGTACGTGTGAGAGAGATCCACCTTTCCAAGTTGTTGGGGTTCATCTCATACTTCTGAAGGTTTGAGGGTGCTGCCTGTTCCATACTCCCCCTACTCCTCATCTAGCCTTTTAGGGGTACAAACAATAGTAATTGGGGCCCAGTGTGGTTGTGTACGTGTGATATACATACACTTTTTTTGGATCATATTTTCTATTCCGCTATTTAATCAAAAACCTTTGGGGATCAGTTAAATTGGGGGATAGTCTGTGTTGGTACGTGTGAGAGAGATCCACCTTTCCAAGTTGTTGGGGTTCATCTCATACTTCTGAAGGTTTGAGGGTGCTGCCTGTTCCATACTCCCCCTACTCCTCATCTAGCCTTTTAGGGGTACAAACAATAGTAATTGGGGCCCAGTGTGGTTGTGTACGTGTGATATACATACACTTTTTTTGGATCATATTTTCTATTCCGCTATTTAATCAAAAACCTTTGGGGATCAGTTAAATTGGGGGATAGTCTGTGTTGGTACGTGTGAGAGAGATCCACCTTTCCAAGTTGTTGGGGTTCATCTCATACTTCTGAAGGTTTGAGGGTGCTGCCTGTTCCATACCCCCCCTACTCCTCATCTAGCCTTTTAGGGGTACAAACAATAGTAATTGGGGCCTAGTGTGGTTGTGTACGTGTGATATACATACACTTTTTTTGGATCATATTTTCTATTCCGCTATTTAATCAAAAACCTTTGGGGATCAGTTAAATTGGGGGATAGTCTGTGTTGGTACGTGTGAGAGAGATCCACCTTTCCAAGTTGTTGGGGTTCATCTCATACTTCTGAAGGTTTGAGGGTGCTGCCTGTTCCATACTCCCCCTACTCCTAGCCTTTTAGGGGTACAAACAATAGTAATTGGGGCCTAGTGTGGTTGTGTACGTGTGATATACATACACTTTTTTTGGATCATATTTTCTATTCCGCTATTTAATCAAAAACCTTTGGGGATCAGTTAAATTGGGGGATAGTCTGTGTTGGTACGTGTGAGAGAGATCCACCTTTCCAAGTTGTTGGGGTTCATCTCATACTTCTGAAGGTTTGAGGGTGCTGCCTGTTCCATACTCCCCCTACTCCTCATCTAGCCTTTTAGGGGTACAAACAATAGTAATTGGGGCCTAGTGTGGTTGTGTACGTGTGATATACATACACTTTTTTTGGATCATATTTTCTATTCCGCTATTTAATCAAAAACCTTTGGGGATCAGTTAAATTGGGGGATAGTCTGTGTTGGTACGTGTGAGAGAGATCCACCTTTCCAAGTTGTTGGGGTTCATCTCATACTTCTGAAGGTTTGAGGGTGCTGCCTGTTCCATACTCCCCCTACTCCTCATCTAGCCTTTTAGGGGTACAAACAATAGTAATTGGGGCCTAGTGTGGTTGTGTACGTGTGATATACATACACTTTTTTTGGATCATATTTTCTATTCCGCTATTTAATCAAAAACCTTTGGGGATCAGTTAAATTGGGGGATAGTCTGTGTTGGTACGTGTGAGAGAGATCCACCTTTCCAAGTTGTTGGGGTTCATCTCATACTTCTGAAGGTTTGAGGGTGCTGCCTGTTCCATACCCCCCCTACTCCTCATCTAGCCTTTTAGGGGTACAAACAATAGTAATTGGGGCCTAGTGTGGTTGTGTACGTGTGATATACATACACTTTTTTTGGATCATATTTTCTATTCCGCTATTTAATCAAAAACCTTTGGGGATCAGTTAAATTGGGGGATAGTCTGTGTTGGTACGTGTGAGAGAGATCCACCTTTCCAAGTTGTTGGGGTTCATCTCATACTTCTGAAGGTTTGAGGGTGCTGCCTGTTCCATACCCCCCCTACTCCTCATCTAGCCTTTTAGGGGTACAAACAATAGTAATTGGGGCCTAGTGTGGTTGTGTACGTGTGATATACATACACTTTTTTTGGATCATATTTTCTATTCCGCTATTTAATCAAAAACCTTTGGGGATCAGTTAAATTGGGGGATAGTCTGTGTTGGTACGTGTGAGAGAGATCCACCTTTCCAAGTTGTTGGGGTTCATCTCATACTTCTGAAGGTTTGAGGGTGCTGCCTGTTCCATACTCCCCCTACTCCTCATCTAGCCTTTTAGGGGTACAAACAATAGTAATTGGGGCCCAGTGTGGTTGTGTACGTGTGATATACATACACTTTTTTTGGATCATATTTTCTATTCCGCTATTTAATCAAAAACCTTTGGGGATCAGTTAAATTGGGGGATAGTCTGTGTTGGTACGTGTGAGAGAGATCCACCTTTCCAAGTTTTTGGGGTTCATCTCATACTTCTGAAGATTTGAGGGTGCTGCCTGTTCCATACTCCTCCTCCTACTGCTCAACCATCCTTTTAGGGGTACAAACAATAGTAGTTGGGGCCTAGTGTGGTGGTGTACGTGCGAGATACATACACTTTCTTTTTGATCATATTTTCTATTCCGCTATTCAATTAAAACCTTTGGGGATCAATTCAATTGCGAGATAGTCTGTGTCGGTACGTGTGAGATCCACCTTTCCAAGTTGTTGGGGTTCATCTCATACTTCTGAAGATTTGAGGGTGCTGCCTGTTCCATACTCCTGCTCCTACTGCTCAACCATCCTTTTAGGGGTACAAACAATAGTAATTGGGGCCTAGTGTGGTTGTGTACGTGCGAGATACATACACTTTTTTTGATCATATTTCCTATTCCGCTATTCAATAAAAACCTTTGAGGATCAATTGAATTGCGGGATAGTCTGTGTCGGTACGTGTGAGATCCACCTTTCCAAGTTTTTGGGGTTCATCTCATACTTCTGAAGATTTGAGGGTGCTGCCTGTTCCATACTCCTCCTCCTACTCCTCATCCATCCTTTTAGGAGTACAAACAATAGTAATTGGGGCCTAGTGTGGTTGTGTACGTGCGAGATACATACACTTTTTTTGATCATATTTCCTATTCCGCTATTCAATAAAAACCTTTGAGGATCAATTGAATTGCGGGATAGTCTGTGTCGGTACGTGTGAGATCCACCTTTCCAAGTTTTTGGGGTTCATCTCATACTTCTGAAGATTTGAGGGTGCTGTCTGTTCCATACTCCTCCTACTCCTCATCCATCCTTTTAGGGGTAGAAACAATAGTAATTGGGGCCTAGTGTGGTTTTGTACGTGCGAGATACATACACTTTTTTGGATCATATTTCCTATTCCGCTATTCAATAAAAACCTTTCTAGGGCAAGATCTTAAATTACAGAAATATGAGGAGACCGTCAAATAAGGGCCATGGCCTGGGTCGTGGTGCTGCTGGTAGAGCTCCTGTTGCAAGGAGAGGACGTGGTCGATCTGTGCCAGCTACACGCACAAGTGAAACACCTTCCTCAAGTGTGAGTAGGCGACAGAACCTGCATCAGTATTTGGTAGGGCATCAAACGCCCCTAGAAGTGATGAGGCCAGAACAAGTTGAGGCGATAGTAGATTGGTTTGCTGCTGACAGTGCCTCCAGTTCCTTCACATTGTCTCCCACCCAGTCTACTGCAGAAAGGTCAGAGTTGGCACCTGCAGCCAATGTCCAACCGTCTTTCACCTCACCCCCTTGCAAATCAGGCCAGCAGTCTGAGCCCCAAGCCATACAGCAGTCTCTTATTCTTTTTGAGGACTCTGTCAGCAGGGTTTCCCAGGGCCATCCACCTAGCCCTGCCCCAGAAGTGGAAGAGATTGAGTGCAGCGATGCCCAACCACTTATTTCTCAAGATGAGTACATGCAAGGATCATCGCAGCACGTCTCCGATGATGACGAAACGCAGGTGCCAACTGCTGCGGCGTTCAGCATTGTGGAGACCGACAAGGAGGGCAGGGGTGAAGACTGGGTGGAAGATGATGTGGAGGACGATGAGGTCCTCGACCCCACATGGAATGAACGTCATGCAGGTGACCTGAGTAGTTTGGAGGAAGAGGCGGTGGTCGCACAGAGCCACTAGCACAGCAGAAGAGGGAGCAGGGTGCAGAAGCGGAGCGGCCGTGCCCTAGACACTACGCCCGCTACTGCCCAACGCAGCAAGGGAACGAGCGCACCAAAGTCAGCTCAAAGGAGTTCTCTAGCGTGGAAGTTCTTTAGAAAATGTGCTGATGACAGGACACGAGTGGTTTGCACCCTGTGCAATCAGAGCTTGAAGCGAGGCATAAACCTTCTCAACCTGAGCACAACCTGCATGATCAGGCATCTAAGTGCAAAGCACGAGCTGCAGTGGAGTACACACCTTCAAAACCAAGAAACGTCTCTGGCTCATCCTGCTTCCTCTTCTGCTGCAGTCTCGGCCGCTCCAGCCACATCTGTAGTGATACCGGCACCTGCCACCCCGCAAACAGACGATCTGTCAGCAACACCACCACCTGGGTCACCAACAACCATCTCCACAATGTCCCGTGGAAGCGTTCAGCTTTCCATCTCCCAAACACTTGAGAGGAAGAGGAAGTACCCCCCTACCCACCCGCGATCCCTGGCCCTGAATGCCAGCATTTCAAAATTATTGGCCTTTGAAATGCTGTCATTCCGTCTGGTGGAGACGCACAGTTTTAAAAACCTTATGTCGGTGGCTGTCCCACAGTACGTCGTGCCCAGCCGCCACTACTTTTCCAGGCAAGCCATCCCTTCCCTGCACAACCAAGTGGGGGAAAATATCAGGTGTGCACTGCGCAACGCCATCTGTGCCAAGGTCCACCTAACTACGGATACGTGGACCAGTAAGCACGGTCAGGGGCGTTATATCTCCCTAACGGCACACTGGGTAAATGCAGTGGCGGATGGGCCTGAGGCGGATAGCAATTTGGCGCATGTCCTTCCACCACCGAGGATTGCAGGGCGCTTCAGTTTGCCTCCTGTTCCTAACTCCTCCTACTCCGCTTCCTCATCCTCTACCGCCTCCTCATCCGGACAGCGTAACACCTTCACCACCAACTTCAGCACGGCCAGGGGTAAACGACAGCAGGCAGTTTTACAACTTGCCTGTTTGGGGGACAAACCACACACCGCGCAGGAGTTGTGGAGGAGCATGGAACAGCAGACAAATGAGTGGTTGCTGCCAGCGAGCCTCAAGCCCGGCCTGGTGGTGTGCGATAACGGGCGAAATCTCATAGCAGCTCTGGGCCTAGCCGGTTTGACGCACATCCCTTGCCTGGCGCATGTGCTGAATTTGGTGGTGCAGAGGTTCCTTAAAAACTACCCCGATATGTCAGAGCTGCTGCAGAAAGTGCGGGCCGTTTGTGCGCACTTTCGGCGTTCTCACCCTGCTGCTGCTCGCCTGGCAGCGCTGCAGCGTAACTTCGGCCTTCCCGCTCACCGCCTCATATGTGACGTGCCCACAAGGTGGAACTCCACCTTGCACATGCTGGAAAGACTGTGCGAGCAGCAGCAGGCCATAGTGGAGTTTCAGCTGCAGCACGCACGCGTGAGTCGCTCTGCGGAACAGCACCACTTCACCACCAATAACTGGGCCTCCATGCGAGACCTGTGTGCCTTGTTGCGCTGTTTTGAGTACTCCACCAACATGGCCAGTGGCAATGACGCCGTTCTCAGCTTAACTATCCCACTTCTATGCCTCCTTGAAAAAACAATTCGGGCGATGATGGAAGAGGATGTGGCACAGGATGAGGAGGAGGAGGAGGATGAAGAGGTAACATTTCCAAGGCTTTCAGGGCAGTCATTCGCAAGGGGCTCCGAGGGTGGGTTCCTGCACACGCAAACGCCAGGGACGCAATTGTCCAGCAGGGGCACAGTTCTGGAGGATGAGGAGGATGAGGAGGAGGAGGAGCTGGAGGAGGAGATGGAACCATGTTCACAGCAGGGTGGCACCCAGGCCAGCTCATGGCCATCACTGGTGCGTGGCTGGGGGGATACAGAGGACACGGACGATACACCTCCCACAGAGGACAGCCTTTCGTCGCCTCTGGGCAGCCTGGCACACATGAGCGATTACATGCTGCAGTGTCTCCACAACGACCGCCGAGTTGCCCACATTCTAACTTGTGCTGATTACTGGGTGGCCACGCTGCTGGATCCCCGTTACAAGGACAACGTACCGTCCTTAATTCACTCACTGGAGCGCGATCGCAAGATGCGCGAGTACAAGCGCACGCTGGTAGACGCCATGCTGCTGGCATTCCCATCTGACAGCGGGGCCACAGTGGAAGCACAAGGCAGAGGAGGAGGAGGAGGAGGTCGCCAACGCAACCAGGGCACCGCCAGCACCTCAGAAGGCAGGGTTAGCATGGCCGAAATGTGGAAAAGCTTTGTCAGCACGCCACAACAAACAGCAGCACCAGCAGCTCAGATGGAACGTCTTAGCAGGAGGCAGCATTTTACCAACATGGTGGAGCAGTATGTGTGCACACGCCTACATGTAGTGAATGACGGGTCTGCCCCCTTCAACTTCTGGGTCTCCAAATTGGGCACATGGCCTGAGCTTGCCCTTTACGCCTTGGAGGTGCTGGCGTGCCCTGCAGCCAGTGTATTATCTGAACGGGTATTTAGCACGGCTGGGGGCGTTATAACAGACAAGCGCAGCCGCCTGTCCAGAGACAATGTGGACAAGCTCACGTTCATTAAAATGAACCAGGCATGGATCCCACGGGACTTTTCCGTACCTTATGCAGAATAGCAATGGATACCGACCTTACCCACCCATTGTTCCATTTTTGCTCTTTCTCACTCTTTTGGGGTGTACCCTCATTTAAAATTTTTGAAAAGAAGCAGTGTTGGCTACCTCGTCCTCCTCCTCAGGGCCAGATTAATGTAGGGGCTATTGGAGCTGCAGCTCCAGGCCCCTACCTTTTATATAGGCCCCGGGTTGGCCATATTCACTGTTACCGCTCTTCTGTCACTTGTAAACACAGAAGTCTGGCTTCTATGCTCGCTTCCCCAGGCAGCACCCTCAGAACCTCCCCACACAGCGTGAAGGCCGGACAAGGAGGGACAGTTGGCGATGCATGGATGTGTTTATGGGCTTCAGAGACAGCATCCCATGTTGAATTAGGCATGCATGGCTGCACCCTTCCTCCTCTGGGTGCATGGCAAGGCACGGCCCTTAAGGCCCTTCAAAATCCTCAGCACCAAGCCCATGATGCTGTTAATCCGGCCCTGGTCCTCCTCCACCGCCGCTTCCACCTACACCGCCCATAGGTGTGCGCAGCCTATTGCATTAAGGTGTGCACCCCAAAGTTGAAATACACATGCATGTGTTTGCCAGCAGGGAGAGTAATGTATCGGGGCCATGTACCTGTAGGCAAGGAGAAATAGAGCAGAGCAGGTCCCAGGGAGATCTTTCCCATCTCCTCACTGGCAATGCTATGTGCCCTAGGTGATTAGGGTGTGCCCAGGCACACCCAGCACACCCTGTGCGCACGCCTATGTCACCGCCACATCCACCACCACCTCAACCTCCCTCCTACTCCATATGGGCCTCGTCCTTCAGAGATGAAGAAGAACATTGTTTTATTTTTCTGTTTTTGTTTGTTGTTTTAAGTTATTTCCCTATCCACATTTGTTTGCAGAGCACTTGCCATGCTCTTAATTACGTTTTGCTGCCATTTGCAGCACTCTAGCCCTTTCCTTTGGTGTTTTAGAGCCATTTTAGTGCCTTAAAGTTCGGGTCCCCATTGACTTCAATGGGGTTCGGTGTCCGGGAAAAGTTCGGTAAAAGTCCGGGACACGGACCCGGACTTTTTTTTAAAGTTCGGCCGAACCCGTCGAACACGGACATCTAGGTGTCCGCTCAACCCTAGTCATCAGCTCAAATCCAAACCATGGCACTATCCGCATGGAGCTTGCATGTTCTCCCTGTGCCTGCATGGGTTTCCTCCATGTACTTTGGTTTTCTCCCACACTCCAAAAACGCACTACAGTCCATTTAACATGGTTTCCTATGGGACATGTTCACATTTATGCTTTTTTCAGCTGCTGTATTTTTGGAAAAAGTCAGGTACAGGCATACCCCGCTTTTAAGTACACAATGGGACCAGAGCATGTATGTAAAACGAAAATATACTTAAAGTGAAGCAATACCTTTTTTCATTTCCTAGGCAAGCTAGGATATGTTGTAGTCCTGGGTCCCCTCACATTGCTCCCTAAGTTTGGTATCCCTGTCACTTATGGTTTGGGAGTAGTGCCATGTCAAGCTGACCAAGATTTCCCATAGACGCCAATGTTAAAAACTGGGAGTAATGCCATGCCAAGCTGACCAGGCTGTGTCCGTACTCGCGAGTGTACGTAAAGTGAGTGTACTTAAAACGGGGTATGCCTGTACATTTTTAAACGCAAAACAGTGCATTTTTGGTTCAATAGACTTCAATGGAGAAGCTGCAGAAAAGCTTGTGATGTGTTGTATGCCGTGATTTGCATTTTTTTTAATCTGTCCAACAGCAAACTGGGCAAAAAAAAATAAAAAATTTAAAAGTGCAAAACGCCTAAAAAAAACGCTTGTGCAAAGACATTAAACGCACAACAAAAAAGCACTGCGAAAGGTCTCAAAAGCAAATTGCATAGATGTGAACCAGGCCTAAATTGACCCTAGTATGTGTATGTATGAATGGGAGTTAGGGACCTTAGATTGTAAGTTTCCTTGAGGGTATGGACTGATGTGAATGTACTATACTATGCAAAACGCTGCGTAAATTGACAGTGCTATATAAGTACCTGTAATAAATAAAATGAACAAAGGCTTTTCAAAGGACTTTGAAATGTATTTGTGGGAATCCATGCCCATTCACCCAAAATATTATTTGTGAGGGCAAGTACTGATGTCGGACTAAAAGATCTGACTCACAGTGTTTCAATTCATTCCAAAGGTGCTCAGTAGGGCTGAGGTCAGGGTAATTTGCTGTCATTTTGATTTCCTCCACACCAAACTCTTCAAACAATGGACCTGGTTGTGTATACAGGGGCACAGCCATGATGGGACAGAAAAGGGCCTTCACCAAACTGTTGCCACAAAACTGGAAGTGGACAGTTGTCTAAATTGCCTTCATATCCTGTAGCATTAACAGTACCTTTCACTGGGAACACCTTAGCTCAATAAAATGGGGGTATCCTAATCTAGTTAGAAATTAGGATAAGCCTATTTATCTAGGTCAGTGGTTCTTAACCTGGGTTCGATCGAACCCCAGGGGTTCGGTGAGTCAGTCTCACGGGTTTGTACATAGACAGAATATACAGTCAGTGGTGTATTTAGGTTTGGTGCTGCCCTAGGCTTGACTAAACTTGTGCACCCCCTAATTTAAATATGACCACCTCTTCCTGTAAAGGCCACACCCCTTCCAGTTTCTGACCCGTTCTGTCATCTGTAAACCACAGACCACAACCACAGTGTATCAGTGCCCATCAGCGTAGCCTCATCAGTTCCCATAAATTCAGCCTCATTACTGCCCATCAGTGCAGCCTCATCAGTGCAGTATATCAGTACAGTCCCATCAGTGGCTACCAGTGCAGCCTCTTAGTGCTCATTAGTGTAGCCTAAGATATTTGGACTTGTGTTTGCTGCCACTGATTGTAATTATAGGAATATTTCACTTATTTGTATGACTAGGATGTCTATAGTCATTATACAAATAAGTGAAATAATCAGTGACAGCAAGCACAAGTCCAAATATCTTATAAGGTAGGAGTAATCTTACTAACCCAGTGACATATAGCGATAGGGCATATGAGGTAAGCAGGTCCAAAATATTATTGACATGTATATGACAATATGTTCGCTCAAGGACAAGGATGTTTTAAGAAATTATATTATTGACATGATGCCTGCCATACCTGGGGGCAGAGTAGTGTAGGCAGAGCATTAGGCTGCAGTGCCACACTTATTAGCATTGGGTGCTGTCAGGCCAGTTGTATGAAGTGTGGTTGGCGTACTGCGGTCTGTCTGAATGTCCTCACCCGCCGGTATTATCATACTGGCAGGTAGCAGTGTGAGTTCTTTATGTAGCGCAAGCCGACGGGGACTCTTTTCATGCAAGAGCAGGGAGGAGGCTGTTTTTCTTTTGTTTGTTTTTTCATGCGGGGTGAAGCTTTTTTGCTGCCACCCTGCAAAGTGCCACCCTAGGCCTGGGCCTTGTTGGCCTAGGCCAAGATTCAGCACTGTATACAGTACCTCGTTTTCTATGCAGGAGCTTTGCCTGGCAGCCTAGGAACAAAACACAACTTTTCTCTAGTACTTACCCTATGAGTGCACAGCAATGCTGCCACCCACCATGTAAAAGGGGGTGGTTGGGATGAAGTGCTGGTTTTGAGATGTGAGATTGGAACAGCTTGAAGTGTTTTTGCAGAAAAGGAAAACTAGGAACATACTGAGACAACAAAGAAAGACAAAGTTCATCTATGTGTCAAGAGGTAGGAACAGTCCTGTGTGACTTAAGTAAAGTGCACATCTAATGACCATCATTAGCAAGCTGTTGCAAGTTCATCAAAGATACTTTATAGAAGTTACAAAGGTGCATCTTCTCAAGAGGAAAGAAAACTATCCAAAAGGCATTTGATACGGCCAATTTGTTTCCTTGTTAGTGAAAAGAACACTTCAAAGTACACAGTATTTAACAAAGAACCTTTACTAAAAGGTACAATGCATTGGTGCAACAAATAATGGCTCTTAAAATGTTGTCATAGCTCTAGAAAAAAAGTTTTTGAGATTTTTTTTTTTGCTTTCTGCCCTAGTTACAAAACTGTAACAGGAGTTTAGAAATTTCCAATAGGGACACAGACAGCAATAAAAAACGAACAAGGTTCTTTCCTTCTTCCAGTTGTGTTTTTATTGCCATTAATAATAGGAGAAAACATTGTCACCAGGACAGGGAAGGAGGGAGCATCTTGTGAATAGGACTATGGACTGCCAAAAAAAAAAAAAAAAAACTTCTAACCATTCCCTACTCTGTCCAAAAACCTTAATAAACCTTTCTGGTTAGAGATAGACTTGAGGTATAACGTAGATATGTCATATGTTGGGTAACAATAAGACGTCCTCTTCCCCCAAGTTTATTCTGGAGATATTTCCCATGATTGTAAGAATGAACACACACGTGCGCGCACACACATGCACACTACAATAAGGTAACAGCACTCTTCCAGTTACTGCAGGATGCCATACTTTAGCCCACACATTAAAATGGATTCCACCAAATGACCATACAGTGAGATAGGCTTTGCAGAAGCAGTAAAATAAATAAAACTCTTAACGTAGCAGGCAAAATGTATCATGAGCTTTACTTGGCATTAGCGTTTTACAGTCTTTGACAGCATCACATGGCAAACCACAGAAGGCCTCATAATTAGGGTTGAGCGGACACCTAGATGTCCGTGTTCGACGGGTTCGGCCGAACTTTAAAAAAAAGTCCGGGTCCGTGTCCCGGACTTTTACCGAACTTTTCCCGGACACCGAACCCCATTGAAGTCAATGGGGACCCGAACTTTAAGGCACTAAAATGGCTCTAAAACACCAAAGGAAAGGGCTAGAGTGCTGCAAATGGCAGCAAAACGTAATTAAGAGCATGGCAAGTGCTCTGCAAACAAATGTGGATAGGGAAATAACTTAAAACAACAAAAAAAAACAGAAAAATAAAACAATGTTCTTCTTCATCTCTGAAGGACGAGGCCCATATGGAGTAGGAGGGAGGTTGAGGTGGTGGTGGATGTGGCGGTGACATAGGCGTGCGCACAGGGTGTGCTGGGTGTGCCTGGGCACACCCTAATCACCTAGGGCACATAGCATTGCCAGTGAGGAGATGGGAAAGATCTCCCTGGGACCTGCTCTGCTCTATTTCTCCTTGCCTACAGGTACATGGCCCCGATACATTACTCTCCCTGCTGGCAAACACATGCATGTGTATTTCAACTTTGGGGTGCACACCTTAATGCAATAGGCTGCGCACACCTATGGGCGGTGTAGGTGGAAGCGGCGGTGGAGGAGGACCAGGGCCGGATTAACAGCATCATGGGCTTGGTGCTGAGGATTTTGAAGGGCCTTAGGGCCGTGCCTTGCCATGCACCCAGAGGAGGAAGGGTGCAGCCATGCATGCCTAATTCAACATGGGATGCTGTCTCTGAAGCCCATAAACACATCCATGCATCGCCAACTGTCCCTCCTTGTCCGGCCTTCACGCTGTGTGGGGAGGTTCTGAGGGTGCTGCCTGGGGAAGCGAGCATAGAAGCCAGACTTCTGTGTTTACAAGTGACAGAAGAGCGGTAACAGTGAATATGGCCAACCCGGGGCCTATATAAAAGGTAGGGGCCTGGAGCTGCAGCTCCAATAGACCCTACATTAATCTGGCCCTGAGGAGGAGGACGAGGTAGCCAACACTGCTTCTTTTCACAAATTTTAAATGAGGGTACACCCCAAAAGAGTGAGAAAGAGCAAAAATGGAACAATGGGTGGGTAAGGTCGGTATCCATTGCTATTCTGCATAAGGTACGGAAAAGTCCCGTGGGATCCATGCCTGGTTCATTTTAATGAACATGAGCTTGTCCACATTGTCTCTGGACAGGCGGCTGCGCTTGTCTGTTATAACGCCCCCAGCCGTGCTAAATACCCGTTCAGATAATACACTGGCTGCAGGGCACGCCAGCACCTCCAAGGCGTAAAGGGCAAGCTCAGGCCATGTGCCCAATTTGGAGACCCAGAAGTTGAAGGGGGCAGACCCGTCATTCACTACATGTAGGCGTGTGCACACATACTGCTCCACCATGTTGGTAAAATGCTGCCTCCTGCTAAGACGTTCCATCTGAGCTGCTGGTGCTGCTGTTTGTTGTGGCGTGCTGACAAAGCTTTTCCACATTTCGGCCATGCTAACCCTGCCTTCTGAGGTGCTGGCGGTGCCCTGGTTGCGTTGGCGACCTCCTCCTCCTCCTCCTCTGCCTTGTGCTTCCACTGTGGCCCCGCTGTCAGATGGGAATGCCAGCAGCATGGCGTCTACCAGCGTGCGCTTGTACTCGCGCATCTTGCGATCGCGCTCCAGTGAGTGAATTAAGGACGGTACGTTGTCCTTGTAATGGGGATCCAGCAGCGTGGCCACCCAGTAATCAGCACAAGTTAGAATGTGGGCAACTCGGCGGTCGTTGTGGAGACACTGCAGCATGTAATCGCTCATGTGTGCCAGGCTGCCCAGAGGCAACGAAAGGCTGTCCTCTGTGGGAGGTGTATGGTCCGTGTCCTCTGTATCCCCCCAGCCACGCACCAGTGATGGCCATGAGCTGGCCTGGGTGCCACCCTGCTGTGAACATGGTTCCATCTCCTCCTCCAGCTCCTCCTCCTCCTCATCCTCCTCATCCTCCAGAACTGTGCCCCTGCTGGACAATTGCGTCCCTGGCGTTTGCGTGTGCAGGAACCCACCCTCGGAGCCCCTTGCGAATGACTGCCCTGAAAGCCTTGGAAATGTTACCTCTTCATCCTCCTCCTCCTCCTCATCCTGTGCCACATCCTCTTCCATCATCGCCCGAATTGTTTTTTCAAGGAGGCATAGAAGTGGGATAGTTAAGCTGAGAACGGCGTCATTGCCACTGGCCATGTTGGTGGAGTACTCAAAACAGCGCAACAAGGCACACAGGTCTCGCATGGAGGCCCAGTTATTGGTGGTGAAGTGGTGCTGTTCCGCAGAGCGACTCACGCGTGCGTGCTGCAGCTGAAACTCCACTATGGCCTGCTGCTGCTCGCACAGTCTTTCCAGCATGTGCAAGGTGGAGTTCCACCTTGTGGGCACGTCACATATGAGGCGGTGAGCGGGAAGGCCGAAGTTACGCTGCAGCGCTGCCAGGCGAGCAGCAGCAGGGTGAGAACGCCGAAAGTGCGCACAAACGGCCCGCACTTTCTGCAGCAGCTCTGACATATCGGGGTAGTTTTTAAGGAACCTCTGCACCACCAAATTCAGCACATGCGCCAGGCAAGGGATGTGCGTCAAACCGGCTAGGCCCAGAGCTGCTATGAGATTTCGCCCGTTATCGCACACCACCAGGCCGGGCTTGAGGCTCGCTGGCAGCAACCACTCATTTGTCTGCTGTTCCATGCTCCTCCACAACTCCTGCGCGGTGTGTGGTTTGTCCCCCAAACAGGCAAGTTGTAAAACTGCCTGCTGTCGTTTACCCCTGGCCGTGCTGAAGTTGGTGGTGAAGGTGTTACGCTGTCCGGATGAGGAGGCGGTAGAGGATGAGGAAGCGGAGTAGGAGGAGTTAGGAACAGGAGGCAAACTGAAGCGCCCTGCAATCCTCGGTGGTGGAAGGACATGCGCCAAATTGCTATCCGCCTCAGGCCCATCCGCCACTGCATTTACCCAGTGTGCCGTTAGGGAGATATAACGCCCCTGACCGTGCTTACTGGTCCACGTATCCGTAGTTAGGTGGACCTTGGCACAGATGGCGTTGCGCAGTGCACACCTGATTTTTTCCCCCACTTGGTTGTGCAGGGAAGGGATGGCTTGCCTGGAAAAGTAGTGGCGGCTGGGCACGACGTACTGTGGGACAGCCACCGACATAAGGTTTTTAAAACTGTGCGTCTCCACCAGACGGAATGACAGCATTTCAAAGGCCAATAATTTTGAAATGCTGGCATTCAGGGCCAGGGATCGCGGGTGGGTAGGGGGGTACTTCCTCTTCCTCTCAAGTGTTTGGGAGATGGAAAGCTGAACGCTTCCACGGGACATTGTGGAGATGGTTGTTGGTGACCCAGGTGGTGGTGTTGCTGACAGATCGTCTGTTTGCGGGGTGGCAGGTGCCGGTATCACTACAGATGTGGCTGGAGCGGCCGAGACTGCAGCAGAAGAGGAAGCAGGATGAGCCAGAGAGGTTTCTTGGTTTTGAAGGTGTGTACTCCACTGCAGCTCGTGCTTTGCACTTAGATGCCTGATCATGCAGGTTGTGCTCAGGTTGAGAAGGTTCATGCCTCGCTTCAAGCTCTGATTGCACAGGGTGCAAACCACTCGTGTCCTGTCATCAGCACATTTTCTAAAGAACTTCCACGCTAGAGAACTCCTTTGAGCTGACTTTGGTGCGCTCGTTCCCTTGCTGCGTTGGGCAGTAGCGGGCGTAGTGTCTAGGGCACGGCCGCTCCGCTTCTGCACCCTGCTCCCTCTTCTGCTGTGCTGGTGGCTCTGTGCGACCACCGCCTCTTCCTCCAAACTACTCAGTTCACCTGCATGACGTTCATTCCATGTGGGGTCGAGGACCTCATCGTCCTCCACATCATCTTCCACCCAGTCTTCACCCCTGCCCTCCTTGTCGGTCTCCACAATGCTGAACGCCGCAGCAGTTGGCACCTGCGTTTCGTCATCATCGGAGACGTGCTGCGATGATCCTTGCATGTACTCATCTTGAGGAATAAGTGGTTGGGCATCGCTGCACTCAATCTCTTCCACTTCTGGGGCAGGGCTAGGTGGATGGCCCTGGGAAACCCTGCTGACAGAGTCCTCAAAAAGAATAAGAGACTGCTGTATGGCTTGGGGCTCAGACTGCTGGCCTGATTTGCAAGGGGGTGAGGTGAAAGACGGTTGGACATTGGCTGCAGGTGCCAACTCTGACCTTTCTGCAGTAGACTGGGTGGGAGACAATGTGAAGGAACTGGAGGCACTGTCAGCAGCAAACCAATCTACTATCGCCTCAACTTGTTCTGGCCTCATCACTTCTAGGGGCGTTTGATGCCCTACCAAATACTGATGCAGGTTCTGTCGCCTACTCACACTTGAGGAAGGTGTTTCACTTGTGCGTGTAGCTGGCACAGATCGACCATGTCCTCTCCTTGCAACAGGAGCTCTACCAGCAGCACCACGACCCAGGCCACGGCCCTTATTTGACGGTCTCCTCATATTTCTGTAATTTAAGATCTTGCCCTAGAAAGGTTTTTATTGAATAGCGGAATAGAAAATATGATCCAAAAAAAGTGTATGTATATCACACGTACACAACCACACTAGGCCCCAATTACTATTGTTTGTACCCCTAAAAGGCTAGATGAGGAGTAGGGGGAGTATGGAACAGGCAGCACCCTCAAACCTTCAGAAGTATGAGATGAACCCCAACAACTTGGAAAGGTGGATCTCTCTCACACGTACCGACACAGACTATCCCGCAATTCAATTGATCCTCAAAGGTTTTTATTGAATAGCGGAATAGGAAATATGATCAAAAAAAGTGTATGTATCTCGCACGTACACAACCACACTAGGCCCCAATTACTATTGTTTGTACCCCTAAAAGGCTAGATGAGGAGTAGGGGGGGTATGGAACAGGCAGCACCCTCAAACCTTCAGAAGTATGAGATGAACCCCAACAACTTGGAAAGGTGGATCTCTCTCACACGTACCGACACAGACTATCCCGCAATTCAATTGATCCCCAAAGGTTTTTATTGAATAGCGGAATAGGAAATATGATCAAAAAAAGTGTATGTATCTCACACGTACAGAAACACACTAGGCCCCAATTACTATTGTTTGTACACCTAAAAGGATGGATGAGGAGGAGGAGGAGTATGGAACAGGCAGCACCCTCAAAGCTTCAGAAGTATGAGATGAACCCCAAAAACTTGGAAAGGTGGATCTCACACGTACCGACACAGACTATTCCGCAATTTAATTGATCCCCAAAGGTTTTTATTGAATAGCGGAATAGGAAATATGATCAAAAAATGTGTATGTATCTCACACGTACAGAAGCACACTAGGCCCCAATTACTATTGTTTGTACACCTAAAAGGATGGATGAGGAGGAGGAGGAGTATGGAACAGGCAGCACCCTCAAAGCTTCAGAAGTATGAGATGAACCCCAAAAACTTGGAAAGGTGGATCTCACACGTACCGACACAGACTATCCCGCAATTTAATTGATCCCCAAAGGTTTTTATTGAATAGCGGAATAGGAAATATGATCAAAAAATGTGTATGTATCTCACACGTACAGAAGCACACTAGGCCCCAATTACTATTGTTTGTACACCTAAAAGGATGGATGAGGAGGAGGAGGAGTATGGAACAGGCAGCACCCTCAAAGCTTCAGAAGTATGAGATGAACCCCAAAAACTTGGAAAGGTGGATCTCACACGTACCGACACAGACTATCCCGCAATTTAATTGATCCCCAAAGGTTTTTATTGAATAGCGGAATAGGAAATATGATCAAAAAAAGTGTATGTATCTCGCACGTACAGAAACACACTAGGCCCCAATTACTATTGTTTGTACACCTAAAAGGATGGATGAGGAGGAGGAGGAGTATGGAACAGGCAGCACCCTCAAAGCTTCAGAAGTATGAGATGAACCCCAAAAACTTGGAAAGGTGGATCTCACACGTACCGACACAGACTATTCCGCAATTTAATTGATCCCCAAAGGTTTTTATTGAATAGCGGAATAGGAAATATGATCAAAAAATGTGTATGTATCTCACACGTACAGAAGCACACTAGGCCCCAATTACTATTGTTTGTACACCTAAAAGGATGGATGAGGAGGAGGAGGAGTATGGAACAGGCAGCACCCTCAAAGCTTCAGAAGTATGAGATGAACCCCAAAAACTTGGAAAGGTGGATCTCACACGTACCGACACAGACTATCCCGCAATTTAATTGATCCCCAAAGGTTTTTATTGAATAGCGGAATAGGAAATATGATCAAAAAAAGTGTATGTATCTCGCACGTACACAACCACACTAGGCCCCAATTACTATTGTTTGTACCCCTAAAAGGCTAGATGAGGAGTAGGGGGGGTATGGAACAGGCAGCACCCTCAAACCTTCAGAAGTATGAGATGAACCCCAACAACTTGGAAAGGTGGATCTCTCTCACACGTACCGACACAGACTATCCCGCAATTCAATTGATCCTCAAAGGTTTTTATTGAATAGCGGAATAGGAAATATGATCAAAAAAAGTGTATGTATCTCGCACGTACACAACCACACTAGGCCCCAATTACTATTGTTTGTACCCCTAAAAGGCTAGATGAGGAGTAGGGGGAGTATGGAACAGGCAGCACCCTCAAACCTTCAGAAGTATGAGATGAACCCCAACAACTTGGAAAGGTGGATCTCTCTCACACGTACCGACACAGACTATCCCGCAATTCAATTGATCCTCAAAGGTTTTTATTGAATAGCGGAATAGGAAATATGATCAAAAAAAGTGTATGTATCTCGCACGTACACAACCACACTAGGCCCCAATTACTATTGTTTGTACCCCTAAAAGGCTAGATGAGGAGTAGGGGGGGTATGGAACAGGCAGCACCCTCAAACCTTCAGAAGTATGAGATGAACCCCAAAAACTTGGAAAGGTGGATCTCACACGTACCGACACAGACTATTCCGCAATTTAATTGATCCCCAAAGGTTTTTATTGAATAGCGGAATAGGAAATATGATCAAAAAATGTGTATGTATCTCACACGTACAGAAGCACACTAGGCCCCAATTACTATTGTTTGTACACCTAAAAGGATGGATGAGGAGGAGGAGGAGTATGGAACAGGCAGCACCCTCAAAGCTTCAGAAGTATGAGATGAACCCCAAAAACTTGGAAAGGTGGATCTCACACGTACCGACACAGACTATCCCGCAATTTAATTGATCCCCAAAGGTTTTTATTGAATAGCGGAATAGGAAATATGATCAAAAAATGTGTATGTATCTCACACGTACAGAAGCACACTAGGCCCCAATTACTATTGTTTGTACACCTAAAAGGATGGATGAGGAGGAGGAGGAGTATGGAACAGGCAGCACCCTCAAAGCTTCAGAAGTATGAGATGAACCCCAAAAACTTGGAAAGGTGGATCTCACACGTACCGACACAGACTATCCCGCAATTTAATTGATCCCCAAAGGTTTTTATTGAATAGCGGAATAGGAAATATGATCAAAAAAAGTGTATGTATCTCGCACGTACAGAAACACACTAGGCCCCAATTACTATTGTTTGTACACCTAAAAGGATGGATGAGGAGGAGGAGGAGTATGGAACAGGCAGCACCCTCAAAGCTTCAGAAGTATGAGATGAACCCCAAAAACTTGGAAAGGTGGATCTCACACGTACCGACACAGACTATTCTGCAATTTAATTGATCCCCAAAGGTTTTTATTGAATAGCGGAATAGGAAATATGATCAAAAAATGTGTATGTATCTCACACGTACAGAAGCACACTAGGCCCCAATTACTATTGTTTGTACACCTAAAAGGATGGATGAGGAGGAGGAGGAGTATGGAACAGGCAGCACCCTCAAAGCTTCAGAAGTATGAGATGAACCCCAAAAACTTGGAAAGGTGGATCTCACACGTACCGACACAGACTATCCCGCAATTTAATTGATCCCCAAAGGTTTTTATTGAATAGCGGAATAGGAAATATGATCAAAAAAAGTGTATGTATCTCGCACGTACACAACCACACTAGGCCCCAATTACTATTGTTTGTACCCCTAAAAGGCTAGATGAGGAGTAGGGGGGGTATGGAACAGGCAGCACCCTCAAACCTTCAGAAGTATGAGATGAACCCCAACAACTTGGAAAGGAGGATCTCTCTCACACGTACCGACACAGACTATCCCGCAATTCAATTGATCCTCAAAGGTTTTTATTGAATAGCGGAATAGGAAATATGATCAAAAAAAGTGTATGTATCTCGCACGTACACAACCACACTAGGCCCCAATTACTATTGTTTGTACCCCTAAAAGGCTAGATGAGGAGTAGGGGGAGTATGGAACAGGCAGCACCCTCAAACCTTCAGAAGTATGAGATGAACCCCAACAACTTGGAAAGGTGGATCTCTCTCACACGTACCGACACAGACTATCCCGCAATTCAATTGATCCTCAAAGGTTTTTATTGAATAGCGGAATAGGAAATATGATCAAAAAAAGTGTATGTATCTCGCACGTACACAACCACACTAGGCCCCAATTACTATTGTTTGTACCCCTAAAAGGCTAGATGAGGAGTAGGGGGGGTATGGAACAGGCAGCACCCTCAAACCTTCAGAAGTATGAGATGAACCCCAACAACTTGGAAAGGTGGATCTCTCTCACACGTACCGACACAGACTATCCCGCAATTCAATTGATCCTCAAAGGTTTTTATTGAATAGCGGAATAGGAAATATGATCAAAAAAAGTGTATGTATCTCGCACGTACACAACCACACTAGGCCCCAATTACTATTGTTTGTACCCCTAAAAGGCTAGATGAGGAGTAGGGGGAGTATGGAACAGGCAGCACCCTCAAACCTTCAGAAGTATGAGATGAACCCCAACAACTTGGAAAGGTGGATCTCTCTCACACGTACCAACACAGACTATCCCCCAATTTAACTGATCCCCAAAGGTTTTTGATTAAATAGCGGAATAGAAAATATGATCCCAAAAAAGTGTATGTATATCACACGTACACAACCACACTAGGCCCCAATTACTATTGTTTGTACCCCTAAAAGGCTAGGAGTAGGGGGGAGTATGGAACAGGCAGCACCCTCAAACCTTCAGAAGTATGAGATGAACCCCAACAACTTGGAAAGGTGGATCTCTCTCACACGTACCAACACAGACTATCCCCCAATTTAACTGATCCCCAGAGGTTTTTGATTAAATAGCGGAATAGAAAATATGATCCCAAAAAAGTGTATGTATATCACACGTACACAACCACACTAGGCCCCAATTACTATTGTTTGTACCCCTAAAAGGCTAGGAGTAGGGGGAGTATGGAACAGGCAGCACCCTCAAACCTTCAGAAGTATGAGATGAACCCCAACAACTTGGAAAGGTGGATCTCTCTCACACGTACCAACACAGACTATCCCCCAATTTAACTGATCCCCAAAGGTTTTTGATTAAATAGCGGAATAGAAAATATGATCCCAAAAAAGTGTATGTATATCACACGTACACAACCACACTAGGCCCCAATTACTATTGTTTGTACCCCTAAAAGGCTAGGAGTAGGGGGGAGTATGGAACAGGCAGCACCCTCAAACCTTCAGAAGTATGAGATGAACCCCAACAACTTGGAAAGGTGGATCTCTCTCACACGTACCAACACAGACTATCCCCCAATTTAACTGATCCCCAGAGGTTTTTGATTAAATAGCGGAATAGAAAATATGATCCCAAAAAAGTGTATGTATATCACACGTACACAACCACACTAGGCCCCAATTACTATTGTTTGTACCCCTAAAAGGCTAGGAGTAGGGGGAGTATGGAACAGGCAGCACCCTCAAACCTTCAGAAGTATGAGATGAACCCCAACAACTTGGAAAGGTGGATCTCTCTCACACGTACCAACACAGACTATCCCCCAATTTAACTGATCCCCAGAGGTTTTTGATTAAATAGCGGAATAGAAAATATGATCCCAAAAAAGTGTATGTATATCACACGTACACAACCACACTAGGCCCCAATTACTATTGTTTGTACCCCTAAAAGGCTAGGAGTAGGGGGAGTATGGAACAGGCAGCACCCTCAAACCTTCAGAAGTATGAGATGAACCCCAACAACTTGGAAAGGTGGATCTCTCTCACACGTACCAACACAGACTATCCCCCAATTTAACTGATCCCCAGAGGTTTTTGATTAAATAGCGGAATAGAAAATATGATCCCAAAAAAGTGTATGTATATCACACGTACACAACCACACTAGGCCCCAATTACTATTGTTTGTACCCCTAAAAGGCTAGGAGTAGGGGGGAGTATGGAACAGGCAGCACCCTCAAACCTTCAGAAGTATGAGATGAACCCCAACAACTTGGAAAGGTGGATCTCTCTCACACGTACCAACACAGACTATCCCCCAATTTAACTGATCCCCAGAGGTTTTTGATTAAATAGCGGAATAGAAAATATGATCCCAAAAAAGTGTATGTATATCACACGTACACAACCACACTAGGCCCCAATTACTATTGTTTGTACCCCTAAAAGGCTAGGAGTAGGGGGAGTATGGAACAGGCAGCACCCTCAAACCTTCAGAAGTATGAGATGAACCCCAACAACTTGGAAAGGTGGATCTCTCTCACACGTACCAACACAGACTATCCCCCAATTTAACTGATCCCCAGAGGTTTTTGATTAAATAGCGGAATAGAAAATATGATCCCAAAAAAGTGTATGTATATCACACGTACACAACCACACTAGGCCCCAATTACTATTGTTTGTACCCCTAAAAGGCTAGGAGTAGGGGGGAGTATGGAACAGGCAGCACCCTCAAACCTTCAGAAGTATGAGATGAACCCCAACAACTTGGAAAGGTGGATCTCTCTCACACGTACCAACACAGACTATCCCCCAATTTAACTGATCCCCAGAGGTTTTTGATTAAATAGCGGAATAGAAAATATGATCCCAAAAAAGTGTATGTATATCACACGTACACAACCACACTAGGCCCCAATTACTATTGTTTGTACCCCTAAAAGGCTAGGAGTAGGGGGGAGTATGGAACAGGCAGCACCCTCAAACCTTCAGAAGTATGAGATGAACCCCAACAACTTGGAAAGGTGGATCTCTCTCACACGTACCAACACAGACTATCCCCCAATTTAACTGATCCCCAGAGGTTTTTGATTAAATAGCGGAATAGAAAATATGATCCCAAAAAAGTGTATGTATATCACACGTACACAACCACACTAGGCCCCAATTACTATTGTTTGTACCCCTAAAAGGCTAGGAGTAGGGGGAGTATGGAACAGGCAGCACCCTCAAACCTTCAGAAGTATGAGATGAACCCCAACAACTTGGAAAGGTGGATCTCTCTCACACGTACCAACACAGACTATCCCCCAATTTAACTGATCCCCAGAGGTTTTTGATTAAATAGCGGAATAGAAAATATGATCCCAAAAAAGTGTATGTATATCACACGTACACAACCACACTAGGCCCCAATTACTATTGTTTGTACCCCTAAAAGGCTAGGAGTAGGGGGAGTATGGAACAGGCAGCACCCTCAAACCTTCAGAAGTATGAGATGAACCCCAACAACTTGGAAAGGTGGATCTCTCTCACACGTACCAACACAGACTATCCCCCAATTTAACTGATCCCCAGAGGTTTTTGATTAAATAGCGGAATAGAAAATATGATCCCAAAAAAGTGTATGTATATCACACGTACACAACCACACTAGGCCCCAATTACTATTGTTTGTACCCCTAAAAGGCTAGGAGTAGGGGGAGTATGGAACAGGCAGCACCCTCAAACCTTCAGAAGTATGAGATGAACCCCAACAACTTGGAAAGGTGGATCTCTCTCACACGTACCAACACAGACTATCCCCCAATTTAACTGATCCCCAGAGGTTTTTGATTAAATAGCGGAATAGAAAATATGATCCCAAAAAAGTGTATGTATATCACACGTACACAACCACACTAGGCCCCAATTACTATTGTTTGTACCCCTAAAAGGCTAGGAGTAGGGGGAGTATGGAACAGGCAGCACCCTCAAACCTTCAGAAGTATGAGATGAACCCCAACAACTTGGAAAGGTGGATCTCTCTCACACGTACCAACACAGACTATCCCCCAATTTAACTGATCCCCAGAGGTTTTTGATTAAATAGCGGAATAGAAAATATGATCCCAAAAAAGTGTATGTATATCACACGTACACAACCACACTAGGCCCCAATTACTATTGTTTGTACCCCTAAAAGGCTAGGAGTAGGGGGGAGTATGGAACAGGCAGCACCCTCAAACCTTCAGAAGTATGAGATGAACCCCAACAACTTGGAAAGGTGGATCTCTCTCACACGTACCAACACAGACTATCCCCCAATTTAACTGATCCCCAAAGGTTTTTGATTAAATAGCGGAATAGAAAATATGATCCCAAAAAAGTGTATGTATATCACACGTACACAACCACACTAGGCCCCAATTACTATTGTTTGTACCCCTAAAAGGCTAGGAGTAGGGGGGAGTATGGAACAGGCAGCACCCTCAAACCTTCAGAAGTATGAGATGAACCCCAACAACTTGGAAAGGTGGATCTCTCTCACACGTACCAACACAGACTATCCCCCAATTTAACTGATCCCCAGAGGTTTTTGATTAAATAGCGGAATAGAAAATATGATCCCAAAAAAGTGTATGTATATCACACGTACACAACCACACTAGGCCCCAATTACTATTGTTTGTACCCCTAAAAGGCTAGGAGTAGGGGGAGTATGGAACAGGCAGCACCCTCAAACCTTCAGAAGTATGAGATGAACCCCAACAACTTGGAAAGGTGGATCTCTCTCACACGTACCAACACAGACTATCCCCCAATTTAACTGATCCCCAGAGGTTTTTGATTAAATAGCGGAATAGAAAATATGATCCCAAAAAAGTGTATGTATATCACACGTACACAACCACACTAGGCCCCAATTACTATTGTTTGTACCCCTAAAAGGCTAGGAGTAGGGGGAGTATGGAACAGGCAGCACCCTCAAACCTTCAGAAGTATGAGATGAACCCCAACAACTTGGAAAGGTGGATCTCTCTCACACGTACCAACACAGACTATCCCCCAATTTAACTGATCCCCAGAGGTTTTTGATTAAATAGCGGAATAGAAAATATGATCCCAAAAAAGTGTATGTATATCACACGTACACAACCACACTAGGCCCCAATTACTATTGTTTGTACCCCTAAAAGGCTAGGAGTAGGGGGGAGTATGGAACAGGCAGCACCCTCAAACCTTCAGAAGTATGAGATGAACCCCAACAACTTGGAAAGGTGGATCTCTCTCACACGTACCAACACAGACTATCCCCCAATTTAACTGATCCCCAAAGGTTTTTGATTAAATAGCGGAATAGAAAATATGATCCCAAAAAAGTGTATGTATATCACACGTACACAACCACACTAGGCCCCAATTACTATTGTTTGTACCCCTAAAAGGCTAGGAGTAGGGGGGAGTATGGAACAGGCAGCACCCTCAAACCTTCAGAAGTATGAGATGAACCCCAACAACTTGGAAAGGTGGATCTCTCTCACACGTACCAACACAGACTATCCCCCAATTTAACTGATCCCCAGAGGTTTTTGATTAAATAGCGGAATAGAAAATATGATCCCAAAAAAGTGTATGTATATCACACGTACACAACCACACTAGGCCCCAATTACTATTGTTTGTACCCCTAAAAGGCTAGGAGTAGGGGGAGTATGGAACAGGCAGCACCCTCAAACCTTCAGAAGTATGAGATGAACCCCAACAACTTGGAAAGGTGGATCTCTCTCACACGTACCAACACAGACTATCCCCCAATTTAACTGATCCCCAGAGGTTTTTGATTAAATAGCGGAATAGAAAATATGATCCCAAAAAAGTGTATGTATATCACACGTACACAACCACACTAGGCCCCAATTACTATTGTTTGTACCCCTAAAAGGCTAGGAGTAGGGGGAGTATGGAACAGGCAGCACCCTCAAACCTTCAGAAGTATGAGATGAACCCCAACAACTTGGAAAGGTGGATCTCTCTCACACGTACCAACACAGACTATCCCCCAATTTAACTGATCCCCAGAGGTTTTTGATTAAATAGCGGAATAGAAAATATGATCCCAAAAAAGTGTATGTATATCACACGTACACAACCACACTAGGCCCCAATTACTATTGTTTGTACCCCTAAAAGGCTAGGAGTAGGGGGAGTATGGAACAGGCAGCACCCTCAAACCTTCAGAAGTATGAGATGAACCCCAACAACTTGGAAAGGTGGATCTCTCTCACACGTACCAACACAGACTATCCCCCAATTTAACTGATCCCCAGAGGTTTTTGATTAAATAGCGGAATAGAAAATATGATCCCAAAAAAGTGTATGTATATCACACGTACACAACCACACTAGGCCCCAATTACTATTGTTTGTACCCCTAAAAGGCTAGGAGTAGGGGGAGTATGGAACAGGCAGCACCCTCAAACCTTCAGAAGTATGAGATGAACCCCAACAACTTGGAAAGGTGGATCTCTCTCACACGTACCAACACAGACTATCCCCCAATTTAACTGATCCCCAGAGGTTTTTGATTAAATAGCGGAATAGAAAATATGATCCCAAAAAAGTGTATGTATATCACACGTACACAACCACACTAGGCCCCAATTACTATTGTTTGTACCCCTAAAAGGCTAGGAGTAGGGGGGAGTATGGAACAGGCAGCACCCTCAAACCTTCAGAAGTATGAGATGAACCCCAACAACTTGGAAAGGTGGATCTCTCTCACACGTACCAACACAGACTATCCCCCAATTTAACTGATCCCCAAAGGTTTTTGATTAAATAGCGGAATAGAAAATATGATCCCAAAAAAGTGTATGTATATCACACGTACACAACCACACTAGGCCCCAATTACTATTGTTTGTACCCCTAAAAGGCTAGATGAGGAGTAGGGGGAGTATGGAACAGGCAGCACCCTCAAACCTTCAGTATGAGATTGTGTTCACTGTACCCCACAAAGATTGAGTTCACTGCACCCCACAATGATTGTGTTCACTGCACCCCACAAAGATTGTGTTCACTGCACCTCACAAAGATTGTGTTCACTGTACCCCCCAAAGATTGTGTTCACTGCACCCCACAAAGATTCTGTTCACTGTACCCCACAAAGATTGTGTTCACTGCACCCCAAAAAGATTGTGTTCACTGCACCCCAAAAAGGATGTTGTTCACTGCACCCCAAAAAGGATGTTGTTCACTCCACCCCAAAAAGATTGTGTTCACTGCACCCCACAAAGATTGTGTTCACTGCACCCCAAAAAGATTGTGTTCACTGCACCCCAAAAATGATTTTGTTCACTGCACCCCAAAAAGGATTTTGTTCACTGCACCCCAAAAAGGATGTTGTTCACTCCACCCCAAAAAGATTGTGTTCACTGCACCCCAAAAAGATTGTGTTCACTGCACCCCACAAAGGATTTTGTTCACTGCACCCCAAAAAGATTGTGTTCACTGCACCCCAAAAAGGATGTTGTTCACTGCACCCCAAAAAGGATTTTGTTCACTGCACCCCAAAAAGATTGTGTTCACTGCACCCCACAAAGGATTTTGTTCACTGCACCCCACAAAGATTGTGTTCACTGCACACCAAAAAGGATTGTGTTCACTGCACCCCAAAAAGATTTTGTTCACTGCACCCCAAAAAGATTGTGTTCACTGCAGCCCAAAAAGATTGTGTTCACTGCAGCCCAAAAAGATTGTGTTCACTGCACCCCAAAAAGATTGTGTTCACTGCAGCCCAAAAAGATTGTGTTCACTGCAGCCCAAAAAGATTGTGTTCACTGCAGCTCACACACAGAAAAATGGATGTGGATCACTGACACCTGCCTATCTCCAATCCCACACCACACAGCAATATCGATTGTAGTTTGTAGAACACAGTTTCCCTAAAATTCAGCAGACTCTGTCCCTAACAGGATTGAGAAGAGATCGTAGATCAGGATTGAGTGCAGATTCACCCCACCCCCCACACAGCAATATCGATTGTAGTTTGTAGAACACAGTTTCCCTAAAATTCAGCAGACTCTGTCCCTAACAGGATTGAGAAGAGATCGTAGATCAGGATTGAGTGCAGATTCACCCCACCCCCCACACAGCAATATCGATTGTAGTTTGTAGAACACAGTTTCCCTAAAATTCAGCAGACTCTGTCCCTAACAGGATTGAGAAGAGATCGTAGATCAGGATTGAGTGCAGATTCACCCCACCCCCCACACAGCAATATCGATTGTAGTTTGTAGAAGACACTGACCCTATATAATTCAGCAGACTCTATCCCTAAAATGCCTACAACTCGCCCTGCCTAAACACTCCGACCTGTCCCTCAATTCTATCCGGACACAAATGGTTTTTTCCTGCCTATCTTTCCCTAATCAGCAGCCAGCACGTTGATGTGTGCTCTGTCCCTGAATCTAAGCAGCATAATGACGCCGCTGCGGCTGCCTCGAACTTATAAAGACTTGGTCACATGCTTCAGACGGCCAATCACAGCTACTGAGACATTTGCAGGCATGGCTGGGATGGCTTAAGGCACACCAGTTAAACGATTGTTGATTGGCTGTTGAAAGCCCGCCATGAAAAGAGCGCCAAAGCATGCAAAACCCGGAAATAAAACGACCGAACACGGATTTTTACCCGAACATACAGTAAAGTGTCCGTGTCCGTGTTCGGGTACAAAAAATCCAATTATTCGGTACGAACACGAATAATACAGTCCGTGTTCGCTCAACACTACTCATAATATATTAATTAATTAATAATTGGGGGTAATCTAAGAACCTTCTCCCATTTGTTGGACAGCTTAGCTCTCCCACTTAGTGTACTCTTTATGGCATCTTTCACATCTTATCAAACGATACTAAATAGGTATTAAACCCAAAAGCAAACAATTATTATATTCCAGCTTACCAATTCTCTGTACAGCTGGGTTGTTCCTGTAAATCTCTGCCCAAAACACCTCAGCGGTGGATATTTGGGAAGAAGAAAGGGAGACAAAGAGGGACAGGCGGCAGTGTCTATAAGGCCTTGTTGCCTTGGTGACGAGGACAGCTACTGGAAGTGACGTCAGGAGGACTCTAAACTAGAACTGAGGAAGCTGAGGGAGACCTAGAAGAGGGCTGTGAGATATGAGAACAATAGTTTAAGCTATAAGAATGGTGGAGAAGTCATGTGGAGTCTACTAAGTCAAGGCTCTTTTGCCTGATCATGAGAATTGGAGGCAGTGGGGTCTGGTGAGTCATATTCTTAAAGCGGAGTTCCAGCCATTTACTCACCTGTCCAACGGTCCAGCGATGCGGCCGCCGGAAGCCTCGATCCTCTCCCTCGGCGCCGGTGTTCCGTGAGAATTACCTACCCGTGAGAAAAACCTACCCCTCGTCACTTCCGGTACTCCGCACTGTATGTAATGCAGCGGGTACATTAAAACAGCTGTGCTGAAATACGAGTGATCTCCGCTCCTGTCCCGGTCACTTCCCTGCTCTCGGATAGTAAATATAAAAGCGGCGGCGGCTGTATGAAAACATAAATCACTGAGCCGAAAGCCGCTTTTATATTTACTTGCCGAGAGCAGGGAAGTGACCGGGACAGGAGCGGGGATGACTCGTATGTCAGCACAGCTGTTTTAGGTAAGCGCCGCGTCGGTAGGTTTTTTTTCACGGTACACCGTGATCGTTTTATACTAGTGCGCATGCGCACTAGTAAGCTCCTCTGTTCTGCCATCAGGTATCCGGCGCTCTGAGCATGCGCACTGCTGCGCTGCTCAGATGCTTCTGGCCGGAAGTGACGAGGGGTAGGTAATTCTCACAGGGTAGGTAATTCTCACGGAACACCGGCATCACTGCTGTGGGCACCCGGCTGTTACAGTTTGCGGCTTCACAGCCGGGTACCCACTGCGCATGCGCGAGTCGCGCTGCGCGCCGTGATTGGCCGGCAATCTTCTGGGACCTCTGACGTGTCCCAGAAGATTGCAGGGAGGGAGGGGGAGAGGAGAACTTCCGCTCAGGGCGCCGCGGCGCTCCGAGCGGAAGTGGGAGCGGGTACCTGTCATAACTAGGTACCCGCTCCCCCCCCCAAAAAATGACATGCCAAATGTGGCATGTCGGGGGGTCAGGACTCCCTAAAGCGGAAGTTCCACTTTTGGGTGGAACTCCGCTTTAAGGGAGAGCCTTTATCATGGTGGTGGTGAATCCGAGATGTTTCACTGTTAGCAAACATCTACAGTGGCGTGATAAATTGATATGGACTTTCACATGGAGGACTGATTACTATTAATATTATGTTCATTTAAATAGTTTTTTACTTTTTTGATGTGCTACTGTGGAATATTATTGAGTTTAATATCTTTTTATTTCACCTTGATTATATGAAGTGTACGTTAAGTAACAGCACAATATTTTACAATATATTTTATTGGCTTGATTTGAAGTCATGTTTTGTGCATGAAGGACCACATATGAAAAAGGGGGGGATGTGAAGTAGATGGCGCTGCCTATGGCAATATGTCTGGACAAAGTAATGTAGGTCAAAGCTCTATACAGAAAAAGTCATCATAAAAGTTATAATATCTCAATAGATACAAAAGGAAACCCCCAATTGTTTGGGACTATAAATGCCACTGGACACAATAAGAGAAAAACTAAATAGTAAAAAACATCAAAACTTTATTATTGTACATAAAGAGAAAAGTAACAACATGGAACAATAACATGTTTTTGTTGTTACTTTTCTCTTTATGTTTAATAATAAAGTTCTGATGTTTTTTACTATTTAGTTTTTCTCTTATTGTGTCCAGTGGCATTTATAGTCCCAAACAATTGGGGGTTTCCTTTTGTATCTAATTACCGGGATGATGGCCAGGGACACTAGGTACTAGGTGATGGGAAAACACATATCTTCAATAATATCTCAATACATCATCACATTATATATATATATATATATATATATATATATAATGAGTATATGCAAACATAAATAAATGTAAGGTGCCAAAAGTGCAAATTGGTGCTAGGGATGTGAGGTAGATGGCGCTGTCTATAGCAATATGTCTGGACAAAGTCACGTAAGTAAAAGCGCTCTATACAGAAAAAATCATCATGTAAGTATTAGTATCTTAATACATCATCACATTATATATAATAAGTATATATAAACATAAATAATTGCAAGGTGACAAAAGTGCAATTAGTGTTGTGGTGCAATAAAAAAGGATTGGAAAGAGATATATAAAACTGTAGAATATATACTGACAGAATGTGCACAATGAGAGGTGACCTTACTTGAAAAGATCAAGGGTACTAAATAGATGATATACTAATAAATACAAGAAAAAAAGTGACACAAAGTGCAATATAAGGTAGTTTGGTTAAATCTTAAATGAATAGGTGAAATATAATATCATTCAACAGTGGATAAGTTAATAGCAAATAAATTGGTAAAGTGACAGGTGCAACGAAACCCAGTGTGTATGTAACTACATACGAATATAAGTAATCAAACCTATTGATGATAGGTATAAGTTAATGATAAAGGGATAAGTGACTGGGGTGATTAAATATATAATTAGCAAAAGTCCATAAAGTGATTGCTGATATAGAGTCCCAAAAAATTAGGTGAATCTTGAGGTGATCCAATCTGGAGGTGCAGGTGAGGAAACGAAGTGCTCCCCTCTCAGTAATGCCTGCACTCACCGGAGCTTTATACCCCTACAGGGGTAAAAGGCGTAGTATACAATCAGGGGTTAGATCCCGTCAGGGACCAGAGCCACTGAGACCAGGGCCCCATCCTGACGGATAATAAATATAGGCATTTTAATACTGCACTTAGTCTGGCGCCCCTCTCGTTTTTTCTAGGGTTCCAGGCCCACTAAATTTGGTGTCCTATGCTTCCTCACCACAGATAAACCATTGGGTACTATGGCTGAATGAAAGACTAGCTGCTACAAAATACAAGTTTTACTGGAAAATAGTGCCCATTTTAACTGTCTGAAATGAAAACAGTTTTCTCCGGAGTTCTTGTTTAAACTCTATGACCAAGAGTGCCACGTCTACTCACAGAACAGTCAAACACCACAGCTGATGTTTTGCTGATTGTGAAGCAGCATGAAAGGAATGAGACTGCTGTTTAATCAGGGGCACTTAAGTCAAATGAACAAGACACGCAAAGCTCTGACAGGCCAAAGTTGCAAAACTACTTTTGCAAAGATTATGGCTCATTTCCTGGAGACTGATTCAGGCTGACGTTTTAAAAAAAACAGTTCATTGTATCCATGTAACTTATCATTTCCCCACCCTTAGGCAGCAGTTGTACTGGATTTTACAAAGTAAAGGCTACGTGTTCTGTCAAACAGATTGAGAGAATGCTTGTGTAAGATCCTTATGGACAGGTAACGCAAACACACAGTGACATTTGTAAGAAGCCTCCCAACGGTGAGCCGCTACAACCCAGACAAATGGAGGAAGCTAGTTAGCAATTCTGTGAACAATCACAAGTGCCAGCATTTACCACATGCACGACTGATGTGACACCTTCAAGGCATCCCAACAGTTGGGTGCTGTCAAGTACTTTTCTGAATCTCAGGCCTTAAAGCGGAGGAGCATTGATAGGATATTTGAGAAGAAGACATGTTTAGATCGACAGATCTTTAAATCCCCGCAGCAAATGTCAGTCTTCTTGTAATGGCTTGAAAAGAAATAAACAAATTGAAGGATATCAAGATCTACTTCCTAAAAGGGGCTTTTAGAGTATACCCAGGCAAACAGACTTCTGTCTCTGCCTGTCAGCGCTAAAGACAACCCTTGCAAAAAAAAAAAAACATCGATCTGCAAATGTGATAGCTGTAGTGAATAGCACAGTGTACCTTCCTACATACAACACATAATGTCTACAAATAGTGATTTTTTTTTTTTCCTTATAATGTACTTGTACTAAACACAGCACATTTAAGCTACCTCTAGAAGTGGCACTTCCACATGCTTTGAGATCCCTGGGGAGCTAAAAAAACGAGGCTCCTTGTTCCTTGCTCCTCATGAGTTTATTTACAACCTCCCTCACCTGACTATTCATCGCCGAGATTTCTGATCAGGTTTATCAGGCAAAAGCAAGGTTTACAGAGCAGAAGGAGATAGGCCATGTCTCAGTTCTACTTCCTAAAGTTTGTATAACAGTCTGATGGGTATTAAGATCCTTGGACCCTCTACAGCTTGGGTGCTCAACCTGTGACTCTCCAGCTGTGGCAGAACTACAATTCCTGCCATGCCTCTGCCTTTGGGAGTCATGCTTGTAACTGTCAGTGGCTTGCAATGCCTCAAGGGACTTGTAGTTCCGCAACAGCTGGAGGGCCACAGGTTGAGGATCCATGCTCTACAGGGACAGAGTAGTATTCTAAGATAGCCAACAAAAGTTAAGCAGCCCCCAACGAGCCAGTAGAAGATCTTTTGGTAAAACAAAAGATCGTTGATCATTGTATCATTTAGTAAGTAGCAAAATTAGTACCTATATGGTCAACCTAAGTCTTTACAGCGATGGTCTTTTCACTAGAAAGAAAGTAGATACAATAGATAGATAGATAGATAGATAGATAGATAGATAGATAGATAGATAGATAGATAGATAGATAGATAGATAGATAGATAGATAGATAGATAGATAGATAGATAGATAGATAGATAGATAGATAGATAGATAGATAGATAGATAGATAGATAGATAGATAGATAGATAGATAGATAGATAGATAGATAGATAGATAGATAGATATGTATAAGCAAGCAAGACAAGCATCTTTCATTGTGACACTCATGTAGACAGGTGCAGTCTGTATTCCCCACTGTAGGTGGTGCTCAACTGAAGCGGCAATGCAGAAGGGGAAGGAAATCATGAGGAACTTAGTTCCACTATGATTTCCTGCGGTCACTAGGGGAATAGCTATACGATTGGATTCTGGCACCCCACGTGAGTTCAGCGCCCATCTTGGGTCGGGGCAGTTTCTATTTATGACAGGACAGCGCATAGCGGCAGGGAAAGATTCTAGAAGAGTAGGAAAAGTGCAGGGACTAAGCTGTCTCCACCTATGAAGCCTCCCATTTGGGTGTGGACTGGCCAGGCTCCATTCCCGCTACTCTTTGCAGAAGCTGTTGGCATTATCTCCGGCTATGCTCCTCTGATACAGTTTCGTGAGTGGCTTTGGTCGGCTGTGCCTACCCACCGGACCTAGTTGTGCATTGTTGTGACTTTCTTATTACATTGTTCATTTTCATCTTAGCCTCTGTTTGATCTCTGTTTGCAGACACACCATGCTGCACCCTATCCGCACTTGTATTTGGAATATTATCTTCTTATCAATTAAGTGCTCTTAAAGGAGACTTGATAGCTGCCTATTGTAATATGTGTTACATAAACATAATAATCAAAGAGTTTTTCAAATGCTTATCTTGGCTGAATCCAATCTATCTTTCTTGTTAAAGTAGGTACTTAGTGGAGTAGAGAGGGGAAGAATTGTAGGAAGGTGACAGGTGACAATCTTCAACTGTGTAAAGAGAAACCAGATGAGAATGTGAGGCAAGGATAGAGGGAAGAGATGTAGGGAAGCTGGTGTAGGACAAGAAGGGTAGAAGAAGGAAAAGAGAATATCAGCTCTCCTCTACCCTTGCCTTGTCAGTGCAAATGGAGGAACGCCAATAAACGGAACGTCCTGGCTACCATGTAATCAGCAGTGATTGGACACAGCTGATATTGTGCTAAAGAGCCTACATCATAGACTCTTTATTTAGATCAGAGATGTGTATAATCAACACACCACACCACCAATCACTGCGCTGCGTTATATGATCCCCGGTCAGGATAACATAACCACCCTGTGACCGTCATTCTGCATACGGCGGGCGGGAAGGGGTTAGTCATGATGATGTATGTAAATTTGGGATTATTTTTCTTAATCAGAACCTAGCTGTAATTGGATAATTCCAATAGAGTGACGCTCTTTAAACAACCTCACTGTTCTTTGAATGAGGCTGGATAATGCTGGAAGCAATCTTTTTTACCTGTAAGATATACCTATGGCCTGAATCTTTTCTGAAGGTTACTTTTTCTGTGGGATCAGAGGTGAGATCAGGCTGCTATTAGCATTTTAATACATTTTATAGAACAAAACACTGCATAGAGATCATAGAGATCAAAACTCTCTGGGCTAGATTTACTAAAACTGGTGTACTTAGAATCTGGTGCATCTGTGCATAGACACCTTCTAACTTCAGCTTGCACAGTTAAGCTTTGGCAATAAAACCTGGAAGCTGATTGATTTCTATGCACAGCTGTACCAGATTTTGCTCTCTTCCAGTACAGAGGGTAAAGGATAGTCACCTCTATTATCTGTACTCTTCCTTAAGCTGAACTTTACCCATTACTGACTTGCCATACTTTCTTCTACATAATGTCACATAACGTCCTCCCAAAACTTGCCTTTCATGCTGCTACGGGGCCGTAAAGCGGTGTGATCTGTCACCGGCTGTGTCCAGCGGATGCAGCCAAAGACTGATCATTGTACTAGCCCCCTGTCAGTACCATGCGATTGCTGTGATCATTTACAGCAGATCACATGATACTTGTAGATTTAATTTCATGCCATCCATTGTATACAAGTGTGTTGATAGCTGTGATTGGTCAAAGTGATCACATGGTACAGACAGGGTCAATCACAGCCCATCTGTACCATGTGATCAGCTTTGACCAATCACAGCTAATCACAACAAAATAAACTGAATAAAACAATTGCATTCAGTAGAAATTGTTGCTTATACCAATGAAATTCACTGGTATAAGCAATCACAATGTGTAAAAAAAAACAAAAAAAAACTTGATCACTTTAATTGATCACTATGATAACTCTGTTGCTCTGGTCACAGTGTGTTAGAAAAAAAAAAAACATTAAAAAAATAAATAAATAAATAATTTTACATTTTTGTTTTGTGTTTTTACATACTGTCACCATTCAATGTCTCTGATGAGCACCACACCAGCTATATGACAACACTGTAATGCACTGGTGACAGTATATTAAAAAAAAAAAATTGTGAAAAAATAATTTGTACTTTTTTATTTTTAAAATAATTGTGACAAAAATTACAACTTCAAAAAACTCGCTGTGCCTCTTACTAAATATCTTGGACTGTCTACTTTCAAAAAAAGTGGTCATTTGTGCTGTCCTGGCATTTTCGGATTCAAAAAATGAGACCGGGTGTCAGTACATCAGGATTGATCAATTTTCAGATATACTGTATATATCAGAGTTTGTGGACTCTATAACTTCTCTACAGGCTAAATATTAAACACTGATTTTGGTTATTTTCACCAAAGAAATGTAGCAGAATACATTTTTTACCTAAATGTATGAAGAAAGATTATTTATTTGCAAAATATTATAACAGAAACAAATAAAAATGTGTATTTTTTTTCATTTATTGAGCAAAAAATAAAAAAAACCCAGCGGTGATTAAATACCACCAAAAGAATACTCTATTTGTGTGAAAAAAAAAATACAAAAAAAATGTCTTATGGGTACAGTGTTGCATAACGGTGCAATTGTCTTTCAAAGTGTGACAGCGCTGAAAGCTGAAATTTAGCCTGGGCAGGAAGGGGGTAAAAGTGCCTGGAATTGAAGTGGTTAATGACTGGTGGGGGAGCGTTCAAGAATCATCAGGAAAGCAAAAAGCACAGATTAACAGAATAAAAGGAAGCAGAAGCAATGAGATGCATGCATTACAGGTCCTCAGATGCAGATTCCTCTTCAGCAGGGAGAACAGTGAACAGCACAATAGTCCCCAAATAGTCTCCTTTTCCAAAACTCATGAGACTATTGGGGAGATTTACTAAAACTGGAGAGTGAAAAATCTGGTGCAGCTGTGCATAGAAACCAATCAGATTCCAGGTTTTATTCTCAAAGCTTAATTGAACAAGCTGAAGTTGGAAGCTAATTGGCTACTTTGCACATCTGCGCCAGATTCTGAGTGCTCCAGTTTTAGTAAATCTCACCATCAGTCAAATCAAGAGTGCTCCCATATTAATGATATACAGGTGTAAGGCTACAGAACATGAATATCCATGCATGGGAAGTGCATTGCTATTATTTAGGAACAAATTAAGGCCCCGTTCACATGCAAGCGACGCTACTTCGCACCGCAACCTCCGAGGTCGCGGTGCGAGCAGCGCCCCGAGACCTCGAAGCGCCCGCCACAGACTTCATAACATTGAAGTCTATGGCGGTCGCCTCCTGGTCGCCCCAAAGAAGCTCCGGACCCTTTTTCTAAGTCGGAGCGACTTGTGTCGCTCCTATTAGAACGGGTCCGCAGCTTCCCTATGGGAGGCGACCTGCGGCGACCTGTGAAGATGTAAGGTAGATTTTTCAGGGTACTACTTAAACATTTAAATTATCCTCATAAAATAGCAAATTTCAATTACTCAGCCCAATGTATAATTTGCCTTTATTGAACATTGAATACCATAAGTGGCCACACCTACACCTAGAAGTTGGCACATCTTATCTACATTACAGACCTTAAAACACATGTATATGGTGCTTCAGGCCAACCCGCTACAATAGGACTGTCGTTCCTACTCACAAATGCTTAAAGTGGTTCTAAAGCCTAAACATTTTTATTCCTACCAGTACAATACAGGGCACTTTCACCCCCTTCCTACCCAGCCCAATTTTCAGCTTTCATCGCTTGAAATCACAATTATGCATTTTGAATGACAATTATGCGGCCATGCAACACTGTACCCATATGACATTTTTATCATTTTTTCACATAAATAGAGCTTTTTTTTTGTGGTCACCACTGAGTTTTTTATTTTAGAAAAAAAATTTTCGTTAGTTTCTGTTTCATCATTTTTCAAATAAATAATCTTTCTTCATACATTTAGGCCAAACTGCATTCTGCTACATTTCTTTGGTGAACATTACCCAAATTGGTGTTTAATATTTAGTCTGTAGGAAAGTTTTAGAGTTCACAAGCTATGATATATTTATATATCTGAAAATTGATCAATCTTGATGGTACTGATGGTCTATCTCATTGCTTGAAGCCTGAAAATGCCAGGATAGTACAAATACCATCCAAAGGACCCCTTTAAGGAAAGTAGACAGATCAATGTATTTATTGAGAGGCCAGGCGAGTTTTTTGAAGGAAGTTAACATTTTTTGTCACACTTTTTATGGAAAATGAAGAATCACTATTTTTTTTAACATACTGTCACTAGTGCAGTACAGCATCATTACATAACTGGTGTGCTGATGATCAGGGACACTGACTGGTAATAGTAATAAAAAAAAAAATATATTAATATTATTTTTTTTAACACAATGTGAACAGAGCAATACAGTGTTACCATAGTAACATTGTACTACTCTGCAGAAGTGATCACAATTTTTTTTTTTTGTTAGACAGTATGACTGCTTATACCAGTGAATTCCACTGTTATAAGCAACCATTTTTACTGAATTAAATTGATTCATTCCGTGAGTATTTTGGTGATTAGCTGTGATTGACAACAGCTAATCACATGGTCAGATGGGCTATGATTGGCCCTGTCTGTACCATTTGATCACTTTGACCAATCACAGCTAGCAACACAATTGCACACAATGAATAGCATGAAAGGAAGCTACCCATTGATTGCAATTGACATTTGATCTGCAGTGATTGGTTACAGCGATCACATGGTACCAGCAGCAGACTGGTACAATGATCAGTCATCGGCTGTGTCCTTTGGTCACAGCCAGAGAGAAAGATTGTGCCACAGTGCAGCCTGTGGGTGCACACGAGCTACGTTTTGGGAGGACATCATATGAGGTCCTCCTAGAATGATGATTTTACCAATCTTCGTTACAATGCTGTTTTTACCATTTTCATTTTAAATTCTAGAAGTACTCATTGAGTTAGGGTCTAACCCTCCACTAATACCTCAATTTCTGGGCGCAGAGTAGAAGTGATCAAAATCAAAAAGGCATCTTCCACTCAGGTCATCGCCAAGTACGTTCAGAGATACTAAGACCAATCAGAGTATGGTCTTCTAATCAGACAAATTCATTATTTTCTGTTGTCTTATTTCATCTCTATGGCATCCCTTCATATGGAAACAAGTGCTGGAAAGTTGTAAACTTAAGAAATGACATACAATAATCTGACTGTCAATGCACATCCAATAGATTGGGCTGAATCATGGATCCAAGATACAGATGTAAGCTCTGCTAACAAATATAAGACTGATTTATGGAAGGTCAGATATCTACATTAACTTGTGCAATGCTGGGAAGCAAAGTGATCTAACTACAGGCTAAAATAAGAGTGGAAATTTCAACTCCCATAACAGTATTGTCAAAAGCTAATGCAAAGGGAACACTGATTCATTATAACTCTTGATGTGAGGCTTGGCCAACAGCTCAGCCAGTCCTTGTTTTGGTTCATTAAGGATTCTTTGGCTGGAGCGGACAGGCAAATAAAGCAGAACTTTTAGAAATGACTGCAGAGTTATATTTCCTAGGGATTTTTTGAAACTTTGCAGTTTTATTCTGTAGATAATTTGTTACCTTCTATTTTGTATCTCTTACAATTTTTTATGTTTAAAGCCATTTCCTTCAAGGGTACGCAGAGAAAGAGACTTTAAAAGAACTGAAATACAGCTTGGACCACCCAAGATATTGCGGATGTGAGATTCCAAGTTCATTTTTTTTATGCCTGCCATATATTTGCTGTGCATTCCTAATTTTCTCAATTATATTAAATTTACTTTTTATAACTGCAGTCTTGTTAAATTAGTTTTCTACTTTATGGACACTTACCCAATCCAATCTTGAACCTCTTTATAATTAAAATATAAGAGATTTATTCATGCAAGAAAAAAAAAACATTTTACACTCCTATTCACGATAATGGAACTGCTTGCAGTGTTTCTATTTGCCCTGCAGGTGAGAAAGGACAAAATACAGATTTGCCTTAAAATGTATAGCCAAAACTTTTCTTTTTATTTAATGGATTAGGGAAGAGTTACCTGGACTAGGGACATCCCCCTTCCTTCATATCCCTGGTGGCCACTGGTAAATTTTCGACTTTTTGGAAAAGTTTGGAATTTACATATGCTTTAAACTCTATACTGTATCATGCAAGCCTTATTTTTAAAGCTTTTGTAGTTCCTGAAAAACTGGACTGTGACAGACCTAACTAGGACAGGGGCTTTTGGATGGGGACAAGGGCCTCTTCCCAACAACCCTGAGCTGTGGTGGTCGGGGTCTGCGGGCGGGGGGCTTATCGGAATCTGGAAGCCCCCTTTAACAAGAGTCTGGTATGAATTGTGAGGGGGACCCCACGCTGTTTTTCTTTTTTTATTATTTATTTATTTATTTTTTCAATAGCCAGGTGCTGGCAATTGTAACCGCGAGTCATTTTAAATGTGATTTGACTTGTTTTCTTTTTTTCCTTTATAACTGTATTTTCTATGCATACTACAGATGCACCACTTTGCATGCACATTAGGGGATCCCCAGACACTATATTTATAGAAATTTTACATTTTTATTGTTGCACTTTAAGAATAACTAAAATCGCTGCTTCTGAAAAAGCAATTGTTTGAAGAAAAAAAAAATATATATATATACTGTATATATATATATATATATATATATATATATATATATATATATTGATACATGTTCCCCCAGGGAAGTACCCAGACCCCATACCCCTTTTATGGCCAATTACTTGCATATAAGCTTTCACAATTGGCACTTTAGATTTTTTCTGTTTGGCTCCCAAAGACTGCAATGGGGTTCGCCGTACAGGTTACTACATTTCCCCTGTTTGGGAGATCTGCTGCAAACCAATCGTGGGTGTTCGGCTCATCCCTACACATCATCAGTAGGGAAGGAGGCAAGCCCCTAGTCCTCCCCAAAAGCCCCTGACCTGGTTGGGGCTATCACACGGACAAAATTCTCTCTGTAAGTGGGCCTGTCGGCACCCACCTACCCCGCGTCTCAAATGAAAAATCCAAAAGGCGCGGGGCAAAATTTTCAGACAAGCAGCAACTGCGTTCAATCATACATTGTTTGGGTATTTTGACAGTTGGTGGCACCAGCTTTCAAAACACAATAGCTGCAGTGGAAGATTCCTCCATCCACACTTTTTAGCATGATAAGAGAAATCTGATTCATTTTTCATTCAGCCTGTATGCTAAATTAAAAAAAATAAATCTATGTATGGCTAGCTTATCTCTTTACTCCCAGCAACCTCTTTTTATTTGATGGTAGACTACAATATGGGGCCATCTCAGGGTAAACACCACAAGACCAGACAGCAGTAAGGCACAGCTCTACTATTTTTCTCACAAATCTTTATCTCTTTGCAGCATTGATTACATTTTTTTTTGAGCATTTAAACCAGGGGTCCTCAAACTATGGCCCTCCAGTTGTTCAGGAACTACAATTCCCATCATTCCTAGTCATGTCTATGAATGTCAGAGTTTTACAATGGCTCATGGGATGTGAAGTTCTGCAACAGCTCGAGGGCTTTTGTCTGAGGATCACAAAAACACAAACAAATAACCAGGCACTCCCGGGGTGCCTGTTGAGTGAAGGATAGGAACCGGCCAGTGGGCCACCAAGGAAGTCACTATGCTGCCGGCCAGTAAAGCATGGGATGAATGCTGGAGCAGGAAAAAACATGTGATGGCAGCACATAGGGGACAACACAAACTGAATCCAACTTATACAAGAGAGATTTCCAATAAGAAGAAGTTCAGTGTATTGATATAAAAAGGGGGGATCACCAATGTACATACATCACCCTGGTTCTGGAGTCAGGCAGGGGCACCGTCAAAGTGGAAGACTGAATGGCCAATAGCCAAATGCCATTGTGTACTGAAGGGTGGAGGTCCTTGCCGTGATACGGCAACAGAGGAAGAACACCCTGGTTACTGCAAGGCAAGTGACATCTTTCCGGTCATCGTCAACGCATCGGTGCAGAATAGTGACGGTTCATCCTCGCCCCGGCTGGTTCCGGTAAGGACCTCCACCATTCACATTCAGTACACGGCATTTGGCAATCGGCCATTCATTCCTTCCACTTTGACGGTGCCCCTGCCTGACTCCAGACCAAGGGTGATTCATGTAAATTGGTGATCCCCCCCCCCCCCCCTTTTTATATCAATAAACTGAACTTCTTCTTATTGGACATCTCTCTTGTATTCCATTGGATTCCATTTTTGTTGTCCCAATGCGCTGCCATCGCATGTTTTTTTTTAGTCTTAGGATGCCTGATGTAAACCCTGACATTGAAACTCTCTTATTTGGTCTCTTTTTTTGTCTGTTAAACAAACTATTGAAAGTGTTTTTTCTATCTTTTTGAAAAGTGCAAGAGAAAAAAAAATACCTGTTGATCTTGAATACTTGTCAGCTGATAACTTTCTGTGGGCTCTGCCTGTGCTGCATTCTTATTAGGTACATTGTTCTTATTTCAAGAGCAGAAGGTTAATGCAGTCCTGTCCTGTTTCTATTGTTAAGACACAGTAGAGTGAATGTTTAGGACAGGTTGTGTTACTGGCATCGGATGAAAATTATAAGGAAAAAAAACAAAAACTGAAAAAGCGAAAGGTAATGCAGCCATCACATATAAAGATCAGTGAGCTGCAATATATTCACATTTTAGTTTTGGCTTTAGATGCACTTTAACCACTTTACCACCGGAGGATTTTGCTGTCTTACGTCGGTGCCACTTTTTGCGATTCGGCGCTGTGCGACTTTAACTGACAATTGCTTGGTCGTGCGACGCCGTACCCAAACAAAATTTACGTCCTTTTTTTCCCACAAACAGAGATTTATTTTGGTGGTATTTGATCACCTGTGCGATTTTTACTTTCTGCGCTATAAACAAAAAAATAGCGTAAATTTTGAAAAAATAACAATATTTTTCACATTTTTTTATATGAAATTCCCCCCCAAAAAAATGTAAAAATCAAAACTTTTTAAATGTTTGGCCAATTTGTTCTCTGCTACCTATGTTTGGTAAAAAAAATCACAATAAGCGTATTTTGATTGGTTTGCGCAAAAGTTATTGTGTTTACTAACTAAGGGAAAGATTTCTGTAATTTTTGGTGTTTTTTTTTTTAACAAGTAATGGCGGCGATCTGCGTTTTTTTTTGTGGGACTGCGACATTGCGGCGGACAGATCGGACCCTTGACTGACATTTTTGACACTTTTGGGGGTACCAGTGACATTACTGCAGTAATCAGTGCTATAAAGTATGTTATACTGTTAATGTATGCCAGGTGCTTACTAACGTGTGTGGGGGGAGGTGACTGAGTGACACAGGGACAGATCGCATGTTCAGCTATGCTGAACCCTGCAATCTGTTACTGCCTGTCACTTAGAAGATCCGCCCACTTTGTTTACACAAGCGGGCGGATCTCCAAACTCGATTCACCGACGATTGGGGAAGAGCATCGGCGATCGCCGCTGCTCCTCCCCTGGCCCGACTCCCGCTGTGACTGAATACAACGGGAGCGAGCCTCTGGCAGCACGCATGCGCCGCCCACAAGGGGGGGGGGGAGTCCAGCGACGTAGACCTACGTCGCTGGACGGGAACTAACCACTTTGCCGCAGTAGAGCTCCAGTGAGCGGTCGGCAAGTGGTTAAGGAGAGAGATGGAAGTTTTGACCCACCCTCAGGCTTTTGCTTCTGAAGCTGCCCCCCCCCCCCCAGAATGTTTATGCTTACTTCTTGCCCCCAGGGACAATTTTTTAAAATAAAAATTAAGCCCTCCCTTGAACCAGTATTAAATGCCAGAGAGTTTAACATCCCCATTTAAAGCAGTATTGAACTCCCGCTATAAACATGTACCTATAGGTAAGCTTAAAGCACTTGTTACCCCAAAACTTCATATTCCTGATATGTGCCTGCTGTACCATGTACTTGTATGAGAAGGTCTCCTGTTCTCTTTGTATTGCTTCCTTTACTTGAAATCACTGGTGTTCCTGCCAGTCCTTCTGGTTTCCTATTAAAAACTGACCACACTAAGCAGGAGAACACACCATGGTCAGTTCTCTAGCTATTCAGTGTGCTCATCTCCAATGATCAGACGTGTCCTGACACGTCCCCCCTGCACAGCCATTCACTGGGAAGCTCAGTGTGCTGCTGCTTTTTCTCCCCCAGCTCTTAACCTCCCTGGCGGTATGATTATGTCAGGAATTCTGTACCAAAAGCGGTACAATTTTTTTCATGGAAATTTGGCGTTATGTATTATAGGCCTACAATTCTTAGTAATTACTGACTTAAACCTGACCAAAACAAGACTCTAGTAGACATCCCAGATGTGATAATATTTATAAATAAATAAATTTGAAACACAAACGCATGAATTATAATCTAATCAATAATATAATTTTATTATATAATATATAATAGATTATATGATTAGATTATAATTCATGCATTATATTATAAATGTATAAATATATATATATGTATAAATATATATATATATATATATACATATATACACGTATGTATATATATATGTATATATATATATATGTGTGTGTGTGTGTGTGTGTGTGTATATATATATATATATATATACATACGTGTATATATGTGTATATATATATATATATATATATATATATATATATATATATATATATATATATATATATATATACATATATACATATATATACACACTATATATATACACACATACATATATAATATATATATATATATATATATATATATATATATATATATATACATATATATATACATACATATAAATACATATATATATATATATATATATATATATATATATATATATATATATGAATATATATATATATATATATATATATATATATATATATGTATATATATATATATAAGTATATATATAAGTATATATATAAGTATATATATATATAAATGTTATGTGTGTGTTAGTGTTTTGTGCAACGTTCAATGTTTGAATTTTCCTCCCTAGTTCCGCTCCCATGCAGCATTGCTGCTGCAGGGAACGGAACTAGGAAGTCATCACACCGACGGAGGACGGACAAGCGGCGGGGATCTCAGACGGCTGGCGATCTCAGCAATGGGAGATCATCGCTGGATCGCCAGGAGAAGGTAAGAGACCGCTGCGCGCTCTGCCCATCCACCCCGAGCGTGACTCGGGAATACCGATCCTAGCACAGAAAATCCACCCTGAGTCACGCTCGGGGATACCGCTAGGAGGGTTAAGCAGCTGAGAACAGAGGGAATGTACACTTACAAAAAAGGGAAAAAAGTTATTTATAATGTATTTTTTTATCTATACAAAAATGTTTTGCCTTTAATTTGTATTTTAAACTGAATGGTTTGTTTTTCAAGGTGATCCTTTACAATCACTTTAAAATAGAGCTCACCTGTAGGTACAATGAATATCTCCTAAACGTGTACCATTTAGGAGATATTCACATTATGCATACATTAGAAGTCTAGAATTTCCTGTTAGCCATGTTGTCTTTTTTCAACTCACAAATTCTTTAAATAAAATCTTACAAACTGTTCAGCTTGCATTTGATGCAGCCAGCATCCAGGTACATCTCAGATATGGAGTTATAAATAGCATCAAAGGAGACAAACAGGCTTTCTTTAGTAATAATGTAGAGGCAGGAGTGCTATTAAAAAATGCTGATCAACAAAGGATGGGGTTTGGCTATGGCATTGCATATATGAAAATGATCCATTAACCACTTACGGAGTGCCTACCTCAGTTTTACATCGGTACTTTGACGTTAAAGTATGGCAGCAGATAGCGGGGGTCCACTTTAACATAAAAGTGGTCCCAGCGGTGGATCACTTTTATGGGCGGCGGGATAGGTGCCCCAACTCCCTCCCACCGATTCCCGGTCATTTTCCCCGCTTACCGGAATCCATCGGTATCGGGGGAAAACAATCCTGTCTGATTGAGTCCTAGGCAGGAAGTTGAGTGAAGGCAAGATGGCCCCCATTCGACTCTATGGCCTTGGAAGACCGAAGTGATGTCATACGTCGCTTCTTCCCAACAGCCTCAAAGAGACCAATTTTTTTCTTGCAGAAAAAAAATGACTTTTTTTTGTATGTTTAAGTGTAGACGTGAGGTCTTTTTGACCGCAGATCTCACATTAACCACTTAAGGACCGCCCGCCGCAGATTTACTGCAGCAGGCAGCCCCTCCTGCGGGAGCTGTACGTCGGTCGCGCGCTTGCAGCTAGATGGCAAGCGCTCGACGCCGCCGCCACGCTCCCGCCCCCACTTAGTGGTGGTGACTCCGATTGCCACCGGGCACCCGCGATCGCTCCCCACTGAGAAAGAACAACAGTCAGCTGTTATAAACACAGCTGACCGTTCTTCTCTCTGAAATGATCACAGACCGCCTGTGATCCTTCTACATAGGATAACAGGTCTCTGATCATTTCAAAAGCCCCACCCCATACAGTTAGAAAACACTCCCCTAAGCTCACATTTAACCCCTTGATCACCCACTGTGTTAACCCCTTCCCTGCCAGTGTCATTAGTACAGTAACAGTACATATTTTTAGCACTGATTACTGTAGTAATGTCACTGGTCCCCCCAAAAGTGTCAAACATGTCAGTTAGGGGTCCAACCTGTCCACCACAATGTCGCAGTCCCACTAAAAATCGCAGATCACCGCCATTACTAGTAAAAAAAAAAAATGACATAAATCTTTCCCGTAGTTAGTAGACGTGATAACTTTTGCGCAAACCAATCAAAATTCACTTATTGCGATTTTTTTTTTTTTTACCAAAAATATGTAGCAGAAAACAAATTGGCCTAAAATGTTAAAAAAAAATTTGATTTTTAAATTTTTTTTGGAAATGTCATATTGCAGAATGTGAAAAATATTGTTTTTTTTTTTTTCAGAATTGTCGCTATTTTTTTGTTTATAGCGCAAAAAATAAAAATCGCAGAGGTGATCAAATACCACCAAAAGAAAGATCTATTTGTGGGAAAAAAAAGGACATTAATTTTATTTTAGGTACAGCATTGCACAATCGCGCAATTGTCCGTTAAATTAACGCAGTTCTAAATCACAAAAGATGGCCTGGTCATTAAGGGGGCAAATCCTTCTGGCCCAGAAGTGGTTTAATAGGACCTGTCCTACTTATTTCTATTAAGGGATGTTTACGTTCCTTGTAATAGGAATAAAAGTGATCAAAATGTTTTTTTTTTTTTAAAGGGACAGTGTAAAAATAAAAAATAAAAGGTAAAATCAACAAGAAAAAAAATGTAATTTGTCCCATCCCTCACGCGCAGAAGCGAACGCATACGCAAGTCGCGCCCACATATGTAAACGGTGTTCAAACCACACATGTGAGATATTGCCGTGATCATTAGAGTGGGAGCAATAATTCTAGCTCTGGACCTCCTCTGTAACTCCAAACTGGTAACCTGTAGACATTTTTAAATCTTCACCTATGGAGATTTTTAAGTACCAAAGTTTGTCGCTGTTCCACGAGCATGCGCAATTTCAAAGCATTACATGTTAGGTTGTTAGGTATCTATTTACTCAGCGTAACATTCTCTTTCACATAACAGAAAAAAAAATGGGCTAAGTTTATCTTTTTCTTATTTTTTATATCAAAAAAATTATCTCCATTTTCTTCTCTACGGTCTCTGCTAAAAAAATAAAAATAAAAAATAATATATGTATATATTATTTATATATTTATATATATATATATAATATATATAAAATGTTTGGGAGTTCTAAGTAATTTTCTAGCAAAAAATATTGATTTTAACTTGTAAACAACATGTTTCAGAAAAAGGCCTGGTCCTTAAGTGGCTAAAGAAAGATATTTGTGCTTACTGAATTATCTGTGCTCATCTATTTACAGAAATTATTTTCCACATCAGTCCTAACAAATCGTGACCTAACAGTTTAACAGCATAAACAACTTCAGCACCTTGGATAGCACAGAAAATGGATGTACTCATTGGGGTTGAATTAGTACAGGCAGATAGGCTGTTCACTTTTAAAGGAAAGTTGCACTTGGCAAAGGAAGTTTTCCCCACAACTTAATGAATGTGGTGGGATTGCACTTTGCCAAGAATAACCAATCTCGTGCAAAGAAAACATGATTGGATGATAGTCAGAAATCATCCCACATAGTATATATGAAATAACAGACCACCGAACCCCCCCACCCCCTGCTGTATAAGTGAGCATATTAGAATTAATTGAAGAGTCCAGTGAAAATGTATATGCATCAGTCCACAGGTCAATTTTCATTTGTGCAGTTGACCTCTAAACTGATCTTCAAGGCTAGCCCATATATCCCTAGTAATTTGTTACAGAGGAATGTAAACCTTTTAAGTAGAGATCGACCGATATGCACTTTCCCCGATATATCAGAATTGGCCACCAACGTGACCAATATTGCTGATATATCTGGAAAGTGCTTGTACCGGAGTGATGACTGCAGTTAGAGGCATCACACCGGTACCGGCATCCATACCCGACGGTCGGCTGTCTTGTAATACCAACCAATGCGGCTGAGAAGCTGCTTGGCTGTCATTACAAGGAGCAGGAGGGAACGCCCCCCCCCCTCCCACCGCCCTCCCGTCCCACCAGGAGACCTGGCCAACCAGCCTGCACAGCCGCCGAAGGCCCAATCAAAACCGCATTCGGCTCTGATTGGGTCTCCATGCAAAAAAAACGGAAGTGATGTCATGAGTGACATCACTTCCGGGTACTGTATGGCACCAGATTTAAAAAAATGACAGCATTCAAAACAGCCAAACTTGAATGCTTTTAAGTGCAGAGGAGGGGTTTGGGGTCTTTTAGACCCCCAGATCCCTTCACAAGAGTACCTGTCAAATAAAAAAAATTAAAATATTTTTTTTTTGTACGAAAATATCGGCCCATATCTGCCGATACCGATATGCATTGGTCAAAATATTGGTATCGGCAACGAAAAACCGATATCGGTCGATCACTAGAACAAAGCTCACAGTAATAACCTACAGTGGCACTAGCTGACATGCAGACACAAACTGAGACATCAAACACAAGTGATGGTCACCGACCAGGACAGATGGTCAGACAGCAAGAGGCAAAGTTAGATGTATTTACATGATATCCAAATCTTCTTCTACAGTACCAGACCCCAAACTCAATTCATCTTGAATTTTACAAACTTAAATCTCAATTAAACATTAATTTTAAAACAATTAGATATCAGGTGCATCAAAACCAAAAGCTTTTATTGTCCTGTTTTTTTTTTTCTAAAGCAGCTGCAGTTCAAGTGAAAAATCTTGTCTCCTCCCAGCAGCTGCAAAGTTTGACTCTTGTTCTCTGTGGGGAAGCAGGGGTCTCTCTGCCAAGATCCTTCATGCCCCCTACCAAGTCATAACTCAGAAATCAGCAAAGCTTATGCTCCCTGCCGATTGGAGAGCTCTGGCTGTGACTCAGCAGTAGGTGTGTCAGATCTCTGCAAAGAGATCACTGCTTATCCTATCCTATTATATCCTTATCCTATTTTCTTGTAGTCTTCTGGCAGGTCTGGTAGCCTAACAGGTTCTTGATTTGATCCTCTAGCAACTATAGTGCCACTGTACTAGTGCCCTGCTGCCCAGCACTTCTATGGGCTCAGGCTGTTATGTTAATGATGGCCCAGGCTCACAAGGGAGTTGAGTGATGATGGGCGCAGTTCAGCTTGGGAGAAGAGTAGTGCTGGATCAGGGAGTGGTGATTCTTTGGGGACCAGCACTGGAGTGTAGATAAATGGGACAGCAAAGCTTTTCCTAAAATGTTGCCCCACTGATGTTTTTATTTTCTAGTACATAATGGAGTGGGCTTTAGAGTATATGTAAAACCAATCACTAAAATCTTATAAATGGTTTAACATATTAACACAATTTTTAATTGCAAAGACATTTTCAATCTTTCTAAATCTGTAGCTTTCATTAAAATAATATCGGGTGGTCTCATAAAATGTTACAGTGTAACTAAAGGCAAAACTTTTTTTTTTTTCCAGTTTTTTAGAGTGGAGAGGGATTAGAACACCTATTAAGTTTTTATTCCTGTCTGTGCCCCCGTTAGGGAGATTCATTCTCTCTATTTGTCCTGTTTTTCTTTATAATTTAAAGTGAAAGTAAAAGAAAACTTCAAAGTTTTGGTTGGTCCCAAATAAGTATAAGAGGGGAAATCTTCCAATGGGGGCAATTCTGGTGACCTGGGGTTCCTTAATTTTCAGGGATTTTCTCTCACTTCCTGTTTTGGCTATGGGACAGGAAGTGAAAGAAAATCTCCCCAATATGAAACAGATGGCAAGAAAAACTTACAGGGATTATAACCCTCTCTTACTCTGTCCAAAATTAAAAATAAGAAAAGGTTTTGCATAGTTATATTTTAACCGATTAAGGGCTGAGCCCATTTTTGACACATGTTGTTTACAAGTTAAAATCAGTATTTTTTGCTAGAAAACTACTTAGAACCCCCAGACATTATATATATATATATTTTTTAGCAAAGACTCTGGGGAATAAAGTGGCGGTCATTGTAATATTTTTTCTCACGCGGTATTTGCACAGTGGTCTTTCAAACTAAATTTTTTTGGAAAAATTATATTTCACTGCATTTATAATTTGTAAATTGTGAAAGATGATTTCACGCAAAGTAAATAGATACCCAACATGTTATGGTTTAGAATTGTGCACCCACGGAATGGCGACAAACGGCGGTCAATAAAATTCTCCATAGGCGACGCTTTAAAAAATGTTAACGGTTACCAGTTTAGAGTTAGAGAGTATTATTATTATTATTATACAGGATTTATAGAGCGCCAATAGTTTGCGCAGTGCTTTACAATGTGAGGGAAGACAATACAGTTACAATACAATTCAAAACAGGAGGAACTAGAGGGCCCTGCTCGTTAGAGCTTACAATCTAGAAGGGAGGGTCAAGTGAAACAAAAGGCAAGTAGCTCTTCTTTTTTTTATTAATTATTGCTCTCGCTCTGGTGATCGCGGGCGAAACTTCACATGTGTGGTTTGAACAGCAATTTAATTTGCGGGCGCAACTTCTATATACGTTTTCTTTCATGCGTGGGCTCAAGGCAACAGGGTCACTTTTATTACTGTCACAAGCAATGTAAACATCCCTTGTGACAGCAGTAGGCAGTGACAGGTGCTATTTTTTAGACTACTACACTTCAATGTATTCAAAATGCAGAAAACTGCATTTTTGAATACTGTCACTTTTTAAATTTGGCACCTTTAGCAGCTGAGTAAGCCGGACGTGACGTCATGGTCGCCGCCTCCGGGGTAACGTCATTGGAGACCCGATCGAAGCCGCATCAGACTTTATGCGGGACTCTAACCAGCCAGTGGACACGTTGGCTGGTTGCTTGGGTCTCCCCGTGGGAAGGAAGACCCGGGCAGAGCCACGGAAGACGGCGGGAGGTGTCCCCTCCCGGTTGATGGGGTAACGATCGAGCACCTCCTGAGTCGCATCGGTTATTACTGCCTGAAAGCCGACCACTGGCTCTATAAAATGGTATTGAAATGATGCCTCCAGCTGCAGGCATCACCCCGGTACAACCACTTATTGCAGCCAACGTACAGCGATGGTGATTTCGGTAAGTGGTTAAGTGTTTATTAACAGACACCTAAATCCACCCAACACTATCTTCATCAAACTATAGATAAACCCTTTTTTTTTTAATTTTAATTCATGTTAATTTTGGATAGAGCAGAGAATGACTTAAACCCCCTTCAGGTTTTTTTTGCCATTTGTGTTTCATCTGAGAGATTTCCCCTCACTGGCTGTTCTGTAGACACAACAGAAAGTAAAAGAGAATTATCTTCAAGAATTGGTAATTCCTCTTTTAGACAGTTGTCACCAGTACTGGTTTCTCTTGGAAGATTTCCCCTTTATTCTCTCTTGGAAGATTTCCCCTTTATTCCTATTCTGATGACAAGCCAACATTTTGGGCTTTCTCCTTAATTTCCTTCTGGGTGACAGAGGCCACCAGGACAAACATAGAAAGTAAATTTCTCTAGACAGAAAAAACAGGAGTTTAAACCCCACCAATATATTGAAAAATAAAAATGTAAAATTAATTTTCTGTAAAATGTCATTCATATGTTGGGCCCTGCCATGGAGAATAATGGCCACACTGGGTGTATGCTCATATCCACTAGTTCCCATAGCCTTGTTGTGCACATGCATAAAGCTGCATGGCTACCACCAACAGTTTCCTTCTACACTGAGCAATAATGTAGTGTTGTTGGTAGATTCGAATTATCTTCTCAGTTATTTTTGCAATTGAAAAATGGTTGAAAATACTTACAACTGCCTGAGATTGTTTTATGGGCAATCATAAAGCTAAAGGTTTTTTTTTTTTTTTTTTTTATGTTTTAGTTTAGAATTCCTTTCTTTCTCACTCCTCTCAGATCATTGCAGGCATTTAAAATAACCATTTAAAATAAAGAGCATGTTTTTTTTTTTTTTTTTAAATAATAACTTGAGATCAAATGCAAAAAAAGTGGCCTCTTTAAAAGCTGCACAAATAAATATGTTTCAAATATCATCGGGTAATTTCGGTAATTTCTTTAGCTGTCACAAAACATCTCTGAGGACCAAAGGAAAAAAATGCTCCTAACACTGTGCTTACTGATGTGTAAAAACATCTGTGTTGAAACAAATAAGCAATTACTTTTTCATTCTTATTCAAAATGCAATGACATTTAGTGCCAGCAATGTTGGGAAAAAAAAAATAAAAAGGCAGAATGACATTCAAGAAGTCATTAAGAAATTCCTCGCCAAGGAAATTCACTTAAATTTCAAGTTTAAAGTTGAATCCATAACCCTGTTTAATTAAGTAATCTTCAGCTCAATTCACCAAGCGCTCATGATTCCCGACTTGCTCTGCTCGAGGGCTGCTAAGATTTTTAAATTTCATTTTATTGCCTTTTTTTTTTTTTTTGGGCTTTTCTGCCTTCCCGTCTCGTACTCCAGGCAAAAAAAAAAAACACCTGTTATTAAATCCCTACAAGGGCTTGTCTGTAGTAAAGAGGTTGAAAAAATAAAACAGAACACGTTGGGAGAATTGTACAAGTGACATTCCCCGAGGACACGTCAGGAGCTGAGGGAGTAATCTTTTGCGCTCTGAAACAGCAGTTGTGGCTGTCAGTGGGATCCGATGATGTTCTCTAGTTATGACTTTTGTGCTATTTGAAACTGTGTGTGGGAGAAGAGAGGGTTGGAATTACGTTTCCGTAGATGCAGAAAACTCGGTGACAGTTCCTGGCGTCAAAGTCTTGGAAGAGAGAAGCTCGGGGAGAACTTATTTTATTTCACCTAGTAGATTGCTACAAGAGGTGATATTCAGTAATTGCATTTTTATTCCTACTTTTATCAGTAGAAAAGTACTGTGTTTGCCATAGATTAATACAGAAAATGTGGAGTTAAAGGGATATCTTCTGTTGGCTAGTCTAAAGAGTAACTAAAGTCAACATTGTCTTTTGTTTTTTTTTGGTTTGAGTGGTGGCATTCTATAAGCCCTGCCTGGTTTTTACTGCTTTGTAACAAATCCATCCAGTATTGAACCATTTTACTTCCATTTTCAATTGTTGTTGGCTAACATGATAACGTAAAGCACAGGTGTCAAACACAAGTGGCCCTCGCACCTCTCCTCCAGCTGCGGCATCTTCCCTTGTCTCTGCCCCCACCTTGTCGCTGTAGTCGGCAGCAAAGAGGACAGAACTCCTTTGCCAGATCCTGCTATCCTCTGTGCAGCTGCAGAAAGGGTCGCCTTTGCCCCCCCTTCTAAGCAGTCCACAGCAGAGAGAAGGGTGGAACTCCTCCTACAGATCCTGCACCTCTCTGTGTAGCCGCAACACCACCTTGCCTCTCCCTCCTCTGATCTCAGCATTCAGCAGACTCTGGAAGCTGACTCCAGCCTTCCTTTGGTTCTCCTCCAGACCCTGCACTTCTTCCAAGATCCACCCGCATCATCTTTTAGGCAGCACCACAAGGTAAGGGGGTGCATTGTGATGTAAGGAAGGGTGGGTTGACTCTTGACTTCTGATGGTGCGGGGGGGGCTCTTGACACCTCATGTAAGGGTGTAAGGGGGCGTGGAGTGCTCTGGACATCAAATCCTACAGATATAACCGGCCCTTTGAGGGCAACCATAATGCTGATGTGGCCCGCGATGAAATTGAGTTTGACACCCCTGACGTAAAGCAACCAAAAGAAGAATAATCCGGCACTCAACCCATTGACCTCAGGGTTTTATTTGTTGTCTTTTTTCTGATGGCCACAGGTGCTCTATTTGTCTTGGTGACCATGGCCACTAGAAACTGAAAGTGATGGAAAATCCAACGTTCTGAGTTATAAGAACAGGAAAAGAAGGGAACCTTCCAGTGAGGACACTTGTTCCATTGACAATGATCAAGAAGATATTTGACTCTTGGGGAGATCTTCTCTTACCTGGACAGATCCCATTACTTTAGAGCAGGGGTATCAAACTCAATTTAATTGTGGGCCACATCAGCATTATGTTTGCCTTCAAAGGGGCAGTTGTATCTGTAAGACATGCTGTAGGGCAAGCCGGTGCCACTGTTTAAAATGGTGGTTTATGCTAGAGTTTGTAAGAAGCAAGCACACTAATGGTATGAGTGTGTGCTGGCTTCATATAAAAGCCAGAATTAGAGCTAAGAGTCCCACCCTTGAGGGGATCAGTGTGTGAAGGGAGCCATGAGAGGTGCTGGCATGCACAGAACTGTGCAGGTCAGGACAGACCAAGGTCCGAGCCTGAGACAGAGCAGTTAGGGAGCTGCAAGACACAGAGCTGAGGTGCAGCATCTGTGCATGAACACCGGGATGTGTGTGATGGTATGGAGCAGTGGTCCTCAACCCTGGTCCTCAGGGCCCACTAACAGGCCAGATTTTAAGTATTACCTTGGGGAGATGCAGACTAGAATACTGCAATCACTGAGCAGTAAATCAGATCACCTGGGATGTAATTTAGTTATCTTGCAAACCGGGCCTGTTAGTGGGCCCTGAGGACCACTGGTATGGAGGACCAAAAGGTACTAAGGGCCTGGAGGACCAAGAGGTACTAATTAGTAATCAGAGCAGTAAAGCTGGCAAAAAAAGCCAGGTGGCTGAATATGATGTTTTGTACGTACTGATGGTGAGAACTTCCTGATGCAAACTCATTGCTTTGGCTCTACCATTGAGCTACAAAACCTCAACATGTCACAGACTATATAAATGTATCTACTCTTTATTATAATAATTAGTTGCCTCAGCATTCAATTGCTATTGGTTTTAGTAATACCTTAAGCTTTAAAGTGGAATTTCTCCCAAAAGGGGAAGTTCCACTTATTTACATCCTTCCCCTGCCTCTGCCACATTTGCCACTTCTTGGGGGGAAGTGGGTACCTGGTTTTCACAGGTACCCGCTCCCACTTCTGGTCAGATCGGTGTGGGGATCCAAGCAGAAGTTCCGCCCCCCTCCTCCTTCCACTGCAGCCTTCTGGGACACATCACAGGTCTTAAATGACTACGGGACCTTTTACAAAGCGCAGTGCAACTCACGCATGCGCAGTGGGAAACTGGCTGGGCTTCCCCCCACCACTTTCTGGTGGTTGTTGGGTGGCTGACTGGGAAACCTGATTCAGCAATTGCGGTGGCTGCCCACAGAGATAAGCAGAGGAAAGATGGCCTCTACTCATCTCTATGGTGTAGGAGGCCGGGAGTGACGTCATGACGTCACTTCCAGTTCACAGACGATGTAAAGAAGGCCATTTTTTTTAAGCATAAGATTAATGTGTTTTTTTTTTCTTTTAATCTGATGTTTTACATTGTGGAGGAGAGACGTGGAGTCTTATTGACCCCAGATCTTTCCATAAAGAGGAACTCTTATGCTTCGGTGTTGTCAGAAGAGATGTTTACATTTCCTGCGATAGCAATTAAAGTGATCTTTTTTTTTTTTTTTTAAAGTATAGTGTAAAATTTCAAAAATGTAATAAAAAAAAAATAAAGTGCCCCCGCCCCCCATGTTTACGCACAGAAGCGGATGCATATGTCGATCATGCCCACATATGTAAAAAGGTGTTTGTAACACATGTGTGGTATCTGCGCAATTGTCAGAGTGAGAGACATCATTCTAGCATTAGAATTCCTCTATAGCTCTAAACTGGAAACCTGTAAAAAAAAAACTGAAAGCGTTGCTCATGGAGATTTTTAAATAACATAGTTTGGCGCCATTACACGAGTATGCCCCATTTTTAAAGCATGAAAGGTTAGGAATCTATTTACTTAGTATAACATCATCTTTCATGCTTTATAAAAAAAAATGGGGGTATAAATTCTGTTTCTTTTTTTTTTTATTCCATTTAAGTGTATTTTTCCAAAAAAACTGTGTTTGAAAAACTCCTTCGCAAATATCCTGTGAAATAAAAAATTGCAACGACTGCCATTTTATTCTCTGGAGCCTCTGCTAAAAATGTATATAATTTTTGGGGATTCTAAGTAATTTTGTAGCAAAAAAAAAAAGATTTTTACTTGAAAACAAAAAGTGTCAGAAAATGCCTGGTCCTTAAGTGATTAAAAACATGCAAGGGAGCTTTTTACCCGCCAAATTATTGGTATTTCCCTGCATCCAATCTTGAGATTTACACTGCTCTGCCACACAGCACAGCCCTGTCTGGCAAGGCAGGACTATATTTTTCAGTTTCAGTTCAGTAGCACTTGGAGGTCCAGCTTGTGAATGGACAGAGAAAGGAGAAGCAGTACGTTTCACCTATAAGCATGATCCTTGCACTGCAGCACAGCTGATCAGCCCCTTGTGTTGTTTCTCCCTCTCCGAGTCTGAGCTCTGCAGTACAGGGTCTGCAAGAAGCTGATGCCAACTCAAAATAGCAATATTTTTCCCTTTTTTTTTATATGAAATTCCCCCCTAAAAAAATGTAAAAATCAAAATTTTTTAACATTTTCAGCCAATTTGTTTTATGCTACCTATGTTTGGTAAAAAAAATCGCAAAAAGCGTATTTTGATTGGTTTGCGCAAAAGTTATTGCGTTTACTGACTAAGGGAAAGATTTTTGTCATTTTTGTTGTTTTTTTTTAACGCGTAATGGCGGCGATCTGCGATTTTTTTTGCGGTACTGCGACATTGCGGCGGACAGATCGGACCCTTGACTGACATTTTTGACACTTTTGGGGTTACCAGTGACATTTCTACAGTAATCAGTGCTATATATATGCACTGTTACTGTAAAAATACACTGGTAGTGAAGGGGTTAACTTTATTTGAGAGGGAGGGGCTGTGTGTGTCCCTAGGGGCGTGATTCTTACTGTGATTGGCTGTGGCTTCAGCTGTATGCAGAGTGATCAACGGATCTACATAGTAGATCCATATGATCAGCTCTCATACAGAGGGGAGAATGACAGGCAGCTTGTTTACACAAGCTGCCTGACTTTCTCCCTCTCCCCCGCCGATCGCAGAGTGGCCGGCGGACATCGGGTCCGCCGGTCACACGCGCGGGGGGGTCCGTGACCACGCGGGAGCGGGAGCGCGCCTCCGGCAGCGCGAGCTCGCTCCCTAGACCCTCACAAGCTAGTGACGTAGCCCTACGTCACTTTGCCTGTGAGGGGCTGACCGCCGACGTAGATCGGCGTGCGGCGGTCGGCAAGTGGATAAACATGCATGTCTCCCAAATTCCTTGATTTCGAAGAACTGTCCCTGATTAGGAACAAAGTCCCTCTTTCCTCCTCATTTGTCCCTCATTTTGGTCTGATCTATATAGTTGTATATAAAATGCACTTTTTATCTTTCAAAAAGTGTTTCCCAGCGCTTAAAGCGGTAGTATACCACTTTTTTTTACTTTTAACTACAGGTAAGCCTATAATAAGGCTTACCTGTAGGTGCAATTAATATCTCCTAAACCTGCACGGTTTAGGAGATATTACCACTGCATGCAGCCGCTGATGAGTGCGACGCATGCGCTCTGAAGGTCCGGCGGACCTTCAGAGTTCCTAGCCGAAAATTGCCGGAAAATTACTCCCGCGCGCATGCGCGGGAGTGACGTCACCGCGGCTCCGGCCACTCACAGCGCCGGAGCCGCCTAACCCGGAAGAGATGCCCAGGGAACATGTCAGCTCCCACAGCGGTGTCCGGGGGTGCGTGTCGGGGCTTCATTCTAAAGTAAGTTTTTCATAATGAGCTAGTGTGCGATGCATACTAGCTCATTATGCCTTTGTCTTGCAGGGTTTTTCCATTTTAACCGTTCATCCAATCTCTAAATTGCTGCATTTGTACATTTCAAAAGCCAGTATAAAGGAATAGGAGTGGTGAAAAAAGCACTTGTAGGTTTAATGCGTAACTCCACTTTTGTTGAGAAAAAAAACATTGCCCTCTGGGTAATCTCTGTATATAACAAACTTTGCTGCAGATTCCTACCTTTTGTTATTCTGAAGAAATCCCTCTGTGTTCTTCTGTGCCCCTGTGGGAAAGTGAATCTAATGGGAGTGGTTTCATAATTATCAATCAGCTGTGCACTTGGAAGGGCACTAATAAGGAAAGCTGCTGGGCCTGCATCCCTTTAGATGTGTTTCCATTGGGAATGTGTCACCAAAATGACATTTTTGTTGCAGGGGATGCCAGAAATCTGACTTGTATCTTAGTGCAGACTTCTGGGAAAATTGGTGAGCCAATCACACAAGCAGGAAATGATGTTTCGGTGGGGGGGGGGGGGGGGTTGTACACATCCACTCCAGGCGGCCATATTGCGTTACATTTTAAGAAAATTACAGCGGCTGCAGATTGAAAAGGCATGGCAATTTTTAATAACATTTAATTACAATAGGACTTGTGTCGTACTTGTATACGCTATATTATTTTTCTTTATTTGCTATTTTTATCCCCACAAAAGTGAAGTTACCCTTTAACTAATCATTTTTTTTGTATAATTCTCCTTTTAAAGGGGCGTGGCAAGGGGTGTGGCCTATGCCTACATACTTTTGCTGATAGGTGTCCCCTCTATTCCATCTAGGAAAATTGCATGTTAATGCACTGAGCCAGCATATCCAGTTTTAAACTTATCTTGGGGAAGCAATGGTGCCGATCTGGGAGAATATATTGCAGATAATCATTTTGGGAGTTTTGTCAAAAAAGTAGGGAGAGGGAGGTTCACTTTACAAAGTTTTTGTTCACTTTGCTATGTGAATGTTAGCAAATAAGGTAAATATGTGTTCCTATTTGTGTGCGAGAGCAACTGAACCCATGATTGGCTGATTGATTGGCCGACTGAACGCATGATTGGCTGCACATACAGTTACCTAAGTGAACAGTCTCTGCTTTTTAAAGTTATTGTTAATGATCACCTTGTAAAACAACCCATTCCCTTTAAAATAGAAATGAAAGGCAAAACATTTGTGAATAGATATATAAAACATTATAAATAACTTTTTTTACCTTGTTTATAAGTGATCACATTTCCTCTGTTCTCAGCTGCATAAGAGCTGGGGGGAGGAGTAGCAGCAGCACACTGAGCTTCCCAGTGAATGGCTGTGCAGGGGAGGCATTTCAGGACAAATCTGATCATTGCAGAAGAGTGCACTGAGTTCCAAGCATAGCTAGAGAACTGACCACAGTGTGTTCTCCTGCTTAGTGTGGTCAGTTTATAACAGGAAAGCAGAGGGACTGGCAGGATCACCAGGAATTTCACATAAAGGAAACAATACAAAGAGAACAAGATACTTTCTCATACAAGTACATGGCACAGCGGACACATTTGGAATATGAAGTGTTGGGGTAGCAAGTGCTTTAGGTAAATCCATGTACTTTCTTTACAACTTGATTTATATTGACTGCATCTCATTTCCTATCAGTGGGTAAACCTATAGCTCTACAAACAGCAAAGCTCATGTTCCCAGATGATTAAAGAGCTCTAGCTCTGACTCAGCAGGAGGTGTCGGCCCTTTTCAGTGGGATTACTGCTTTCACTCAAAAATCAAGGATTCTCCCTGCAGCATGCTGGCAGAGGACAGGCTATTCAACTCAGGCTGTGGCTGTTTTTTTTTTTAAAAAAAAAAACATTGTAAGACTATGCACACTTTTTAAAATAACAAAAAGTGCGTCTGAACAGCAACGCTCCAATGCAAATATTTATTGAAAAGAGGATAAAATATTACAGCATACAGAGGTACGGATCAAAGACAGTTGACGCGTTTCACACTACTAACAGTGCCTAACCACTTCAGCCCCGGAAGGATTTGCCCCCTTCCTGACCAGGCCCTATTTTGCGATTCGGCACTGTGTTACTTTAACGGACAATTGCAGGATGTGCGATGCTGTACCAAAAAAAAAAAAAAATAGATGTCCTTTTTTTCCCACAAATAGAGCTTTCTTTTGGTGGTATTTGATCACCTGTGCAATTTTTATTTTTTGTGCTGTAAACAAAAAAAGAGCGACAATTCTGAAAAAAAAAAAAAAAAACAATATTTTTCACATTTTGCTATATGACATTCTAAAAAAAAAAAAAGTAAAAATCTAAATTTTTTAACATTTTAGGCTAATTTGTTTTCTGCTACATGTTTTTGGTAAAAAAAAAAAAATCGCAATGAGTATTTTGATTGGTTTGCACAAAAGTTATCATGTCTACTAACTACCGAAAAAATCTATGCCGTTTTTATTGTTTTTTTTTTTCTACTAGTAATGGCGATGATCTGTGATTTTTTGCGGGACTGCGACATTGAGGCGGACAGATCGGACCCCTGACTGACATTTTTGACACTTTTGTGGGGACCAGTGACATTACTACAGTAATCAGTGCCAGTGTTGGGGTAGTTACTCAAAAATTTAACTAGTTACTAGTTACTTCTGTAAATTGTAACGAGATTACTTTACTAGTTACTGCATTTGAAAAGTAACTTCACTACTTATTACTTTACTTTACTTTTGAAAAAAGAAATATGAACAAATTCCAATGCGCATATTTATTTGTAGTGCACAAAAAAACAATACAATATTTATTGTTTTATTTATATATATATATGACCACAGTGTGCCCCCTTTCAATGCCAGAGTGACCACAGCGTGCCCCCTTTCAATGCCAAAGTGACCACAGCGTGCCCCCTTTCAATGCCAGAGTGACCACAGCGTGCCTCCTTTTAATGCCAGAGTGACCACAGTATCCCCCTTTCAATGCCAGGCTGACTACAGCGTGCCCCCTTTCAATGCCAGAGTGACCACAGCGTGCCCCCAGATTGACCACATCGTGCCCCCAGATTGACCACAGCGTGCCCCCAGATTGACCACAGTGTGCCCCCAGAGTGACCACAGCGTGCCCCCAGATTGACCACAGTGTGCCCCCTTTCAATGCCAGAGTAACCACGCCAGAGTGACCAGTGCACTTACCTGTAGTGGCGGGCGTCTTCTCCTCAGTCCTCCAGCCTCCTCCTTGGCCACACAATCCCCCACATCTCCTCGAGTCCATCCTCCCGCCTCCTCCTCGGCCACACCATCCCCAGCGTCTCCTCGAGTCTGTCCTCCAGCCTCCTCCTCGGCCACACGATCCCCAGTGTCTCCTCGAATCCGTCCTCCCGCCTCCTCCTCGGCCTGCGTGAGATGTCAACGGCTTGGGTAACGCAGGAAAGCGCGTTACTCAAGCCGAGTAAAGTAATGCAGTTGCAAATGTTACGAATGTAACACGTTACGCTACTACGTTACCAAAAAAAGTAACATAGTTAACGAAACGCGTTACATTGTAACTCGTTACCCCCAACACTGATCAGTGCAGGGAAGGGGTTTACACAGTAAGTGATCAAGGGGTTACATGTGTACCCAAGGGCGTGTTTCTAACTGTGGGGGGCGTGGCTTGTGAAATGATCACAGAGACCTGTGTTCCTATATAGAAGGATCACAGGGGCTCTGTGATCATTCCAGAGAGAAGAACGGTCAGCTGTGTTTACAAGAGCTGACCATTCTTCTCTCTCAGCGGGGAGCGATGATGGGTGTCAGTCAGCAATCAGAGGCACCTGACCCATGCATTGGCTTCCCCGCTGCCAAGTGGGGGGGGGGGAGCGTGCCGGCGGCGGCGTGCGCTCGCCCCCTAGCTGCAGGTGCGCGATCGATGTATACCTACGTCAGTTCGCACAGGAGGGCCGCCCTGCCGAAGTATGACTGTGGCGGGCGGTCAGGAAGTGGTTAAGCACTGTTAGTAGTGTGAAACACGTCAGCTATCTTTGAGTCATACCTCTGTATGCTGTGATATTTTATCTTTTCAATAAATATTTGCATTGGAGTGCGGCTGTCCAGACACACTTTTTGTTCTATATGGTTTGCACATTGAGCCTGCACCCTGCACCTGTGCTGTTACTGTGAGGATTTGTGAAGGCATTTCCACCTGGAGCGGTGTGTGGTTTCTATGCACACTTTTTGTTTTGATGCACCTGGAATATATTTAGCTGCTTTAAACTGAAAGTTCAGTTGGGTTTTCAATAATAAATTAGGCAGATACTAGGAATTTCTATTTTTGCCATTGGTACTATGCTTTTCCTAGGCCCCCTGCAACTTTAGTTTTCTTGTGTTTTTACAAAGTATGTGTACCGAAGGAATGGAAATAGGTTAAACCTGTCTGCATAGCTTCTGAATTCAGCACTTTTCTGTACTCCCGTGATCATTTTTGACTCCAAGCAAAATATTACAAGAGCAACCTAGAGCAAAAATGATTAACCTTTAAATTGTGTTCAATCATATAGCATGTGGCAGATAAGCACTCCTGGGTGCATGCCATAGGAAGTGACTCATATCAGATCACCGCAGGTATTTGTCATGCCGACCTAATAATGGCCACATGTTGATGAATTTCATCAACGTTTAAAATGTCTCAAATATCAAAGTCTAATAAAAACTCATTATGGCTCTCTGCGTTTTTCAATTAGGGCTCCACTTCCTCGGCCCTGGTTATTGCAGCGGCCCAGCGGGAGAGCCAGCTTCCTTCTCATCTTTCTCCCAGCAGACACAATGAGAGCACAACAGAAAAACAATCCATTCTTATAACTCCATCATGTAAATCTATAATAGGTTAGATCCCTGTCTTATCCAAGCAGCCTCCTGGGGGTAGAAAAGTCAAGGAGGTTCAATGCCTCAAAGAATTCCATTAATGTGTAGTCATTGTACTTTAGAGTAAGAACTTGCCTTAGCCAAGTCTTTCTGATGGCCTTTAACCCGTTCCTATTCAGTGAAGTGTCACTGAGAACACAGTTGTCCTTGTATAATAAAGCAGACCTATAATTAGGTCTTTCTGAACATACCCAAACTACTCAACAAAGAAAAATAAGAAACTGTGAATACTCTACAAGATGCTTATTACAAGAAATAGTTTCTATATGTTCCAGACAGCACCTATGACTGTACAGCTTGCATCCTGAAAATCCTCTTTAGTCAGACAAAAAGGTGAGGCTTAGTGTTACTAAACCCAGGAGCCTGCATTCACTATATGTGATCTCCCCAGGAGCCTGCATTCACTATATCTGATCTCCCCAGGACTCTGCATTCACTATATCTGATCTCCCAGGACTCTGCATTCACTATATCAGATCTCCCCATGAGCCTGCATTCACTATATCTGATCTCCCAGGACTCTGCATTCACTATATCAGATCTCCCCATGAGCCTGCATTCACTATATCTGATCTCCCCAGGAGCCTGCGTTCACTATATGTGATCTCCCCAGGAGCCTGCATTCACTATATCTGATCTCCCCAGGACTCTGCATTCACTATATCTGATCTCCCCAGGACTCTGCATTCACTATATCAGATCTCCCCAGGAGCCTGCATTCACTATATCTGATCTCCCCAGGAGCCTGCGTTCACTATATCTGATCTCCCCAGGAGCCTGCATTCACTATATCTGATCTCCCCAGGAGCCTGCGTTCACTATATGTGATCTCCCCAGGAGCCTGCATTCACTATATCTGATCTCCCCAGGACTCTGCATTCACTATATCTGATCTCCCCAGGACTCTGCATTCACTATATCAGATCTCCCCAGGAGCCTGCATTCACTATATCTGATCTCCCCAGGAGCCTGAATTCACTATATCTGATCTCCCCAGGAGCCTGCATTCCCTATATCTGATCTCCCCAGGAGCCTGCATTCACTATATCTGATCTCCCCAGGAGCCTGCGTTCACTATATGTGATCTCCCCAGGAGCCTGCATTCACTATATCTGATCTCCCCAGGACTCTGCATTCACTATATCAGATCTCCCCAGGAGCCTGCATTCACTATATCTGATCTCCCCAGGAGCCTGCATTCACTATATCTGATCTCCCCAGGAGCCTGCATTCACTATATCTGATCTCCCCAGGACTCTGCATTCACTATATCTGATCTCCTACAGTACACAGAACATGGAAACATAATTATTTTAGTAAATATAAACTGCTAAATACTAGTGATCAACCAATATCTTTTTTTTAATGCCCATACCAATACTGATATTCTGGTCATCGGATATCGGTATCGGCCAATATCGGCAGATATTTTCGGACATTTTTTTTTCTCTAAAGGAACTCCTTGTGGAGGGATCTGGGGGTCTAAAAGACCCCAAACCCCTCCTCAGCACTGAAAAGCATTAAAAACGCCAAGTTTGGCTGTATTGAATGCTGTCAGTTTTTTTAATTTGGCGCCGAGTACCCAGATGTGATGTCTTCCTGGTTTTTTACATGGAGACCGGTGCATGCGCACTTGCGGCAGGGATACCAGCTTTCACAGGGACACATCTTCATGCTACACCAGGTCTTCTCTTCGGCAGCAGCGGTGGAGGTAGGATGCCTGGGTCTCCTGGTGGGACAGGAGACCCGGGTGAGCCGTGGAAGGCAGCGGGAGGGGGGGGCGTCCCCTCCCGCTCCTTGTAATGACAGCCGCATCGGTTGTCATTGCAAGTCAGCCAACCGTCGGCTATGGACACCGGTACTGGGGTGATGCCTCTAGCTGCAGGCATCACCCGTGGACATGCACTTTCCCTAAATATCGGCAATATCGGTAACCTCAGGGGCCGATTCCGATATATCAGGGAAAGTGCATATCGGCCCCCGATATATCGGTGTTGCTGATAATTGGTCGATCTCTACTAAATACCTTTTATTATCATCAGTATATAGAAGTCTTGTGACTACTATTAGTATCTGGTTAAAGCTTGTGGGAGGAGTTTTCATTCTACTATGACTGTCCTGTGAGGCTGCAGGACCACTGACCCTCTTTCTTGACAGTGCCGATTAGCCCTGTGCTGATCACTTGGACTCTCCCAAGAAAAAGAATAACTCTCTAGCAATACACTCCAAACTGAGCATGTGCAGAGTGACTCCCAAGGCTCTGTCCTATCAGCAGAGGGTAAATCCTTCCGGTCCAGATGTGGTTAAAGTAGCAGTTCAGCCTAAAATAAACTATCTTTAAATCTACTGCACTGGCAGCCACAATTTAAGAATATTAATACTAAATCTAACCCTGTAAAGCAAACATCACTATACATACCTTTTCTGCAGCCAATCCGGTCTGGTCTCCAGCGGCGGATGCTGTGTGGAAGAGACAGCAAACAACAGCTGGGAAATGCCTGGGAAGTGACCTCCCCTATAGAGTTACTATGGGATTTCTGTTGTCTGTTGCCTCTTCTGCACCTGCCCACACAGAGAAACCGCTGCTTATAGTTCAGCGCAGGACTGGACAAGAGCGGCTTTAGAACAGATATGTATAGTGGATTTTTCTTTACAGGACTAGATAGGTTTGTCTTCAAATGTTGCTACGAGTAGATATAAAGTTAGTTTTAAGCTTTAATCCTACTTCAAGGGCTAGATTTAGGAGTTAGGTTTATTTATTTTTTTAATTTCTTTTTTTAAAGCATTTAGCTCCTAAATACATACAGTAAGTTGTACAGAGATCATTTACAACACAATTTTCTTTACCAGTTCAATACAAGGCCTTTACCAAACAGTTGTACAGATACCAATTTGTCATATCCTCTAGCCACTTGCTGACCAGGCATTTCTCTGATACTTAATGAATAAAATGAGCAAAATTCAGCATAATCAATTGATCACCCAGTGAGAAAATACAAGTTGTGTATATATAAATTAATATATATGTTTTCACAGCATACCGTATCACTAGTAATATCAAAAAAGTGCTGCGCCTCTTAAATTTCAAAAAAATTAATACTTTGTGTAGCTAGTAAAGATTCTGAATAAAGTGCTACAATAAAGTGCAAACAAGGAAATATTAATAACAAAACTAATTTATGACTTTGTATCTAAATCAATACCAATAATAAAAATTAATGTGCAAAAAAAATATCAAACACAGTGAAAATAAACTAATAAATGTCTCAATATTAATAAAAGCCCTTATAATATTGAAGTCCAAATAAAGTGCAAAAAACGTGTGCAAACAATCTGTGTAAACACTGCAAATCTGATGCTGTTAAGAAAGTGCCAGTGCTTCAACGTTAGATCCAATATCTGTGCATCCCTTCACCTTTAATTAGATGGCAGCTCACCTCAGCTTCTGACCATTGTTTTACCAATGGGTAAGAGCATGCTGTCCCCTTAACGGAATAATCAGAGTAGAAGGGGATAACGCAATCCTCCAATGAAAATATGATCAGGATCTGCTCAGAGGTGTCCAAAGACAATCCAACAGAGATGGAAGAAAAAACTGACAAGATCTAATGCTCTCTGTATGGCAATTGTATTAGGAGTAAAAAGAATAAAAAATGCACTTACAAATGCCGGCACACTCAGTTGTGTGGGCTGTGACAGGCAATCTGTACTCTCAGAAACAAACAGTGAACTGGCGTACGATAGCAGGCTTCGCCCCCCTATACGCGTTGCGTCATCCGTTGACTACTGAAGATCTAACTTGGATCTAAAGTTGAAGCACTGACACTTTCTTACAGCATCGGATTTGCAGTGTTTGCACAGATTGTTTGCACAAGTTTTTTGCACTTTATTGGAACTTCAATATTATAAGGGCTTTTATTAATATTGAGACATACAGTATATTAGATTATTTTCACTGTATTTGATATTTTTTTTTTGCACGTGAATTTTTATTATTGGTTTTGATTTTGATATTAACTCATGAATTATTTTTGTTATTAATATTGCCTTATTTGCACTTTATGGTAGCACTTTATACAAAATCTTTACTAACTACATAGAGTATTAATTTATTTGAAATTTAAATGGAGCAGCACTTTTTTGATATTTCTCTGACACTTGACCAGATTGACCGGTTAACCGGAGAGATCGGTGATTGTGAGAAGGATACAGCTTTTGTTTCTTGTGTCCAGCAACTTTGGCATTTATATGCATAGACAAATGATCACTAGGTGCTTTGAAAAATGGCCATGGCCTCTAACTAAGGGGAACCGGATTATATTGGGATTTATCCAGCTATAAAACAGAAGGTTGCACCATAACATATACAAACTAAAGAGGTTAGTGTCACACTTTTCCTAGTACATATGATGCCTTGGATACTCTAAAGGTTTATATAGACTGGATTCTTGTGCTGATGATCTGGCTGCATATACCCCTGTATGCTCCAGTTACAGATCTCTACACCATCCCCACTGTCAAACATGGAGGTGAAAACATTATGCTTTGGGAGTGTTTTCTGCTAAGGGGACTGGACATCTTCACTAAATCAAAGGGGCAATGGACAGGGCCATGTACCATTAATACTTGAGCATTGAAAAAGGGTCCTGGATGTGTATTCCAGCAAGACAATGACCCAAAACAAACAGTCAAGGCAACAAAGGTAGCTCAAGAAGAAGCACATTAACACTTTGACATTACACTCTTTTTGTGCACTAGGGTAAAGCTTACTACCACGCGGGTCCTTCTCTTTATGGAGTTTTGTCTATATTCCGACCAGCTGTCATTGTTTTACAGGTTAATTTTGTACTTTGTTTTTATTTTGAATGCTGTACATCCACTGTCATTACTTTATGTAATGATTCTGTAAAACTGTATGGATTCTCTGAGCTTAAAAAAAGGATTAAACACATTTTGAAAAGGCAGCAGGTAACTGAAAGTGTATCCCCCCCTCCCCCCACTCACTCTGCTCTCTCCCTCTATCAATGCATTCCTTGCCAACACATTTGCATGAAATATACCTACTCCTCCCTCTTCTAGTCTGAGTGCTGCTGAGTAGAACATTGGAAGAAGCAATAAAATGTTGGCATTTACACTAGCGATGCTAAAAAAATAAAAACATTAACCAAATACGGAGCTGAATTAAAGTGGTGGCAACCCAAAAAAAAAAAATACCCTGTTCCTTATAAGCACGATAAACAGCATAGTGCTTCTGCAGTTTCATGTGTCCCATTCTATGCTGTAAAATATCTGGTTGATCCTGCCTTTTCTTATACCCCCCCTAGGTGTACTGACCACTGTACTGACCACTGTAATCATGGCAGCCTATTCATGATGCCGTGGTAATTTGACTTGCCTCCGTCATCCCACTGTGTGCTCAGAGTCTCTACCCCTCTCTCCCTGCCTGAGTGTGAGAGCCAGTCTCCTCCTCACCCCTCCCCTCTCCTCCTGCTGCTATTCCATGTCATCCCCTCTGTTGTATGAAGATATAAAGTATCGTGTGCCAGTTTTTCTAAAATTATGATCCTAAATACATTTTTGCACAGCTCCACTGTGTGGTCAAGTGATCTCCCTCTACTGGCCAGCTGATGTCAGAAGGGAACCTCAGCCCCTCCCACTGCTCTTCTATCCAGATGCACTGCTTCTATTGTACTTTGCAACCTGACAGATCTGGCAGTACAGATCAAGCCTCATTATAGATATCCTAATTGCATCCCACCATTAGTCCAATCCTTTTTATGGCTTCAGTCCTGAGATAGGGTTAGCCATTTCCCCGAAAAGTGTTGGCTTCTCCTGACACTCTTATTCAATAAATACACTGTGTGCAGAATTATTAGGCAAGTTGTATTTTTGAGGAGTAATTTCAATATTGAACAACTACAGTGCTCACAGTCAATCCAAAATGTTATTAAACCTCAAACTTGAACATTCAAGTAAGTAAAAGTGAGGTTTTGGCTTTCGTAGGAGAATATCTATGGGTGTACAATTTTTGGGCAACTATTAGTGTGCAAAATTATGATGCAACCAAATGAAAAGCTAAAATTTTCCCATCTCACTTGTTGATGTTCATCTGTTAAAGTGAAAATAAAATCAAACAACTTAAAATTTACAAATAAACATTTCTGACATTTAAAAAAATAAAAATCAAAATTAGTGACCAATATAGCCACCCTTCTTTTCAATACCAGTCATAAGCCTTCCATTCATGGAGTCTGTAAGTTTCTTGATCTGTTGATGATCAACTTTATGTGCAGCAGCAACCACAGCCTCCCAGACACTCACAGGACACCACTAAAAGACAGGACTTTTAGAGAGGGGTAGAGTTGTAGAGGTATGCAGCCTATAACTCAGGGTCAATGTACATCCAGCCTATGTCCTGTACTGTACTATTAAAGTGGATCTTCACCCCCTGAAATATCTTTCCTCCACTCCACTGCTCCTTCCAGCCTGTATGTTTAAAGCGCTTTTTTGTTCGTTTTGTTTACTGTTTTTTTTCCAAAACTATCCTTATGCATGTCATGTGCCTAGGTGAACAGCGTGCACACTGCCTGCTGTGCCTCCCGGGATATGCACATCACATATCCCAGGAGTCATAGCCTTTCATTCAGGAGTAGGAGGTAGATGGCAGGCCTACTGACGCGTCATCAGGAGACCCGCCTGTAGGACCCTGAATAGCTGGTGGCCTCTTAATGATGTCAGAAAGAGCATGGTGGCATGCAACAAAGCGATTGAAGGGCATGAGTGAATCTCAGCCGGACAACACTGGATCCGCTGGATGGGTGAGTATATGAAATGTGAAGATGCCACCTTCCAGGGTGGGGGGTTGGATGGAGATTCGTTCTAAGATAGCTTCAATTTTATGCATGTATGTATATAACTATGTATAACGTCTGTTTTTGTTCCCTAAATATGTAATTTGTACTGGGAATGCACTGAACATACATCCTGGTGAACTCTTGACCTGCCGAGGATCATGTCTCACCTCCTATTCCATTAACAACTATTTTGGACTTCATAATATGCCGGAGCACAACTGTGTAATAGCAAACTCTTCATTTCAGAGAAACATTTAGCAAATGATTGTGTCTGGGAGGAATGCACAGGCTTGCTGGAGAACTGACTGATCTGTGCTCTGATGAAACTCAATTTCTGCTTTGCTGGGTTCACTGCAGAAACTAAAATCTATTAATGAAACACTTTACTTTTTTGGGAGAACTGTGAAGCATTGAAGTGCAATGAATTACACTGCAAAGCTATCATCAAGGAAAATAAACTACCATTGAACTTCCAGGACAAAATCCAATCTATAGATTTTATTTGCAAGTAGATAAAGCTGAATTTAAGCTTCACATTTACCAAAATCACATTCTGCAAGTTTCTTCTACTGTGTCAATATAATAGGATGTATTTATCTAAGCAGAATTGTTTAGTATACAGAAAGAATCTGTCTATACTGAGGCTGGTCCATCGCCCCATTCATTGTTTAAATGTTTTGTCTACTTTAATCCCAAAAATTACCCATCATAATATCTTATTCTAATGCATGCACTCCTGCATAGGGTCCTAATAGCAGACTTCTCCAGTCCAGTATACATTTTTAGACAGGTACTGAACTCGTTTTTAATGGTGTAGTGAGAGCAATTGTTAAAGTGAACCATTCAGTACCTTTATAAGTCGGCAGACAGTGTTGATGTGGGAATTCCTCCTGCCGGCCATTGTCTTCTCCTGGCAGGGGGTGGGGGAAGCCGTCCCCACCAGGGGAAGACAGTAATTATTGCTAGTGGCTACAGCTGTTGCCAGCAATAATAGCAGGTAAATCTTGGCATGCTGGTTGTACCCAAGTTGATCAATTGATCAACTTGGTACATTCAGCCTGATCATACACAGCCTGCTTTAGTTGCAGTCTTTTGCACTGCTCTATGCACACTACGTATCTCATATTCCATTGTCCCTAGTTCATCTTGGGACTGAGCAAGACAGGATGACCATGGAGAGTCCGTAGCTGGCCCTCATGGGACTTGTTGGGGTCCTTTCTACAGAGGTGTAGAGCTTACAGCCATTGGTGTTCCCTGGCTGAAATACCTGGAGATGTTTTGGTGCCCTGGATAGGAGGGAGTTGGGGAGAGGACATAAAATGCAGATTACTGCTACCAGAATCGGTGAGAAGCTGTATGACCTGAAGTTGTGTGCAAGTATATAGTTACATAGTTACATAGTTAGTGAGGTTGAAAAAAGACATCAGTCCATCCAGTTCAACCTATGATGTGTGTGTGTGTTTTTGCTTTTAACCGTACATTGTATACCCCTGTATGTTGTGGTCTCTAAGGTGCCCATCTAATAGTTTTTTGAAACTATCAATGCTCCCTGCTGATACGACTGCTTGTGGAAGAGAATTCCACATCCTTACCGCTCTTACAGTGAAGAACCCCTTACGCACTTTAAGGTTAAACCGCTTTTCCTCTAGTTTTAGTGAGTGGCCACGTGTCTTATTGTATTCCCTTTCTCTGAATAGTTTGCTCCTTATGCTAGGGTCGCCAGTACAGTATTTGTACATTGATATCATATCCCCCCTCAATCGTCTCTTCTCCAGAGAGAATAGGTTCAGTGCTTGTAGTCTTTCCTCATAGCTGATGTCCTCCATTCCCCTAATTATTTTTGTTGCCCTTTTCTGGACTCTTTCCAGTTCCAGCACATCCTTCCTGAGGACCGGTGCCCAGAACTGGACAGCATACTCCAGATGTGGCCGGACCAGAGTCTTGTAGAGCGGGAGAATAATCTCTTTAAAAAGTAAAGCTTTGAAAATGTATTGGACTTCTTGTTACCAATGGCCTATCGTGTAGGTATATTTCATTCTGTATATTCAAGTTTTTAAGCAATACAAAGCAAGTGCTCAGTAAAGTTTGCTTTCTGAAAAAGAATAAATAATATACATCCAAAAACAAAAGTGAACATCTCCTAAAAATAGGGAAAGGGTACATTGCGTAGTTGTCAGTGGAAACTCTTGTTCTTATAAAGTGCACCCAATGATCAGCTCAAACAAGGTGTGAACCAAAACATATCAAGGCCTAGCAGGGCTACACTTATGATAATTATTGTATAGGTGTTCTTATCCACAGAAAAGTGCAAATAAAGCACTAATGAAAAATCCATGTGCACTAGAATAGAGTCGGATAAAGTCCAACAGAAAAAAGAGATGTTAGGGGAAAAAAAGGTAAATGAAAAGAAAAAGAGAGTATCCCAATGGCAAAAGAAATAGGAGAGCCCATCCGCTCTCAGTCCAGTTCAATTTGTTTGTTAATCTATGTGCACCTGTCAGGGTACTGTCCACGGCAGAGGTGTCCAAATACCTGGCATTCCTGCCAGTACTTTGAATGGCCTGCAGGAATGCACACTGGCACACAACGGGTGCACAAGGGCGCGCACGGATGCGCATTGGTGTATGCTGGCACACAGGTGCATAGATGTGCCCCGGAATATGCATGCACACTCGCTCTCAGCACAGTTTGGCGGCAAACAGTCTTCATAAGGAAGCCAATCCCTCTCTGCAACTGCTGGTTGATCTTCGGCTCCTCCAGTGCGTTTGTTCCTGTGATCCCCTTGCTTCTGTAAATTCCTGTTACCGACTCGGCTTGCCCTCGACTATCCACCTGACTGCGCTTGCTCTGATCCCCACCTGGCACTTGACCTTGGCTTCGAACAAACTACTGCTGCTTCTCCCAGGAGCCACCCATCTGCAGACACCACTCCAGTGCAACAGCCCTGGTGTTCTTCTGAGAAGCATCCTAGTCAGAACATCTCCACAAGCATTCCAGCAGGGGATCCGTGCTACTTTGGGCTCGACTCCTCCTGTACAACCCTCAGGGGAGTCTGGAGCTTTTCCACAAGGTAAGCCCTCTCTCCAATGGCCTCCAGCACCAGGTACATAATAGCTCCACAGCCATTTTCCAACAACGTGTTATTGTGATTCTTGCTGCCAAAAGCAGATATAATATTATCTGCTTAGCCAATGGTCTATCTTTTGAACTGGTACATGGCTCAGTTGGGAAGAATGCAGGGTCAGGCATGGTAAAGTACATGTGCTGGTGAATGTACACTAATGGGCTTCCTCATTCTTTCCAATATTAGTAAATGAAGCTGAAGCAAGTCAAATGATAATGGTTGACCCACCTCTTCCCTTTCTTTTTTAATTAATATATGGGCATTGGAGGAGGAGGGATTGGGTTGAAGGGGGATCCTGCCCAGAGATCTACTTTAATTTACTATTATATTGCTATGCCTTCTGTTTATTATGTGTCCAATTAAATGCAAGTTCCAACTCTTGCACCAAATATATTTTAGGTCTAGATAAACATCTGCTCTATTTGACGCAGCAGTAAAGCTTAGTGAATGAAAACTAAAGGAGGGAATACAAACTCTATGCAGACATCCTTGATGGTGACTAAATCCAGCATACCAACAACTCAAGACAGGCATGCTAATAACCATTGTGCTGTCCATAAATACTAATTTCTAAAGTGGAGTTTTATAGAGCCCACAGACTTCGGAAATTTCCCTGTGGAGTACATATGACTGTTAACCTTGATAGAATTCAACACTCTCCATATAATTCCCCCTCTTGGGACACCCTATAATCTTAACTGGTAGGTTTTATGATGCACACTGCTCACCAGTAACTGCATGTCTTGCTTCAGCTCATCTAGTCTATAAACAATGGCTTATTAACAATCTGTCCAGAAACAGGTTTACTAGTCACAACCCTATTAATGAACCAACGATCAGTATTACTGCATCTGCATTAATCTCTCTCTGGAAGAATGTATGTTTTTGAGAGAAGATTTTACTATCCATTTGTTACATATTAATTCAAAATAGAAAAGGTTCGGGACTTTATATGAGAGACATGACATGACAGGGTTGATATAATGAAAAATCACATTTATTAATACATGCAACAAAGGAATACAAAAGATGTGTATTACAAACATATAAAATGGATGGTGTAAATAGGATAATAAAATCCGGCAATACATCCCCAAACCAGGTTCCAAAGAACCAACATAGCAAATGGGACAATAATGGTATATATGGATATGAGTATAAATAGATATCATGACATTCAATGACTGACGCGTTTCGTGGGCTTCGCCACTTCTTCAGAGTCGATGCATGATCCATGTCTAAAAAAATAAATAGATATAGGCGTATATAGACATTGCATAAAATGATGATGGTAAATGGAAAATGGAGAGGGGAAGGGGGGGGGGGAAGGGGGAACAAGTCCCCACATTCCCAGAACTTACATAATAGCTGAGGCAGTAACCATTGCTGGAGGTGGGGGCCTGGACCCAAAAACGCCTCCCACGGGAGCTGAGGGCGCATGAGGTGCGGCGGGCAGGGCGAAGGATGTCACACACCAAAGGAATGTGAGAAGAGGTGATATAAATGATGCTGAGTAGCCACATAGAAATATCTATAAATGGTAAGTAAAAAATTTTTTTGGATATTAGAGTATAATAATATGGTATAGAGTATAAAAAATATATACATCATGCTACTTGCATAGTAAAGAGGTGAAAAGGATAAATAAGGGATGAAGAAACCAGCATATTAGAAGTGAATTGTGAATAGAGAATGAAGCATTGACCCCAAGGCTGAGAAGGAAAAATGCAGGTGAAGTAGTGAAGTGAACAAGACATGAATATGATAGAAAAGTGAATAGATAAGGTCAGGTGTGACCAATGACCATGGTGCCTCAAGGGTAACCAACGCAGTGTTAGCTGAAGGGGAAAAGAAATGTGCAAAATGAAGAAGTGTTGCAAGAAATTGCATATAGCCCAAAAGTGAATACCCGATGGAAATGCGAGTGTGCTCCAGATTCGCCAAGGTCCGCCGACCCTGAAACGCCCAACGTCACGAGATTGCATAGATGGGGGCCGCGAGGACGGCAGGCATACTGCCAAACCGTCCAGCGGTCGCCCTCTTATGCACAAGATGGACAAGCCGCCGTCGGCGTGTTGGCGCCAAAATGACGTCACACGTCAATGCAGAACGTGACGCCGATGTGTAGCGGAGCCGCCCACCCGATCCCCCGTGCTCATAGGAGCGTAGGGAGAAGGGGAGGGCGCCCGTAACACATCGCAGCTCCCAGAGAGGGTAGGGAACCGCCACAATCAACCACCCAGCAGTGGCAGAACTAGCTATGCAGTATTGCTAATAAAGATAGATAATTAGTGAACAGATGATTGTCCACTAGGTATCCATTGAATGCAAGTATATGTGATAACATAATAAATCTAAATCAGGCTAAATAGATGTAAACAAATATCACAGAGCCCCCAACTGGTCCGGAGGGCATCTAGATTGACATAGCATATTGGGCTAAAGGGGTATGAGCCATCGCATGCAGTCAATACAGATTGAAAAAATCTAAAGTAGCCCTGTCGTTTTAAGTCATGTCTCTCCATCCCTAAATTCGGCTACAAAGAGGGGGGAAGGGCGGGACTTTGAATGAGACGTCCGGTGGGATTTGCCGTGCGTCTCCATCCCTAAATTCAATTCAAAATAGAAAAGGTTCGGGACTTTATATGAGAGACATGACATGACAGGGTTGATATAATGAAAAATCACATTTATTAATACATGCAACAAAGGAATACAAAAGATGTGTATTACAAACATATAAAATGGATGGTGTAAATAGGATAATAAAATCCGGCAATACATCCCCAAACCAGGTTCCAAAGAACCAACATAGCAAATGGGACAATAATGGTATATATGGATATGAGTATAAATAGATATCATGACATTCAATGACTGACGCGTTTCGTGGGCTTCGCCACTTCTTCAGAGTCGATGCATGATCCATGTCTAAAAAAATAAATAGATATAGGCGTATATAGACATTGCATAAAATGATGATGGTAAATGGAAAATGGAGAGGGGAAGGGGGGGGGGGGAAGGGGGAACAAGTCCCCACATTCCCAGAACTTACATAATAGCTGAGGCAGTAACCATTGCTGGAGGTGGGGGCCTGGACCCAAAAACGCCTCCCACGGGAGCTGAGGGCGCATGAGGTGCGGCGGGCAGGGCGAAGGATGTCACACACCAAAGGAATGTGAGAAGAGGTGATATAAATGATGCTGAGTAGCCACATAGAAATATCTATAAATGGTAAGTAAAAAATTTTTTTGGATATTAGAGTATAATAATATGGTATAGAGTATAAAAAATATATACATCATGCTACTTGCATAGTAAAGAGGTGAAAAGGATAAATAAGGGATGAAGAAACCAGCATATTAGAAGTGAATTGTGAATAGAGAATGAAGCATTGACCCCAAGGCTGAGAAGGAAAAATGCAGGTGAAGTAGTGAAGTGAACAAGACATGAATATGATAGAAAAGTGAATAGATAAGGTCAGGTGTGACCAATGACCATGGTGCCTCAAGGGTAACCAACGCAGTGTTAGCTGAAGGGGAAAAGAAATGTGCAAAATGAAGAAGTGTTGCAAGAAATTGCATATAGCCCAAAAGTGAATACCCGATGGAAATGCGAGTGTGCTCCAGATTCGCCAAGGTCCGCCGACCCTGAAACGCCCAACGTCACGAGATTGCATAGATGGGGGCCGCGAGGACGGCAGGCATACTGCCAAACCGTCCAGCGGTCGCCCTCTTATGCACAAGATGGACAAGCCGCCGTCGGCGTGTTGGCGCCAAAATGACGTCACACGTCAATGCAGAACGTGACGCCGATGTGTAGCGGAGCCGCCCACCCGATCCCCCGTGCTCATAGGAGCGTAGGGAGAAGGGGAGGGCGCCCGTAACACATCGCAGCTCCCAGAGAGGGTAGGGAACCGCCACAATCAACCACCCAGCAGTGGCAGAACTAGCTATGCAGTATTGCTAATAAAGATAGATAATTAGTGAACAGATGATTGTCCACTAGGTATCCATTGAATGCAAGTATATGTGATAACATAATAAATCTAAATCAGGCTAAATAGATGTAAACAAATATCACAGAGCCCCCAACTGGTCCGGAGGGCATCTAGATTGACATAGCATATTGGGCTAAAGGGGTATGAGCCATCGCATGCAGTCAATACAGATTGAAAAAATCTAAAGTAGCCCTGTCGTTTTAAGTCATGTCTCTCCATCCCTAAATTCGGCTACAAAGAGGGGGGAAGGGCGGGACTTTGAATGAGACGTCCGGTGGGATTTGCCGTGCGTCTCCATCCCTAAATTCAATTCAAAATAGAAAAGGTTCGGGACTTTATATGAGAGACATGACATGACAGGGTTGATATAATGAAAAATCACATTTATTAATACATGCAACAAAGGAATACAAAAGATGTGTATTACAAACATATAAAATGGATGGTGTAAATAGGATAATAAAATCCGGCAATACATCCCCAAACCAGGTTCCAAAGAACCAACATAGCAAATGGGACAATAATGGTATATATGGATATGAGTATAAATAGATATCATGACATTCAATGACTGACGCGTTTCGTGGGCTTCGCCACTTCTTCAGAGTCGATGCATGATCCATGTCTAAAAAAATAAATAGATATAGGCGTATATAGACATTGCATAAAATGATGATGGTAAATGGAAAATGGAGAGGGGAAGGGGGGGGGGGAAGGGGGAACAAGTCCCCACATTCCCAGAACTTACATAATAGCTGAGGCAGTAACCATTGCTGGAGGTGGGGGCCTGGACCCAAAAACGCCTCCCACGGGAGCTGAGGGCGCATGAGGTGCGGCGGGCAGGGCGAAGGATGTCACACACCAAAGGAATGTGAGAAGAGGTGATATAAATGATGCTGAGTAGCCACATAGAAATATCTATAAATGGTAAGTAAAAAATTTTTTTGGATATTAGAGTATAATAATATGGTATAGAGTATAAAAAATATATACATCATGCTACTTGCATAGTAAAGAGGTGAAAAGGATAAATAAGGGATGAAGAAACCAGCATATTAGAAGTGAATTGTGAATAGAGAATGAAGCATTGACCCCAAGGCTGAGAAGGAAAAATGCAGGTGAAGTAGTGAAGTGAACAAGACATGAATATGATAGAAAAGTGAATAGATAAGGTCAGGTGTGACCAATGACCATGGTGCCTCAAGGGTAACCAACGCAGTGTTAGCTGAAGGGGAAAAGAAATGTGCAAAATGAAGAAGTGTTGCAAGAAATTGCATATAGCCCAAAAGTGAATACCCGATGGAAATGCGAGTGTGCTCCAGATTCGCCAAGGTCCGCCGACCCTGAAACGCCCAACGTCACGAGATTGCATAGATGGGGGCCGCGAGGACGGCAGGCATACTGCCAAACCGTCCAGCGGTCGCCCTCTTATGCACAAGATGGACAAGCCGCCGTCGGCGTGTTGGCGCCAAAATGACGTCACACGTCAATGCAGAACGTGACGCCGATGTGTAGCGGAGCCGCCCACCCGATCCCCCGTGCTCATAGGAGCGTAGGGAGAAGGGGAGGGCGCCCGTAACACATCGCAGCTCCCAGAGAGGGTAGGGAACCGCCACAATCAACCACCCAGCAGTGGCAGAACTAGCTATGCAGTATTGCTAATAAAGATAGATAATTAGTGAACAGAAGATTGTCCACTAGGTATCCATTGAATGCAAGTATATGTGATAACATAATAAATCTAAATCAGGCTAAATAGATGTAAACAAATATCACAGAGCCCCCAACTGGTCCGGAGGGCATCTAGATTGACATAGCATATTGGGCTAAAGGGGTATGAGCCATCGCATGCAGTCAATACAGATTGAAAAAATCTAAAGTAGCCCTGTCGTTTTAAGTCATGTCTCTCCATCCCTAAATTCGGCTACAAAGAGGGGGGAAGGGCGGGACTTGTGAACTTTGTTACATATTATGTAGAATATGCTATTCTTGGATTGCAATTAGTGCAAATAGTAATTTGATATTACTATGTTGGGGCTTTATAAATAAAAGTGATTTTATAGGCCTTGGTCATATAATCTATACATATGTTCAGATATAGTAAAATGTATAGTACGTGAAGTTCAAACTTTTCCTTTTAAGTTTTGTTCCTGGAAAGGAAAAAAATAAAGACTAAGTCTAGAGAATTTTTTCAGAATTTAAATCAGCACAAGGGACGATTCTTATTTTTAATGAGAAGCTTTCCTAGTGTTGGTGCTGGCTGTTCCTAGTTCCATTCTTTACCCCCCCCCCCTCCCCCCATACCCCTGCTACAATAATCTTCCAGTACTACAGGGGTTAATACAAATGGCTTGACCTGTCATAGTCACTCGTCAAGAGTACCAACTATGCCATCACCTCTCTTCAATTCATGGAAGCTGTACTATAGCTTCCATTGTTGAAAAGCACTCTATAAATGCAAGACGGGTGCATAAATGAAAGCTCTGTCTCCTCCATTCATAGGGTGGTTTTCACAGATGGCAGCTATAGTATAGCTTTGGTGGAGGGGGCAAAAGGGGGGAGGGGGCACTCTTGATGAGTACCTGTTACAGGTCCCTTGACTCCCTTAACCCACAAAACACCTAGGGGCTGTAGGGGTATGACGGGGGGCTTCAGATTTCAACTAGCATCAACACAAAGGAAACTTTTCATTCAATGCAAGTATGGTTCCCTGTTCCCTTGTGCTGATTTTGTTGAAAGAGAAACAAGATATCCTTACAGTGGGGCCTCCCCAAATTGAAAAGGTTAAACATGCTTTAACTTAGCATGCTAGTTAAAGTTGTTGTGAAGGCTCAAGGTTCTGTACACATGAAGGTAAAAAAACGTTCTGTGTGCAGCAGTGCCCCCAGCCCCCCCCCCCCTAAACTGCCTTATCTCGATCCAACTATGTGCATGAGAGCCTTAGCTCTTCTGGGTATCTTCCTCCTCATTCGCTGAGGCAGCAGCAGTAGCCATTGGCTCCCATTACTGTCAATTATAGCCAGTGAGCCAATGAAGAGAGAGCGGGGGGACGAGTCACACTCCGTGTGTGAATGGACACACAGAACAGCGTCTCAGAAGTGTGCCTGCTCGGGTGCCCCCATAGCAACCTGCTTGCTGTGGGGGCACAAGCCAAAAGGGAGGGACCTGGAGTGCCGGCGGGGGACCCGAGAAGAGGAGAATCAGGGCTACTCTGTGAAAAACCACTGCACAGAGCAGGTAGGTATAAGAACCTTTATTGTCTCTTTATATCTAGGTACTTTAGATAGTCCTGCATTATATGTGAGGGCCCACCCAAAACCTGGAGTATCCCAATATGACGCAGATAGCAAACAAAAACCAGACATGGATTATAACATAGATTATAACTATCCAAAATTAAAAAAAAAAAAAGTTTTACCATCAGTGGTACTTTAAGGGCTAGCTAGGAGCCCTGGCTGTCACATGTAACAGGTAACACCTAACATAACAAATTCCCTTACCAACATAAGTGCTATAAGGCCAGCTGACACTGACATTGCTTTAAGCCATAGAAACATTTAAAAATTTATTTTTTATTTATTTTTTTGCAAGATTTCGTTTTTTGAAATTCCCCTGAAAATGGCTGGTGACATAGCCTTCCCAGGGGGTTCACCTGTGAGGCCCTGGCTACATCCCCGATGCAAAAACCCGGAAGTGGAAAAACAGTAATTATAAAAACACATATCTTTACATTTTAAGATGTTTTAGATCAGCATGCAGCGATGCATGCATGCACCTGTCTTTTGTGGGTTGGGGGGGTAAGGCCCGCTTTAACAGTAATGCGTACAGTAGAATTCCAGCACAATACCCAATCCCCACTGAAAAAGAAAGTGATCTGCCAAGGAGAGAGATGAGAAAATGGAAAATGTTTCATTTTAGACAGCTATTCTTGCATTGTAGTGAAATTGAGCTGCTCATTGTACCATCCACTTGACCCCTACCTTGTGTTATTTTTACTTTCACATGCTTTTCATTGTCAGCGGCTGATGTGGAGAGATCTATGACCATCAGAGTAAAGTATTCTTTCAGTGCTACTCTCAGAATGACAATGGGCAGCTGTACGGTGAAACTTTGCCATCGAACTTGCTCTATATTTCTCTGATGAGATGGACTCATAAAGCAATTCATAGCACGCTCCATCTGCTCTTATAGCTTGAGGGTGAAAACCTTTTTGTGTTTTTTTTTTGTACAGATAATTGCTATATTTAAAGTATATCTAAATCTAAAACTTTTTTTTTTAATTTTGGATAAAGTAGGGCAGCCTTTTTTAACAGGGGTGCTATCTGGGTTCTTCAGGGATGCCATGGCAAAATGGCTAAAAATTGCCCCATGTTGCCAAAAAATTGTCAACAAGCCATCAGGTGGATTAGGCCTACTTTTTCTGTGTTACACAAAGCCACGGGTTTTTATTGGGCAGTATTACAAACTTGGGCAACATGCAAACCATTCACCACTGCCCTAAGGAGCCCATCAGGCACCTGCACAGGGTCCTTGTTTACCCCTCCCCTGCCCCTATCAGTCAGCACTGGATCTGTCAGCACTGGGGTCACATTAGCTGCATAGGAAAAAGAGAAATGCTGGAATAACAGTCAGTGCCAGTATGCAAAGGTTTATTTGCTTTGTAAAAATAAATCACCTCTAATGTTGGGTGCCCTACTTGTGTGGATGCTGCGGTGGTATTTAAAACTATTAGTTTCATTTTTTTTTTTTCCCAACTGTTTTTTACATTTTAGCCACTTGACCTCCGGAAGATTCACCCATCTTCATGACCAGGCCCTTTTTTCAGATACTGCACTGTGTTAATTTAACTGACAATTGTGTGGTCAAGCGACTTTATACCCAAAAATAATTATGTCCTTTTTGCCCTACAAATAGAGCTTTCTTTTGCTGGTATTTGATCACCCCTGCGTTTTTTATTTTTTGCGCTATAAACAAAAAAAAGGCCAACAATTTTGAAAGGAAAAAAACAATATCGGTTACTTTCTGCTAAAAAACATATCCAATAAAAAAAATTGAAAAAAATTAATCTTCTTCATCAATTTAGGTCAATATGTATTCTGCTTCATGTTTTTGGTACAAAAAAAACAAAAATCCCAATAAGCGTATATTGGTTTGTTTGCGCAAAAATGATAACGTCTACAAACTATGGGGTATTTTTTATTTATTTGTTTATTTATTTATTTTTTACTAGTATTGGTGTCACTCAGTGATTTATAGCAGAACTGCGAGTGGAAGAGAATTCCACATCCTTACCGCTCTGACAGTAAAGAACCCTTTATGCAGTTTGAGGTTAAATCGTTTTACTTCTAATTTTAGTGAGTGGCCACATGTCTTATTGAATTCCCTCTCTCTGAAAAGTTTGTTCCTTATGCTAGGGTCACCAGTATGATATTTGTACATTGATATCATATCCCCTCTCAAGTGTCTCTTCTCCAAAGAGAATAAGTTCAATGCTTGAAGTCTTTCCTCATAACTGATGTCCTCCATTCCCCTGACTATCTTTGTTGCCCTTATCTGTACTCTCTCCAGTTCCAGCACATCTACACAGGTTTATGTGCGTAAATGTTGACAGTAAGCTCCCCTCTAAACACTGGTTTGGGGAATTTCTTATGCTCCTGAACATTGCTCTAAAATACGGACCTAAATGTTCTGGTGGCAACTCAAAGTTTTGGATTCACCCTACTTTTATTCTTAGCATTGGTACATTTAGACATGTGTCTAAATCTCCTTTACCTCTGAAGCCTGGTCTGCATTTGGATTGAGCTCCAGAGGCTACTAGCAGGTGATGAGGAAGCAATGCTTGCAATGTTTTACTGCCCCCTGACTTCCCACCTAAAGATGGTGTTTTGCTTCAAAGCCACGGCATAAACTAAACTGCATGCCACATTTGGCAAGTGGTTTCACCATCAAACACAACTAATTTAAGTCAGGCAGGAAGCAGCTCCGAGACGTAGAAGGGGGCAGCCCGGGCCGAGGAGAAGGAAGGACGAGCTGTCATCGGACATCCCGCCTCCTATGCCGAGATGTGTGATGTCGGCCTTCTGATGACAGCGATAGCTCGTCCTCCCTTCTCCTCGGCCTGGCCCGCCCCCTTCTACCTCTCGGCGCTGCTTTCTGGCCTTTTTAAAAATTGATTCAGATAGTGTCACTGGCACTGGCGAGGCTGCATTTAAGGACACTGCACTGGCGTGGCTGCATTGAAGGACACTGCACTGGCGTGGCTGCATTTAAGGACACTGCGCTGGCGAAGCTGCATTCATGGACATTGCACTGGCGAGGCTGCATTGATGGACACTGCGCTGGCGAGGCTGCATTGATGGACACTGCACTGGCGAAGCTGCATTGAAGGACACTGCACTGGCGTGGCTGCATTTAAGGACACTGTGCTGGCGAAGCTGCATTCATGGACACTGCACTGGCGAAGCTGCATTCATGGACATTGCACTGGCGAGGCTGCATTGATGGACACTGCGCTGGCGAGGCTGCATTTCTGGGCACTGCGCTGATGAGGCTGCATTCCTGGGCACTGGTGAGACTGCATTTGATTAAAAAAAAAAAATGTTCTGAGTTCAAAGCTGTTTATTTTAAATTTCAGCTTTGTTCCTGAAATTTCTCTCCTAATATTTTTGTGCGTGCCATACGGCGGTGCGTGTTATACTCCGATAAATACAGTATACATTAATGTTCTTTTGTATGCTTTCACGTTTTTTATCCTACTCAGCAATGATCTTCATTGATGTATTTTACTGTGTTTTGTACTAATAAAATTTTAGAATATCAATTTTCAATATTTACATTTCCCATCATATTTTATTTATTTGGTATCGCATAGTCCAAATTCCCCCCTTGTCCCTCTGTGGACTTTCACTATATCTTTAGGGACAGCTACCACTCCTCCTTATATCATTACCTTCAAACTTCGGAACCTAGCTTTTTTGGAATCATTTGAATACCTACAAATGTTAATAGTGAAGATCAAATATTTGCCTGTTCGCATACAGTACGTTGAAAAAGTCAACAATTTCCACAGGGTGTACTTACTTTTTCACAGGACCATATGTATGTGTATATATCTATATTCACTCATGCATATATACAAACACGTGTGCGTTTGCTTCTATCTATAGATCTACACGCACTAGTACTGTACATATTGATGTGTGTGCGTCAGTCTCTCAGGATGAAAGGATGCAGAGTTGGGTCTGGCAGGTTCTTTATAAGTGTTTCTTGTTCTTGAAGCACAGTATTCGAGGTTCCATACTATTTATATAACTGACTTTTATTGCTATCTGGAGAAAAAAACACCACATTTTATTCCAACCTGTTATTTCTCGAGCAGTAGGAAGCGGAGTGATTGACAAGGCAATTACTGGCGCAAAGCTGCTGCTCCGGTAAACGACATTTAAAACAGAATTTCAATATTTTGATGTACAGTAGCTGTTGGTTATAAAACTGGTTTTCTACCGTAAGCTGTGAAAGTCAGAGTAAAAAAAATAGATAAGGAGTCTTGCTCGACGTCTAACTCCCCCCCAAAGGTGACTTTAAATGACTGCAAATTCTGTCTTAAAGCTTTCTCTGCAGACTTCACATCATAACTGTCCAAATGCGGCTATACTTACCCACAACGCTTAAGCTGAATCACAGTTATTTATACCGCTGAGCGTATGTGGATTGTCTTCCCACGTACGATGGGGCACCATGTATATTAGGTCTGCTCTTTATACAGGAAGGAAAGGGATCTGATTTAAAAGAAAGGGCAGATAAAAGTAATTACTCTCCACATCCAATGCTAATGAAGTCAGTGTCTTAAGGGGAACCATGCTGGAATGATGACGTTCTTTCCCCTAGTTTGTTCCTTAGTTTCGGATAGAAGGTGAAAGGGTTAGAACCAGGGATAGACCGATTATCGGCAAGGCTGATATATCGAGGGCCGATATGCACTTTCCCTGATATATCGTTATCGGCCCCGGAACTGGCCGATATTGCCGATATTTTTGTGACGTCATTCTGCCTTCTTAGGCTGCCTCCCTTGCCTTGGATAGCCTCGTCTGGAGTCGGGACTAGTCTTGCGGGAGTGTATCACAGCCATACACCCACCCACAGCACCCACAGACAGGGTGCCAGACAAGCCAGCCAACCACCGGCCCTGTACCAGCCAGCCACAGGCCCTGTACCAGCCAGCCACCCACAGCCCCTGTGCCAGTCACCCACCTACAACAGGGTGCCAGACAGCCAGCCTCCCACCACAGGGTGCCAGCCAGCCAGCCTCCCATCACAGGGTGCCAGCCAGCCAGCCTCCCACCACAGGGTGCCAGCCAGCCAGCCTCCCACCACAGGGTGCGAGCCAGCCAGCCTCCCACCACAGGGTGCCAGCCAGCCAACCTCCCACCACATGGTGCCAGCCAGCCAGCCATTAAGCATTAAACAAAAACGAACATGTTCAGTACCAGATTTGTGTCAAAAATTTTCTTTATTTTTCAAAACTTTAAATGTACAAAATATTGGCCCATATCGGCCGATATGTTGTAACCAAAATATCAGTATCGGCCCTGAAAAACCATGTCAGTCTATCCCTAGTTAGAACCCTCGCAATCTTGGGTCTAGTCTTGCGGGAGTATATCAAAGCCAAACACCCACCCACAGCACCCACAGACAGGGTGCCAGACAAGCCATCCAACCACAGGCCCTGCACCAGCCAGACACCCACAGCCCCTGTGCCAGCCACCCACCTACAACAGGGTGCCAGACAGCCAGCCTCCCACCACATGGTGCCAGACAGCCAGCCATTAAGCATTAAACAAAAACAAACATGTTCAGTACCAGATTTGTGTCAAAAATTGTCTTTATTTTTCAAAACTTTAAATGTACAAAATATTGGCCCATATCGGCCGATACGTTGTAACCAAAATATCAGTATCGGCCCTGAAAAAACCATGTCGGTCTATCCCTAGTTAGAACCTTGGCAATCTTGGGTCTAGTATTGCGGGAGTGTATCACAGCCATACACCCACCCACAGCACCCACAGACAGGGTGCCAGACAAGCCAGCCAACCACAGGCCCTGTACCAGCCAGCCACAGGCCCTGTACCAGCCAGCCACCCACAGCCCCTGTGCCAGCCACCCACCTACAACAGGGTGCCAGCCAGCCTCCCACCACAGGGTGCCAGCCAGCCTCCCACCACAGGGTGCCAGCCAGCCTCCCACCACAGGGTGCCAGCCATTAAGCAATAAACAAAAACTAACATGTTCAGTACCAGATTTGTGTAAAAAATTGTCTTTATTTTTCAAAACTTTAAATGTACAAAATATTGGCCCATATCGGCCGATACGTTGTAACCAAAATATCAGTATTGGCCCTGAAAAACCATGTCGGTCTATCCCTAGTTAGAACCCTGGCAATCTTTGGCTCTGTTAAGCCAACACGGGCCGAATGTCGGTATCAGCCAGATCAGTAGAAACCGGCTGACATTCGGCCCCTGTGTACTACAGATCGCTGTACTAACATTGCCTAGTTAGTACAGCGACTCCTCCTGAGCTGTTCAACCCTGCTGGGTTAAAAAAAAAACTAGTAGTATGTACTAGGCTTAAAGTGATTGTAAAGTCTGTTTTTTATTCCAATAAACATAACATATTATACTTATCTGCTCTGTGCAGTGATTTTGCACAGAGCAGTCCGGATCCTCCTCTTCTCGGGTCCCCCTTTGGCTCTCCTGGCCCCTCGCTCTCTTTGAATGCCCCCACAGCATGCAGCTTGCTAGGTGGGCACCCACGATGAGTCACAGCTACGTGTATCCATTCAGACAAAGAGCTGCGGCTGGGCCCCACCCCCTCTCTCTCCTCATTAGCTAACTGAGTTTGATTGACAGCAGTGGGAGCCAATGGTGCCGCTGCTGCATCTTAGGCAATGAGGAGGGGAGTCCCGGACAGCAGAGACAGTCGTGGACATCGCTGGATCGAGAGGGGGCTCAGGTAAGCATTAGTGGGTGCTGAGCGGGGCTGCTGCACACAGAAGGGGTTTTTTTTTATCTTAATGCATAAAATGAATGCGTTAAGATAAAAAACCTTCTGACATTACAACCCGTTTAAGAGAGAGTAGAAGCCTAGAACCCCTATCAGATTTTTATTTCTGTGTATTCCTGTTCATGTCCCTTCCTGTCTGGTTAAACCAGCAAGACAGGAAATGAAGATAAATCTCTCTTAATCACCTCAGCTTCGGAAGGTTAACCCCTTCATGACCAGGACGTTTTTTTGTTTTTTACCACTGTGCTATTTTACCTGGCAATTGCGCGTTCATGCAACGCTGCACACAAAAAAAATGTATATAATTTTTTTTTTCTCACAAATAGAGCGGTGGTATTTGGTGGTAATTGATCACCATTGTATTTTTTTTTTATTATTATTAATATAGAAATGAAAAAAGACCAAAAAAAAAAAAACACAATTTTTTACTTTCTGCTATAAAACCTTTATGTTTAAAATAATAAAAAATCACATTTTTTAATACATTTTGGACAAAATGTATTGTGCTACATGTCTTAGGGAAAAAAATCCCAATAAGTGTATATTAATTGGTTTGTGTGAAAGATTATATTTATATATATATATATATATATAAATATACTGTATATATATTGGACTTTTTTTTATACTACTAATGGCGGTGATCAGCGGCTTATAATGGTACTGTGCGGTGGAAATCTGACACTGACTGACGCTAGGGAGGAGGGACTGACTAACTGGCACTGATGTCACCAGTGACACTAATACAGTGATTAGGGATAATACTATACACTGTCACTGTACTAATGACACTGGCTGGAAAGTTGTTAACATCTTGAGCGATCAAGGAGTATAGCTGTGACCTAACAACATCAAACTTCAACATCACATTTCTTCATACATTTTGTCAAAAATGTATTCTGCTATATGTCAGTACAGTGTATATTGATTGGTTTGTGTGAAAGTTAAAGCACGTACAAACTATAGTAAAATAGTGGATTTTTTTATACTACTAATGGCGGTGATCAGTGACTTATAATTGGACTGTGATAGTGAGGTGAGCAATCTGACACTAAATGATGCTGGGGGGAACTGACTAACTGGCACTGACAATACCAATGACGCTAATACAGTGATTAGTGATAATACTAGACACTTGTCACTGTACTAATAAGATTAGCTGGGAATGGGGTTAACATCTAGGGCGACTAAAGAGTTAAATGTGTGCCTAACAATTTGTAATGTGTGCTGATAGATAGAAACTTTACTAAAGTTCTCTTTGTTTCTTATCCCCTGCTTTGAAACTGCTTTGTTCCCTCTGTACAGAGCCCTGTGTTGACTGTAAACACAGGGCTCTGGGCTGTGATTGGACACAGCCGATCAGCAAGGATCATTGACCGGGACCTGCTGACAGACTCCTGCTGTGTACAGTGGGAAGGGGCACATGCACACGCCCTAAACCCAGAAGGGGGAAGCATTGTACCAGTACATCGCTTTGCCTGCATGGGCCACCCATCTGCAGTACGTTGTGGGCAGGCAGTCCTTAACCTCTTGCCGACCGCCCACAGTATATTTACTGCGGCAGTCAGCCCCCTCCTGGGCAAAGCGAAGTTAAGTTAGCCCAATATTTTTCTATAATGTGAAATATAATGTTACGCCTAGTAAATAGATACCCAACATGTCGTGCTTCAAAATTGCACAGGCTCGTGGAATGGCTACAAACATTGGTACATAAAAATCCTCATAGGCGACATTTTCAAAATTTCTACAGATTACCAGTTTAGAGATAGGCTTCTTTCACACGGCCGCTCCGCTGCTTTAGTCCGCTGCGGGACTTTTTTTTTTTTTTCACGGAGCGGATCACATTTGTGTCATCCGCTCCGTGTGCCCGCATATCATCCCATCTGTTTGCGGATGATATGCGGACATAATGTAAGTATATGGCATTGCGGTTGTCAGCGGATGACACCGCTGACATCCGATTTTCCTTCCTTTCCATTTTTTACACGGATGAAAAAATAGGGTTCTGTTCCATTCAAAAAACGGAACAGAACTGAAAGGAGGAAAATCGGATGTCAGCGGATGGTATTCCGCTGACATCCGCAGTGCCATTCACTTACATTATGTCCGCAAATCATCCGCAAAAAAATAGGATGATTTGCGGACACACGGAGCGGCCGTGTGAAAGGACCCTTACAGAAGAGGTCTAGGGCTAGAATTATTGTTGTTGCTCTAACGATCGGGTTGATACCTCACATGTGTGGTTTGAACACCGTTTACATATGTGGGCCCGACTTGCATATGCGTTCGCTACTGAGTGCAAGCTAGCAGTGACGGTGCGCTTTAATTTTTTTTTGTCCGATTTATTTTATCATTTATTTTTTACTTTTACACTTTTCCTTTAAAAAAATGTTTTTTTCCTTTTTTTTTCACTTTTATTCCTATTACAAGGAATGTAATGACAGGTCCTCTTTATTGTGATATCTGGGGTCAAAAAAGACGTCAGATCTTACATCTACACTAAAAAGCAAAAAAAAAAGTAATTTTTTTCATGATGGAAAAAAATGGGCTCTTTAAGGCCGTTGGGAGGAAGCGACGTACAGTATGACGTCACTCTGGTCCTCCAAGGCCATAGAGTGGAGTGGGGGCCATCTTGCCCTCACTCGACTTCCTGCCTAAGAGGAGAGAGGACCGGATCCTTTTCCCCCTCTACCGACGGGTCCAGTAAGCGGGAAAATGACTTCGGAAGTCACGGGAGGGAGGGGGGGGGTTACCTCTCCCGCCGTCCATAAAGGTAATCCCGCGGTGAATCCGCCGCTGGGATCATCTTTACATTAAAGCGGACCACCCGCCGCTTAAAAAAATACCAGGGTTATGGCAGCTATCTGCTGCCATAATCCCGGTATTTAACATCAAAGTAGCAACGTAAATACACGGTGGTTGTTCCGGAAGTAGCTAATTCAACTTTAAAAGAAATATGAAGCATATTCTGGTGATACTTAAAAATCACTTATAAATATTTCAGTGGTACGTTTTGTGTAAGCATAACATAGTTTTCGCACCTTAGTTGTGTTGTTAGTATTACCCTTGTCTGTAGTAGATTTTCTTACTTCTGCTTTCCTTCTGCAGAGTCTCTTTATTAGTTGGGATTCTGCTTTTGGTTTTTCAATGAACTAAAGGCCAGTTTTTCCTCTTCTTTCATTCCTTTGGTCTCTCTTTGTCACTGGGTTTGAACACACCTGGCTTTTACTGAACACGTCCATTACTGGGCTTTATGCCAGATATTAATGCTAGAATCTGACATTAAATTCACTTTGGAAACCAGAAGAAATGGGCCCACGGGAAATGGGGCTAAAGGTACAATGCAATATTATTACATTTGACCTGTAAAATTAAAGTACAAACAGATAATCAAATAAACGATTAAAGAGACTTGGTCACCATATTAAAAATTTGCAGGTTACAGCACAGTAAAATCAAGTACTTGCAGTGCTTTTCCTGTCCATAAATTATTTTTTATTCAATTGCAATGTGCCTTTTGAACTTGCTAGAAAAATTAACTAGTCAGCTCCCTAGCACTCTTCTTGCACATCTAACCCTGTTCATCTTCTGGGACTGACTGTCTGGGTACTTTCTGTGCTGGCCCAGCTCCTCTGCCCTTTCCCTGTCCTCCCCTGGTATTGGCTTATCAAGTTTATATATATATATATATATATATATATATATATATAGCAAAACCTTGGATTGAGAGTAACTTGGTCTGAGAGTGTTTTGCAAGACAAGCAAAATGTTTTTATAAACTTTGACTTGATAAACAAGCGATGTCTTGATATACAAGTAGCGTCACATCTGAGTATAAAAGAGAAGAGAGGCGCCTCTAAGTGTAGCAATATGGTTACATTTAATGAAAGTTCAACAGTTAGCAACTCACATGGTTAATGATCAAAACAGACACGTCTAAGGATGAAGGGATCCGGCTTAAAGCTGTCCACATAGACCATCTTCAGCACCGCCATCAACATCATCCCTTCCACACTGCACTCCACAAGCGCTTCAAGCCTCACTCTCAGGTCGCTCTACTGCAGGGTAGACTTCCCGGTCACGACTGCAGAGTGACGATGGTGAGAGCCAGTGGTGCCGAGGATATTCTATGTGGACAGCTTTACCCCTGGATGCCTGCTTACTTAGATGTGCCTCTTTTAATCATCAAACATGTAAAAATGTTGAACTTTTTATTAAATGTAACCATTTTGCTAAACGTAGAGGTGTCTCTCTCCTCTTTTATACTCTGTAGCTCCTGCTGGATTTTGCTTCTAATCCCCTTGTTGAGGCGCCATTTGTGGATGGACATTTTTTGGTTACACAACCTATCACATTGTTATAATCTTTTCATATGGACTACAAACTAAAGGATTTATGAATAAATGGTTGTGGAATGAACCATATGTTTCCATTATTTCTTATGGGGAAATTCACTTTGATAGAAGAGTTCTTTAGATTACAAGTATGTTTCCGGACTGAATTATGGAAAATAATCCAATATTTTACTGTCTATTCTTTACATATATTTTCAAAAAGGTTTTTACCTTTTTGGATAAATTGGATATCTTTTAGCCTTGATAGAATAAGCAATAATGCAGGCATCTCACCACTCTAACAAGGTAGAGTATTGTATAGTCAAAGGAGGCCTTTGAGGCCCTATGCAAAGCATTGTGCACATTATTTCTATCTAATCATGCCCATGCCCCAAGGGAGGGGAGATATGGGTTGGAATGGGGGGGGGGGGGTGCTTGCCTGGGAGGGTTATCTTTAGCAGGCTGCAACCAGCTTTTCATATTCCTGGCTATTCCAACAGAAAAATAAATTGGATTCTCAATTGTGCTTGAAACGGTTTACCTTCCAAACCATTTTTACCTTCAAGTTAAACTATGCTCTATCAATCTAAGACCCTACCCACCGCTAGGGGTCTGATAAATCACCTCTCTCTACTACACTAGCCACCTGCCTGTTCTTTAGGGCTTGTTTGCCCTCTAAAGAACAATCTGTGGTGGATCATTTTGAGAGGATGTTAACCACTTTAATACAGGGCACTTCCCTCCCTTCCTGCCCAGGCCAATTTTCCCCTTTTAGCGCTGTTGCAATTTGAATGACAATTGTGCGGTCATGCAACACTGTACCTACACCAAATTTATGTCATTTCCCCCCAAAAATAGAGCTTTCTTTTGGTGGTATTTGATCACCTGTGCGATTTTTACTTTTTGCTAAACAAATAAAAAAAGCCTGAAAAGTTTGAAAAAAAAAAAAGTTTTTTTGTTTATGTTATACAATTTTGTAAATAAATAAGTTTTTTCCTGCACTGATGAGCACTGATGAGACTGCACTGACAGGCACTGATGAGGAGGCACTGATGGGGTGGCACTGATGGGGTGGCACTGATGGGGTGGCACTGATAGGCGGCACTGATAGGCGGCACTGATAGGCACTGATATGTGGCACTGATAGGTAGCACAGATATGCAGCATTGGTGGCCACTGATAGGCGGCACTGCTGGGCACTGATAGGCGGCATTGATGGACACTGATGGGCACTGATAGGTGGCACTGACGGGCACTAATGGGCACTGATAGGCGGCACTGGTGGGCACTGATGGGCACTGATGGGTGGCACTGATGGGCGGCACTGATGAGCACTAATGGGCACTGATAGGTGGCACTGGTGGGCAATAATGGGCACTGGTGGGCGACACTAAAGGATGGCAATGATGGGCACTTGTGGGCAGCACTGATAGGGAGGACACTGGTGGGCATCACTGATGGGGAGGGCAATGGGGGGCTCCCTGAGCCTTGATTGCCATCCCTGGTGGCCATAGTGGGCATCCCTGGGGTCATAGTGGGCATCCCTGGGGTCATAGTGGGCATCCCTGGTGGATCTAGTGGCATCCCCCCCCCAAGGGTCTGCACTGGTAATCAATGATCTGATTACCAGTGCCGACACCCCCCCCCCCCCTGTCAGGGGAGCCGCCGATCGGTGCTCCTTTACTCGTGCCTGTCAGGCACGAACTAAGGAAAGCCGATCAACGGCTGTTCCTATTTACTATGTGACCAGCCGTGATTGGACACGGCTGATCACATGGTAAAGAGCCTTCGTCAGAGGCTCTTTACAGAGATCGGAGATGCAGGGTGTCAGACTGACACCTCGCATCACCGATCGTCGCGCCCCCGGGGGGGGGGCGCCCAGAGCTGTGTTATCCTGCCGCCGTCATATGACGTCCGGTCAGGATAACACAACCACATTCCCGCCGTCATTTTGTAATAGGGCGGGCGGGAAGTGGTTAAACAGGTGGTGTGGAGGCAAAATATCACCTCCTTATTTTTAACATTTAAAAGCTCACTTCATGTGAATGGGCCACATTCAGCAAATGGTATTGCCTGCCCAAAAAGACAGCGGGATAATTTTTGCTGCACCACAACACGAAACCAGGCAGCCATGGCATGTATTAACCCCTGCCTGGTTGCCTTTGAAGCTTTGAAGAAGTGCTTGGGGGTAGAAGGGGGGAATCAAGGGGGTGGTAACAATGCAGTATTTTTACTGTCCCCTAAGCCCACGTGTTTTTACTGTCCAAAGCTTTACACTTCTACCTGATGTGGTACATGGTCATACATGCAAGCAATGAAAAAACATGACATAAAAATAAATACCCCAAAAAAAGAATGCTCAAACATGCTCAAATTGGTCTTTTTTTTGCTTGTTTTTTTATTCCTACTGGAGATTTTGGTTGTAGTCCAAATAGCAACTTGGAAGTTATAAACAACCAGTACACATTTTTATTTTTTATATTTTATTGCTGTATAGTAAAAAATAAATAAAAATAAACTATAACAAACTACACAAAAAAACACAAAAACATGTTTGTGCAATTTTCAAGGTTTTTTTTTTTCTTTTTTTCTTTTCTCTCCCTCTCCTAATCTCCTTCTCCCTCTTCTAATCTCCATAACACAAGGGGGAGATGTTCTTTAGTTAAGTAGGAGAGAATTCAGGCAGCCCCAATAGCACTGCTATGTTTTTTCAGTGCAAATCAGTACAGTCAGGAAGGCAGAAGCTCGCTGAGTTTCTGGAAGGTTCAACAGCTTATGCGTAATTTGAAAAAGACAAAACATTGAAAATGTATCGCAGACCTGTTTGGTTTTGGGTTTAATACCACTTTAACCATTGCAATGTTGGAATTTCAGAAACAGGAAGAGGACAGGGCATCCTTGCACAGAAGACTTCCATATAATCCACTTGCCTGCTCAACATGGGACATCCCCTACTGAAGAAGTCGAAGGCTATTGGTTAGCTCTGACGTAACGCGTATAGGGGGCGGAGCCTGCGTACCTGACGTTGTACTTTCCCTTCGTCCCAGCTGCATGTGTATCTGTCTGCATTGCGTGCACCGCTGAGTGCCGCCAAATGTGAGTACCTTTTACTATATCTAATAAAGAAATTGGTATTCAGACGGAGAGCACTATATATGCCCCCTTTGTTTTATATATATACACCGATTTCTGAGTTTGACTGGAGTTCATCCATCCCCACCTGAGTGATCTATGTTGGGTTGTCCGAGAGAGCTAGGAGAGGATAATCCCCAGGCTGCTACAGCTGATATATGCGATCTTTGACCCTTTATGGGTCTGTGGCTGAGGTGAGAGACCAATCTAGCCGGTGGTGGGATATATGCACAGCAGTGTTTGTGAAGAAATTTTTATGATTTTTTTACCACCTTTGGTGTTTTTACTACCTTGTTGGTAGTCTCTTCTTTTCACCTTTATTTGGACACTTATGGACTTTATTTTAGACTCTTTTGATATTTTTTTACACCATCAATATCACCTGTTTATATATCGATTAAGTATTTCTGGCGTAGCACTTTTATAGGTATTTGCATATTATTTGTGAGGTGTTACACAATTTGTGTTTGCAGCCGGACTATTGCACTGATATTTGTTTACTTATTTGCACCAGTATTAATTTGCTGTTTCAATTGTTTATATCATCTTTGGTTTTTTCACTAGTTGGTTGCGCTGATAATTTATTGATTAAGGCTCGGTTCACACTATTGCGATGCGGGAAGGCTGCGAATTCGCAGCCTGTTCCCGCATCGCACACGCACCCCCGGCAGTTCACACTGCCATATGCGATCCGCTGGGGGTGTCAATGTAATCTTAACGACACCCCCAGTTTGATCGCATATCGCAGTGCGATCGTGCAGTTCGCACAGGATCGGATCGCACAAGTGTGAACCGCTGTGCGATCCGATCCTGATGCGGCAGCAAAAATGCCTCCTGTGCGTCTTTGCTGCGGGTGCGGTGCGAATTTAGCCATACAAACTGTATGGCTAAACTCGCACCGCACAGCTGATCGCATGTCATGTCGGAGCAGTGCGCTCCGACATGACATGCGAACCCGGCACACGCAGAAGTGTGAACCGGGTCTTATACTTCATCAGGTAATTTAGGTCACTAAAGCATTACAGATTTTTTTTTTTTTTTTGGCTTAACGTCCGATTTAAGAAGGGACTAGCATTTAGAAGATGCCAGTGGCTGTCGCAGTTAACGTACCATATACAGAAAAAGTAACTCTGGCAAGTTCTACCCTGCTGATGCACTTTTTCAAAAAACATTAGCCTTTCAGAATAGGGCATCTTTGTGAATTTAGAAACCTGCTGACTTCTTTTCCAATAAGGTGGACCTTTTACTCCAACCTCAGTCCTTTCAAAGATCTTTGCTGGCGTTCCGAACACATAGACATCAAGAACAAATACATATAAGTTCCTGCCTGGTACTCACTCTGAATGAATGGTGAACCCGGATACAAATAAAGTCCTACTTATAATTATGGCTCAGCATCACATCCGATTTTCATTTATTTTCATTTTTAGGCTCCGTTCACATCTAGGCGTTTTGGGGCGTTTTTGGGGAGTTTTTCTGCTCTAAGATCAGCTCTCAAAACGCCCAACAAGACAAATCCTATTCATTTCAATGGCCCCTGTTCACATCTGAGCGTTTTGACGCTGTAAGCAAAACGCCCAACGCTCAAAAAAGTACATGAGCTTCTTTTTGGGCAGATTACAGGCGTTTTCCATTGGTTTCTATTCAATCTAAAAACGCCTGCACAAAAAACGCCTGTAAAAACGCCTGTAAATCGCTGTAAAAATCGCGGTAAAATCACGGTAAAAATCGTGGTAAAATCACGGTAAAAAATGTGCGAAAACGCTACGCTCAGGTGTGAATGTAGCCTAAATGAATGAAGTATTATCTAAGATGTGATGTTGAACAGTAAATAGAAGTTTGACTGCTTCTCAATTTACTGACCTTTAATACATCATTCAATGTCAATGCGATGGGAATTGAGGATACAACAAAACGAAGGCGCTAGCAAAAACGATATACTGTTTAATTTAAGTATAAGCAATCTCAAGCATACATCTCCTTCCAGAATGACCTTGGTGAGGGTTACTAATTAGCACTGCTAAATACATTTAGTTCATTTTGTGTGTTTTAGTTTGCAGCCAGTTTGTTATCCACCACATCCCACACCATCCAATATTTTGGCATTTTATAAATGATTCCTAATGCTAATAAGTCTCATGCATAGGGAGTCATCAAGATTCTGCAGCACGCAAGCACAAAGAAATGCTGAGGTTTTGTAAAAGGCAAAAGAAAAATTGATTTCCCCCCAAAGTTCTAATTAACCTTTTTGTTGTGGGGGAGAGAGAAGTAAAATTGTCCCTAAAGGCAAAACAGCTTCCTCCCACAGTCAGTAACCACTAAGTTTGCTTTCAAGTTAATACAAAATAAAAGATGAATTTGCAGGTAATTCTAAAGGCATGCAAAGAAAGTATATTAAAGTGCTGGAGACAACCAGGTTTTGGGTTCATTTTCATCCTATGAATCCTCAAAGTAAAAATGATTTAAAAACCGTGTTTCACTTTGAAAAAGAATGTGGAAAACCTAGCAACAGGCCTTCCTGCTGCTAATTTTATCAGATCTTAAAAGCTTTACTATTCTTTATCCTGTATGCTAATGGTCATTCTGATTGGACCCTATGATGTCTCTGGTTTGTTCATTGTGCGTCTTTCCTGGCCTTCTGCCTGAATCTCGACTACTCATCGCTGGTTAAGCCTCTAGACCGAGGAAGACAATGGGGTCATGAACATTTCAATATAAATGGCAAAGTATGCAATTTCTCAAAATTACCAAGGGTGGCGCACAGAAGCACAAAATACCTGATATGGGTTTTGCTCAGGCTCGAGACAATTGGTGAAAGTCAAGTAACCAGTACCCCCGAAGGATCTTACTGCAAAATATATATCTTTGGTAAGAGATTACCTTTAGAGTGTCATGAGGAGCTATTAGGGAAATTTGGACTTCTGGAAGTGCCATATTGTATGACTTATCTGAATGATGTATATATCTATTATTATGAATCTGGAACTCCAGTCAGAATATTCACTTTTTGGACAGGGCGGTGAAGGGTTAGGACTTATTTCAGGTTTTTATTGCTCCCTCTGTGCCCTATAAGGAAAGTTTACCCTCAATTCCTGTATACGATCACAGAAGGTATTATCTTCAATAAAGGGGGGGAGGTTATGTATTTTGTCATATTTATACTGATATTTGTGTATGGTCACCAGAACAGAAAGTGAGGGAAAATCTTCCCAAAGACACAGCAATAAAAGCTTAACCAAGGCACATGTGCAAGTCACAAGCAAGTCTCAAGTCTTAACCTTCAAGTCTCAAGCAAGTCCCAACTTATTGTGGCGAAAAGCAAGCAAGTCCCTGCTAGAAGTTAAGCAAGTCAAGTCATTTATTTTGGTCAAGTCACAAATCAAGTCAAAATACTATCATTCCACTTTATTTCAATAAAATGTTTTGGAAAAAAAAATCAAGTCAAAATACTGATCTACTCCAATTTTTACCTTTAAATCAGTTAAAAGTCAGTGGTGGTCAGCAAAGGTTTTGTTTTATTTTCAACATTAACAAAACTGCTTAGTGCTTTTTTCTTGGCATATTAAATAAACACTTTGAATGTCCAAACAGCTCAAAATCCTTCGTCCGGTCATGTTTAAACCCCACAGTCACTAAAAACATGGTAAGTATTTCCATTGTTAAACAGCCAGTGTCCAAAAAATCAGAACACACTGAGGTGTTTTAAGTGACTGTGGTGTCAGAAACATAACAGGCACATTCATTTTGCTTTAACACATCTTGAGAAAATGCAAATATTTAATAACTTAAAAAAGTAAAGTCATTTCGAGTCATATGTCTCAAGTCAAAGTCAAGTCTCAAGTCATGAATAGCAAGTCAAAGTCAAGTCGAGTCTTTTATTAATTTTAGTCAAGCAAGTCCTCCACCTGGTGACTTAAGTCTGACTCAAGTCAAGTCATGTGACTTGAGTCCCCCACCTCTGGTTAGAACCCACCTAAATTGTATCACAAATTAAAAAAAATAACTGGAAGTACACTTTATCCAACCCTTCTTCTGCCAAACTGCCAATCCCCTCCATCCCTTTAATTCCCCAACTATAAAAATCTATATCTCTCTTTGTGTGCAGCTACTGTAAACATAGCTAATGCCTATTCTGTTCAAACTCTGGAAGCTCTGCAAATATGTACAGAATTATTTTTGTAATGTTTTATATTTTATTTTAGGTTTATGTCTGCAGAATATGTTCTGAGCATTTTCAAACAAAATGGCAAGCCAAATCACTTTAAGAGGAATGAAATGGAACAGATTTGTACGAGAGCAAAAGGATTACAAAGTATAATAGCATTAATATTAACGCAAGTTTTCGGTAAAATTGAGCTTCATCTTTATCAAACTGTGCTCAATAATTAAAGCTCTGGACTCAGATTGCGTCTTATGTGTGTGTTGTAAAAAGGCAAGCGGTGCGTTAGATTCTTGTCTGGGCAAACTTAAAATACAACCCACGTCTGCTTTCCGCTTAAGTTTCTTCCTCTAAGGACCCAATTAATTGCAGCTTCCTCTTGCCCTTTGCACGAAGTTTATTCTCCGAAAAATGAAATGGAAATTTGAAAGTGGCCAGTTCAGCTGCCCTACTGTTTCATAAACACACTGGCATGTTGCTGTATATAGACATATACAATGCATACATGTCACTGCCAACTGGAGGAGGCCAATTTTCTTTGAGACAAAAGATATTTCAAAGATATAATTTATCTTTGGCTTTCTGCTAATCTGATACATTTTCATCTCTTTTCTGGCTGTCAGGTCCCAACAGCTAAACTTCAAGAAGATCATGTGCTAAAATTCTGTCAACCTTGACGGCAATTATCAAAGTACTGTTCACAAATAAAGATATTCAGACAAAAAATGTTACTGGTATAACCAGCTCCATGCTTCTTTAACTCCCAACAAGATGTACTTGATGTTTCAGATGAATGTAGTTAAGATATATAGCTCTCTAAATCAACCGCACTTGGATCATTGAAAATATAACCCAAACACGCACTTAAAACACCTCCCCCCTCTCCACCACCATCACCATAAATTAATGAACAACTTCAGGAAAGAAATAAGACAGAGCAGTAAGTGCACTAATAATTTAAATCAAAATGACATTGGCACAATAAAATATTCCACTTATTTTAGCTTTATTTGAGTTTTATATAATTATCCTACTTCATCACGGCTGTGCAAAGAAATGTGACCCAGTTAAATGTGGCAGTGTTCCTGAAACTGTGGAGCATCATCCTTGTTGCTTAACATGTCTAATTATCAGTGCCATAGCATCATGGGCCCCTGGAAAAGTATTGCACTGTGGCTCCTACAAGCGAGACAGTAGGGAAAGCAGTGGGTGTGGCTAAATTATGCTACATATTGGGCATTGCTTTTTAGAGTGATCAAAATATTTGTTTTTTCACAACACTGTTAGACCCCGTTCACACTGGGGCGCCTGCCATAGAGAAGCTGTGGACCCATTCTAATAGGAGCGACACAAGTCGCTCCGACTTAGAAAAAGGGTCCGGAGCTTCTTTGGGGCGACCTGGAGCGACCTGCATTGACTTCAATGTTATGAAGTCCATGCCAGCCGCTCCGAGGTCGCGGTGCGAGCTGTGCGCCGCGACCTGTGAGGTCGCCCCGGCAAGTCGGATCGCCCCAGTGTGAACGGGGTCTTAGGGAGTCTTTGGTGAGATATTAGGGGTCTAAACAGACCCCTGAAGTTTCACTTTTGAGACAGAGAAAGGGACTAAGAAAATACATTCCCCATCTCTGCCTCAGCTGCACTGCAGATGAATGATCAGGAGACAGGTACTAATCACTCACTGTGTTCATTTAGAAAAGGAAGGGGCTGTTAAATTACATATTTACTGGCCTCTTCCCCCACTCTCCATCCTAAAGATCCCCCTGTGTGCCTGCAGCTGCTGCAAGTTGGAGAGGAGAAGAGGGTAGCCGGCAGCAGTGGGTAGGGGAAGGGGGTGATCACAGGGGAACCCAGGCAGTGGGAGAATCCATTGGTGGAAAGGAGGGGGTGATCAGTGTGAAGGTGGGGGAAGTAACTGGAACAAATCTTTTGCGGCTCACCCTGCAGCAGCTGGAAGCTGGCTGGAGGGGTGAGGAGGTGCCAGCTTTCGGCTGCTGCAGGGTAAGCCACAATTTTCCCCACCTGCGCATTGATCACCCGCTCTGTCCACATGCTATTCCTTTTCCTGGGGGAAAACTGCAGGGACCCCCCATTCGCCCAGGGCCGAACAATAAGAGAGACCTGCTAACTATAGCTGCTACTGCAAGATAATGCTGGTTTGGTAATTTTAATTGCATAAACTTTCTTTGGTATCCTCTCCTGGGGCTAATTGCTACAAGTAGCTCATATGGCAATAATAACACCCCAGCTTTTTGGCCAATGAGCATTTATTTAAAGTAAGCATTAACTCCAAAAAATGTAATTTGCTATTTTATAGGGGACATCTAAAAATATCTTTTGATTTGAATTTCTCCAGGAGACTCGCTGTGTTCTTGCCAACCTTCTTCTTTCCAACTTTCTCCTGGTGATCTAGCCTTCACCAGTACTGTGAGCGGAAACTGTATCGCTTTCAGGTCTTTCCTTCACCCTATCACCTTTTCTAAGACTTACATTTTCAAACTAGGGTATGCAGCTCTTTAAACTAAGGTTCTTGTACCAAAAAGCCTCACACAACAAGAATTAGTGCAGCTTTCATCAACAATAGAGGCACCAAGATTAAAACCAATGGACACTGAGAATAGGGTGCAATTATACTGAAATGAAGACTATTTTGCTGGAAAAAGAAAGCAGGACTGAGTGGTAACCTGGAACTGAGTCAAATGTCAGATTCATTGTCCTGTTGTGACTGCAAAGGTGAACAGGCTATCAAAAAGTCATACATTTGACATGCATGAACTAGCAGTCGTAGCACGGGAATGTTTCTCGATATATCCAATGTTGCACTTCATTTTAGATCCAGATGACATTTTAATGGCACTTGAAACATGTTTTTTTTATTTCACTTGACATTGTGCTTGAGTGCTTAAGTGACTGAGACAATGAAGCCTATTGCTGCACAACTACTAATGCTAGTGAATACACCTTTGTTATTGCTACCTTAAAGTTGAAAAGCATATTTGTAGAACTTTGAGCAAAATGGATTTTTGTTGCAGAAGAGGGATATTATAGGGTTGATTCTATAATGACAAACGGGCTGTTCACTTTTCAAGGAAAGTTGCACTTTGCACGGGAATTTTCCCTAGAACTTAGTGAATGTGGTGACATTTCACTTTAAAAAGATTTCCCTATCATGTTAAAAGAAATAGTAAAAAACAGCATTTTCGCTTGTGTATGATTGTATGATGAAAGTCAGCAGCACTTCACCTCATACACTCTAGGGAAAATTCCTATGCAAAGCACAATTTCCCTTGCCAAGTAAACAGTCTGTTTGCTTTTAGTAAATCAACCTATGTCACTTTTGCAATATGATAGTCACACCCGCCTTCTCGAAAATTTGTTTACTTGGTGCCAGGATGAATGATTGAAGTTACATCATCCCAACTGAGCTAATCAAGACTGCAGAAAGTCTAAAGACATGATGAAGTTGACAGTGTTGGCAAGGAATATTGCAGAGGTTTCATCGCTAAACCAGGAGTAAGTATTGGATGCTTTGGTTCCACTTAACTCTGATCACTAACAGAACTTTAAACTGACCCTATCTAACACCTGCTTTCCAAAGTGTGATAACAACCTTTTTTTTTTCTCTGTGATATTAGCATCCTGAGAGAGGTTTGGAAAGAATTGCTGACAGCTGATAAAGAACAAATGTAGTGTCTAAAGGAGGATGTTGGTGTTACTGCTGACAGGAGACATTAGTCTTCATCAAACCTAATATGGGTCCCATAGTGCATTCTGTCATGATTTCATTAACATTAACTACTCCTGCCCTGAAGAAGGGTGAGACTTTTTCCCCCGAAACATGTTGGCAGTATTATTATTAGATGTTCCAAAACCTCCCTCAAGTGAGATGAACTTGTACCAGGCACTTTTCAGTACACATCTAGGAATTTGCTATCTGGAAATCTCTCCCTTTGTCACTTTTAAGGCTCATGTTCACTACAGCTTCCAAACTTGAGTTTAGGAGCTTTTGGCATTTTTTTGCCAAAGCAATAAACTCAACTCCAAAAAATGTGTCTACGTACACATTGGCTTTTGCAAGAGTTTAGAAGCTGCTGTGGTTAGAGGAGGTTCAACCGCCCACTAACCTCCCCCCCCCCCTCCTGAATGTGAATCCCGTTCAGGATAGGAAAGTTTTAAATGCTGGCCGCAAAACGCGGAACAATCACGGTAGAAGTGGGGCATTGTTTTGCAGCCATTTTGCCGTGTTTTGCATTTTCCCACAGTCAGTGGTCAACCAATCTGTGTGTACATGGAGCGTTAGAGGAGTGTATGCCTAGGAACAGAACATGGCCCACCTATATTATATTTCAACCATGGATATGCTTCTTTGAGGGTAAATGCACTTTACAGTGGAGTCACTGGAACCAACTTTTACTTCTATTGGTTCACGCACATCATGGAAGTAAATACTGTGAGAACAGGCACCAATCCATAGTGACTAATGATTGTGCTAAGAAGAAATAAATGAGAGAAGGTGTCAAGCACCAGTGCATTAAAAACCTGTACTGTTGCAGTGTTCTGGGGGTCGGGTCTGATAGCACAAACACTCATGACTGGTTTGGGTGATAGGTGGCAAGCACAGTGGAGAATAGGGGGCTATGCAGTGCCACATGATAATCCTGCCAAAGGTCACAAAGAATTTATAATGACAAAGACAAACATTTTTGGCATGAGTCTGCCATAAATATATGTATATCCATATCTGGCAAACTGCCGCACCAGGAAGAATCATGCAGATTGATTTGTTGATATTATTAAGATAGTGAAATAACTACTACTTACCAGGGCTTTTTTTCAGCTGGAACTTGGTGGAACTCAGTTCCACCACCTCTGTCTCAGGTCCTCTGCTCCCTGCTCACCACTATCACTTGTAAACACAGAAGTCCAACTACAGGGTTTACAAATGACAGCTTGTCTCCCACTGGCTCCCCCAGATCTGATATTCTGAGTGGCTCCCACTGAATGCAGGATGGGTACAATGGAGATGCAGGTGCCCGAAGTGCAATCTAGATTCCTACACCCTCACTGGATGATCTCTCCGAGTGTGAGAGAGGCGGAGCCAAATACAGTGTGGGGAGGTTTTTTTTAGAGCTGACTTGGTGCTTCAGCTGAATACAGCAACAAAAGTAAGACATGTGGAAGATAGTGGAGCTTTTAAAGAGGTGGGGAGAAGATGGGGCAGTGGAGAGGGGGTTGCATGCAGAGGTCAGAGCTGAAGAGGGGTGAAAATGAGATGTGGATGGAAATGCAGAAGTAAGCAGCTGTGGGAGAAGGTTGTACTCTGGATTGTGTGTGTAGTGCACCCCTAAACTCGGCACTCTATATGGAATGTACCCCTGAACCCTGTTCTTTGTATGTAGCACACTCTCGAAACTCTGCACTCTGTGTGCAACCACCCCAAACTCTGCACTCTGTACGTAATACACTCCTTGTATTCAATGCCCCTTTAAGACCCTCCCACTGTTAGTGAAATTTGACCACACCCACTATTTGATGCGGTTTGTAAGGTGTGTTTTGGGGGGGGAGTGGGTTTTTCAGTGTTCGTGGTTAAGTTCCTGTACCTATTTTCTGAAAAAAAAAAGCCCTGCTACTAGCATTTAATATTTAGTTACAAATTCCTTTCCTAATCTCATAAAAACTCAGAAGGCCTCTTGACAAGGAGATTGTGAAAGCTCTACGTTAGTCATTTTTACATCATGTTCACCCAGTAAACAACTGCCATATGGTGCTGTAAGGGGCTGATGGAATGCAGGGGCATAGAATGTAAAATGACAATATTCAGGTGTTCCAGAACTTCCAGAATGTGTCAAGTGGATTATTAAGATAGCTCTATAAACATTCTATTTAATACATGAGAAGACAGCTGTCTCTTGTCGTAATACTGTCATCCATCACATTATTCTGGATTTCATTCTATAACTTCCTCTGAGTGCACACAGATGTATGTATGTGTGTGTGTCATGATGCAACATATGTAATGAAAGTATACCCTTGATAATACCTGCATTTCAGTATCATACGACTGCTGTGCACTAGTTTCATTTTCTGGAGTAATCATATGGCTTTTACTTTACATATTCCTATACAGGAAGCCTGCTCATCTTACTGCCCTGAAAACACTTAAAAGCATGCAGATTTAAGGTAATCCAAATAGTAAAGAGCCATCAACAATAAACAGACAACTTTGCAGCTAATCAATTAAATATTTGTTTCACCAGATATTAAAAGTGCCACTTATGTGACATTCAAAGGGGCAGATGCATATACTGTAAACAAGAGCACAGAAAAAGGAGATTTTAGCTAAAATGGTCAATTCTGTTATCAAGTTTCATGACAGGTTTAAAATTTGATTGATAGCTAAGAAAAACGAACACCCATTTTACGATGCCATCTATCAGTATCTTCAATTAACGTAGAAATGCTGTGGAACAATACATACGTGGTTGTTCCCAATGTATTCATTCCCCATGCATCCTGAAAACCATTCTTAAAGCTAGGCTTCAAAGGGTATATTGAACTGAATAGCTCAATAATCATGAGGAAGTGGCAGAGAGGCACATTGACAGAATGCAGCCATTACCAGTCTGTTCAATGTTCAGCAAGTATACAGTGCACATGAATATACACACAGCACTCACTCCTGCAGGCATGCATGACTAATTTCTAAAAACATGTGTAGCCCTTTACCCTAATGTGGTAATGCACAGCAAATATGTCCATAGCTTGTCAAGAAGTCCATAAATGGCTATAGCTGGTCAAGAAGGCCATAGCTGGTCATAGCTGGTTGCAATGGTTGCAAAGCCAAAATATTTTTTCCCTAATGCATTCCTTGTATTAAGGTAAAAAATGTTTAGCTGTCAGCACCCCCACTCACCCCCCCTCACCCCCCCTCACCCCCCCTTTTACTTATATGAGCCCTCATTCAATCCAGCGCAGTGCTTGTCTGGACCTCTTCTCTCCCCTCACTTCTGGGTCATTGGCTCCCAGTGCTCTCAATCAAAGCCAGTGATGAGGCAGCAGGGGGTTGGGCCGAGTCTGGTTGTCTGGGAAGCGGCTTCCCATGGGGGCACTTGACAGAGGAGATGGGCCAGAAGCGCCGGCGGGGAATCGAAAAGAGGGGGTTCAAGACCACTCTGTGCATATCTATTGCACAGAGCAGGTAAGTATAGACATGCTTATTCATCCAAAACAAAAAAACAAAAATAGATCAAACACATTCTATGGTACCTCTAAATGATATATATATATAATATTATAAAATTAATATTAAGGCACTTATCTGTCCAGGCATCCAGCGTCCAGCGGTGTCCTCACCCGAGCCGATTCTTCAATCAGCTGTCGGGTGCTGGCGCCGCAATCCTGACTAAGGGAAATCAGCAGTGAAGCCTTGCAAAGCGCGCTGAGCTTTGTCAATGGGCCCCAGTGTTCTGGGACCTGTGAAGTGTTCCAGAAGGCTGTGGGGGAAGGAGGGGGGGGAAACTTCCGACTTAGTCGCCACAGCAAACTGAGCCGGAAGTGGAAAAGGGTACCTGTCAAAACCAGGTGCTCCCCCCCAAAAGGTGCTTAATGTGGCAGCAGAGGGGGAGGAGGCAGACAAGCAGAACTTCCCCTTTTGGGTGGAGCTCCACTTTAAGCTAAAAAAGGCTGCTTTTTTTTCTACCTCTAAACACCCCTCAATGTTAACCTACTGTATATGTCCATGCACACATAGGAGTTTAAAGAAGTTTAGAGGCAGGGGCATTTAGAGGCAGAAAAAAAAGCTCATCACTTGTCTTTGAGCAACACTCAAAAGCACCTAAACATGCCTAAACGCGCATTAATGCTAGGCAAATTTAGATGCTTTCCCGCGTTAATGCATTCTAATGTCCAGAGTTCAGGCTGATAGAATGCATTAACACCAGATGCAGGAACGCACATGAATGTGAGCCCTGTTGTGGAAATTTTATTAGGACTAGTGTAAAGATTTTTCAGGATGTGTTTTATTTAGCTTGTTATTTGGGCTCCTGTTGTCGGTTAGCTTGCAATACGCTCATTAACACGTGTACGGGTGAACCGGCATTGAGGAAAGACAACTAGCACTGAAAAACCTGTGTAGATGCATTCTCTCTACATAGACATCATCGCTGGCGAACACTCCATGCGTGGGTCTGTTTGCCGGTAGAGATCTATGTTTATTGCGGTGCGGAGTTCAAGGATCAAGCAGGATCAGGGATCAAGCAGGATCAAGGATATGACCACCGGTGGGAGGGCCCTGTCTAATGTGCAGATTTGCTCACTCGGCGGGGATATGTTTGCTCTGTGAAGTCAATATAGTTTTGATATCTATCTGCCTTCATGAATGGATACACGCTCGTGTCTTTCTACTGTGCCTGATCACCATAGTGGAAACAGCATGGCTCTTTACCTGCAGATAGCCTCACATCTATGGGAAAAGTAATATAATCCTATTAGGCATTGTTCTCTGAGCCTTGCTGAGTGGGATTCACGCTAATAGCAGTGGCGGGAGTGCATGCACGAAGATGATCAGAGCAGCGTTTATGTTTCTAAACGCTGGTTTCATTGTGTAGTGTTAGGCGCAAATTCCGCTACACGTTGGTTTCATTGTTAACTGCGTTGCGCAGAATTCCATGGACAAACAGTGGGAAGCAGTGTACGCTGTTCTGCTGGTTCACGATCGCGTACTCCCCCTTTCTATTGTATATTTGAATGTATACAGGTGTGTCATTGGCTGATTCTATGTGAGTAACTTATGTCATGTGACTGTACATTTGGAATGGATTGGCTGATGTTGTATAGCCATCACTTCCTGCTGTTATCTCTGTGTTGTCCCATAAATAAAAGGAGCTCAGTGCTTTAGGCAGGACATTCTATCGAGCATCCAATGTGATAACAGCCTGTGTGTCTATATTACTGGGTACTGCTGAGCGCGCTCCAATACCTTATACAAACGAGCTGAGAACTGTGCTTTTTAGCACAATGGGATTAATTGCGCTTGGCGTATATTAATATCCAAAAGTGCACTTTTTAGCCCAACAGAGTTACTTGCACATCAAGCGTACATTAAGATCCAAGACAATGCAATAAGGAGACTTGTTGTTGTGTTTTGCTTGCTGCTAAACTCCTGTAGAAGAAAAAAGCATCAATAGAAAATAATGTGCATGAAGCCCATGAAAGTGTGCCAATATATACTGTATGTTCAATAAGATAAAAAAAAATGCTCGCTGATCCTGCCAAAAATCTTGTAGGCTGATAGCTTTTCTTGCCCTCTGCCTTTGCTGACTATTATAAATCACATTACACTATATTACCAAAAGTATTAGGACGCCTGCCTTTACACGCACATGAACTTAAATGACACCACAGTCTTAGCCAGTAGGGTTCAATATTGAACCCTGCACAATGCAAGGTGCATAAAGACGTGGATGAGTGGGTTTGGGGTGGAAGAACTTGATTGACCTGAACAGAGTCCTGACCTCAACCCGATAGAACACCTTTGGGATGAATTAGAGCGGAGACTGCAAGCCAGGCCTTCTCGTACACATCAGTGCCTGATCTCACAAATGCGCTTTTGGAAGAATGGTCAAACATTCCCATAGACGTATTCCCTAAACTTTGTGGACAGCCTTCACAGAAGAGTTGAAGCTGTTATAGCTGCAAAGGGTGGGCCAACTCAATATTAAACCCTACGGACAAAGACTGAGATGCCATTAAAATTAATGTGTGTGTAAAGGCAGGCGTCACAATACTTTTAGTAATATAGTGTATCTCAGCAGGGTGCAGAACCCCTACTCTCTATGCCAGAGTTCTTCCTTAGCTTGTTAGGGGTTCCTTGAGCAAAGAATAATTTCTGACTCTCAGATAAGTAACCACTGATACCACTGATCTTTTTAGCTATCTGTATGAGGGGCATTCCTCCTAATAACCACAAATGTAAGGGGCATTCTTCCAGGAAACCATCACACTAATGTATTGTAAGCTCTAGCTATAGTATTTACTAGCAAGAGATCCCTGAGACATCAAAGCTATTCCCAAGTTAAAATGATTGAGAAAGGCTATAGAGAAGAAGAGAGGGGAAGGTTCTTGTAGTCTTGTCCAAGGATGACAATGCTGCTCCTTCATAGATATAGTCCAGTAAGTGAGCATTGTCTCCCTTGGACAGTGAGTGTCTGTGGGATTACTAGATAAAAATAAAGGAAAAAAAGCCTGGAAAAAAAAAGAAAATGAATGCAACCATTATGAATACGGACTAATAAGGTAAAACATATTACATTTTTATTCATGGGTTCATGGGTTGTGTTCATACACTAGCTGACATCTGCACTAGCTTATCACTTTCATATACAGACTATAAAAATGGACTATGGCTCCCCGTTAAGTGGTTAAAATGAAACACTATCTTGGTATGTATGCTGTTTGCTTGATGTGTCTGTTTATTCTGTTTCCCGGCATTGCCTGCTTACGTTGTGTTCTATTTTCGTTGATATCGAGTTTAAGCTCTTAAAATGTTCATTAGTCTCAGATTGCATAATCATCGTTTTTTTAGCGAGAGCAAGGTTGAAAAAGGATAATTCCCCATTCTAACAGCGGGTAGAATATGAGCTGAAATTACATCAGACAAGATCATGTAATCAGGATAAGGAGAGATTGAATGAAACAAAAGACCACTATATGATTTCAGCAATATACACTCTTCTAAATGACCTTGATTTACAAGAGAAGTGGGGACTTTTAAGATAAGCCATGAAATGATGGATGCTTGAGGGAGTCTTTGAAGTCTGGAATGTCAGTATAATGAGCATATAACATAACTGAGAAGAGTACATTCAGCCTATTTTATATAGTAACATATTGGCCGAATGGGGGTATTACTGTATGGCAGGATTCTTTATTAGCTCTGCAACCCCAAAGCATTGCCTAATCATATTTTCATACCAGCACAGCCTCCCGTGGCAAACAAGACTGGGATTTTCTTTACAGTGTTCTGAGCAGTGATCATTTACTGATTTTCCATCTTCATAACAAGGGCTGGATTGAGGATTTCAAGTTAGTATGGTGGCTGTAATTCCATCTAATACTGACATTTCAATTGTGTGTTGATGCCACTAGCCTGAACCATACATTGTCTTGGTATATTATTGGAAGACATTATTGGCAAGATACACTGTATCACCAAAAGTATTGGAACATTCCCATAGACACACTCCTAAACCTTGTAGACAGCCTTCCCAGAAGAGGTGAAGCTGTTAAAGCTGCAAAGGGTGGGCCAACTCCATATTGAACCCTACGGACTAAGATTGGGATGCCATTACAGTTCATGTGCGTGTAAAGGCAGGTGTCCCAATACTTTTGGTAATATAGTGTATTTTTCCTGCAGTTTTTGTCTTTACCCACCTCCTACAAGGCCGAAGGTGTCACTCCCTAGATATATATTATTTCTTACAAATACCAAAAGGCATTCCAAAATCTGGAATTTTAAAGTGACCAATATTAAACTATTTGTTCACTACGATTAAAATTCAGATTGCATTGTTCTCACTTACCACCACCAATGTAAGGGGCATTTTCCTAGTGTACCCTGATTTACTAATCTTACCAGAGGGTCCCTTAGACCTCCATTGTTTCAAAAAGGCTGCTACAGACTGATATTAATCAGTTATTTTATTGCAAACGTAAGTGCCTGTTTGCCGACTGATTTACTATACAGTGCAGTGACACCTCAAAAATCCATAGCGCTCTAAAAATGAAAATACCAACCAGCTACCATGGCCATTACTTCAGGCCTGCTCTCTCCCACTTCATGCTACTTACTAGTAGCTAAGCAATGCAATGGCCAGATTCAATAACCAACTTTAAAGCGGTAGTATCCCATGAGAAAAAAACCCTGCAGGACAATGGCGTAATGTGCTAGTATGCATCACATACTAGCACATTATGAAATACTTACCTAAGAACGAAGCCCCCACATAGTCACCCAGACACCGCTGAGCTGTCATGTTCCCTCTGCGTCTTTTCTGGGTTCGGCGGCTCCGGCGCTGTGAGTGGCCGGAGCTGCTATGACGTCACTCCTGCGTGTGCGCGCAGGAGTTCACCTTCCGACAAGGAGCTCTGAAGGTCCTTTAGAGCACATGCGCCGCTGTGGTCAGCGGCTGCATGCAGGGTGAATATCTCCTAAACTGTGCAGGTTTAGGAGATATTAATTTTACCTACAGGTAAGCCTTATTATAGGCTTACCTGTAGGTAAAAGTTAAAAAGCGGCATTTTAGGCAGAATGGAGTATACTAGAGCGAGCAACCATCGAATCTGGTCAGTATTTGCAATAAAAAAAAAATCATCAAGGATTTTAGGATTGGTGGGGCAATCTGCATTAAATCAGAGGTGACATTAAGGCCCCTTTCACACTTGTCCGAAATCCAAAGTTGCACCGACTTTGGAGTGCAACTTTGGTGCAACTTTGATGCAACTTTGGTGCAACTTTCATGCATCTTTGACGCAACTTCGGACGGGTGCAACATGGATACGACTTTGGCTTTGACCAGTTTTAATGGACAACTGTTGCACACAAGTTGCATAGTATAACAATTTGTTCTGACTTTCATGCAACTTCTGAGGGTTAACATTGAAGTCTATGGCCCTGAAGTTGCATGAAAGTCAGACCAAAGTAGTGCGTGAACTACTTTGAAGTTGCTGCAACTTTAAGTTGCGCATATATGAATGGTTATTGTGACAGAACCCACTGTCACTGTGTGTTTTGGAGGGGAGTGTGCGCAAGCCTCCTACCGACAGACTATGGGCCAGAAGCTACTGGAGTTTGGCACTGCAGCCTTTTGACTTTACCATCCACTACTGGCCTGGGAAGCAAAATGGCAACGCTGATGGGTTGTCCCGGCCAATGGAACTCAGCCCCTAACCTAAATCCGGACATCCCCAAGTTGACCTGAAAAGGGTCAAGCCGGGTCTGCCGGAGTGTTCCACAAGGGGGGAGCACTGTGACGGATCACCCTGTCCCTGGATTGTAAACCCCTTTGTGTCATTTTCCTATGAGTTTGGGACATTGCATTTTATTGCATTTTATTTCCTCTTTATTCATCCTCTGAACAAAGGAAGATGGCAGGACTCATGCCATTGAGTTAATGTAATGTAATGTAATGTTACAGCCCATCCCCCCCCTCCTCCTGTTCCTGTGTCTAAGTGTGTGGATTCATGATACAGACAATAGCCTGAGCTGGGCTGGAGACATCTCTCCGCAGGGGGTGTGTATTAAGACTTGCAGTTTCAAATGTACAAATGTTCAGTTCTCATTGGTTGTTGGTTGGTCCTTGTCTCATCCCCCCCCCCTGCAGGGCTAAGGGGAGTGCCCCTTAGCTGTGTGTAACTGTTGTCTTGGAATGTAATAAACAGTTTAAGCTCTGCATGGCTAACCCTCAACACCTGTGTGGATTGTCTCGTGATTGAGGGGTTACGGGCTGGATATGGCTTCTCTGCAGGCTGTGGGTGCGTTTGGAGGACAGGAGACACAGTTTCGATGGATGTGCCCAGCTGGGGTACAAAGATCCGTTACATTGGTTGGCAGCGGTGGGATGTCTCCTGCAGTCCAGGACATCCAAACCACCACCAGGATTCAAGATTTGGGCAGCTGCCGAGGAGTGATACGAGGACCAGCCAGCATGAGAGCGGAGTTCGGGAGGAGGCTGCAAGGCATGAGGAAGCAACATCGGGGACCAGCGACAGAGCACACCAGGCTCGGCTGGGAGGATGTGATCCGCCGGCAACTCTGGCATGAGGTGCTAAGCCACGAGCGGCACCATCAGGGGAAGATCCTTCCCTCCTCCACAGAGATGTACCGGAAGCAGTACCGTGCGCGAGAGGTGTTCCTGAGGGAACGACCGCGAGATGAAGGGAAGACGGAGCTCGGAAGATTGGTCCAGGAGGAAATTAAGGCTGGACGCCAGCTACAGAGCCCTCCGGTGGTTCGCGGCTCAACTGTGGCCAGGTACAGCAGATGGCAGCCCAACAGAAGGCGTTGGCTATGGCGGCGTGGGGCTGCTCCATCAAAAAATGTACGGAGACCCAGACTTTGGGAGCGATGAGGAGTGGCGGCTGGAACACATTCTGGATTTCCAAGATGAGGTGCTGGACCTCCCCGACGAGGCATGTGACCTGGAGGAATTGGAGTTCCTGGTTGAGCAGGAATGGGAGCTCGAGATTGCCTACAAGCGGCTGTTTGACGGTGATCAGCAGCCTGGCATGGCTCCCGTTGCCTGGGACTGTCCGAGAGAAATAGCAGACAGTCACGAAGATGAGAAGCAAATGGGGCCAGGGGTGACCCTGCGTTTTCCCGTACTAACTGCAATGGAAGAAGCAGCGATGATACAGAGGGCACTGCGAGCGCTAGAATGCCGGAACGCACCGGAGGTCCACCAGGCAGCGAGACAAGCTGATAGCATGAAGGTCTCAGAAGGGGGAGTTGAGACAGGTGCTGGAAGGCTGGGAAATGGTGATCAGCAGCAAGTCCAGAGTATCTCATCTGGTGCCCCAGCAGAAGCATTGGCTACAGGGCAGAGTGCCCCTGGCATCTGCCCAGCATCAGAAAAAGAGTTGGATCCGGAGAGTCTGAGAGAGGATCTGCGTGAGCTGGTTTCCCAACAGCAGATACCGCCCACTGGGAGTAGAGGAAGCAATTCTCCCTCCCCAACAATTGGACACTATCCCAGTGTTAATCCCCCCAGCAGAAGCGCTGGCTACGGGGCAGAGTGCCGCTGGCCTCTGCCCACCCTTAGAGGTAGATCCAGGGAGTCCGAGGGGTGACCTCAGTGAGGCATTTCCCCAGCACTTGGACGCTACCCCAGTGGTTATCCCCCCAGCAGAAGTGCTGGCTATGGGGCAGAGTGCCGCTGGCCTCTGCCCACCCTCAGAGGTAGATCCAGGGAGTCCGAGGGGTGACCTCAGTGAGCCGTTTCCCCAGCACTTGGACACTACCCCAGTGTTTATCCCCCCAGCAGAAGCTCTGGCTACGGGGCAGAGTGCCGCTGGCCTCTGCCCACCCTCAGAGGTAGATCCAGGGAGTCTGAGGGGTGACCTCAGTGAGCCGTTTCCCCAGCACTTGGACACTACCCCAGTGTTTATCGCCCCAGCAGAAGCGCTGGCTACAGGGCAGAGTGCCCCTGGCATCTGCCCAGCATCAAAAAAAGAGTTGGATCTGGAGAGTCTGAGAGAGGATCTGCGTGAGCTGTTTTCCCAACAGCAGATATCCCCACCGGGAGTAGAGGAAGCAATTCTCCCTCCCCAACAATTGGACACTACCCCAGTGTTTATCCCTCCGGCAGAAGCGCTGGCTACAGGACAGAGTGCTGATGGTCTCTGCCCAGCATCAGAACCAGAGATGAAGAATCCCGGAGGCAGTCCCTGCAAGATACCTTCTCAGCGGCTCGTAACTACACCAGGAGAAAAGCAAGTACCTTTTTCTCCCCAAATGCATAGCCCTACCAGCCTACATTCCCTACCAGCGGAAGCGCTGGCATCAGGGCAGAGGATTATTCAGTTCCCCCCAATATCTGCAACCCAGCCCCGGATCAGAGGAGTGCAGACAGTTGTTCCCACTCTGCAGCGGCTGTTTTTATTCATGGGAGACACTATGTGCAATTTTGCTCCCCAGCGCCAGAGTCGTACTTTTACTTTTCCTGGTTGCCTGGGGTGGAAGTTTGTGACTAACGCAGGTCCAGACCAGTTGAGGGTCAGGAACCTGGTTAGTCTGTTTTTAAAAGGGGAGAAATGTGACAGAACCCACTGTCACTGTGTGTTTTGGAGGGGACTGTGCGCAAGCCTCCTACCGACAGACTATGGGCCAGAAGCTACTGGAGTTTGGCACTGCAGCCTTTTGACTTTACCATCCACTACTGGCCTGGGAAGCAAAATGGCAACGCTGATGGGTTGTCCCGGCCAATGGAACTCAGCCCCTAACCTAAATCCGGACATCCCCAAGTTGACCTGAAAAGGGTCAAGCCGGGTCTGCCGGAGTGTTCCACAAGGGGGGAGCACTGTGACGGATCACCCTGTCCCTGGATTGTAAACCCCTTTGTGTCATTTTCCTATGAGTTTGGGACATTGCATTTTATTGCATTTTATTTCCTCTTTATTCATCCTCTGAACAAAGGAAGATGGCAGGACTCATGCCATTGAGTTAATGTAATGTAATGTAATGTAATGTTACAGCCCATCCCCCCCCTCCTCCTGTTCCTGTGTCTAAGTGTGTGGATTCATGATACAGACAATAGCCTGAGCTGGGCTGGAGACATCTCTCCGCAGGGGGTGTGTATTAAGACTTGCAGTTTCAAATGTACAAATGTTCAGTTCTCATTGGTTGTTGGTTGGTCCTTGTCTCATCCCCCCCCCCCCCCTGCAGGGCTAAGGGGAGTGCCCCTTAGCTGTGTGTAACTGTTGTCTTGGAATGTAATAAACAGTTTAAGCTCTGCATGGCTAACCCTCAACACCTGTGTGGATTGTCTCGTGATTGAGGGGTTACGGGCTGGATATGGCTTCTCTGCAGGCTGTGGGTGCGTTTGGAGGACAGGAGACACAGTTTCGACGGATGTGCCAAGCTGGGGTACAAAGATCCGTTACAGTTATCATTGGAAAACATGGGGAACGACATGTCGTGCAACTCTGATGTCCAAAGTTGCATGACAAGTTGCACAAGTGTGAAAGGGGCCTTAGGCATCACAGGGTGCAATTTTTGTTTTCCACTTATGTACACATGAAGCAGATTGCCTGTGTAATGGAGAAACTGGAAACTGTTTTAAATTGATAAAAATGTTAAAATCACTACAGCTCAACAAATAACTATTTATCCTAGTTTTTTTTTTTAGTCATAAGAAAACATAATTAGGCAGCATATTACCGTAGCAAAAACTTTGTGTCTGTGCTAGGGCTGACACCCAGTTTTAGAAAGGATAGTCCAGTGTTTATAAGGCCCCTTTCACACTACGTCAGTTGTCATCCATTTTTCGTCAGTTGTTATCAGTTTTTCGTCAGTTGTTATCCGTCTTTCATCCGTTGTTATCCGTTTTTACATAGAGATGCATTGATGTCCGTTTTTCATCCGTCAACGGATGGATGAAAAACTGACAAACTGACAGCGTGTGTGAAAGGGGCCTAACTGATGTGCAATATAGTTGATTGATGAGTATTCCACCTGAATACCATGCATATCAAACTGGATACCCCTATATACTGTTGCATCCCGCTCCCACTGACAGCCAGGTCTTGCTTTGTATTTTAGGAGCGCCTGCAGCAGCAACCCTGTAAATGAAGTGTAAACAGGCTATATTAATAATGTACGTAATCCTAACAATAGACTTCTTTGGTTTGCTCTATTTTGGCTGTTAAATATACTGTTTAAAGCTTTTGCTTTTTTTTTCGAGACATGCAGAAAATGGATCCTGACAGAAATTTAGCGCTGTCCTGTAATTGGTGCACTCCTCAGTGTTGTTTCAAACAATCAGGAAGTATGAGGACTGTAACATAGCAGTACAACATGTAGTCCTAATACACCTTCTGTCCTAGGGACAACACTGCTCCTCCATAGAAACAGCATGGTGAGTGAGCCTTGTCACCCTATGTCAGTGATGGCAAACCTTGGCACCCCAGATCTTTTGGAACTACATTTCCCATGATGCTCAACTACACTGCAGTGTGCATGAGCATCATGGGAAATGGAGTTCCAAAACATCTGGGGTGCCAAGGTTCGCCATCACTGCCCTAGGCCAATAAGTGTGTTACTGGCAGAACCACCAGGTGAATATACAGGAAAAAGAAAGACTGAAAAAGAAAAAAAAATGCAGCAATACTATCTAAGGACTGTTTAGCTTTAGGGCCGGTTCACACTAAATGCGGTGCAATTTAGCTGCAAATTCGCACCTCATCAAAATCCCAACCTGCCCGAATCGCCGTACCCGTACATCGCTCCTTGGTAGAGAGTGTGGGGGTGCGCACGGCGATTCGCAAATGGGGAAGAGGATCTGCGGGGGCCGGCATCCATAATTGTTGCCAGGCACCCAAGATAACTCCCCGGGAAGACAGAATGGAGGTCTGCTGTTGTAAACACGGCAGACCATTGTTCTGTCAACAATCAACACAGGGCTCCTGTGTTTCTCCTATTTAGAAACACAGGTCCCTGTGTTGATTCCATAAGCCCACCTCCCCCCACTGTTATAAAAAAATCCCCTAGGCTCACATTTAACCCTTTGATCACCCCTGGTATTAACCCCTTCCCTGCCAGTGTCATTATTACAGTAACAGTACTGATTTTTAGCACTGATTACAGTAGTAATGTCACTGGTCCCCCCAAAAGTGTCAAAAATGTCAGTTTGGTGTCCAATTTGTTCACCGCAATGTCACAGTCCCGCTAAAAATTGCAGATCGACGCCATTACTAGTAAAAACATAAAATAAATAAAAATGACATACATTTGTCCCCTAGTTTGTAGATGCGATAACTTTTGCGCAAAACCAATCAAAATATGCTTATTGGGATTTTTTTTTACCAAAAAATATGTGACAGAATACAAGTTGGCTTAAAATTATGAAAACATTTGATTTTTATTTTTTTTTATAGGGAATGTTATATACCAGAAAGTAAAAAAATATTGTTTTTTTTTTTTTTTTTTAAATTGTTGCTCTTTTTTGTTTTGTAGCGCAAAAAATAAAAATCGCAGAGGTGATCAAATACAACCAAAAAAAAAATCTCAATTTGTGAGAATAAAAGGTCATGAATTTTATTGAGGTACAGCGTCGCACAACCGCGCAATTGTCAGTTAAAATAATGCAGTGCCGAATTGCAAAAAATGGTCTGGTCATTAAGGGGGAAAATCTTCCGGTCCAGAAGTGGTTAAAGTAATGACACCCCACAATTTGCAAAATGCAGCCATCCGATTCCGGTGCGGACAAAAAAAGGGTCCTGCGCAAGTTTGGTCCAAATGCGATGCAAAATCAGCCATACAGTTTGTATGGCTGAATTCGCATCGCACGGACGTCGCATGTGATCTGCACAGCAATGCGGTACAAATCACGTGCAATGTCTGGCATCTCACTAGTGTGAACCAGCCTTAACCACTTAAGCCCCGGAGGATTTGGCTGCTAAAGGACCAGACCCCTTTTTTCAACTTGGCACTTCGTGACTTTAACTGATAATTGCGCGGTCATGCAATGCTGTACCTAAACGAAATTTACGTCCTTTTTTTCCCCACAAACAGAGCTTTCTTTTGGTGGCATTTTATCACCTCTGCGCTTTTTATTTTTTGCGATATTAATAAAAAAAGAGCGAAAATTTTGCAAAAAAATGACATTTTCAACTTTGTCTTTTAAAACATATCCAATATACTCAATTTATGTCATTTTTTTTGGCCAAAATATATTTAGCTACATGTCTTTGACAAAAAAAAAATCAATGAGCGTATTTTTATTGGTTTGCGCAAAAGTTATAGCGTCTACAAACTATGGTGTAAATACTGAAATTTACGAAGCTTTAATTTCTGACTGCCTATCTCATTTCATGAAGTGCTAAAATGGCGGGGCAGTACAAAACCCCCCCAAACTACCACTTTTTGGAAAGTAGACATCCTAAGGAATGTTCTGAGAGGCATGTTGAGCTCATTGAATATTTTATTTTTTTGTCACAGGTGTTTGAAAAATGACTAAAAAAATTTTTTTTTTTTTTTTACACAAAGTTGTCATTGAAATGATATATTGCTCACACATGCCATGGGTATATGTGTAATTACACCCCAAAATATATTCTGCTGCTTCTCCTGAGTACAGGGATACCACATATGTGAGACTTTTTGGGAGCGTAGCTGTGTACGGGAGCCGGAAAACAAATCACCACCATCAGAATTTCAAAGGGCGTACATTTTTCATTGCATTTTCTCACTACCTATAACGGTTTAGGAGGCCCTGAAATGTCAAGATACCACAAAACCCCCCCAAATGACCCCATTTTGGAAAGTAGACACCCCAAGCTGTTTGCTGAGAGGCATGGTGAGTCCATGGAATATTTTATATTTTGCCACAAGTTTCGGGAAAATTACAATTTTTTTTAAATTTTTTTTTTTTACACAACGTTGTCACTAAAAGATAAATTTCTCACACATGACATGGGTATATGTGGAATGACACCCCAAAATACATTCTGCCGCTTCTCCTGAGTATGGGGATGCCCCATGTGTGAGACTTTTTGGGAGCCTAGCTGTGTACAGGACCGCGAAAACCAATCAACACTCTCAGGTTTTCTAATGGCGTAAATTGTTCATGTCACCTCTGCACTACCTGTCGCAGTTTCGGAGGCCCTAAAATTCCAAGATAGCACAAAACCCCCCCCAAATGACCCCATTTTGGAAAGTAGACACCCCAAGCTATTTGCTGAGAGGCATGGTGAGTCCATGGAATATTTTATATTTTGCCACAAGTTCCGGGAAATATATATATATATATTTTTTTTTTTTTTTTTTTACACAAAGCTGTCAGTAAATGATATATTGCTCACACATGCCATGGGTATATGTGAAATGACACCCCAAAATACATTCTGCTGCTTCTCCTGAGTACAGGGATACCCCATGTGTGAGACTTTTTTGCAGTCTAGCCGAGTACAGGACCCCGAAAACCAACCTCCACTTTCAGGCTTTCCAAAGGCGTAAATTGTTGATTTCACTCCTGACTACCTATCACAGTTTCGGAGGCCCTAAAATTCCAAGATAGCACAAAACCCCCCCCAAATGACCCCATTTTGGAAAGTAGACACCCCAAGCTATTTGCTGAGAGGCATGGTGAGTCCATGGAATATTTTATATTTTGCCACAAGTTCCGGGAAATATATATATATATATTTTTTTTTTTTTTTTTTTACACAAAGCTGTCAGTAAATGATATATTGCTCACACATGCCATGGGTATATGTGAAATGACACCCCAAAATACATTCTGCTGCTTCTCCTGAGTACAGGGATACCCCATGTGTGAGACTTTTTTGCAGTCTAGCCGAGTACAGGACCCCGAAAACCAACCTCCACTTTCAGGCTTTCCAAAGGCGTAAATTGTTGATTTCACTCCTGACTACCTATCACAGTTTCGGAGGCCCTAAAATTCCAAGATAGCACAAACCCCCCCCCCCAAATGACCCCATTTTGGAAAGTAGACACCCCAAGCTGTTTGCTGAGAGGCATGGTGAGTCCATGGAATATTTTATATTTTGCCACAAGTTCCGGGAAATATATATATATATATATTTTTTTTTTTTTTTTACACAAAGCTGTCAGTAAATGATATATTGCTCACACATGCCATGGGTATATGTGAAATGACACCCAAAAATACATTCTGCTGCTTCTCCTGAGTACAGGGATACCCCATGTGTGAGACTTTTTTGCAGTCTAGCCGAGTACAGGACCCCGAAAACCAACCTCCACTTTCAGGCTTTCCAAGGGCGTAAATTGTTGATTTCACTCCTGACTACCTATCACAGTTTCGGAGGCCCTAAAATTGCACAAAACCCCCCCAAATGACCCCATTTTGGAAAAGTAGACACCCTGAGCTATTTGCAGAGAGGCATGTTGAGTGTTTTGCAGATCTCACTTTTTGTCACAAAGTTTTGGAAATTGAAAAAAGAGGAAAAAAAATGCATTTTCCTGTTTTTTCTTCATTTTCCAAAAAAAATGAGAGCTGCAAAATACTCACCATGCCTCTCAGCAAATAGATTGGAGTGTCTACTTTGCAAAATTGGGTCATTTGGGGGGGCTTTGTGCCATCTTGGCCTTTTATGGACTTCAAAAGTGTGATAGGTAGTAAGGAGTGAGATCAACAATTTACGCCCTTAGAAAGCCAGAAGGTGCAGATTGGTTTTCCGGGTCCTGTACGCAGCTAGACTGGCAAAAAGTCTCACACATGGGGTATCCCTGTACTCAGGAGAAGCAGCAGAATGTATTTTGGGGTGTCATTTCACATATACCCATGGCATGCGTGAGCATTATATCATTTACTGACAACTTTGTGTTAAAAAAAAAAAAAAATTATTTTCCCGAAACTTGTGGCAAAATATAAACTATTCCATGGACTCACCATGCTTCTCAGCCAATAGCTTGGAGTGTCTACTTTGCAAAATGGGGTCATTTGGGGGGGTTTTGTGCTATCTTGAAATTTCAGGGCCTCTGAAACTGTGACGGGTAGTCAGGGGTAAAATCAGCAATTTACGCCATTAGAAAACCTGAAGATGTGGATTGGTTTTCGGGGGCGCGTACACAGCTAGGCTGCCAAAAAGTCTCACACATGGGGTATCCCTGTACTCAGGAGAAGCAGCAGAATGTATTTTGGGGTGTCATTTCACATATACACATGGCATGTGTGAGCAATATATCATTTAGTGACAACTTTCTGTAAAAAAACAACAAAAAAAAAAAGAAATAATAATTTTCCCGACACTTGTAGCAAAATATAAAATATTCCATGGACTCACCATGCCTCTCAGCAAATAGCTTTGGGTGTCTACTTTTCAAAAAGGGGTCATTTGGGGGGTGTTTGAACTGTCCCGGCATTTTATGCTCAATCTTATCCACACATCACCCACTCTTCTAACCACTTGAAAACCAAGCCTTTTCTGTGCCTTTTTGTTTACATGAAAAAATATTTTTTTTTTACTAGAAAATTACTTTGAACCCCCAAACATTATATATTTCTTTAAAGCAGAGGCCCTATAGAATAAAATGGTGGATGTTGCAAATTTTTTTGTCACACGGTATTTGCGCACAGATTTTCCAAACGCAATTTTTGCGAAAAAAATACATTTTTTTTAAATTTATTGCACAAATACACTATATAATTCCAATTTTTTTGGTAAAATTTAAAAGATGATCTTATGCCGAGTTCATAGACACCTGACATGACATGCTTTAAAAATTGCGCACGCCTGCGCAGCGGCAACAACGTACGTACATTTTTAAAAACTTTAAAAGTCTCTACAGGTTACCACTTTAGACTTACAGAGGAGGTCTACTGCAAAAATTACTGCACTCGATCTGGCGATCGCGGCGATACCTCACATGCATGCTGAAATTGCGGTTTACATATGACACTAGACCAACGCTTGCGTGTGCCATTGCGCGCAAGCACGGGGGGAAAGGGGGGGGGCTTAATTTTTTTTTTTTTTTTTGCTTTTTTATGTTATTTTGACACCTTTCCTTTAATTTTTTTTTTTTTAAATCATTTTTATTGTTATCACAGTGAATTTAGATATCCCCTATGATAGCAATCGGTAGTGACAGGTACTCTTTTTTAAAAAAATTGGGGTCTTTTATACTCTAGATCTCTCCTCTGACCTTAATGTATCTGACCACGCCAAAATTGGTGTGATAAAATACTTTCCCAATTTCCCAATGGCCCTGTTTATTTCTGGCGAAAAAGAAGTCATGAAATGCTCGTAGCCTCCGGCATCTTAGGCCATAGAGATGATTGGAGCCATTCTAATCTTCAATTAGCTCTATGGTTAGATAACTGAACCACCGGCTGCACTCTCGGGTTAACCGGTGGGACAGGAGAGCCCGAGAAAAACCATGGAAGGCTGCGGAAGGCGGCGGTGGGGGGGGGGGGGGCCCTCCCACTGCATGTAAAAGCAGTCTAGCGGCCAATTACCTGCTAGGATTGCTTTTACATGTTAGCCGACCGCTGGCTGTAAAAAACGATACCAAGATGATGCCTAAATCTGCAGGCATCATCCTGGTACAACCACTCAAAGTCCAGCAACGTACCAGTACATTGCTGGTCCTTGTTTGGCATATAGGTTTTTTATTTTCATGCAGCCTGTGGGCTGAACGGAAAAAAAGAGAACCTATCAGAAATCAGCACAGGAATAATGCGTAGTATTACTCATCATTAACCGCCCAAACAACCACCCACTGAATTTAATGATGGGTATACACGGCACTATCCACGTATACCAAAATAAGATTTTAACTGCAGTGCTGAAATCAGAAAATCACCACAGCTGCTATCAGCAAAGGTATCCATATATGCTGAGCGCAAACGCTGTTTGTGTCAGAATATATAAAATCAATGCGTGGTAGCCGACAATTACCTGCAAGAGAAACAGGTCACAAAAGAATGAAAAAACAAACAAAGGACATTGAAAAAAGTATAGTAGGAAGGAGTAGAAGGACATATAAAATTACTGACACCACAACAGTTTTTGGATCCTTTTATTTTTCTTTCTAACTGTTCCTTTATTTCTTGATTTGGGAGGGAGTGCGATCTTCTGCGATCTTCTCTTCCAGCTTGGGTCTCTCAAAATGTCGATGGACATCCAACATCCTTCGAGACCCTGTGTTTGTGTGCCCTACACTGTGTCGTGCTGTACCCTACACTAATACTCCACTAGTGTATGGTAGCGCTCAAAACATTCCCCGATGCAGAGACCAGGTTGGTCAGGACATTTGGGACAATAATAACGGGTGTCACGCCTAAATCCGCGCCTGCTACAGACACGACATCGTCTTTGGGGTCGTATTTGGGTAGGGGTACTCGGGAGGGCATAAGGAAAATGCCTCTCATGCAGCCGGCTCACTGCATCTGGAAGGGGAAGTTGGGCTGGGTACAGGTAGGCAAGGATGACCGCTTCCTGGAATTCCCAGAAGGGTCCAGTTCGTCCTGACGCCCTGTATAGGACAAAGGCGTTCAGCATAGCCAATTGGAAAAGGTAAACAGACACTTTTTTGTACCAGCGTCTGGCTTTACGGGCAACTAAATACGGCGCCAAAAGCTGGTCGTTAAGGTCCACCCCTCCCATGTTAAGGTTATATTCGTGGACACAGAGGGGTTTCTCCATAACGCCAGTTGCCGTAGGGATTTGGACTGTCGTGTCTGCGTGAAGGGAGGACAGAACATAAACATCCCGTGTATCCTTCCACTTCACCGCAAGCAATTTGTCCGTTTTCAAGCAGGCTCTCGCCCCCCGACTAAGACGGGAATTTACAAGCCGTTGGGGGAAGCCCCGGCGATTAGGTCGCACGGTGCCACATGCGCCAATTTGTAAATCAAGCAGGTGACTAAATAGTGGCATGCTTGTGTAAAAATTGTCCACGTACAAATGGTACCCCTTTCCGGATAAGGGTGACACCAAGTCCCAAACAATCTTACCGCTGCTCCCTATGTAGTCTGGGCAGTTCGGGGGCTCCACAGTGCTATCTTTTCCCTCATAGACACGGAAATTAACTGTATAGCCTGTGGCCCTGTCACAGAGCTTATACAACTTGACCCTGTATCTGGCACGCTTGCTGGGGAGGTACTGTTTGATAGCAAGACGGCCAGTAAATTTAATCAGGGACTCGTCAATGCAGACAACTTGTTCGGGGGTAAACAAGGCTGCAAACCGCTGATTGAAGTGGTCTATGAGGGGCCGAATTTTGTGGAGCCGATCGTATGCAGGGTCTCCCCGAGGACGACAGATTTCATTGTCGCTGAAATGCATAAATCGCAGAATTTGCTCGTATCTCCCCCTGGACATGGAGGCAGAGTACATGCGCATATGGTGAGCTGGGCTAGTGGACCAATATAGCCGCAATTCACTTTGTTTAGTTATGCCCATGTGGAGGGAAAGGCCCAGAAAGATCTTAAATTCGGAAACCGTTATAGGATTCCAGCCGAATCGTCTGGCAAGGTGCGAATTTGGGTTGGCGGCGATAAATTGTTGAGCATATAAATTTGATTGATCCACAATAGATCTGAAAAGATCTTCCGTGAAGAACAGCTCAAAAAAGTTCAGGGGCGTAAAACCAGCTGTCTCCACGTGGATTCCAGGTTGGGCAGTGAATGGGGGAAGTACTGGCGCTGTAGAATCAGTGGGTTGCCAATTGGGATATGCCAGCGCATCAGGGAGAGCACTATGGGCTCTACGGGCCTGTCTTCGAATACGCGGTGGCTGCGGGCCACTACTTGTGCTAGCCACCGCACCAGCTTCAACTGCACTTGGGGGACTCGCCACGTCACCAGGTCTTACTGCAGTGCTGGTTGTACTAGGTCCAGGTTGTACTAGGCCGCTGGCGCTTGCCAGGTCGCCAGAAAAATGAGCGGCACTAGTAACCACACTCTGCTCCATACGAGCACCCTGCGATTCCTGCATTTCAACAACTCCAGAATGGGGTCGGGTACGCCTGGGTCTAACAGGGACCCATCTGTCGTCGGAGCTGTCTGTCAGGGAGCCGCTGCTGTCATCTGGTTCGTATACTGACCCTGATTCTGCCGGTGAGGCTTCCCCATCGCTCTCACCTGACATGGTCATTATACTGTAAATAGCTTCATCACTGTACGAACGTTTAGACATTTTGGGAACTAAATTTACCCGTACAGTGATGCGACTCACAGGTAATAAAAGCACCTGGTTGTCGAAGACTATTTCAAGCGCTACCAAAAAAACTGCTAATGCTAGCAGGGATCAGGCCTGACTCTGCTAACACAGCGGTTTTGTGTCTTGTGTTTTTTGTAAGTGACAGTAATCTATTGATTACTACACTTACCTGGGTGAAAGGGTTAAACGCAGGTGCTGGCCGGAATCAGTGCTGATCGTGCAAACACCGCGTTTTGGGAACCCTAAACTATGGGGGCGCTAGTATAGCTCTGATCAGATCAGATATTGATCTGTTCAAACACTATACTAGAAATGGAAGTGTATGTGCGTGCGTGCGTGTGTGGTAATCAAGGGGTTACTGCTAAACTATGCGCCGGGGATCTGGGGGGGGGGGGGTGGCGGGGACCCTAAACCTCCTTTGGGAAAGAAACTAGCTAGCTAGAGCAACCTCAAGTCACAATGACACCAATACAAAATACTATATATTATGTATATTATGTGTGTATTAGTGCTAATGTGACAGAGGGTGTAGGGGTTAACGGGATGTGATCAGGGGGGGATCAGGGGTTTAAATCTTTATTGGAAGGGACTGGCGGGTATCCTAAGGATAAAAGAAACGGTGGCAAGCGCTAAACCTGGTCACAAGTCACACTTATACGGGTATATAGAAAATGTTATATACTGTATACAGTGTGCGTTGTGGCAGGGGGTGTAGGGGTGATCAGGGGGGGATCAGGGGATTAAATCTTTATTGGGCGGGTGGCGGGGACCCTAAACCTCCTTGGGACACAAACTTAGTCACCTGCGCTAATTCTGATCACAATCACACTAATACAAAAATACAAAAACACAGTATATTACGTTTGTATTAGTGCTGATGTGACAGAGGGTGTAGGGGTTAACTAGCGGTGATCAGGGGGGGGGGTCAGGGGAGATCAGGGGCTCAAATCTTTATTAGGGGGGGGTGGCGGGTAATTCAAGTGGAAAAAGGGGGGTCGCAAGCGCTAGACCTGACCACAAATCACACTTATACGGGTATATAGCAAAATGCTATATACTGTATACGGTGTGTGTTATGGCAGGGGGTGTAGGGGTGATCAGGGGGGGGTCAGGGGCTTAAATCTTTATTGGGCGGGTGGCGGGGACCCTAAACCTTCTTGGGACAGAAACTTAGTCGCCTGCGCTAATTCTGATCACAATGACACTAATACAAAAATACAATAACACCGTATATTGCGTTTGTATTAGTGCTGATGTGACAGAGGGTGTAGGGGTTAACGGCGGTGATCAGGGGGGGGTCAGGGGAGATCAGTGGGTTAAATCTTTATTAGGGGGGGGTGGGGGATAATTTGAGTGGAAAAGGGGGGGTCGCAAGTGCTACACCTGTTCACAAATCACACTTATACAGGTATATAGGTAAATGCTATATGCTGTATATAGTGTGTGTTGTGTTAGGTGCTGTAGGGGTTAATTGGGGGGGCGATCGGGGGTGAAATGTGCCTATCTAAGTGTGTATGTACGTGCTTTGTGCTGTACTTACAATTAGATGTGCTCTCCTCTCACGCTGGATCCAAAAAGACCGTTGGGAGAGGAGGGCACATCTCCTCTAAGCCTGTGTTTACATTTCACAGGCTTAGAGGGAGATCTGATTGGGCAGGACCGATCAACAGGTCCAGACCAAAAATGATTGGCCTGGACCTGATGACTGATCGGTTCTGACCCCAATCGAGTCATCGGCGGGACCGCGGGTGCGCGCGCGCGCACCAGAGCGGCGAAGGCTAGTGACGTACCGCTACGTCACTCTGCCTGGCCGGGGCTGACCGCCGCAGTATATAGTCGTGCGGCGGTCGGCAACCGGTTAATTACATTCATTTTTAATTTTGGGTTTAAATAAACTATAAATGCATTTTTACAATACTAAAATTTATACAATTGTTTAAATAGTTTATTTGTAGCAGAATGACACCAGTGACACAGGATTTTGCTCCTGGAAGAACCAAAGATTGCATTGAGGCTTTTGGGTAAGTATTGTAAAATGCCCATTCAATTACCACACCCCAAAATGACCATTATTTAAATAATGTTATAGTTTATCTTAGAAAAAAATTTCTCATGCTGCCAAATGTGCTAAATATAGTTGACTAGGATTTGCAGCACTGAACAGCCTACTACTCTTGATGGAAATGTCAGAGGTTAAATTTATTAAGCCTCCGCATTTTGAATTGCATTTGTCATGTACTGGTATATATCATTTATGATTATCTGACGCTGAAGCTGATGCAGAGAAAAAATATTTGTATTACTTCGAGCCCCTGTTCCTAAGATAATGTCAAACAATGAATAATTGGTACTGAATTATAAATGGAGTTTTAAATCCATCTATTTTTTTATTCCAATATTGCTACACCAACAGGCTGAAAGTTCAGTGTTTGAACTGAAATGGTTTAGATGTGAGAGATTGTAATAATCAAACTATCCTGATCATTGCACATCAGGTAAGTTTAAAAATGCCAGTGTGCACATTCTGTATAAAATATTCAAAATATATGGGATCTTGTTTTGAATTTGTGGCCCAAAAGACCTATTTCAATCAAATTTATTAACTTGCTGTAGCGCATACACTAGAGAAGCCAGCCAATACTCTCAACAATAGGATTAAACATATACAGTATACCATAGGGTATTTTCTGGTTTGACTAGAAATGATGACCATAACTCAAACTAGATCTAAACCTTAACTGGATGTCATTTTTTATTTTCTAAAGAACTGTGTATCATAAGCAATTCTCAGGCCTATATCTACATGCACTTGTTCCAATTTCTGCTACACAATATTGCTCTAAACCAGCTCTGGACTGATTTCCTGTCATTGGTGGATCAAGCATGTGTATTGTTGGTCGGTATGGCTACTTATAGTCTTCACCAGTGCATGTGACAAGGTGGCAATGAAGGAGGACAATTGGAAGATAGTGATCTTTTCAACTTTCAGACTCACATGGACTTTCCAAAGGCATTTGACACCGTTCCTCACAAACGCTTACTGTACAAACTAAGGTACGTAGGTATGGACCATAGGGTGAGTACCTGGATAGAGAACTGGCTCCAGGGGAGAGTCCAGAGGGTGGTGATTAATGGGGAGTACTCAAGTTGGGCGGGTGTGGAAAGTGGGGTCCCCCAAGGTTCTGTCCTGGGGCCAATCCTGTTTAATTTATTCATAAATGATCTAGAGGAGGGGATATCCGGCACAATCTCAGTATTTGTGGATGATACTAAGATAAGCAGGGCAATAACTTCTATGCAGGACATGGTGACCTTAAAAGCAGATGTTACCAAATTACTGGGGTGGGCAACTATATGGCAGATGAGGTTTAATGTTGAGAAATGTAAGGTAATGCACTTAGGCTTCAGAAATACGAACGCAAGGTACTCAATAGGGGGGAACCTCTGGGTGAATCTAAGATGGAAAAGGACCTGGGGGTACTAGTGGACAACAGGCTTGGCAGTGGCATGCAATACCAAGCCGCTGCAAGCAAAGCCAACAGAATACTGGCATGTATAAAAAAGGAGATTCACTCCAGAAATAAAGAGATTATTCTCCCTCTCTACAAGACTCTGGTCCGGCCACATCTGGAGTATGCGACAATACAGATAGCTAAGCGTATCTGTATTGTCGCAAGCTGTTTCCATCCCAAATGTAAGTGCATTACTTATTACCCAATAAATATTTTCTCGGGGATATCACACTATGGTCCGTTTTTTCTCCATTACATACATGCTCACTTTGGAGAGCTATTAGAAGGACGGACCCACGGTGAGAGCGGAACACAGCTACTGACATTTGTTATACTGAAAAGGCATCATCTATTGAGCATTTCCTTTGCTGAGTTCATCTACCATCTGGTAAGAGGCCATTACTGCACCTTATCACAGGGTGGCTAATCTGAATATCTCCTCCTTCCCAACCCATTTAACAGAGTTTTCTCTGCCTTCCATCCTCATTTATCTGGTAAGGAGGATAGTGTGTTGGTGGCGGGATTTTCAATCACACAGCACTGGAAATACACCTTTACCTTTTCACCACTTTCAGCATCTGGTGAAGATTTTTTGTGGACTCTGCAAGTTTATCATCTTATGAGTTATTGCACCTATAAGTTTACAGTTTATCTATTCTATCACTTGTGACACTTGGTGGAATCCTTGTGGATTTGTGGACTTTTGATTATTTCACTGAACTGAGTTTCACCAGATCACTATTTTATGTATGTTTGTACATTATTTTACATTTGTAATCACTTTGTGGATTTCAGTATTTTTGATTATTTAGCGCACCTTTTATTTTAACATCTGGAGTATTCCATCCAGTTCTGGGCACCGGTCCTCAGGAAGGATGTGCTGGAACTGGAGAAAGTCCAGAGAAGGGCAACAAAAATAATTAGGGGAATGGAGGACTTCAGCTATGAGGAAAGACTACAAGCACTGAACTTATTCTCTCTGGAGAAGAGACGATTGAGAGGGGATATGATATCAATGTACAAATACTGTACTGGTGACCCTAGCATAAGGAACAAACTATTCAGAGAAAGGGAATACAATAAGACACGTGGCCACTCACTAAAACTAGAGGAAAAACTGTTTAACCTTAAAAAACATAGGGGGCTCTTTACTGTCAGAGCAGTGGGGGTGTGGAATTCTCTTCCACAAGTAGTGGTATCAGCGGGGAGCATCGATAGTTTTAAAAAACTATTAGACGGGCACCTCAAAGACCACAACATACAGGGGTATACAATCTACGGTTAACAGCAAACACACACATATCACAGGTTGAACTGGATGGACTGGTGTCTTTTTTTGACCTCACTAACTATGTAACTATGTAACTATAATGATGTTACAGCCTATATGAGATTTTGGTGTTAGGGTTTTGATCCACTTTAACTGTCCCACTTTTGATGAGATTGTCATTAACCGAAAGATGGAGGTCATGATGAAACTGTGTGTGATCTGGTAAATTTCGAGAATTCTAGCACAGATCTAGATGAGCTTTATACTATGCCCTATCAACCTTTGTTTTAGATCTGATCTGACAGAGTAAAACAATTCACCAAAAACTGTGTAATGAGAAGTTCTACCTGACTGCTTTTAATTTGACCAGATTGTATTGGTAGGTCTTCACAGTACATAGTTGTTAGTAAATTTCTAACAATACAAATCTGAAAGCCTTACTCCAGCTACATTTTCTTTTTTGACTTTGGAAACAGTGGGGAAGAGATAACATTTCTTTCAGGTTATTTCTCCCTGTGACTCCATTGGGGAAATTTTCTCTGTTTCTGTGTCAGCCTGGGGTCTATATCTCCTGAGAGATGGACAATCCAATTGAACGTAGGGGTGTACTGCAGGCTTTATGGAAGCACAGGTGAAACAGAGGCACATAGGGTGCACTGGAGGCATGGGGCACACTTGGAAACATGGGGTACACTGGAGTACACTTTGACACAGGTGCTCACAAAGGGGTGTTGGAGACACAAGGGCACAAATGGTACACTTGGAGGCACAGGGTGCACTGAGGCACACTTGGAGACATGGGGGACACCAAGCTAGGCAATGGAGAAACAGAGGCACACAGGGGTACACTGGAGACATAGGGAGCACAAAGCACAGGGACAATAAAACACACAAGGGCAGTGGTACAGCAAACACTGGCAGCTGGGGAGATATGGAGGTTACAGAGCACTGGAGGCAGACATGGAGAACACAGGTAAGATTATTGCAGTCTGGGGGTTGACAGGAGCGCACAAGAGCTATTTGCTACCCCTCACCATTTAAGCCACTGCCAATAAGAAAAGCTGTCTCTTAATAGGCTATGGCACCGATCAGGAGAGTTGTCTCCTGATTTGCTGTGGTGCCCATGAGAGGTGAATGTTACACTGTCTCTATGATGCCCATACATGTCTAACCTTTCCTGACTCTACTGAAAATGTGTTTTTGTTGCAATCAGAGAGATGTCCCTTTCTTACAAGAAACTCAGTACAGACAAAGAAGGCAAGACGGCAATAAAAACCTGACAGATGCCGTAACCCTTCTCCCACTCTATCCAAAAACAGGTGCTTGAAAAACAAATAAACTGAGGCCAACTTTGGAAAATCGACACTCATATTAATAAACAGTAATACCATACATCTGAAGTATGCTGTCCAGTTCTGGGCACCGGTCCTCAGGAAGGATGTGCTGGAACTGGAGAGAGTCCAGAGAAGGGCAACAAAAATAATTAGGGGAATGGAGGACATCAGCTATGAGGAAAGACTACAAGCACTGAACTTATTCTCTCTGGAGAAGAGACGATTGAGGGGGGATATGATATCAATGTACAAGTACTGTACTGGCGACCCTAGCATAAGGAACAAACTATTCAGAGAAAGGGAATACAATAAGACACGTGGCCACTCACTAAAACTAGAGGAAAGGCGGTTTAACCTTAAAGTGCATAAGGGGTTCTTCACTGTAAGAGCGGTAAGAATGTGGAATTCTCTTCCACAAGCAGTGGTATCAGCAGGGAGCATCGATAGTTTAAAAAAACTATTAGATGGGCACCTTAGAGACCACAACATACAGGGGTATACAATGTACGGTTAAAAGCAAACACACACACACATCATAGGTTGAACTGGATGGACTGATGTCTTTTTTCAACCTCACTAACTATGTAACTATGTAAGTAAGCCAATGGCTAGCAGTATTGGTGGGCATTGTTCCATACAGTAAATATGATGGGAGCAATTTAAAAAATCCCAACCAGGCTCCTAGCTCACACATCTATATTTTAAAATACATCAATGTGTCATTAAAAAAGTGGTACTCTTTAGCTTTACCTAAAATATTAAACATGCAAGTTTTGCAACAACAGGTTTCCTCTTTGGGTATGTCAACATATAAAAGCAGAGGTAACAGAGCACAAAATATATACAGATTCTAAACAAAGGCATTGGGTACAGATAAATCATACATCAGATAAGAACATATGAAATGTAAATAAATTAAATTACAAATTGATAAGAATCACACAGAGTAGTTTTTTTTTTTTTTTTTAGACGAGGTATGAGAACTCAAAAAAAGTATTGCATTTCATTTGCAATTTCAAATCCATGTTTAACTCTTGCTGAAATGTACTGTCCATTTTTTCAAGCTTGCCTTCCAGAATCTTCCTTTCTCATTCAGTTGGAAATTTCCTTTTAGTAAAAGCTCTTTTATGTGTATTTTGATAAAGTCCCATCTGCAGAAATGCAGTCCCACTGGCATGTCACCATGATTTCCATTTATTTTAAACCGATAGCGGTTTAGTCTTGTTTTTGTAGTTCATGTTTTGTTTCCCTGAAGTAGATCCCTCTATGGGGGCATTTTTTTCCTACTATCATATAAATACCATTTATTGATGATGCACCAGGCAATCTCTGGGATCGCACATTGCATTTGGAAATTTGTATATGGTCCATGTGTATGAGGTGTAGGCATGTATTGAATCTCTTGTTCACGCATAAGACTGTGCCTGTTAATGTGGATGAGGATAAAAAGCTCTTTCATGAAGATGGTAGTTCCTAGGAGAGCAAGGAAAATCTGAGAATATTTCCTTCCTTTTATCGACTGTACCTATGAAGTATGATTTGAAAGTCATAGGCTATTTTTCTGAGGGTCGCTAAACAGTCATTGCCTCAAGGTAAACTGAATACTCACTGTGAGGGATTGATTTACTAAAATTGGAGAGTGTAAAATCTGGTGCAGCTGTGCATGGTAGCCGGTCAGCTTCTAACTTCATCTTGTTCAATTAAGCTTTGGCAAAAAAACCTGGAAGCTGATTGGTTACTATGTAGAGCTGCACCAGATTTTACACTCTCCAGTTTTAGTAAATTAACCATTCACACTGAATCTGACTTTGAAATTGTGCAACTTCATTTGAAATTGAAAAAATTTCAAAGCCGTGGGTCAGTGGGACTTTGCCTGACATCTGTGCAACTTCATGCACAGATGTGACTAAAATCGCAAAAAAAAAAATAGTCTAGAAGCCTTGTTTTTTAAAATCGGTGTGGCACCGCAAAGTCGGCATCATGCCAATTTGAACAGTTCCATTGCCGACAATACTTGTCATGCGATTTGGATCTGTCTAATCACATGACAAGTCACACTGGTGTGAACGGGGCTTAAAGGGTAAGTTCACCTTTGGGAACATGTTACATGTTCCACCCGATTTTATAGGAGGAACATGCAGTGGCGGCTGGTGCTCAAAATAAAATGAGTGACCAGCGTGCCCCCATCAATGCAGAATGCCACAGCATTGCCCCCCAATCAATGCAGAGTGCCACAGCATGCCCCCCAATCAATGCAGAGTGCCACAGCATGCCCCCCAATCAATGCAGAGTGCCACAGCGTGCCCCCCAATCAATGCAGAATGCCACAGCGTGCCGCCCAATCAATGCAGAGTGCCACAGCGTGCCCCCCAATCAATGCAGAGCGCCACAGCGTGCCCCCCAATCAATGCAGAGTGCCACAGCATTGTCCCCAATCATTGCAGAGCGCCACAGCATTGTCCCCAATCATTGCAGAGCGCCACAGCATTGTCCCCAATCATTGCAGAGCGCCACAGCATTGTCTCCAATCATTGCAGAGTGCCACAGCATTGTACCCAATCATTGCAGAGCGCCACAGCATTGTCCCCAATCATTGCAGAGCGCAACAGCATTGTCCCAACCATTGCAGAGCGCCACAGCGTGCCTCCCTCAATGCAGTGTGGGCTTCCCCGCTTCCCCCCCGAGACCAATGCACTTACCTGGCGGCGGCTTCCTCTTCAGTCCCGGCGGTGGCGGCTTTTCCTCACTCTGTCCCCCGGCGCGTCTCCACGAGTACTTCCGGTCCGCCTCCTCCTCGGCCAATGGCAAGGGGGTTTGCCTTGCGGCCAATCAGATTGGGCAGGAGGAGGATCGGTGTGGCAATAGCGAATTTCCATTCGCTATTGTCACACAATGGGTGAAGTTGGGACGCACTGCTCTGCGCCCCGGCTCCACCCTTTGCATCGCCCTATTAGAGCCTCTGGCTCTAATCAGGTGATGTTAAAAAGAAAAACCCATTAAGCTCCATGCGTCCGGCGCCCTGCATGCAGATTAGGGGGCCGGACGCATGAATGGGGGGGCGGCGCCCCTGCGCCACATATACACCGGCCGCCACTGAGAACATGTAACGTGTTCCCAGTGCTGCCGCTCACCCTCCCTGTGGCAACAGTATTAGGAAAAGTTCCCCGCTCTAGCTGCCAGTTTTTGAAAGCAGCATGGTCAAGCGGGGCTCCGCACACAGGGCCACGTCATTCATACACAGAGCTCTTAGTGGCTGTTGGCTTGTAGTTCATTGTGTGTTCCTGTCAGGGAGTATTGGCTTACCCGTATGGAATGTATGCGTAAGACCATACACTGACATGGTGTGAGAGACCTGCATGGCATCAGTGATCTGCTGATCGCTGGTGCAATGCTTAACAAGCTCCTGCAACAAAAAATAACAAATTAACATTTTTTTACCTGCGAAAAAATGTGCAATTATTTTATTTTTTTTTTTTTTAAAGTAGACTTATCCTTTAAGTATGAAGGTGGACTGCTACAATGTATTAATTTACAAAACCAAAGATACTTTTAGTATACCTTGTAACACTGTTACATCTTTGTATGTATTTGTCCAAAACCATTACCACAATGTACACAAGTGTTTCTCCACCTTTCTTCATTTGAGGCCCCCTTTAAAATGATGGACAGTCTCGAGGCACCCCATTCTAAAATATAAAAAAACTATTCTACAAACTTTACACAATGCAGCAACATCCACACACGTAGGACACCCAACATTAGGGGCGATTTATTCTTCCAAAGCAAATACACTTTTTCACACTGGTACTGACTAGTATCCCAATGTTTCTCTTCTCCCTCAATTTTTCTCCATCAGTCAGCTAATGTCACCCCAGTGTTGAGGGAGAGGGGAACAGGAGAGTCCACCAAGGATGCTGTGGAGGCGACAAACCTTTTCCTTATAAACTGATGACATCATTGGTTGTTAGGATGCCAGCGTCTAGAAATTCCTAATGGTGCAAAATGAAAACCTGTGGCTTTGTGTAACTAAAAAGCAGACTTGATCCTACTGCTGGCCTGCATACAATTTTTGATAAATTTTTAAGCATTTTGCCAAGGCACCCGGGTTGGAAAAGGCTGATGTACACCATTAACCTTCCTAGCGGTATTCCCGAGCGTGGCTCGGGGTTAAATTTCAGTGCCCAAAGGGGTAACCCCGAGCCACACTCGGGGTACCGCTAGGAAGATTGCTGGATCCTGGTAGAGGGGTTACTTACCTTGTCACCGGGATCCAGCGATGTGTCTCGGCAGTGTGTGGCGGCGGATCTTCCTCCCAATCCTCTGTGAGCCCCGGCTTCCGTCTCCTGCGACGTGACGTTCACAGGGGGGTGGAACCAGCGGCAAATTCAAATGTAAAACACACCAAACACACTGATACAATGCAAAATAAAATATAGTCACATTAGTTTGCACCCCTTTCCTGCAGTTTTAATGTACTTTTTATATACATATACATATATATATATATATATATATATATATATATATACACGTATATATGTATGTATATATATATATATATATATATATATATATATATATATATATATATGTGTATATATATATATATATATATATATATATATACACTATATGTATACACAGTATATGTATATATACAGTATATATATATATATATATATGTATACATACATACATACTTTAACTTATTTATCGTTTTTTATTATATTATATTTATTATTTATTATTTTGTGTTTCAAACTTTATCATACCCAAGATGTTATAAAGAAGAACGCACAGAAAAAAAAATCATATGTAAATAATTGGTTTGGGCTGCTCGTCCTTAACAATTACATGCAAAATAATGGTACCACTTTCAGCACCTAAAATCCGAAAGAATCATACCGCCAGGGAGGTTAAGGAAATTGTCATAGGTCCGCTACTCGGTACCACTCATACGAAGTCTTATTTTTTCTTGATCCTGTTGTTTAATTATATCTGACATAAGAACTTTTACACACTTTCTGTAACAATGACTATTGTTTATTGTTGTTTACCTCACTGTTTATATACGCTTTTGTACCACAATTTTTTCACCCTAATAAAAAAGTTTGTATACAAAAAAATCACTAACTAACTGGCTTTTAGTGATTTAGGAGACCTTATTGCATCAATGGTTACGGAAAAATGTGCATTGCGATGTAGAAATATTACATGGTGTATTAAACACTTCAGCCTCAGAAGATTTTTTGTGATTTGGCACTGCGTTACCTTAACAGACAATTGCGCGGTCGTGCGGCACTGTACCTAAAAAAAAATGTATGTCCTTTTTTCCCCACAAATAAAGTATTCTTATGGTGGTATTTGATCACCTGTGCAATTTTTATTTTTTGCGCAAAAAACAAAAAAAGAGAGACAATTCTGAAAAAAAAAAAAAAAAAACAATATTGTTCACATTCTACTATATAACATTCCCCAAAAAAAAAAAAAAAATCAAAATTTTTAAACAATTTAGGCCAATTTGTTTTCTGCTACATATTTTTGGTAAAAAAAATCACAATAAGCGTATTTTGATTGGTTTGCGCAAAAGTTATCGTGTCTTCTAACTACGCGAAAGATTTATGTAATTTTTATTGTTTTTACTAGTAATGGCAGCGATCTGCGATTTTTTGTAGGACTGCGACATTGCGGCAGACAGATCGGACCCCTGACTGACATTTTTTACACTTTTGGGGGGGACCAGTGACATTACTACAGTAATCAGTGCTAAAAACATGAACTGTTACTGTAATAATGACACTGGCAGGGAAGGGGTTAACATTGTGGGTGATCAAGGGGTTAAATGTGAGCCTAGGGGAGTGATTCTAGGGGAGTGCGGGAGGTAGTAGCAGCACAAGGAGCCAATCAGTTTACATTCTGACAAGAAGCATTCTGATAGGGGGAGACAGCAGAGTAAACCAGGCCATAGACGCATAGTTATTTTGTTTTTTGTTTTTCTGGCTGAATGAAAAAAAAAAATGAACAG